>NC_135234.1:561542801-562161551 GCF_051348905.1 Ranitomeya variabilis | reverse complement strand
CCACTATTTATTTATTTTTTTACAGGGAGAATTTACAAAAAAAAAATGGCCCAGTATTACACACTGGTTTTCTGTGGCACACAATGAGAGACAGATGCCACACACAGCAATGGCACAGAGGCAGACTTGCCAATCTTTATCTCCCACTATTTTATTTTTTTACAGGGAGAATTTACAAAAAAAAAAAAAAATGGCCCAGTATTACACAATGGTTTTCGGTGGCACACAATGAGAGACAGATGCCACACATAGCACTGGCACAGAGGCAGACTTGCCAATCTTTATCTCCCACTATTTATTTATTTTTTTACAGGGAGAATTTACAAAAAAAAAAAAAAGGCCCAGTATTACACACTGGTTTTCGGTGGCACACAATGAGAGACAGATGCCACACACAGCAATGACACAGAGGCAGACTTGCCAATCTTTATCTCCCAGTATTTATTTTTATTTTTTTTCAGGGAGAATTAAAAAAAAAAAAAAAAAAAGGCCCAGTATTACACACTAGGTTTTCTGCGGCACACAATGAGAGACAGATGCCACACACAGCACTGGCACAGAAGCAGACTTGCCAATCTTTTTCTCCCTGCAGTAATCTCAGAAAAGTATGGCAGGCAGCTATAAAAAGGACTGCTGCACACAAAAGTGTGGACAAACAAACAAGATAGCTGTGCAGAAAGGAAGGAACAACAGGATTTGTGCTTTGAAAAAAGCAGTTGGTTTGCACAGCAGCGTACACACACAGCAACGCAGCTATCAGGGAGCCTTCTAGGGCAGCCCAATGAGCTACTGCGCTGAGGAAAAAAAATGTAGCTTCCACTGTCCCTGCAAACAAAAGGTGGTGTTGGACAGTGGAAATCGCTACAGCACAAGCGGTTTGGGGGTGAATGTACCCTGCAAAACACTATTCCTGCTTCTGACGAAGTGGCACCTCTCCCTACGCTCAGATCAGCAGCAGTAAGATGGCGGTCGGCGGGAACGCCCCTTTATAGCCCCTGTGTCGACGCAGAAAGCAAGCCAATCACTGCAATGCCCTTCTCTAAGATGGTGGGGACTGAGATCTATGTCATCACGCTGCCCACACTCTGCGTCCACCTTCATTGGCTGAGAAATGGCGCTTTTAGCGTCATTGAAACACGACTTTGGCGCGAAAGTCGCGTACCGCATGGCCGACCCCACACAGGGATCGGGTCGGGTTTCATGAGACGCCGACTTTGCCAAAAGTCGGCGACTTATGAAAATGAACGATCCGTTTCGCTCAACCCTAATGCTCACTGTATCCCTCTGCTAGTAAAGCCAGAATTGAGTCCTTCTTTTCCTCACCCAAGACCTTTCTTTTCAACTCCTTTGGCATAGTTAAAAGTTATTTTTTCATTCCTATTACTTTTGGGATTTTACTAGCACTTGTTTTGCCATCTATGTTGTCCTATTGCAAGAGGATTGTGAACACCACAGCAAGGTTTTTTATAATTTCCCTTGTTAAATAAGATTTGGTTCAGGTAATCACCTAATCAGGAGCACATTAAGTAGAATGAGGTGTACTCTGGTTGGAATTCAACTGACACTGGAATAGCATGGCTGTCAGATATGTAGGGAAGCTGATTTTTATAAAACTCTGCAGTGGTCTCTTAATTTTTGACAGAGCTGTATATATCAAACACATTCCGCATAACTTTGCAAGTCAACAGTTCATATAAAACAGTTAAAAGTTAGCAAGTTTAAGATAATCAAACAATGAAAGCAAAAATACTGACAACTCTGCTCTTCAGGGATTACAATCTACAATGAGGTGGGGTGACACAAATTACAGGTGCTTATTTACATTGATGGTACAACCATTTTGAGGAAATGGGGGTAGGTAAGGCTGCATGAGCTTTTGGGTACATTGAGTTTGATGGCAAATTATGTTCAGAGAAGTAGAGAATAGGCTATAAATATAAAAAGGACTTTAATTATGGAACTTGAGAGGCCATCCTAAACAGATATGTTTTCAGAGGGAATCTAAAAATTCTAAGTTGTGGTTATTCTCCTAATTTCATGGGCCAAAGGGTAAGAGGTGAGTTATCTAGGTAGAACTGAGCCAGACAAAGACCAGATCAAGGGTGTTGCCATCTTTGTGTGTTTCAGAGGTTGAAAGTTGGAAGATTCCACGAGAAGTGGTTAGAGATATAAGCTGGCATGCAGCTGGGTAGGTGGGGATATTGAAGTCTCCCAGGATAAGAGTTGGCAGTTCTGAGGACATGAAATGTGGCATCAATGCATAAAAGTGGTCAAGGAAATTGGTGGGTGAGCCTGGGGGATGGCTTATGACTGCTACTCTGAGGGAGAGGAGATTGAACACCCTGATGGTGTGAACCTCAAAAAAGGAATGGCATCGAATTGGCCTGTATTTATTTTTTTGGTTAAAAACAGGATTGGTGGTGGCAGCGAGGAATGTAGGGTTATCGTGGAGTTATCAATGATTGTACGACCGGATATACACATATTCCATACGTTCAAATCCGTACTTGGATAAGTTGTACTCTTAGGTATGTGCACACGTTGCAGATTTGCCTGTGAAATTTTCTTTGCATATTCTGCATCTCTTGACAGAAAATGCAATTAAAAATCCACTTTGTTTTTGCGGATTTTCATGCATGATTTGTCTGCATTTTTGTCAGCTAACTAAAGATCTATTATTTAACAAAAAAAAAAATTGTGATGTAATTTCCTTGTCCAACCTCTTGTTTTGCATACTCCATTGAAGAATAATATTTACGCACAGATAGATAGATAGATAGATAGATAGATAGATAGATAGATCTATAGATAGATATTCTAAGAACTTACCGCTTAGAATAGAATTGTCACCAAAAAGGTCTATAATAATAATATTTTTTTTATTTATAAAGCGCCAACATATTGCACTTTACTTTATAGAGGGGACTTGTACAGACAATAGACATTACAGCATAACAATAAACACAGATCAAAACAGATACCAGGAGGAATGAGGGCCCTGCTCGCAAGTTTACAAACTATGAGGAAAAATTGAAGACACGAGAGGTGGATGGTAACAATTGCTTTCGTTGTCCAGACCAGCCATGGTGCAAGAATCGGGTGTTCATGTAAAGCTGCATGAACCAGATAACAGGCTAAATATGTAACAGTATAGACACAGAGGGCTATTAAATGCATAAAGCGTATGAGAACATGATGCGAGGAACCTGATTATGGTTTAAGTTTTTTGAATGGCAACACAGGGATAGTTAGGTTAATGCAATGAGACGGTAAGCCAGTTTGAAAAAAATTTGTTTTTAGGGCATGCTTAAAACTCTGGGGATTGGGCATTAATCGTATTAACCTGGGTAGTGCATTCTAAAGAATCGGTGCAGCATGTGAAAAGTCTTGGAGACGGGAGTGGGAGATTCTAATTATTGAGGATGTTAACCTCAGGTCATTAGCAGAACGGAGAGCAGGGGTAGGATGGCAGGCTGAGACCAGGGATGAGATGTAGGGTGGTGCTGAGCCTTGGAGTGCTTTGTGGATGAGACTAATAAGTTTGTACTGGATTCTGGAGTGGATGGGTAACCAGTGCAATGACTGGCACAAGGTAGAGGCATCGGAATAACGGTTGGTGAGGAATATGATCCTGGCTGCAGCATTCAGGACAGATTGGAGAGGGCAGAGTTTGGTAAGAGGGAGGCCAATTAGTAGAGAGTTACAATAGTCCAGACTGAAACAGTAAGAGTTTTTGCTGAGTCGAAAGTAAGAAAAGGTTGAATTCTAGAAATGTTTTTGAGGTGCAGCTAACAAGAGCGAGCCAGTGATCAGATGTGGGGGGTGAATGAAAGCTCGGAATCAATTATGACCCCAAGGCAGCGGGCATGTTGCTTGGGAGTAATGGTGGAACCACACACGGAGATGGCAATGTCAGGCAAAGGTAGGTTAGCAGAGGGAGAAAACATGAGGAGTTCAGTTTTTGACAGGTTCAGTTTCAGATAGAGGGAGGACATGATGTTAGAGACAGAGATAAGACAATCACTGGTGTTTTCTAAAAAGGTAGGTGTGATATCAGGAGAAGTGTATAATTAGGTGTCATCAGCATAGAGATGGTACTGGAAACCAAATCTACTGATTGTTTGTCCAATAGGGGCAGTATACAAAGAGAAGAGGAACTGAGGACTGATCCTTGAGGAACCCCAACAGTAAGGGGAAGATGAGAGGAGGAGGATCCAGCAAAAGATGCAGTGAAAGAGCGGTCAGAGAGATAGGAGAAGAACCAGGAGAGAACGGTGTCCTTAAGGCTGATGGAGCAGAGCACAGTGAGGAGGAGCTGATGATCCACAGTGTCGAATGCTGCAGAGAGATCCAAGAGAATTAGCATGGAGTAGTGACCATTAGATTTAGCTGTTAGTAGATCATTAGAGACTTTAGTAAGGGCAGTTTCAGTAGAGTGTAAAGAGGGTCAAGAAGAGAGTTATCTGAGAGATAGCAGTTAGACGGGAGTGGACCAGGCATTTGAGGAGTTTAGAGAAGAAGGGAAGATTAGAGACAGGTTTATAGTTAGTGGCACAGTTTTGGTCGAGGAATGGTTTTTTTAAGTACTGGATGTATGATGGCATGCTTAAATGAGGAGGGAAATATACCAGAAGAGAGAGAGGTTGAATATTTTGATTAGATGAGGGGTGACAGCAGGGGAAAGGGACTGGAGGAGATGTGACGGAATTTGGTCACTGGTGCAAGTGGTCGGGCGAGAAGATGCAAGGAGACCGATTAATTCTTCTTCTGTGACTGGTTCAAAGTCAGAGAGTGAGCTATATGCAGTGGGGGAGGGAGGATAGTGCATGATATGAGGGGATTTGGAGATAATTTCCTGTCATATATGGTCAATTTTTTCTTTGAAATAATTTGCCAAATCGTCAGCATGGAGATCCGTGGTTAGGGCCTACACTCTTGGGTTGAGTAGGGAATGAAAAGCGTCAAAGAGACATTTAGGGTTATTGGACAGTGAGGAGATGAGGGTGTTGAAATAGGTTTGTTTGGAGAGGTGAAGGGCAGAGTTGTATGTGTTAAACATAAACTTATAATGGATGAAATTTTCGGGTAGATTAGATCTTCTCCACCATAGTTTGGTGCAACTGGAGCACCGCTGCAGGAAACGTGTTTGCAGCGTGTGCCACAGTTGTTGCTATCTGTGCAGAGTTGTTCTATGTATAGTAGGTGCAATTTCATCCAGGGCATTTTGCAGGGTTTCATTGTAATTCTTCAGTGCAGAATTAGAACATGAGAGGGAGGAGATAGGGGCCAATGAGGACTGCAAGTTCTTTATAAGTTTCTGGGTGTTAATGGCCTGTATGTTTCTAGAAGTGTGGAAAGTGGGGGTGACCTGAGCGGGATGGTATTTCTTGATACAGAATGAAGGAAGGTTGTAGTCAGAGAGCGGCAGAGGAGAGTTTGTGAAATCATCCACTAAGCAAAGCTGGGAAATTACCAAGTTGAGGGAGTTGCCGTCTTCATGATTTGGAGAATTAGTATGTTGTGAGAGGCTGAAAGAGGAGGGGATGTTGAAATCACCCATGATGAGGGTGGGGATGTCACAGGAAAGAAAGTGTGGAAGCCAGGTAGCAAAGTGATCCAGGAACTGATGGGAAGGGCCCGGAGGACGATACACCACTGCCACTCGCATGCAGAAGGGATGTAGAGTCTGACCACATGAACCTCAAAAGAAGGAAAGACAAGTGAGGGTACTGGGGGATTACCTGAAAAATACATTTGGGTGAAAGGAGCAGACCAATGCCTCCACCTGCTCTATTGTCCAATCTTGGGGTATGAGAAAAGTGTAGTCCAGCATATGAAAGAGCAACAGCAGCAGTGATGTCTGACTGCTGGATCAAGGATTCAGTGAGAGCAAGAAGATTAAGAGAATCAGAAAGAAATAAGTCATGGATCAAGGAGAGTTTATTACACACTGAGCGAGAATTCCAAAGGGCACAATTGAAAGAGACAAAAGGCGTGCATGGAATATTAATAAGGTTAGAGGGGGTTCTGAGTGTAGCATTTGGGAGGTTTGACTTGCTATCTTCATCTTATAAGACCAGAGAATATTATTTCTTATAGTCTGGGAGTCCTTCATGAGTTTTTTTAGCAAACTCTATGTGGGCTTTCATATGTCTTGTACTGAGGAGAGGCTTCTATCAGGCCACTCTGCCATAAAGGCCAGACTGGTGGAGGGCTGCAGTGATAGCTGACTTTGTGGAACTTTTTCCCATCTCCCTACTGCATCTCTGGAGCTCAGCCACAGTGATCTGGGGGTTCTTCTTTACCTCTCTCACCAAGGCTCTTCTCGCATGATTACTCAGTTTGACGGGACGGTCAGGTCTAAGAAGACTTCTGGTGGTCCCAAACGTCTTCCATTTAAGGATTGCGGAGGCCACTTTGCTCTTAGGAACCTTGAGTACAGCAGAAATTCTGTTTTAAGCTTGGCCAGATCTGTGCCTTGCCACAATTATGTCTCTGAGCTCCTTGGCCAGTTCCTTTGACCTCATGATTCTCATTTGATCTGACATACACTGTGAGCCATGAGGTTTTCTATAGACAGGTGTATGCCTTTCCAAATCAATTCTTATCAGTTTAATTAAACACAGTTAGCCTCCAATGAATGAGTAGAACCATCTCAAGGAGGATTTTTATTATTATTATTATTATTATTTATATAGTACCATTAATTCAAGGAAATGGACAGCATGTGACTTAAATATGAGTGTCTGTGCAAAGGGTCTGAATATTTATGACCATGTGATATTTCAGTTTTTCTTTTTTATTAAATTTGCAAAAATTTCTACATTTCTGTTTTTTTTTTCAGTCAAGATGGGGTGCAGAGTGTACATTAATGTGAAAAAAAAATAAACCTTTTTTAATTTACCAAATGGCTGCAATGAATCAAAGATGGAAAAATTTAAAGGGGTCTGAATACTTTCCGTACCCACTGTATGTGCAAAGCCAAAAAAATGCAAATCAATGTCAGATGACAAGGAATATAAAATAAATGGTTGCATAAACTGCAGTATAAATTATGCTGTTTATGTCATAACGTGAAAACTACAGCGTGCAATATGTTGGGTGCACTACTAGAACTCTGCACAAACTCATCTCAGAACACATATATGAGACATTAAATAAAACTATATGTAATCCTTCAGGTGCTTCATGTATTTTGTTAATTACCATAGCAAAGATCTTAGTCTCAAAGTGAATGCCATAGAAAAAGTCCCTCCATTCAAAAGGGGAGGAGACAAATCATATATTGTAAAACAAAGAGAAGTATCACAGATTTTTAAATTAAACACAATAAAGCCAAAAGGCATGACTATACGAATAAATCTAATGTGCATATATTGATTCCTTAAAAAACAACTCAAAATATATTTCTGTATTATAATGAAATGATCATTCCAATGATGGCATATCCTATGCAATCACTTTATAAAACCACCCATGTGATAGTTGGTATCTTGCTACAATATGAATAAGAACTTCTTGTTTGAAAAGCATCAGGCCAGTACACCTAGGTGTGCACAAGCACCCCTTTATAACCGTGGAGGATTTTTTTAGAATATTTTCAATAAACTATTATTTTTATATACAATTTTTTCCTTCAACATTGTTGCTGGATGTTCTTTCACCAAATTGCATCACTCTCTCTGTTTACTCTGTCTGTATCTTTATTAAAACGACTACCCTCCCTCCCCCCAGATCTTAGTCTCAATAATCCTCTATCGGTCTGACTATTTTTTACACCGTACACCAGCACCCTCCCCCATTCAGGTACAGCCCATCTCCACCATAGAGCTTGCAGCCGATAGAGAAGTTGACCCAGTTCTCAAGGAACCTAACCCTTTATTTCTTGTACCAAGTTGTTAGCCACTTATTTATCTCCCTAAGGTCCCAATGTCTTTGTAGTGAACCTTTTGTCACCGACAGTATTTCTGAAAACACCACCTTGGAGCTCCTGGCCTTCATTTTCTCTCCTAAATCCCTGGAATCATTTTTAAGGACCTTCCACTTCCCTCAAACTTTGTCATTAGTGTCAATGTGGACTATGACATCTGGGTTTTCACCAGCTCCACCCAGCAATCTGTCTATCCGACCCGCTGTATGCCGAACCTGAGCACTCGGCAGACAACACACTGTTCGGCACTCATGGTCTCAGCTTCAGTCCCCTTTCATCAGAATCTGGACTTTGCTGCACTCTGATTTCCCTCTTTAATACAGTAGTCATTTTTCTGGTTGCTAGGAGCATCGTCCTGATTTATGAACCCAGTTCTGAGCTTCCATTCTTAATATCAGCCAAACAAGCATACTTAATCACATTGCTCAATCACAAGATCCCTTTTTTTAATAAAAACATGCATTGACCCGCACACTAAACAAAAAGGCTGACAATTCCCCAAGCAAATGAAACAATTACACTGTTATCACAAACTATGATATTGTGCTTACCTATACACCTATCTGCAGCCCTGCACTTAAAATGCAGTCCCCGGTCTGCTCTGCAGCCTCACATAGAGTCCTTGGAGCTTGTAATCCTCTAAACAATAAAGCATGACAGCAAATAAGTGAGTTCAACAACTCAGAAGGGGGTATTACATTCATACTAGCACCAAGCTTGCTGATTAGCTGTAATGCTGTTAAGGACTGGGAGCAATAGTGGAGATGGTAAGGGGTATGGTGCCAGTTCAATGCACTGCACTCCTTGCATACGTCCATGGCATGTAAATATGCCTGACATTAACAGTATATTTCATGTATCATGTAATGTATATACATATGTATTATTGATGTTCAAGTGCTGTACAGGGTTACAGGGTTAGGGAAAATGTACGATTTGAATTTAGCCCACTAGGGGGGCCCAATAGAGTAGATAGGAGCAGGCTAGGCCAAAAGGATTTAGTTAGATAGGAGGGTCCAACGGGGAGTAGTTTGAGGGAGCATCCTGGCCTCCCCCTGTCCTCCGTTTCACTTGGTGTAGCACGGCAAGATTCAGGTACCCTGAATGTGACAGATATCCTGAATGTGACACGTACTCTGAATGTGACAAAGATGGCAGAAAATGGCGCAGAGACCGAAGACAATTCCAACCCAACCCCTTGTGGGAGTTCTGACATGAAAATGGTGCGAAATTCCATCTGGCAGAGACAGTGGCCCAAGCCTGAGACACATCCCACGGTGAGCGGTGCCCGCCCATGGTGGGCACGATGGAAGAAAAGAAAGCCTCACCCCTTGCAGCAGATTCCTGAAGAAAGGTTGGAGGCTGAGGCCGAATGGGTGGAGCAGCCAGAAGTGGCTCCACCCTGGAACGGGTGGGGTCCAAAAGAAAATCCCGTGTAAAGCTGCATGGCGCCATTGCAAGATACAGTACCGGCAGCGATGGCACACTCCTGTACCCATTGCTGTGGCAGCGTCGAGTGGAAATGGTGGCAGACGGAGGATAAGTCCTGACCTGCAAGGCTGTGGGGAGTTGCTGATGAGTATTGGCTCACTGGGATCCCCGTACCTGCGGAGGATTGGTGCTAGTGGCTGCCAGAACCGGAGCGCCGTCATCACGAGCTGGAGGAGGCCGGTGATCTGGAAGGAAAGACTGCCCTGGAGGAGCCAAAACCAGAAATGGAAGAGCCTGATCTGGAAGGTACAGAGGCCATGGCGGAGAAGTCTGATGGTCACGGAGCAATCACAGCCAGGATGCTGGAGTGGCAGGACCAGGACGATGTGCAGATGATAGCGAGTGAACCCTGGTCCCAAGCTCCGGAGTGTCGGTCCGTCTTCAGTAGCACCCAATCCATTGGTCTATCACTTTACCATCCAGGAGCGGAGGGTCACTTCCCATCCCCTGGGCAGGCAGCATGGATCACGTGGTTAATCGAGTGAAAGAAACAGGGGGAGAAGGAGATCTGGATGGAACTATGCTGACTAGGAGGGGGCACAATATCAGGACGGCGTAGCGGCGGCTTGCTCGTACATACCAACCCATCACATGGGTTTATCTTTATCCATGAGGTGGACACTGATGACAAAGTATATCTGAATGCTAGTTCGGTGAAGTTTCAAAGGCCCCTGAGGGAAGGAGATTGGGTGTTTGGGTTGGCAGAACACACCGAATATATATATATATATAAGACAGTTGGTGCGTTCGCAACGCGGAGTCCACCGTGCAGGAGAGAAACCTGCTGCTAGTAATAGGTGGTACTATATGGCAGTATTAGCGAACTCTGTTTCTTCACAGATTCACTAGAATAACAAGATGCTGTGCCCTGTTAACCTCACAGAGGAACACAGCTACTAAACAGAGAAAAACTGCGGTCATGCAGTTAGAATAGCAGACAAACGACTCCTCACCGGAAGTTTCGGGATTCTATGGGCTTATTTCAGCCAGGGCGCTGAATCCAAACATACAAACTCCTCACCAGAGGTGCCGGTATTCTAGGGGCTTATTTCAGCCAAACCCTGACCACATACAAGCATGACCACACTGGTGCTGAGCTCTTTAAAATTGGTTTGATACTAGCGCATGGTCATGCGGCCATGTGAACCTTCTATAGTTTTAGCACTCAAGGACCTTCCTAGTGCTCCAACAGGTACCGCTTCAGGACCTGCCCATGTGACCCCAACCTCCAATGGGAGGTTGTCCCATGGGCATGCTCCGTATGGGAAAAGCGGGACTTAGTCCCAGAAAGACCTGCTCACTGCTGAACATTGCTGGCTACAATGACAGAGCCCGCAAGGGCAGTAGTAGCCAGTCGTCCAGTATCAGTCTGAGCCAGATGCTGTGACTCATGTCTCCGCTGAGTAGGAGAATGGGAGACCGCAGCAGACATGGTTCGATGTTCCCCCTGTGCAGCGGTGGGAACTCGACACCTAACATTACCCCCCCTCTTAGGGCCCCCCTCCTTGGACCTCGAAGGCAGCAATGAGCTGCTGAGCTCAAATGTGCTCAGCAGGCTCCCAGGACCTGTAATCTGGGCCATAACCCTTCCAGTCCACCAAGTAAAATTTTTTACCAAGTACCATCTTGCACCCCAGAATAACGTTCATCTCGTAATCGTCCATAGACGAACCCGATGTCCCAGCAGATGACTCGGAAAACCGGGACATGTACACGGGCTTTAAGAGGGACACATGAAAGGTGTTGGTGATACCTAGGCATGGAGGAAGGGCCAGACAGTAGACCACAGGCATAACCTGTTCGGGGACCTTGAAGGGACCCAAGAAGCAAGGTGCAAACTTAGTGGACTTAATTTGCAGCCTGATATTACGGGCGGAGAGTCACACTAAGTCGCCAAGAGCAAAGGTCGGATCAGGATGCCGATGTGCATCGGTGGAGGACCTCATTCTCTCCTTGGAGGCCCGGATGGCATCCTGAGTGTGGTCCCAAATGTCCCGTGCCTCCACAGCCCAGTCTGCCACCCTGGAGTCGGCGGAAGACAAGGGCATAGGCACAGAAACCTGCGGATGCTGGCCGTAATTAAGGAGAAAAGGAGTTTGGCCAGTGGAGTCGGCTACAGTGCTAGTACTCTGTTAGGGTTGGCGGAATGCACCGAATATATATATATATATATATATATATATATATATATATATATATATATACTGTATATATATATATAGTGGCATAGCGACTGGTCATGTGATTGATGGACGGTATGTATCGCAGAGATGGGTGGGTTCAGTCACCTACAAACCCTCCCAATGAGGCATGTCTGAACATGTAAGATGGTTTTGTGTGTAAGGACCTGTGGTGATGTCACGCTCACATGACTAGCCATGTGACAGGTACCTGGGTGTGGTTACACCTATGTAAAGAGGTGTGTGTAGCACATGGAGAGAGTGTGTGGGTGTGTGTCAGGGTGGACACACTTCCATGTGTCCTGGCTGGACACTGCAGAGTGGCCTGTGTGTTGGACGGTTCCACATGGGGACAGACGTCCTGAACAACACACAGAGACCATCTTTAGGCTGGAGAGCCTACGTGCTGGACATAGCACGATCTGTGAGCCCAAGGACGTGAGAGAGCGGAGCTCTACTATGGACATTGGGGAATCACCTGTCTGACATAAGACTGTTTACCTGTTGTTCCTGTTGCAATGTGGTTTATGGAGCAATAAACCCTGTGAACTTTTAAGGAAACGTGTCTCCGGAGTGCCATCCGCCACACCTAAGCGAGTGTCCCCTAGACCCGTAGCGGGTGAAGCACTACAATTGGTGTTTCGAATACGGGCAACGATCCAAGGAACACAGGTTGCAGCGCTGGCTGGTCTGAGCCAGAAAAGTGGACAGTCTTGACAACCGTGAGTAAATTCTGACCGGGGTCAGTGAGAACTGCTGTTTATGGGATACCTCTGAGGAGAAGAGGGATCCAGGAACCTGTGTGGCAATGACAGGTGACGGATGGAGATCCGTGGCGTACTGACCGGGGTCAGATTGGAGAGAGAGACATTGCATCTGGACACCTCTGAGGCCGAGGGGTGTCCAGGAACCCGTAAAAGTTGCCAACGGGTAACGGTCTGAAAACCGTGAATTATGCTGGTCGGGATCAGTGAGAAATTGTTCGGGTTGTAAAGTCGGGTGTGTAACGGTCTGAAAACCGTGTATTATACTGACCGGGGTCAGTGAGAGACTATGTTTTTCTATAAAGCACGTGTGCAGGTGCTTGCTGCGGACCGGCAAGTCCATGTATTTTTTTTTTCGTCTTTGATCGACTTGCTGTGGCTCGGCGGGGCCACGAAGACTGAAGGCGTCTGGCGGTAACTCGGCGGGGTTACAAAGTTCGCTGTGGATCGGCGGGTCCATGAAGGTGACAAGCAGCTTGCTGTGGATCGGCGGGTCCACGATGTCTGGGGTGCAGAGCCTTGTGAAGTGTAGCTGCAGTTGCAGCAAGGAAAAAAAAAAAAAAGGGCATTGCTGGACTAGGTCGTGCAGACTCTTACTAGGTCGTGCAGACTCTTAAAGGGCAAGTGCCGACCTAAGGAGATATATACTGTGGAGATGTTGGGGCTTGTGAGTGCCGTGGAGGAGTCCACGAGGGGTGTCCCTAAAAGTGGTGATGTCCATAAAAGTGGGCAGTGACCCAAACGGGGATGGTTGCCCAAAAGGGGGCGGAGTCCCCAAAAGAGGCGGAAACCCGAACAGGGGTAGTAGCCCAAAAAGGGGTGAAATCCCAAAAGGGGGCTGTATCCCGAACAGGGGTGGTGTCAAAAAGCGGAGCACTTGCCCAAAAAGGGGTGGAGTTCCGCCGAATGGTGGTTTCCAAAAAAGAGCAGAGTCCCAAAAAGGGGGGCGGTAACCCAAAAGGTAGTAGTTGCCCAAAAAAGGGGTGGAGTCCCGCAGGATGGTGGTTTCCCAAAAGAGGGCGGAGCATCCCAAAAGCGTGATTCAGTCAGACTGTTGTCCCTGTCAAAAGAATTATTGTGTGTGAAAGTTAATGCAGAGAATGCACACCCTATAGTTGACAGTCCTAAGTTAGGCGTGACCAAGGAAGATGGTGGACGGTCCCAAGTTACGGACATGACATCTCCTGATGTGTGCCACAATATGACTGTCAGTGGTGTGATGGATAGAATGTGTGGAGCTGACTCCCGGAAAGAGTGTGACTTTGGGGTTCGCCATTCTATGAGGTGTGACACAAATTATGCGCGTGACTGTGACTCTCAGGAAAAGGGAGTACAGTAAAGAAGAGGCCACCAATGGAGTGGGGCCTGAAGTAGAAACCCGGTTAAAGCAAGAGGAGCTTTGGAGATAGGCTGCTGAGTGCCGTGTTAGAGCCTAATAGAAGAAAGTCATTGGAAAGAATGGTCATGCCATGCAAGAGATGGTGGATACGTCTGGAAGCTGGTGATGTTCAGAGGAAGTTGGCTCTGAAAGTTGAACAAAATGGGTGTCTGGTGACAGCTGAAGAGAAGGAGAGTTCCTTGTTCAGATGTATGATAGACGTACCTGAGGACCTGAGAGAGGCCTGTGCCAGGGAGTCTATGCATGAAGAGTTCAGGAAGGCTGTGGGGGCATGTGGGGTGAATTGGTCCCCAGAGACTAATCAGTCAGTGATGCTGTCCACAGCTGATGTCACAGCTAAGAGGGTAGCTATCCTGAGTGACTTGCGTCGGAGACCCAGTGGCGAACACGTTGACAAAGAGTCAGTCCCGACAGGTTGTATGGGTGCAAGGGGATTGCGACGCCAGATTGACCATGTTGCCCAAATCCGGCTGACACGAAATGACAAGGGGTCATCTTTATCAAAGGGTGTGACGGAAATGGTTGATGATTGCCGACGAAAGGGTTCAATGACAGGCCCTGACTTTGACAGATGGTTTGACTGTCAGGGATGACAGAGAAGGATCTCTGGTCGGGTTATAGAATGTGCCAAGCCCCACGGCTTTAGGCAGAGGGGGGGAATATGTGGCATAGCGACTGGTCATGTGATTGATGGACGGTATGTATCGCAGAGATGGGTGGGTTCAGTCACCTACAAACCCTCCCAAAGAGGCGTGTCTGAACACGTAAGATGGTTTTGTGTGTAAGGACCTGTGGTGATGTCACGCTCACATGACTAGCCATGTGACAGGTACCTGAGTGTGGTTACACCTATGTAAAGAGGTGTGTGTAGCACATGGAGAGAGTGTGTGGGTGTGTGTCAGGGTGGACACACTTCCATGTGTCCTGGCTGGACACTGCAGAGTGGCCTGTGTGTTGGACGGTTCCACGTGGGGACAGACATCCTGAACAACACACAGAGACCATCTTTAGGCTGGAGAGCCTACGTGCTGGACATAGCACGATCTGTGAGCCCACAGACTGTTATGATCCAAGTGGCTTAGGATCACAAATCTAACCAGCTAAGTCAGAGATAATAGGACAAGCTCTGGGGATGTGGTAACTGGACTGACCGCAAACCTGATTCTAACCAAACACACTAAAGGTAGCCGTGGAACGTTTCCTGAAATCCTAGACGTCTCTTCACGGCCTGAGAAACTGACTACCCCTAAAGAGAAAGTAAGACCTCACTTGCCTCAGAGAAATACCCCAAAGATATAGACGCCCCCCACAAATAATAACGGTGAGTTAAGAGGAAAAGACAAATGCAGAGATGAAACAGGTTAAGCAAATGAGGCCCGCTAACACTAGATAGCAGAAAATGGCAAGGGATCTGTGCAGTCAGTAAAAAACCCTATGCAAAAATATGCACGCAGAGAATGCGAGAACCCCCACACCAACTAACGATGTGGGGGGAGCAACTCAGCACCCCAGAGCACCAGCAAGCAGGGAAATCACATATTAGCAAGCTGGACCAAAACACATCATATACTAGGACACATCTTGAACACAGATGAGCAAAAATAAGCAAACAAAACTTAGCTTCTCTTGGAGAGACTGATAACGGATGTAGACAGGAGCAATCAGAATAGCACTGAATACAACGACAGCAGGCAACCACTGAGAGTCCAGCTGAACTAAATAGGAACCAGCTAACAGATAACGAGACAGCTGATCCAACCTCAGACCTGCAGAATGACACAAAGAGCCACCAGAGGGAGCCCAAAGACAACACTCACACAGTACCACTTGTGACCACAAGAGGGAGCCCAAAAACAGAGTTCACAACAGTACCCCCCCTTGAGGAGGGGTCACCGAACCCTCATCAAAACCCCCAGGGCGATCAGGATGAGCCACATGGAAGGCATGAACCAAATCGGCCGCATGAACATCAGAGGCGACAACCCAGGAATTATCCTCCTGACCATAGCCCTTCCACTTAACCAAATACTGAAGCCTCCGTCTAGAAATACGAGAATCCAAGATCTTCTCCACCACGTACTCCAATTCGCCCTCAACCAGCACCGGGGCAGGGGGCTCAACAGAAGGAACCACAGGCACCACATACCTCCGCAACAAAGACCTATGGAACACGTTGTGAATGGCAAACGATGCTGGGAGGTCCAAACGAAATGACACCGGGTTAAGGATTTCCAAAATCTTATAAGGACCGATGACGCGAGGCTTGAATTTAGGAGAGGAAACCTTCATAGGAACATACCGAGAAGACAGCCATACCAAATCCCCAACACGAAGTCGGGGACCCACACCGCGACGGCGGTTGGCAAAGCGCTGAGCCTTCTCCTGTGACAACCTCAAGTTGTCCACCACATGGTTCCAAATTTGCTGCAACCTATCCACCACAGAATCCACCCCAGGACAGTCAGAAAGCTCAACCTGACCCGAGGAAAAACGAGGATGAAAACCAGAATTGCAGAAAAAAGGCGAAACCAAGGTAGCAGAACTAGCCCGATTATTAAGGGCAAACTCGGCCAACGGCAAAAAAGTCACCCAATCATCCTGATCAGCAGAAACAAAACATCTTAAATAAGTTTCCAAGGTCTGATTAGTTCGCTCGGTTTGGCCATTCGTCTGAGGATGGAAGGCCGACGAAAAAGACAAATCAATGCCCATCTTAGCACAAAAGATCCGCCAAAATCTGGACACAAACTGGGATCCTCTGTCAGACACAATATTTTCAGGGATGCCGTGCAAGCGAACCACATTCTGAAAAAATAGAGGAACCAAATCGGAGGAGGAAGGCAACTTAGGCAAGGGCACCAAATGGACCATTTTGGAAAAACGATCACACACCACCCAGATGACAGACATTCTCTGAGAGACTGGAAGATCCGAAATAAAATCCATGGAAATGTGCGTCCAAGGCCTCTTTGGGACAGGCAAAGGCAAAAGCAAACCGCTGGCACGAGAACAGCAAGGCTTAGCCCGAGCACAAATCTCACAGTACTGCACAAAGGAACGCACATCCCGTGACAAGGAAGGCCACCAGAAGGACCTAGCCACCAAATCCCTGGTACCAAAAATCCCAGGATGGCCTGCCAACACCGAAGAATGAACCTCGGAAATAGCTCTGCTGGTCCATCTATCTGGGACAAACAGTCTCTCTGGTGGGCAACGGTCAGGTATATCCGCCTGAAATTTCTGCAGCACTCGTCACAAATCTGGGGAAATGGCAGACAATATCACTCCCTCTCTGAGGATACCAGCCGGCTCTGAAACTCCCGGAGAGTCAGGCACAAAACTCCTAGAAAGAGCATCAGCCTTCACGTTCTTCGAACCAGGCAGGTACGAGACCACAAAATCGAAACGGGAGAAAAACAATGACCAACGAGCCTGTCTAGGATTCAGCCGCTTGGCAGACTCGAGATAAATCAGATTTTTGTGATCAGTCAAGACCACCACACGATGCTTAGCTCCCTCGAGCCAATGTCGCCACTCCTCAAATGCCCACTTCATAGCCAACAACTCCCGATTACCAACATCATAATTCCGCTCGGCAGGTGAAAACTTTCTTGAAAAGAAAGCACAAGGCTTCATCACAGAGCAATCAGAGCTTCTCTGCGACAAAACAGCCCCTGCTCCAATCTCAGAAGCATCAACCTTGACCTGAAAAGGAAGAGAGACATCAGGCTGACACAAAACTGGAGCCGAAGAAAACCGGCGCTTCAGCTCCTGAAAGGCTTCCACGGCCGCAGGAGACCAATTAGTCACATCAGAACCCTTCTTGGTCAAATCCGTCAAGGGTTTAACCACGCCAGAAAAATTAGCAATGAAGCTACGGTAAAAATTAGCAAAACCCAAGAACTTCTGAAGACTCTTAACAGATGTAGGCTGAGTCCAGTCATGAATAGCCTGGACCTTGACTGGGTCCATCTCAACAGTAGAATGAGAAAAAATAAAACCCAAAAAGGAAACCTTCTGTACTCCGAAGAGACATTTTGAGCCCTTCACAAATAAGGCATTAGCACGCAGGACCTGAAATACCATCCTGACCTGCTTCACATGGGACTCCCAGTCCTCAGAAAAGACCAAAATGTCATGCAGATACACAATCATAAATTTATCCATATATTCTCAGAAGATGTCATGCATGAAGGACTGGAACACAGAAGGAGCATTAGAGAGTCCAAAAGGCATCACCAAGTACTCAAAATGGCCTTCGGGCGTATTAAATGCTGTTTTCCATTCATCCCCCTGCTTAATAAGCACAAGGTTATACGCACCACGAAGATCTATCTTGGTGAACCAACTGGACCCCTTAATCCGAGCAAACAGATCAGACAATAATGGCAAAGGATACTGAAATTTGACCGTGATTTTATTTAGAAGACGATAATCTATACAAGGTCTCAGAGAACCATCCTTCTTGGCCACAAAAAAGAATCCTGCACCAAGAGGGGAGGAGGACGGGCGAATATGTCCCTTCTCTAAAGACTCCATTATATAACGCCGCATTGCGGCATGTTCTGGTACAGACAAATTAAAAAGTCGTCCTTAGGGAACTTACTACCAGGAATCAAATTTATAGCACAATCACAATCCCTGTGATGAGGCAGGGCACCGGATCTGGGCTCATCAAATACATCCTGGTAGTCCGACAAAAACTCAGGGACCTCAGAAGGAGTGGAAGAAGCAATTGACACCAAAGGAGCATCGCCATGAATCCCCTGGCAACCCCAACTTGAAACAGACATAGCTTTCCAATCCAGAACTTGATTATGGGCCTGCAGCCATGGCAGACCCAAAATGACCACATCATGCAGATTATGCAGCACAAGAAAGCGAATCACCTCCTGATGTACAGGAGTCATGCACATGGTCACTTGAGTCCAATACTGAGGCTTATTCTCAGCCAATGGTGTAGCATCAATACCCCTCAGTGGAATAGGGAATTCCAAAGGCTCCAGGACAAAACCACAGCGCCTGGCAAACGACAAATCCATCAGGTTCAGGGCAGAACCTGAATCCACAAAAGCCATAACCGAGTAGGATGACAAAGAACAAATTAAAGTAACAGACACAATGAATTTAGGCTGTATAGTACCAACGGTGACAGATTTAGCAATTTTTTTACGCGCTTAGAGCATGCTGAGATAACATGAGTTGAATCACCACAGTAAAAGCACAACCCATTTTGACGTCTATGATTTTGCCGCTCAATTCTGGTCAGAATTCGGTCACATTGCATAGACTCAGGTCTCTGTTCAGAAAACACCGCCACATGGTGCGCAGACTTGCGCTCCCGCAAACGCCGATCAATCTGAATGGCCAAAGCCATTGAGTCATTCAGACTTGCAGGCGTGGGGAACCCCACCATAACATTCTTAATGGCTTCAGAAAGACCTTCTCTGAAATTTGCAGCCAGGGCACACTCATTCCATTGAGTAAGCACCGACCATTTCCGAAATTTTTGACAATACACCTCAGCTTCATCCTGGCCCTGAGAGAGAGCCAGCAAGGCCCTTTCTGCCTGGTTCTCAAGATTAGGTTCCTCATAAAGCAATCCAAGTGCCAGAAAAAACGCATCCACATTCAGCAATGCAGGATCTCCCGGCGCCAGGGAGAAGGCCCAATCTTGAGGGTCGCCACGTAACAGGGAGATAACAATTCTAACTTGCTGAGCGGAATCACCAGAGGAACGAGGTCTCAAAGAAAGAAATAATTTACAATTATTCTTAAAATTCAGAAACCTAGATCTATCTCCAGAAAACAACTCAGGAATAGGTACTTTGGGCTCAGACATAGGACTGTGAACAACAAAATCCTGAATGCTTTGCACCCTTGCAGCAAGATGATCCACACTAGAAGTCAGACTCTGAATATCCATGTCTGCAGCTGAACTCAAAGCCACCCAGAGATTAAGGGGATGAGAGAAGCTGGACAGACTGCAGCAAAGGGAGAGGAAAAAAAAAATTGTACTCAGGACTTCTCTTATCCCACTTCTGCGATGCATTAAACACTTTTCAGGCCTGCTGTACTGTTATGATCCCAGTGGCTTAGGATCACAAATCTAACCAGCTAAGTCAGAAATAATAGGACAAGCTCTGGGGATGTGGTAACTGGACTGACCGCAAACCTGATTCTAACCAAACACACTAAAGGTAGCCGTGGAACGTTTCCTGAAATCCTAGACGTCTCTTCATGGCCTGAGAAACTGACTACCCCTAAAGAGAAAGTAAGACCTCACTTGCCTCAGAGAAATACCCCATAGATATAGAAGCCCCCCACAAATAATAATGGTGAGTTAAGAGGAAAAGACAAACGCAGAGATGAAACAGGTTAAGCAAATGAGGCCCGCTAACGCTAGATAGCAGAAAATAGCAAGGGAACTGTGCGGTCAGTAAAAAACCCTATGCAAAAATATCCAAGCAGAGAATGCGAGAACCCCCACACCAACTAACGATGTGGGGGGAGCAACTCAGCACCCCAGAGCACCAGCAAGCAGGGAAATCACATATTAGCAAGCTGGACCAAAACACATCATATACTAGGACACATCTTGAACACAGATGAGCAAAAATAAGCAAACAAAACTTAGCTTCTCTTGGAGAGACTGATAACGGATGTAGACAGGAGCAATCAGAATAGCACTGAATACAACGACAGCAGGCAACCACTGAGAGTCCAGCTAAACTAAATAGGAACCAGCTAACAGATAACGAGACAGCTGATCCAACCTCAGACCTGCAGAATGACACAAAGAGCCACCAGAGGAAGCCCAAAGACAACACTCACACAGTACCACTTGTGACCACAAGAGGGAGCCCAAAAACAGAGTTCACAACAACAGACGTGAGAGAGCGGAGCTCTACTATGGACATTGGGGAATCACCTGTCTGACGTAAGACTGTTTACCTGTTGTTCCTGTTGCAATGTGGTTTATGGAGCAATAAACCCTGTAAACTTTTAAGGAAACGTGTCCCCTGAGTGTCATCCACCGCACCTAAGCGAGTGTCTCCCTAGACCCATAGAGGGTGAAGCGCTACAAAATATATATATATATAAGACAGTTGGTGCGTTCGCAACCCAGGGTCCACCATGCAGGAGAGAAACCTGCTGCTAGTAATAGGCGGTACTATATGGCGGTACTAGCTAACTCTGTTCTTCCAAGTTTCGCTAGAATAACAAGATGCTGTGCCCTGTTAACCTCACAGAGGAACACAGCTACCAAACAGAGCAAAACTGTGGTCATGCAGTTAGAATAGCAGACAAATGACTCCTCACCGGAGGTGCAGGTATTCTAGGGGCTTATTTCAGCCAAACCCTGACCACATACAAGCATGACCACACTGGCGCTGAGCTCTTTAACATTGGTTTGATACTAGCACATGGCCGTGCAGCCATGCAAACCTTTTATAGTTTTAGCACTCAAGGACCTTCCTAGTTGTCCAACATGAACCGCTTCAGGATCTGCGCATGTGACCCCCGACCTCCAATGGAGGTCGCTCCGTGGGCATGCTCAGCATTGGAAAATTGGGACTTAGTCCCAGAAAGACCTGTTCGTTGCTGAACATTGCTGGCTACAGTGACAGAGCCTGGAAGGGCAGTAGTAACCAATCCTCCAGTATCAGCCTGTGCCAGATGCTGGGACCGACGTCTCCCCTGAGCAGGCTCCACTGCAGCTGGAGGAGAATGGGAGACCGCAGCAGACATGGTTCAAGATTCCCCCTGTGCAGCGGCGGGAACTCAACACCTAACTGTTATGATCCGGTGGCCTTGGAGCCGCATGAGACCTTCTCTGGAGAAGGTGGTACCTGTACAGACCGGAACCCTAAACTGACACCGCAACTAGAAGTAGCCGTGGGGTGTACCTAACACATCCTAGACACCTCGACACAGCCGGAGGACTAAATAACCCTATAGATGGAAATAAGAATTCTATCTTGCCTCAGAGCAGAAACCCCAAAAGGAAAGGCAGCCCCCCACAAATATTGACGGTGAATATAAGAGTAAAGACACACGCAGGCTGAAAACAGGATTTAGCAAAAGAGGCACTTCTAGCTAAATAGTAAAGGATAGGACAGAGTACTAAGCGGTCAGTATTCAAACTCTGAAAATATCCACAGCAGAAAATACAAAAATTCCACATCTAACTAAAGACATAGAATGTATATCTGCATCTCCAGAGAATCCAGCATGACTGAAAAAATCCAAACAAGACTAAGCTGGACAAGACAAAACAATAAATTGTTCTGAACTGAAAAGCACACTACATGTGTGCTGCAGGAAAATAAACCAGACACTTATCTTGGCTGAATTGGCAGCAGAGCAGAAGGAACCAGACAGGGATGTAAACCCTCCAAGAACAAATGACAACTGGCACTGACTAATGAATCCAGCACACCTAAATACCGAATAGAGCTGCAATCAGCAGAAACACCTGCCCTGGATTACAACCCAGAGACAACTGCACTATCGCAAACAACCACCGGAGGGAGCCCAAGAGCAGAATTCACAACAGTACCCCCCTTGAAGAGGGGTCACCGAACCCTCACCAGAGCCCCCAGGGCGATCAGGATGAGCCAGATGAAAGGCATGGACCAAATCAGCAGCATGGACATCAGAGGCAAAAACCCAAGAATTATCCTCCTGGCCATAACCCTTCTATTTGACAAGATACTGAAGCTTCTGCCTCGAAAAACGAGAATCCAAAATCTTCTCAACCACATACTCCAACTCCCCATCAACCAACACCGGGGCAGGAGGATCAACAGAGGGAACAACGGGCACCACATATTTCCGCAATAAAGATCTATGGAAAACATTATGGATGGCAAAAGAGGCCGGAAGGGCCAAACGAAAAGAGACCGGATTGATAATCTCAGAAATCCTATAAGGACCAATAAACCGAGGCTTAAACTTAGGGGAGGAAACCTTCATAGGAACATGACCGGAAGACAACCAGACCAAATCCCCAATCCGAAGCCGGGAACCAACACGCCGACGACGGTTAGCAAAACGCTGAGCCTCCTCCTGAGACAACACCAAATTGTCCACCACATGAGCCCATATCTGCTGCAACCTGTCAACCACAGAATCCACACCAGGACAATCAGAAGGCTCAACCTGCCCTGGAGAAAAACGAGGATGAAAACCAAAATTACAAAAGAAGGGCGAAACCAAGGTAGTCGAACTAGCCCGATTATTAAGGGCAAACTCGGCCAATGGCAAGAAAGCCACCCAATCATCCTGATCAGCAGACACAAAGCATCTCAAATAAGTTTCCAAAGCCTGATTAGTTCACTCGGTCTGGCCATTTGTCTGAGGATGAAATGCGGAGGAAAAAGACAAATCAATGCCCAGCCTAGCACAAAAAGCTCGCCAAAATCTAGAAACAAACTGTGAGTCTCTGTCAGACACAATATTCTCCGGAATGCCATGCAAACGAACCACATGCTGAAAAAATAACGGAACCAAATCAGAAGAGGAAGGCAATTTAGGCAAAGGCACCAAATGGACCATCTTAGAGAACCGGTCACAAACCACCCAGATAACAGACATCCTCTGGGAAACCGGAAGATCTGAAATAAAATCCATAGAAATATGCGTCCAGGGCCTCTCAGGGACCGGCAAAGGCAAAAGCAACCCACTAGCACGGGAACAACAAGGCTTAGCCCGCGCACAAGTCCCACAGGACTGCACAAAAGAACGCACATCCCGCGACAAAGGAGGCCACCAAAAGGACCTACCAACCAAATCTCAGGAACCAAAAATACCAGGATGGCCAGCCAACACAGAACAATGAACCTCAGAAATCACTCTACTAGTCCATCTATCAGGAACAAACAGTTTCTCCACTGGACAGCGGTCAGGTTTGTCAGCCTGGAATTCCTGAAGAACCCGTTGTAAATCAGGGGAAATGGCAGAAAGGACCACCCCTTCTTTCAGAATGCCGACCGGTTCAAGGACCTCAGGAGAATCAGGCAAAAAACTCCTAGAGAGGGCATCAGCCTTATTATTCTTAGAACCCAGAAGATACGAGACCATGAAATCAAAACGGGAAAAGAAAAGGGACCATCGAGCCTGTCTAGGATTCAGCCGCTTGGCAGACTCGAGGTAAATCAGATTTTTATGATCGGTCAAGACCACAATACGGTGCTTAGCTCCCTCAAGCCAATGTTGCCACTCCTCAAACGCTCACTTCATAGCCAACAACTCCCGATTGCCAACATCATAATTGCGTTCAGCAGGCGAAAACGTACGGGAAAAGAAGGCACACGGATTCATCAAGGAACCATCAGAATTCCTCTGAGACAAAACGGCCCCTGCCCCAATCTCAGAAGCGTCAACCTCAACCTGAAACGGAAAAGAAATGTCCGGTTGACGCAACACCGGGGCCGAAGTAAATCAGCGTTTAAGCTCCTGAAAGGCATAGACAGCCGCAGAGGACCAATTCATCACATCAGCGCCGTTCTTCGTCAAATCGGTCAAAGGTTTAACCACACTGGAGAAGTTAGCAATGAAACGGCAATAAAAATTAGCAAAGCCCCAAAATTTCTGAAGACTCTTCACGGATGTGGGCTGAATCCAATCATGAATGGCCTGAACCTTAACCGGATCCATCTCAATAGATGAGGGAGAAAAAATGAAGCCCAAAAAAGAAACCTTCTGCACTCCAAAGAGACACTTAGACCCCTTCACAAACAAAGCATTATCACGAAGGATCTGAAATACCATCCTGACCTGCTCCACATGAAACTCCCAATCATCGGAAAAAATCAAAATGTCATCCAAATATACAATCATGAATTTATCAAGATAAGTCCAAAAGATGTCGTGCATGAAGGACTGAAAAACGGATGGAGCATTAGAGAGCCCGAATGGCATCACAAGGTATTCAAAATGGCCTTCGGGCATATTAAACGCAGTTTTCCATTCATCCCCCTGCTTAATACGAACAAGATTATATGCCCCCCGAAGGTCAATCTTAGTAAACCAACTAGCCCCCTTAATCCTAGCAAACAAATCAGAAAGCAAAGGTAAAGGGTATTGAAACTTGACCGTGATCTTATTCAAGAGGCGATAATCAATACAGGGTCTTAAGGAGCCATCCTTCTTAGCAACAAAAAAGAATCCTGCTCCCAACGGTGAAGAAGATGGCCGAATATGCCCTTTCTCCAAAGACTCCTTAACATAACTCCGCATGGCGGTATGTTCAGGCACAGACAGGTTGAAAAGTCGGCCCTTAGGAAACTTACAGCCTGGAATCAAGTCAGTAGCACAATCACAGCCCTATGCGGTGGAAGGGAACTGGACTTGGGCTCATCGAATACATCCTGAAAATCAGACAAAAACTCAGGAATTTCAGAAGAGGAGGGAGAGGAGATTGACATCAAAGGAACGTCATTATGAACCCCCTGACAACCCCAAAAAACAAATCAGGGGTAGGAATCCTAGGCTCTAAAACCGGAGTCTGAACAATATAATCTGCAATACCCTGTATTCTAGCAGCAAGCTGGTCTACACGAGAAGCTAATCCCTGAACATCCATACTAGCACAAGACTCCACAGCCACCCAGAGGAAAAGAGGGAAGGAGAGACAAAGCAGACTACAGAAAAAAAAATGGCTCAACACCCTTCTTCCCTTCTTCTGAGATGCATCTAACTCATTGTTGGCCAGTTGTACTGTTATGATCCGGTGGCCTTGGAGCCGCATGAGACCTTCTCTGGAGAAGGTGGTACCTGTACAGACCGCAACCCTAAACTGACACCGCATCTAGAAGTAGCCGTGGGGTGTACCTAACACATCCTAGACACCTCGACACATGGAGCTATATGTAGGCCCAGAACAGGCACAGTTGACCCCTGTTCACTGTTCTTTGAATGTCCAAGGCCTGTTAATCCCCTGTTACTGTGGCTGGGGAACACCACACCTGCAGCAGCAGAGCTGCCGCCACCAGCTGGAGCATGGACACGGGGCCCAATGTGGAAAAGAATGGCACGGGACGTGTGCTGTTCGGGCAATAAATGACATTGTCCCCTGGAAAAAAAATTGTGCTTGTTGCACCGGATCAAAAAGGAATAGGATTGTTCCGCGTCCCTGTGGGAAGAGGAGCCCTGTAGCACCGGAGTTGGGTGCAGTGTGGCCAGTACGGGCCACAGTTGAACTTTGTTATTCTTCCCCTCCCCAAGTTTTGTTGTGCAAATGCACTTTCCCTGCTGGATTGCGGGACTTTAACACTGCGGGGTTATGGGGCCCTTGGACTGAAAACAGACTGCATGTGACTGCTGCACAGGACTGTATTTTAAAAAAATGATATGTTACATTTTATTTCTAGGAAAGCGCAGCACATGTGTTTAAAGGGCCATACTCCGTAGAAAGGAGGGAGACGGAGGATCCCCAAAAGACTGAGGACCTGTTAGAACAATTTAATATGGACTTTAGTTGCTGAAACTGTGTATGTGCTTGGGTCCCGAAACTAAAAGGGACAGGAGCCATTTGGACTTGCGGTGCTAGTTGGAGGACTGTAACCAGGCACCTTCTTAACCTGCCAAAAAAAAAAACAGACTTTCATATAACCATATAGCTTTTGTTTTTCTTGAACTGTGAATTTCTCATTTAACTGTTTACATTCCTGCGTGGAGTATCCAGCTGTTAAAGTAAAAGTTGTATTTTGCCAGCATTGATGGTCAGTCATGACCATATTTCAAGGAGGGAGTAGTGTAAGGGGTATGGGGCCAGCTCAAGGTCCTGCACTCTTTGCATTCGTCCCTGGCGTGTAAATAAGCCTGACAGGAACAGTATATTTCATGTGTCATGTAATGTGCATATAATATATATATATATATATATATATATATATATATATATATATATATATAGTGTATTATTGATGTTCATGTGCTGTACAGGGGTCGGGAAAGTGTAGGATTTGGATTTAGTGCACTAGAGTAGATAGGAGTAGGCTTGGCCAATAGGATTTAGTTATTTAGGAGGGGCCAACTGGGAGTAGTTTGGGGGAGCTTCCTGGAATTAGTCAGGGAAGGCTTGGAGCCAGGACAGGACAGTTGTGTCCCATAACGTTCAAGCTGGGGAGCCCAGCCGTACTGGGCCTATGGGCTGATAGTCACACAGTAGATTAGGAATACAGGGCAGCATCAAAATGGTAGTAGCTAATTTTGTGGGAACTATCCTAAATGTCCGGGATGAAACGGATGGAGAATTTCTGAAGCAAGTTAGGCTGGCCAGTGAGGAAGTTGCGGTACAGAAGGTGATGGTACAACCATGCGATATTCCTGGAGTAGTGAGGGACAGTACAGGGAATGGAAGGTTGATGGTTTGTAAGAAATCTTGTGCTGTTTCTGTGACTGAACTGGACAGACTGTGTAAAGTTGTGTTGCTGAAACTGGAATTGGACTCTGCCTGTCATTACCTGATGCTTAAAGGAAAGGACACCCAGCAGACCGAGATGGACCCTAATGTACAGGTAAGTGGACCACCAAGGGCAACACAGAAGGGACAAGGTGTTCATGAGACAGAGGGCCAGGGTGTGCCAGTGCTGCCATCCTCTGCCACGACTAACCCCCCTGGCCTCCTTTTCAGAGACTTACCGGAGGACCCTTGGAAGGTGAGTACAATGCAGTTTGCTATTTTGAAAAAAGCTGCAGTCTGGATAGAAATGTGATAAAAAGAGAACAACCCCTATAAGATTGCAAACCTCAGTGCAAAGATTCCTACCTTCTGAAATATCAATGAAGTAATCTACTTACTAGAGATGAGCGAATTATTTCCAATTCTTATTTGCTGACTATCCCAAATTTTCCCTCCAAATTTCTATTTAAACTCACAAGAATTAAAATCCTGGAAAGCTTGTAATTGCTCAGAAAATACAGATGGAGCAGGGTAAAGAGAGAACACCACTGACGGTAAGAGATTGCACTCTGTAGGAGAGAAAGAAAGAGAGAGTGTACCCCATGGACCATAAGAGGTTATAGGATACAGAGGAAAGAGGACCCTGCTGATAAGGGCTTGCACTCTGCAGGAGACAGAGAATGCCTTGTTGACTTTAAGAGCTTACAATCTACGGGAGAGAGAAAGAGGACCTTAGTGATCGTAAAATTTTACACATTATAGAAGAGAGAGACTTAACCAGTGATTCCAGAGATGGAAAAAATTCTGCTGCACAAACTGTGCTTCACTGGGGACAGGAGATCTGTCTTGCACAAGGTATGATAAATTTGTTAGATGTCATAGGTGCAGAGCATTATAAGGACGTCTAGTCAGCCAGGTAAAAAAGACATTAGCTCGCTCTCTAATACTGCAGCAGTGGGGGAAATTGTTTTGTGCCCTTTTTTTTAAAGAATCACAAATCAGATCTTAAAGTGTTCAAATTACTAACATCAAGACACTTTAGTCAAACTCGATCAACCACAGATCAATCAGATTATCTGTATTCCCTATTTATACTGAAAGTGGATGATTTTTCTGCCTTAGATCACTACTTGAATCTTTTGGACTTGAGACACAGTTTTCACAAATGACCTCAGAAGACAGTGCTGATCAGGAAATATAACATTGTATTTCACTTTATATCTCACTTTAACAGAGGGGAGAAAGCATGCAAAACTACCCATTAAATCAAGGATACTATGTTATGTTTATGTATATGATAGAATAGGGCTCAATCCACCTTTGAGTATTAGTTTCTATTCTCTTAGTTCAGTGTCTATCTCAGCAGCAGAACATAATTTTTTTCTCTTTTGACCAATTTTGTGGTGCAGTATCCTGGTCCTCTACTAGCACCTTCATTTCAAACTACAGATTGCAGTTATTTAAAAGAGAGCACATTTATTAATCAGTTATTGATTCCTTGATAAGTGTATCTCCCTAAGGGTTCCTTTTAATTTCCTCCTATTTTGTGCTACTGTAAGGGATGTAAATGATTATATGCTTATAATGTAAACCTAATTTACTTTGGCTCTATCAGCAGCATATGAATCACTCTTTGTAGCTTTAGTCAGACTACGTGAAAAGCTGCGTAACGTGGATGGAATGGTGAGATCTTTTTTGTAGGCTCAGACATAATCAAACATTCCACGTGGCCCATCATCACAGAGTGTGGATAATTTCCCCATGTTGTGCTGCTGACAAGAGGAATGGAAGACAGATTTACATTATAAATCGTCTGATTCTTATCAACTTCTATTCATGACTAAAATAGTTAGGAAATGAAAAAAAATCAGAATGTCAGACAGAAAATATTTTTTTCCCGTAATCCCTTAATTTTTGTAACAGCAAGACGCAGGATATTTGAGTTTGGAAATTGAATAAAGGCAATCTTTTATTAATTTGTTTAGATATCATATTGAATACATATAACTATTAAAATAAATATCTCAAAGTGATAGATGTTGACGACAAACTTCTAAAGGTGTTTATTATGTAATTCAGTTATTATAGATTAATCCTAAGAGTCATTTTGACAAAAATATATTGAGCTTTAAAATGGAAATTTCTAACTTTTTCTTTCTCAAATAACATTATTAAAACATATGTAATGTGTGTTGTTTTATATTAATTACTAAACATCCAGTCAGCTGTTTCTGCTATGACTTAATTTGGACTGAAATATACAATACATAGTCAATATGCTGCGTAAAATGTTGCCAGTGATAGTCATTTTTTATTTGCATGTCTAAGCTTAATAAATGTGAATACTGATATTCTAGGCAGGGCCGTATTTGCCACTAGGCACTTGAGGGCACGTGCCTAGGGCGGGATGATGCAAGTTTTTTTTCCTTTTTTTTATTAAAGTCTGGGGTCACCTTCCGACTGCCCGCCTCCGATGCTCCCCCACCCCCCCGACCGCCCGCCTCCTTGAAGACGTCATACTCACCTACTTCATCAATGCCTGGTCTCAGCGCCTGTAGCTCGTCCTGTGTGAGCGGTCACGTGGTACCGCTCATTAAGGTGATGAATATGGACACATATTCATGACCTTAATGAGTGTTACCACGTGACCGCTCACTCAGGGAGAAGGTGCTGCACCCGCGCCGGGACAGAGTTGGAGGAATGTTCAGAGCCTTGTGGAAACGGTGAGTATGCCAGCCAGGGATGACGGGGAGCCGAGCCATGCAAGATGGGAGTGGGGAGCCAATGAGCCATGCATACAGAGGGGAGAGATGAGCCATGCATACAGGAGGGGGGAGAGTGAGCCATGCATTCCGGAGGGGGGGAGAGATGAGCCATGCAAGATGGGAGCGGGGAGCTGATGAGCCTTGCATACAGGAGGGAGGGAGAGATGAGCCATGCATACAGAGGGAGAGATGAGCCATGCAAGATGGGAGTGGGGAGCTGATGAGCCATGCATACAGGAAGAGAGATGAGCCATGCAAGATGGGAGCAGGGAGCCGATGAGCTATGCATACGGGGGGTGGAGATGATTCATGCATACAGGGGGGGAGATGAGCCATGCATACAGGGAGGGGGAGATGAGCCATGCATACAGGGAGGGGGGAGATGAGCCATGCATGCAGGGGGGAGATAAGCCATGCTAACAGGGAGGGGGAGATGAGCCATGCATACAGGGAGGATGGGGGAGATGAGCCATGCATGCAGGGAGGGGGGAGATGAGCCATGCATACAGGGAGGGGGAGATGAGCCATGCATACAGGGAGGATGGGGGAGATGAGCCATGCATGCAGGGAGGGGGGAGATGAGCCATGCATACAGGGAGGGGGATATGAGCCATGCATACATGGAGGGGGGAGATGAGCCATGCATACAGGGAGGGGGTGGGCCATTATACAGTATGGAGCATCATATGTGGGGTCACTATACAGTATTGAGCATCATGTGGGGCCATTATACACTATGGAGCATCATGTGTGGCCATTATACAGTATGGAGCACTGTGTGGCCATTTTGTTTTTGTTTATAATTATTGTTTATGAAACATTGTGCTCAGCAGTGCTAAATGGGTGTGGTTGGGACGTGGATATGGGTGTGACTAGTTGTGAAATGGGTGTGGTCAGAGGCATGGTCTAAAATTTGCCATGGCACGCATAGCGCGTCGCAAACTTTATCCCTCTTACACCTTTAAAAGTTGGAAGGTATGATACCGCATTTGCCGGATCACAGCAAGTGCCACAAATGTCTGCAAATCCCATAGGGAATGAATGAGGCCAAACGCAGTGTTGCCGTAAGTGATCCGTTATGCGGCAGATGCGGAAAAACTGCCGGTCTGCTGCAAAAGGCTTCTTTCACATCAGCGATTTTTGCCAAAAGTCACTGCCAATAGTGTCATGCTCACCAATGAGGGAGGCAGCACTAAAAGTGCCTAGGGCAGCATAAACTCTAAATACGGCCCTGATACTACGAGTGATACCTTTATTGGCTAACCAGAAAATAATATGTTTGCAAGCTTTCAGAGCACAAAGTGTTAAAAGTCTTAATACTAAAAGGTCATTTTAAGGATGACAGAAAAAGAAAAATTTGGGTTTTCAAACTAATAAAGATGTTCAATTCTTTGTCACTAGGACTCAATTTAACACCTGGATTTATGAGTCACTACATGGATACAATTCACACCTCCACCCGACGGACTCCGGATAACTAAGAACTTAATTTCCACTGCCACTCCATTTGTAAGAAAATGCCTAATTTGATTTCCTTGGCTTATCTTTATGAGGCATCACATCTCCCACCCTCTGAACAAGTGTCCTACTGTAGTTTTCTTTGAGGCTATGTGCCCACGTTGCAGAAATGCTGCTGAAATGTCCGCAGCATTTCCGCAACTCCCTGCCACGGGTAAAACGCATGTGGAATTCGCATGCTTTTTCTCGCAAAACACAAGCATTTTGCAGGCGTTTTTAGCTTGCAGAATGCTTGGTTTTTCCAAGCGATTTGAAGCATTACTTGGAAAAGCGATTGACAGGTTGGTCATAGTGCTGGACAAGTGTGCAGCATCAATAGTGAAAGATAGAATGTTAAAAATAATTAAAAAAAATAAAAAATATGGTTATTCTCACCTTCCAACGGCCCCCGATCTCCTCAGCGGCGCTCACGCTACATTCTGCTCACAGGGATGCTTTGCGCGAAGGACCTTTGTGATGTCATGGTCCCGCGACTGCGACGTCGTCCCTGGTTATTCGTGCAATGCATCCCTGGGAACGGAAGCCGCCTCGTGCACGGCTGAGAGGCGGAGGACTCCGGGGGCCATCGGAATGTAAGTATATCCATATTTTTTAATTTTATTCTTTTTTTTACAGAAATATGGTTCCCAAGGGCCTGGAGGAGAGTCTCCCCTTCCACAGACACGGGTGCCATCCGCACATGAAGTGCTCACTTTACGCAAGGTGGGCATAGCCACATGCGTAAAGCGAGCATTTCAATGCAATCCTATGGCTGCAGAATTGCAGCGATTCCGTAGAAATTATGAACATGCTGCAGATTTTACCCCTATGCGATTCCACAAAGCAACTGCGGAATCCCATAGGATTTGAAGCATTTTTTATGCGTTTCTGCTGAGGCAAAAAACGTGGCAGAAACGCATAAAAAACACAACGTGGGCACATAGCCTTAATGTTGTGCTTTTTTCTTTTTAAACTATTTATAGTCTTGCCTGAAGAAGGAGCCACTGTGCTCGGAAAGCTTGCAAGCATTATTTTCTGGTTAGCCAATGAAGGTATCACTCCTAGAATACTTTTGTCATCATTGGGCAGAAAGGTATTCACGTCAATTTTCCTGGCTAACACGGTACCACAGTACAATTTGTTATTGTACATCATGATAATGGAAGATACCCCAATGTACCGATCACAGATGGATTTGAAAAAACTCCTGAAGAAACTGGCACAAATGAACAGTGACATTTTATTTCTATGAAAGATGCGAGAAGAAAAACCTAATCCCTAAAGGCCTCATGATAAGGAATCCAACAAAATATACCTACAATACCCATTTTTCACAGAAACTTTGCTACAGATCATATGAGAGACTGCAGAATCATCTAATTTGAATTTTCTACCACAAGAAGAGGACCATCCATAAAGAGATAAATTACCTACAGGACCGAATACAAGTACAGGGTTCAGTATCAGACTGGGGTGACAAGGGCCCACCAGTATCATTGACTTGGGGGGCCCACTTTTCACCTGCATTCAAATATTACATTACCCTCGTTTACAAATTTGCCTCTATCTCGATCTCTATACAAAAAATAAACTGGGTAGTTTGGTTAATGAATGATGAGATGATGCTTTTTTCTGTACAGAGTGAATCAAGTGAATTATGCCATGTAATGCCCATACAGTGGGGTTGGGGGCCTACATCTGCACAGAGGCCCACCGGGGGATTCCTTTGTTACCCTGTGGGCCAGTCCGAGCCTGACCGGGTTCATGTCTAATCAAGGAGACATTGCAGGAATTCTACAACAATTTACAACATCACCTCATTATCAGTAAGAAAAAGAAACTGGACAGACTCTGGAGGATAGCAGGTCTCAATGTAGCTGAAGGTAAGCCCAATTTACAGAATCATTTTAGTACATCGTCCTCCGTTGTAAACCTTTCACAATATGAGCCAAACACAGGAAAAATGCATGTACTATCAAAGGGACTAACATTCTGACCTTCAAAACAGCTTGATAGGGCTCAGTTCTGTAGTGATATCAAGGAATTTTTCCGCATATTGCGAATCAAAGAATTCTTTCATAAAAAGAGGCCAAACTGGATGCCGCAACCTAGGTACAACCAACCTCTGGATCACTACATTGACTGTTTCCGTAAAACAGTTAAATCTGACATTTTGGACACCATAAAGTGCCGCAAAATATCACTACAGAGGAAAGAAAAGCCATACAATCATTAAAAGCCAATAATAATATCATCATCAAACCAGCAGACAAAGGAGGAGCTGTAGTCATAATTAACATGACAGATTACATCCAGGAAGCAAACAGACTCTTGGATATAAAATATTTCACTCCACTTCAGGGAGATCAGACCAAAAAATACACAGAGAATCTAACACATATCATCAATGGATTTGATTCTACTTCATCATCAATGCTGGAACTAATACCAGACAATCCCCAAACAGGTACCTTCTACATGTTGCCTAAAATACATAAAGAAAGTAATCATGGGAGGCCTATCATCTCTGGTATTGGGACTTTAACTGAGAATATCTCAGGCTAGGTAGAGAACATTCTGAAACCCTTGGTGAGGCGCACGCCGAGCTATATCCAGGACACCACAGATATTCTTTGCAAATTGTCAGCGCTGGGCCCACTTCCAGACACGATACTAGCCACCATGGAGGATGGAATTGCAGCATGCAAATATTTCCTTCAAAAGAACAATCTAGAGACAGAACCAGCACTGCAGTTTAATAGGTTTGTGCTCCATTACAACTATATTTCTTTTGGGAACAATTTATACCAACAGTGTATGGGCAGCGCCATGGGAAGCAAAATGTCCCCACATTATGCTAACTTATTTATGGCGAAGCTGGAAGAAAACTTTTTGTCATCTTACTCTGTTAAACCTTTTGCATACTTAGGCTACATGGATGATCTGCTAATAATCTGGACATGCTCAAAAGATGATCTACTCACCTTCCACAATAACTTCAACAAGTGCCACCCAACCATCAAGCTCACCCTCAACTTTTCAAAGACCCAAATACATTTTCTGGACATGACCATATACATCAAGGAAAACACCATACATACATCAATGTACCGTAAGCCCACAGGATGTCTGGCATATCTTAGATGGAACAGTTTTCATCCAAGACACACAAAAAAATCTATCATCTACAGTCAAGCTCTGAGGTATATTCGGATCTGTTCAGACAGTAAAGACAGGGAATTACAGCTGCAATCACTGAGGAATACATTCCTACAACAAGGATACCATCCACTGGTAATAGATGAACAGATCCAGAGGGCTACAAGGATCCCAAGAAACAGCCTCCTGGATTACAAACTGAGAGAGGATAATAACAGGGTACCTCTTGTGGTCACATACAACCCCCACATGAGCATCAGGAATGAAATGGAGACACCTGTGGGAAAACATTTCTCTGGACCTGGACACAGTAAAATTGGGGATTTCAATCTAATGAAGATGTTCAATTCTTTACACTAAGGGTACCATCTCACAGTGGCACTTTGGTCGCTACAATGGCACGATCCGTGACGTTCCAGCGATATAGTTACGATCTCGCTGTGTCTGACACGCTACTGCGATCAGGGACCCCGCTGAGAATCGTACGTCGTAGCAGATCGTTTGAAACTTTATTTCGTCGCTGGATCACCCGCTGACATCTCTGCATCAGCGTGTGTGACGCCGATGCAGCGATGTCTGTCTTCACTGGTAACCAGGGTAAATATCGGGTTACTAAGCGCAGGGCCGCGCTTAGTAACCCAATGTTTACCCTGGTTACCATTGTAAATGTAAAAAAAAAAACCACACATACTCACATTCCGGTGCCTGTCACGTCCCCGGGCGTCCGCTTCCCTGCACTCCTCCTGCATCCTGTGTCAGCGCCGGCCAGCCGTACATCAGAGCACAGCGGTGACGTCACCGCTCTGCTTTACGGCCGCGCTTACACAGGATGCAGGAGGAGTGCAGGGAAGCGGACGCCGGGCACCGGAATGTATGTGTTTTTTTTGTTACATTTACAATGGTAACCAGGGTAAACATCGGGTTACTAAGCGCGGCCCTGCACTTAGCAACCCGATGTTTACCCTGGTTACCCGGGGACTTCGGCATCATTGGTCGCTGGAGAGCTGTCTGTGTGACAGCTCTCCAGCGACCACACAAGGACTTTCCAACGATCACGGCCAGGTCGTATCGCTGGTCGTGATCGTTGGAAAGTTGCTGAGTGTGACGGTACCCTAAGACTCAATTTAATGCATGGCTTTATGAGTCACTACATGGATACAATTCACACCTCCACCAGATGGACTCCAGATAACTAAGAACATCATTCCCACTGCCTCCCATTTGAAAGAAAATTCCTAATTTTATTTCCTTGGCTTATCTTTATGAGGCATCACACCTCCCACCCCCTGAACAAATGTCCTACTGTAGTATTTCTTAAATGTGCTTTTTTCTTATTAATCTATTTGTAATCTTGGCTGAAGAAGGAGCCACTGTGCTCTGAAAGTTTGGAAACATATTATTTTCTGGTTAGCCAATAAAGGTATCACTCCTAGAATACTTTTGTCATCATTGGGCAGAAAAGAATTCACATCAATTTTTTTGGCTAGCACAGTACCACAATACAATTTGCTATTGTACATTATTAAGGTTAAAAAGATATTTTAATGAATTTAGTGCATCTTACTGCTAAAAACTCTTCATCAAGACTAACATACAAAACACCAGTATTGATAAGTCATGGCAATGTGGCTTTATTATATTTTTCAGATGGCAGTCTAACCTTTCAATAATTTATTATACTTTGTTTTGTTATTTTATCATTATTTTAATTTCAAAGTTTTTATTGAAATATTTTCTTAACTCCTTTCTGACATTGGACGTACTATCCCGTCGAGGTGGGGTGGGCCTGTATGACCACCAACGGGATAGTGCGTCCAGCGCGATCGGTGGCGCTCACGGGGGGGAGCACGGCCAAACACGGCCGGGTGTCAGCTGATTATCACAGCTGACATCCGGCACTATGTGCCAGGAGTGGTCACGGACCGCCCCGGCACAAAAACCCCCGGGACACCGCGATCAAACATGATTGCGGTGTGCCGGTGGTACAGGGAAGCATCGCGCAGGGAGGGGGCTCCCTGCGGGCTTCCCTGAGACCCCCGGAGCAACGCGATGTGATCTCGTTGCTGCGAGGGTCTCTTACCTCCTCCTCGCTGCAGGTGCCCGGATACAAGATGGCTGCGGCATCAGGGTCCTGCAGGGAGGGAGGTGGCTTACATCTGTGATGTCCCCCCCACCCTGGGACAAAGTAAAAAAGTAAAAAAAAAATTTCCACATGTGTAAAAAAAAAAAAAAAATCCTAAATAAAGAAAAAAAATATATATTATTCCCATAAATACATTTCTTTATCTAAATAAAAAAACAAAACAATAAAAGTACACATATTTAGTATCACCGCATCCGTAATAACCCACCTATAAAACTATATCACTAGTTAACCCCTTCAGTGAACACCGTAGGAAAAAAAATACGAGGCAAAAAACAACGCTTTATTATCATACCGCTGAGCAAAAAGTGGAATAACACGCGATCAAAAAGACGGATATAAATAACCATGGTACCGCTGAAAACTTCATCTTGTCCCGCAAAAAACAAGCTGCCATACAGCATCATCAAAGAAAAATTAAAAAAGTTATAGTTCTCAGAGTAAAGCGATGCCAAAATAATTATTTATTCTATAAAATAGTTTTTATCGTATAAAAGCGCCAAAACATAAAAAAATGATATAAATGAGGTATCGCTGTAATCGTACTGACCCGAAGAATAAAACTGCTTTATCAATTTTACCAAACGTGGAACGGTATAAACGCCTCCCCCAAAAGAAATTCATGAATAGCTGGTTTTTGGTCATTCTGCCTCACAAAAATCGGAATAAAAAGCGATCAAAAACGTCACGTGTCCGAAAATGTTGCCAATAAAAACGTCAACTCGTCCTGCAAAAAACAAGACCTCACATGACTCTGTGGACCAAAATATGGAAAAATTATAGGTCTCAAAATGTGGAGACGCAAAAACTTTTTTGCTATAAAAAGCGTCTTTTAGTGTGTGACAGCTGACAATCATAAAAATCCGCTATAAAAAAAACCTGCTATAAAAGTAAATCAAACCCCCCTTCATCACCCCCTTAGTTAGGGAAAAATAATAAAATTCAAAAAATGTATTTATTTCCATTTTCCCATTAGGGTTAGGGCTAGGGTAAGGACTAGGGTTAGGGCTAGGGTTAGGGTTAGGGTTAGGGCTAGGGTTAGGGCTAGGGTTAGGGCTAGGGTTAGGGTTAGGGCTGGGGTTAGGGTTGGGGCTAGGGTTGGAGCTAAAGTTAGTGTTAGGGTTGGGGCTAAAGTTAGGGTTTGGATTACATTTACAGTTGGGATTAGGGTTGGGATTAGAGTTGGGTTAGGGGTGTGGTTAGGGTTACCATTGGGATTAGGGTTAGGGGTGTGTTTGGATTAGGGTTTCAGTTAGAATTGGGGAGTTTCCACTGTTTAGGCACATCAGGGGCTCTCCAAACGCGACATGGCATCCGATCTCAATTCCAGCCAATTCTGCATTGAAAAAGTAAAACAGTGCTCCTTCCCTTCCGAGCTTTACCGTGTGCCCAAACAGGGGTTTACCCCAACATATGGGGCATCAGCGTACTCGGGACAAATTGGACAAAAACTTTTGGGGTCCAAGTTCTCTTCTTACCCTGGGGAAAATATAAATTTTGGGAGGCTAAAAATCATTTTTGTGGGAAAAAAAAAGGATTTTTTATTTTCACGGCTCTGCGTTATAAACTGTAGTGAAACACTTGGGGGTTCAAAGTTCTCACAACACATCTAAATGAGTTCCTTGGGAGGTGTTGTTTCCAATACGGGGTCACTTGTGGGGGGTTTCTACTGTTTGGGTACATCAGGGGCTCTGCAAATGCAACATGATGCCTGCAGACAAATCCATCTAGGTCTGCATTCCAAATGGCGCTCCTTCCCTTCCGAGCTCTGCCATGCGCCCAAACAGTGGTTCCCCCCACATATGGGGTATCAGCATACTCAGGACAAATTGCTCAACAACTTTTGGAGTCCAATTTATCCTGTTACCCTTGTGAAAATACAAAACTGGGGGCTAAAAAATCATTTTTCTGAAAAAAAAAAGGAATTTTTATTTTCACGGCTCTGCGTTATAACCTGTAGTGAAACACTTGAGGGATCAAAGCTCTCAAAACACATCTAGATAAGTTCCTTAGGGGGTCTACTTTGCAAAATGGTGTCACTTGTTTGGGGGTTTAATGTTTAGGCACATCAGGGGCTCTCCAAATGCGACATGGCATCCCATCTTAATTCCAGTCAATTTTGCTTTGAAAAGTCAAATGGCGCTCCTTCCCTTCCGAGCTCTGCCATGCGCCCAAACAGTGGTTTACCCCCACATATGGGGTATCGGTGTACTCAGGAGAAATTGCACAACAACTTTTTTTGGTCTAATTTATACTCTTACCCTTGGTAAAATAAAAAATTGGGGGCAAAATATATTTTTTTGGAAAAAATATGATTTTTTATTTTTACGGCTCTGCATTATAAACTTCTGTGAAGCACTTGGTGAGTCAAAGTGCTCACCACACATCTAGATAAGTTCCTTATGGGGTCTAATTTCCAAAATGGTGTCATTTGTGGGGGGTTTCAATGTTTAGGCACATCAGGGGCTCTCCAAACGTAACATGGCGTTCCATCTCAATTCCAGTCAATTTTGCATTGAAAAGTCAAATGGCGCTCCTTCCCCTCCGAGCTCTGCGGTGTGCCCAAACAGTGGTTTACCCCCACATATGGGGTATCGGCATACTCAGGACAAATTTTACAACAACTTTTGTGGTCCATTTTCTCCTGTTACCCTTGGTAAAATAAAACAAATTGGAGCTGAAATAAATTTTGTGTAAAAAAAATGTAAATGTTAATTTTTATTTAAACATTCCAAAAATTCCTGTGAAACACCTGAAGGGTTAATACATTTCTTGAATGTGGTTTTGAGCACCTTGAGGGGTGCAGTTTTTAGAATGGTGTCACACTTGGGTATTTTCTATCATATAGACCCCTCAAAATGACTTCAAATGAGATGTGGTCCCTAAAAAAAAATGGTGTTGTAAAAATGAGAAATTGCTGGTCAAATTTTAACCCTTATAACTCCCTAACAAAAAAAAAATGTGGTTCCTAAATTGTGTTGATGTAAAGTAGACATGTGGGAAATGTTACCTATTAAGTATTTTGTGTGACATATCTCTGTGATTTAAGGGCATAAAAATTCAAATTTGGAAAATTGCTAAATTTTCAAAATTTTCGCCAAATTTCTGTTTTTTTTCACAAATAAACGCAAGTTATATCGAATAAATTTTACCACTATCATGAAGTACAATATGTCATGAGAAAACAGTGTCAGAATCGCCAAGATCCGTTGAAGCATTCCAGAGTTATAAACTCGTAAAAGGACAGTGGTCAGAATTGTAAAAATTGGCCCGGTCATTAACGTGCAAACCACCCTTGGGGGTAAAGGGGTTAAAATAGGTAACAAGCAAGATGAAGACCATAAGTTGAATAAAAAGCATTAAAAAAGATGTAGAGTAAGGAGACAATGTATACTCATGCGATTTGCACATAATGATTTTAAATATGAATCCATCTTCCAGACGTGGATTATAGATCAGAAATCTATTATGTAAGATACATAAAATCAATGGTGTTAACTTCTGGAGCTTGGAGTTACACTGATTTGTTTATGGAACCAGTGGTATGGCCATATCTCAAAACTTTCCCAGAACCTATTTTTAAACACAATAAAGCATTAGCATGTGCAGTGATATCTCCTGCTCATCCAGTCAAGCAGGCCAGCAATTAAAGCATGCCTCAAGATGTCCTTCAACACATTCTTAAAATGCTTTCCTTACTGTAAGTCAAGTCACTTCCTTCTATAGCACCTTGTTAGTGTCATCATTACCAACAATAAATAGCAAAAAGGATCAATTCTTTATCCAATCCTAAAAAACCTAACCAATCAGGTAAAATGGGATGATATCATGTTCAGGAAAGCATATAATTAAACCTTAACCTTTAATAGGTATACCTAAAAAATGGCATTTCTTTCCTCATGGGGAGAGTGATATCATGGTTGGAAGCGATGAAAACCCTCTTTTATCACATACGCACAACATATTTGTACTCCAGGCCAGAAGGGGGAGCTCTGAACCCGGATTAAGGGGAACTTCCCTAATATATTCTTGCTGAAGTGAAAGTTAGTAGGCAGTTAGTGCCAGACAGCAGACTGGAGCAGTCTGAGGCAGAGAGACGTGCAAGGGGCTGAGCAGCCAGAGTCGCTGCAGCTCCTGGAGAAAGAGATACAGAAGGAAAGGACAGTTTGTGGAAAGTGTCCAGGAGAGCAGAGTACAGGAGTGTGATACCAGGGGAGCCTAGCAGCGATTTGGACACCTCCATGGCTGAGCGCCAATTCCTGTAACCGGAAGACCGAGGCTGTGTTGGACTCTGGGAGGCATAGCAAAAACTGGCAGGACAGATGGATTATAAATCACCTGTCCGCCTTAACACCCAGGAAGCACAGTGGCATATAGGGTCCAGGTCATGATAGAGACCCTGTAAAAAGGCTTGAGTCACCTGTTAGGGTTTGTGTCCTAACCTATATGGGGACAGAGAGTAACTTTGAGGTCCTTATCAGAAGCCATAGGCAGTAAGGGACTTCAACACCATTGTGCTTTGAGGAAGGCTTTCATCTCCCCCTGTTAAAGGGGACTCTGGATTTGCTTCCAAGCTGGCCGGACCCTGCCTGTACCTGTGATCTGGTGCCCTGGACTGCGGTTGCCTGAAGCTACAGTAAACCAGGTAAAGGGACTGCACACCTGTGTCCTCTGTTCTTTACTGCACCACGTGTCATCTTCATCTACACACCGGTAGCCCTGGGGACCTACTTCACCTGTGGGAAGTTATACCATCTAGCTGCCATAACAGCACCCCAGTGGACCCCTTTAAGCAGCGTCAGTCCCCACTGACCGAATACCACAGGTGGCATCACAAACACAAACTTTATTCAATTCCCTTTACATGGGCACCCAGGGCCACGGACCGGGTCACCACCACCGTGACACATCCCCTTAAGTAATGGACCCGGTACCGACTACCCCACCGCCCTGGTGGGTGTTTGACAAGTGCTCATGTTTAATAGTGCTCTAGTTAAAAATTGGTTTGATCTCACCAATAGATATTCCTGTTTATTTCTTCCATAGTTTGACCAAAATTTAAGAGAATCAAGAGCGGGTGGATTATGATATTAAAATAGACCCTATATTCCTCCCTGTCATGCCCTGCTTTGCTCCTGCCCTGACAAGGGCAGTACCCAAGAAAGAACCTGTTCATTAATTGCCCATGTGAACTGTGTATCCTCCCAATTTGTTTCTTCCTCTGTTTAGGAGGTTCATCAGGGGGAGAAAAGAAAAAAGCTATGTGGGTACTTGCAGTGGCAAGTCAAGCCGGCTCGCTGACTAGTGGTGTCAGTGCCCCTCTATAGGGATCTATGGGTCCATCTCCTCCTTGTGCATGCTGTCCTTAAATAAGGTTAGTGGGTAGTCCTATACTTGGGTACTGCCCTTGTTTAGGGCGGAAGCAAAGCAGGGGCATGACAAGGAGGAATATAGGGACTATTTTAGTATCATAATCCCCCAGCTCTTGATTCTCTTCAATGGTGGACAAACTATTTAGGAAATGAACAAGAATATCTATTGGTGAGATCAACCCTATTTTTAACTAGAGCACTATTGAACATGAGCACTTGTACTTTGTGACAATTGTTGTGTGTTTGTCAGAGGTATAAATTGGCCACTATTTTAGGTATACCTATTAAAGGTTAAGTTTTAATCATATGTTTTCCTGGCCATGCTATCATCCCATGTCATTAGTGATGAGCGAATATACTCATTGCTCGGGTTTTCCCGAGCACGCTCGGGTGGTCTCCGAGTGTTTGTTAGTGTTCAGAGATTTTGTTTTCCTTGCTGCAGCTAGATGATTTGACTACTAGACAGCTTGATTACATGTGAGGATTCCATAGCTGCCAGGCAACCCCCACATGTACTTAGTCTGGCTAGTAGCTGTAAATCAAGCAGCTGAATCAACAAAAACTAAATCTCCGAACACTAACAAATACTCGGAGACCACCTGAGCGTGCTCGGGAAAACCCTAGCAACGAGTATATTCGCTCATCACTACATGTCATCATTACCACCATCATCATTGTACATCTACCTCTGCTACATATTGTACTGTAAACATACTATCTCCTAATTTTTTTAACAATTGCAAATATTCATCCCCAAATAAAAGTTGAGAAAACAACTGTATGCTCACAGGCATCCACTGATTTGCCAATTTTAATCTTACATATTGATTTCATATGGTCTCAATCAATTTAATATATATATATATATATATATATATATATATATATATACACACACACAAATACTGTATACAGTGGGTATGGAAAGTATTCAGAGGCACCCTTTTGAGCTAGTACAGCTACAAATCTTCTTGGGATTGATGCAACAAGTTTTTAACACCTGGAATTGAGGATCCTCTACCATTCTTCCTTGCAAATCCTCTCCAGTTCTGTCAGGTTGGATATTGAACATTGGTGGACAGCCATTTTCAGGTCTCTCCATAGATCATCAATTGGGTTTAGGTCAGGGCTCTGGCTGGGCCAGTCAAGAATGGTCACAGAGTTGTTCTGAAGCAACTACTTTATTATTTTAGCGGTGTGCTTAGGGTCATTGCATTGTTGGAATGTAAACCTTCAGCCAAGTCTGAAGTCCAGAGCACTCTGGAAGATGTTTTTATCCAGGATATCTCTGCACTTGGCCATATTTATGTTCCCTTCAATGACAGCCAATTGTCCTGTCCCTGCAGCTGAAAAACACACCCATAGCATGCTGCCACCACCATGCTTCACTGTTGGGATTGTATTGGGGAAGTGATGAGCAGTGCCTAGTTTTTTCCAGACAAACGGCTTAGAATAATCACCAAAAAGGTCTATCTTCATCTCAACAGACAAGAGAATCTTATTTCTCATAGTCTGGGAGTCCTTCATGTGATTTTTAGCAAACTCTATGCATATATCTTACATTGAGGAGAGGCTTCCGTCTGGCCACTCTGCCATAAAGGCCTGACTGGTGGAGGGCTGTAGTGATAGTTGACTTTGTGGAACTTTCTTTCATCTCCCTGCTGCACCTCTGGAGCTTAGCCACAGTGATCGTGGGGTTATTCTTTATCTCTCTCACCAAGGTTCTTCTACCATGATTGCTCATTTGGTCTGACATGCACTGTGAGCTGTGAGGTCTTGTATAGACAGGTGTGTGCCATTCCAAATCAAGATCTATCAGTTTAAATAAACACAGCTGGCCTCCAATCAAGGAGTAGAACCATGTCAAGGATGTATCTTATATATGAGTGTCTGAGCAAAGGGTCTGAATACTTATCACCATGTGATATTTGTTTTTCTTTTTTGTTAACTTTGCAAAAATTTCTACATTTGTTTTTTTCAGTCAGGATGGGGTGCAGAGTGTACATTAACCCCTTCATGACCCAGCCTATTTTGGCCTTAATGACCTTGCCGTTTTTTGCAATTCTGACCAGTGTCCCTTTATGAGGTAATAACTCGGGAACGCTTCAACGGATCCTAGCGATTCTGAGATTGTTTTTTCGTGACATATTGGGCTTCATGTTAGTGGTAAATTTAGGTCGATAATTTCTGCGTTTATTTGTGAAAAAAATGGAAATCTGGCGAAAATTTTGAAAATTTTGCAATTTTCACATTTTGAATTTTTATTCTGTTAAACCAGAGAGTTATGTGACACAAAATAGTTAATAAATAACATTTACCACATGTTTACTTTACATCAGCACAATTTTGGAAACAACATTTTTTTTTGCTAGGAAGTTATAAGGGTTAAAATTTGACCAGTGATTTCTCATTTTTACAACAAAATTTACAAAACCATTTTTTTTAGGGACCACCTCACATTTGAAGTCAATTTGAGGGTTCTATATGGCTGAAAATACCCAAAAGTGACACCATTCTAAAAACTGCACCCCTCAAGGTGCTCAAAACCACATTCAAGAAGTTTATTAACCCTTCAGGTGTTTCACAGCAGCAGAAGCAACATGGAAGGAAAAAATGAACATTTAACTTTTTAGTCACAAAAATGATCTTTTAGCAACAATTTTTTTATTTTCCCAAGGGTAAAAGGAGAAACTGGACCACGAACGTTGTTGACCAATTTGTCCTGAGTACGCTGATACCTCATATGTGGGGGTAAACCACTGTTTGGGCGCACGGCAGAACTCGGAAGGGAAGGAGCGCCATTTGACTTTTTGAATGAAAAATTGGCTCCAATCTTTAGCGGACACCATGTCGCGTTTGGAGAGCCCCCGTGTGCCTAAACATTGGAGCTCCTCCACAAGTGACCCCATTTTGGAAACTAGACCCCCCAAGGAACTTATCTAGATGCATAGTGAGCACTTTAAACCCCCAGGTGCTTCACAAATTGATCCGTAAAAATGAAAAAGTACTTTTTTTTCACAAAAAAAATATTTTAGCCTCAATTTTTTAATTTTCACATGGGCAACAGGATAAAATGGATCCTAAAATTTGTTGGTCAATTTCTCCTGAGTACACTGATACCTCACATGTGGGGGTAAACCACTGTTTGGGCACATGGTAAGTCTCGGAAGGGAAGGAGCGCCATTTGACTTTTTGAATGAAAAATTATCTCCATCGTTAGCGGACACCATGTCGCGTTTGGAGAGCCCCTGTGTGACTAAACATTGGAGCTTCCCCACAAGTGACCCCATTTTGGAAAGGAGACCCCCCAAGGAACTTATCTAGATGCATAGTGAGCACTTTAAACCCTCAGGTGCTTCACAAATTGATCCGTAAAAATGAAAAAGTACTTTTTTTTCACAAAAAAATTCTTTTAGCCTCAATTTTTTAATTTTCACATGGGCAACAGGATAAAATGGATCCTAAAATTTGTTGGGCAATTTCTCCTGAGTACACCGATACCTCATATGTGGGGGTAAACCACTGTTTGGGCGCATGGCAAGGCTCGGAAGGGAAGGCGCGCCATTTGACTTTTTGAATGGAAAAGTAGCTCCAATCGTTAGCGGACACCATGTCGCGTTTGGAGAGCCCCTGTGTGCCTAAACATTGGAGCTCCCCCACAAGTGACCCCATTTTGGAAACTAGACCCCCCAAGGAACTTATCTAGATGCATAGTGAGCACTTTAAACCAACAAGTGCTTCACAGAAGTTTATAACGCAGAGCCGTGAAAATAAAAAATAATTTTTCTTTCCTCAAAAATGATTTTTAGCCCAGAATTTTTTATTTTCCCAAGGGTAACAGGAGAAATTGGACCCCAAATGTTGTTGTCCAGTTTGTCCTGAGTACGATGATACCCCATATGTGGGGGTAAACCACTGTTTGGGTGCATGGCAGGGCTTGGAAGGGAAGGCACGCCATTTGGCTTTTTGAATGGAAAATTAGCTCCAATCATTAGCGGACACCATGTCGCGTTTGGAGAGCCCCTGTGTGCCTAAACATTGGAGCTTCCCCATAAGTGACCCCATTTTGGAAACTAGACCTCCCAAGGAACTAATCTAGATGTGTGGTGAGCACTTTGAACCCCCAAGTGCTTCACAGAAGTTTATAACGCAGAGCCATGAAAATAAAAAATGTTTTTTCTTTTCTCAAAAAATTTTTTTTAGCCCTGAATTTTTTATTTTCCCAAGGGTAACAGGGGAAATTTGACCCCAATAGTTGTTGTCCAGTTTCTCCTGAGTACGCTGATACCCCATATGTGGGGGTAAACCACTGCTTGGGCACACGTCGGGGTTCGGAAGGGAAGTAGTGACGTTTTGAAATGCAGACTTTGATGGAATGCTCTGCGGGCATCACGTTGCTTTTGCAGAGCCCCTGATGTGCCTAAACAGTAGAAACCCCCCACAAGTGACCCCATTTTGGAAACTAAACCCCAAAGGGAACTTATCTAGATGTGTGGTGAGCACTTTGAACCTCTAAGTGCTTCACAGAAGTTTATAACACAGAGCCGTGAAAATAATAAATACGTTTTCTTTCCTCAAAAAAATTTTTTTAGCCCTGATTTTTTTATTTTCCCAAGGGTAACAGGAGAAATTTGACCCCAAGAGTTGTTGTCCAGTTTCTCCTGAGTACGGTGATACCCCATATGTGGGGGTAAACCACTGTTTGGGCACTTGCCGGAGCTCGGAAGTGAAGTAGTGACGTTTTGAAATGCAGACTTTGATGGAATGCTCTGCGGGCATCACGTTGCGTTTGCAGAGCCCCTGATGTGCCTAAACAGTAGAAACTCCCCACAAGTGACCCCATTTTGGAAACTAAACCCCCAAGGGAACTTATCTAGATGTGTGGTGAGCACTTTGAACCCCCAAGTGCTTCACAGAAGTTTATAACGCAGAGCCGTGAAAATAAAAAATCATTTTTCTTTCCTCAAAAATAATTTTTTAGCCCGCAATTTTTTATTTTCCCAAGGGTTACAGAAGAAATTGGACCCCAAAAGTTGTTGATCAGTTTCTCCTGAGTACGCTGGTACCCCATATGTGGGGGTAAAGCACTGTTTGGGCACACGTCGGGGCTCGGAAGGGAGAGAGCACCATTTTACTTTTTCAACGCAAGATTGGCTGGAATCAATGGTGGCGCCGTGTCGCGTTTGGAGACCCCCTGATGTGCCTAAAAAGTGGAAACCCCTCAATTCTAACTCCAACACTAACCCCAACACACCCCTAACTCTAATCCCAACCCTAACCACAACCCTAACCCCAACACACCCCTAACCCTAGTCTTACCCCTAATTCCAACCCTAAGGCTATGTGCTCACGTTGCGGATTTGTGTGGATTTTTCCGCAGTTTTTGAAAAATCTGCAGGTAAAACGCACTGCGCTTTACCTGCGGATTTACCGCGGATTTCCAGTGTTTTTTGTGTGGATTTCACTTGCGGATTCCTATTATGGAGCAGGTGTAAAACGCTGCGGAATTGCACAAAGAATTGACATGCTGCGGAAAATACAATGCAGCGTTTCCGCGCTGTATTTTCTGCACCATGGGCACAGCGGATTTGGTTTTCCATAGGTTTACGTGGTACTGTAAACGTGATGGAAAACTGATACGAATCCGCAGCGACCAATCCGCTGCGGATCCGCAGCCAAATCCGCACCGTGTGCACATAGCCTAATTCTAACCCTAATTCTAACCCTAATTCTAGCCCTAAGTGCAACCCTAGCCCTAAGTGCAACCCTAAGTGCAACCCTAAGTGCAACCCTAGCCTTAAGTGCAACCTTAAGTGCAACCCTAAGTGCAACCCTAAGTGCAACCCTAGCCCTAAGTGCAACCCTAAGTGCAACCCTAGCCCTAAGTGCAACCCTAAGTGCAACCCTAAGTGCAACCCTAAGTGCAACCCTAAGAGCAACCCTAAGTGTAACCCTAAGTGCAACCCTAGCCCTAAGTGCAACCCTAAGTGCAACCCTAAGTGCAACCCTAAGTGCAACCCTAGCCCTAAGTGCAACCCTAAGTGCAACCCTAGCCCTAAGTGCAACCCTAAGTGCAACCCTAGCCCTAAGTGCAACCCTAAGTGCAACCCTAAGTGCAACCCTAGCCCTAAGTGCAACCCTAAGTGCAACCCTAAGTGCAACCCTAGCCCTAAGTGCAACCCTAAGTGCAACCCTAAGTGCAACCCTACCCCTAACCCTACCCCTAACCCTACCCCTAACCCTAACCCTAATGGAAAAACAAAAATAATTATATTTTCTGTATTTTATTATTATCCCTACCTATGGGGGTGATAAAGGGGGTGATTTATTCACTATTTTTTTTATTTTGATCGCTGTGATAGAACTTATCACAGCGACCAAAATGTGCAGGAACGAATCTGCCGGCTTGCAGATTCGGCGGGCGTACTGCGCATGCGCCCGCCATTTTCCAAGATGGCGGCGCCCATGAAGCAGACGGCCGGACACCGGGAGGGACATCGGAGCTAGGTAAGTATGGGGGGGTGGGACCGGAACACGGGGGGGGGGATCGGAGGACCTGGGGAGCGGACAGGAGGACCGGGGGAGCCGACAGGAGGGAGGAGGGGAGCGGAACGGAGATCGGGGCAAAAAGGACGACTGGGGGGGCGATCGGTGGGCTGGGGTGGGGGCAGATCGGGGTCTCCAGCCATGGCAGATGCTATTGCAGCATCGGCCATGGCTGGATTGTAATATTTCACCATTTTCATAGGTGAAATATTACAAATCGCTCTGATTGGCAGTTTCACTTTCAACAGCCAATCAGAGCGATCGTAGCCACGGGGGGGTGAAGCCACCCCCCCTGGGCTGAAGTACCACTCCCCCTCTCCCTGCAGATCGGGTAAAATAGGAGTTAACCCCTTCACCCGATCTGCAGGGACGCGATCATTCTGTGACACAGCATATGCGTCACAGGTCGGGAAGGCACCGACTTTCATGACGCATACGCTGTGTCACAGGTCGGGAAGGGGTTAATGTAAAAAATGAACTTTTTTGAATTTACCAAATGACTGCAATGAAACAAAGAGTGAAAAAATGTAAAGGGGTCTGAATACTTTTCATACCCTCTGTAATTGGTGATAACCAGCAGCCTAATTTACACACAGAAGTTTCAGGCTTCGTAGGCTAGTTACAATGGGTAAAAAAGTATTTAGTCAGCCACCAATTGAGCAAGTTCTCCTACTTAAAGGGAACCTGTCACCTGAATTTGGCGGGACATGTTTGCGGTCATATGGGCGGGTTTTCGGGTGTTTGATTCACCCTTTCCTTACCCGCTGGCTGCATGCTGGCCGCAATATTTGATTGATGTTCATGCTGTGTCCTCCGTAGTACACGCCTGCGCAAGGCGATCTTGCCTTGCGCACGTGCAGTATGCTTTGCCCAACTGCGGGCAAATTCCAAAAAGCAATAGTGCGCATGCGCCGGCGCACTATGTCCCGGAACACAGCAAAATACTTCCGGGACATAGTGCGCCGGCGCATGCGCACTAATGCTTTTCGGCTTTGCCTGTATGATATGGACCTGGAGGTTCCCTAACAGACACTGTATGATGCTGAACAAGTCCAATTTTATTTTCATTATCCATCCCCTCTTGCATATTTGTATTCTCCATGATACATAATAGCAGGATTACATAATTGATTCCACAATTATCTACTGACAAATTTGGTTGCCAATTTAAAAGAATTTAGTAGGTCACGTGCATAGCTCATTATCTGTCAAATTTGGATATCAAAGTAATGCATGCTACAGTTTGACTGCTGCATGTTGTAACCAGTCAGTGCTTACCACTGTTTGTACATTCACTGAAAAATATACAGTGAGTTTGCAAACCAGGAAGGTGCTCTGGCAACTTTTTTTTCAAGGCCAGAAAAGCATGCTACAACTCATAACGTCTGTAGAAATGGGCTGACTTCATTATGGCCATAACCACCAACTTCCTCAAGCATGTGTTATATGTATTTGTATATGTATTGGTGAATGAAATGTAATAGTATTAACACTCTGTCAGGCACAACTCAATTAGTTTTGTTTCTATTTCCTCTCCAAATATCAGAAAATCTCCCCCCTCCCAGTTATTTCCTATCTTTACATGCACTGTAAAACCTGATCTCACAGTGTTATAGCAGACCTTCTGGAGAGTAGATTGACCTTTTTGGCTTCTCAGGCTCACTGATACTGAACTTGTCTCACACTTGAATGTTAATATTTTTTCTTAGAAAAAAGAGGGTGGCAGATTCTCTGCTGAAATAGCGAATAAAGTGTTTGATTTATTTAACCCCTTCACCCCCAAGGGTGGTTTGCACGTTAATGACCGGGCCAATTTTTACAATTCTGACCACTGTCCCTTTATGAGGCTATAACTCTGGAACGCTTTGACGGATCTTGGCGATTCTGACATTGTTTTCTCGTGACATATTGTACTTCATGTTAGTGGTAAAATTTATTCGATATAACTTGCGTTTATTTGTGAAAAAAATGGAAATTTGGCGAAAATTTTGAAAATTTCGCAATTTTCCAACTTTGAATTTTTATGCCCTTAAATCACAGACATGTGTCACGCAAAATACTTAATAAGTAACATTTCCCACATGTCTACTTTACATCAGTACAATTTTGGAACCAAAATTTTTTTTTGTGACGGAGTTATAAGGGTTAAAAGTTGACCAGCAATTTCTCATTTTTACAACACCATTTTTTTTTAGGGACCACATCTCATTTGAAGTCATTTTGAGGGGTCTATATGATAGAAAATACCCAAGTGTGACACCATTCTAAAAACTGCACCCCTCAAGGTGCTAAAAACCACATTCAAGAAGTTTATTAACCCTTCAGGTGTTTCACAGGAATTTTTGGAATGTTTAAATAAAAATGAACATTTAACTTTTTTTCACACAAAATTTATTTCAGCTCCAATTTGTTTTATTTTACCAAGGGTAACAGGAGAAAATGGACCCCGAAAGTTGTTGTGCAATTTGTCCTGAGTACGCTGATACCCCATATGTGGGTGTAAACCATTGTTTGGGTGCATGGCAGAGCTTGGAAGGGAAGGAGCGCCATTTGACTTTTCAATGCAAAATTGACTGGAATTGAGATGGGACGCCATGTTGCGTTTGGAGAGCCCCTGATGTGCCTAAACATTGAAACCCCCTACAAGTGACACCATTTTGGAAAGTAGACGCCCTAAGGAACTTATCTAGATGTGTGGTGAGCACTTTGACCCACCAAGTGCTTCACAGAAGTTTATAATGCAGAGCCGTAAAAATAAAAAATCATATTTTTTCACAAAAATGATCTTTTCACCCCCAATTTTTAATTTTCCCAAGGGTAAGAGAAGAAATTGGACCCAAAAAAATGTTGTGCAATTTGTCCTGAGTACTCTGATACCCCATATGTGAATGTAAACCATTGTTTGGGCGCATGGCAGAGCTTGGAAGGAAAGGAGCGCCATTTGACTTTTCAATGCAAAATTGACTGGAATTGAGATGGGACGCCATGTTGCATTTGGAGAGCCCCTGATATGCCTAAACATTGAAACTCCCTACAAGTGACACCATTTTGGAAAGTAGACCCCCTAAGGAACTTATCTAGATGTGTGGTGAGCACTTTGACCCACCAAGTGCTTCACAGAAGTTTAAAATGCAGAGCCGTAAAAATAAAAAATCATATTTTTTCACAAAAATGATCTTTTCGCCCCCAATTTTTTATTTTCCCAAGGGTAAGAGAAGAAATTGGACCCCAAAAAATGTTGTGCAATTTGTCCTGAGTATGCTGATACCCCATATGTGGGGGTAAACCACTGTTTGGGCGCATGGCAGAGCTCGGAAGGAAAGGAGTGCCATTTGACTTTTTAATGCAAAATTGACTGGAATTGAGATGGGACGCCATGTTGCGTTTGGAGAGCCCCTGATGTGCCTAAACACTGAAACCCCCTACAAGTGACACCATTTTGGAAAGTAGACCCCCTAAGGAACTTATCTTGATGTGTGGTGAGCACTTTGACCCACCAAGTGCTTCACAGAAGTTTATAATGCAGAGCCGTAAAAAAAAAAATCATATTTTTTCACAAAAATGATCTTTTCACCCCCAATTTTTTATTTTCCCAAGGGTAAGAGAAGAAATTGGACCCCAAAAAATGTTGTGCCATTTGTCCTGAGTACGCTGATACCCCATATGTGGGTGTAAACCATTGTTTGGGCGCATGGCAGAGCTTGGAAGGGAAGGAGCGCCATTTGACTTTTCAATGCAAAATTGACTGGAATTGAGATGGGACGCCATGTTGCGTTTGGAGAGCCCCTGATGTGCCTAAACATTGAAACCCCCCACAAGTGACACCATTTTGGAAAGTAGACCCCCTAAGGAACTTATCTAGATGTGTTTTGAGAGCTTTGAACACCCAAGTGTTTCACTACAGATTATAACGCAGAGCCGTGAAAATAATTTTTTTTTTTTCTCAAAAATGATATTTTAGCCCCCAGTTTTGTATTTTCACAAGGGTAACAGGATAAATTAGACCCCAAAAGTTGTTGTCCAACTTGTTCTGAGTACGCTGATACCCCATATGTGGGGGGGAACCACTGTTTGAGTGCATGACAGAGCTCGGAAGGGAAGGAGCGCCATTTGGAATGCAGCCTTAAATGGATTGGTCTGCAGGCGTCACGTTGCATTTGCAGAGCCCCTGATGTACCCAAACAGTACAAACCCCCCACAAGTGACCCCATATTGGAAACTAGACCTCCCAAGGAACTTATCTAGATGTGTTTTGAGAACTTTGAACCCCCAAGTGTTTCACTAAAGTTTATAGCGCAAAGCCGTGAAAATAAAAATTCTTTATTTTTTTCACAAAAATGATTTTTTAGCCCCCAGTTTTGTATTTTCACAAGGGTAACAGGATAAATTAGACCCCAAAAGTTGTTGTCCAATTTGTCCTGAGTACGGTGATACCCCATATGTGGGGGGAACCACTGTTTGGGTGCATGACAGAGCTCGGAAGGGAAGGAGCGCCATTTGGAATGCAGCCTTAAATGGATTGGTCTGCAGGCGTCACGTTGCATTTGCAGAGCCCCTGATGTACCCAAACAGTACAAACCCCCCACAAGTGACCCCATATTGGAAACTAGACCTCCCAAGGTACTTATCTAGATGTGTTGTGAGAACTTTGAACCCCCAAGTGTTTCACTACAGTTTATAACGCAGAGCCGTGAAAATAAAACATCTTTTTTTTCCCACAAAAATGATTTTTAGCCCCCCAAATTTTTATTTTCCTAAGGATAACAAGAGAACTTGGACCCCAGAAGTTGTTGTTCAATTTGTCCCGAGTACGCTGATAACACATATGTTGGGGTAAACCCCTTTTTGGGCGCACGGGAGAGCTCGGAAGGGAAGGAGCGCCATTTGGAATGCAGCCTTAAATGGATTGGTCTGCAGGCGTCACGTTGCATTTGCAGAGCCCCTGATGTACCCAAACAGTACAAACCCCCCACAAGTGACCCCATATTGGAAACTAGACCTCCCAAGGAACTTATCTAGATGTGTTTTGAGAGCTTTGAACACCCAAGTGTTTCACTACAGATTATAACGCAGAGCCGTGAAAATAATTTTTTTTTTTTCTCAAAAATGATATTTTAGCCCCCAGTTTTGTATTTTCACAAGGGTAACAGGATAAATTAGACCCCAAAAGTTGTTGTCCAACTTGTTCTGAGTACGCTGATACCCCATATGTGGGGGGGAACCACTGTTTGAGTGCATGACAGAGCTCGGAAGGGAAGGAGCGCCATTTGGAATGCAGCCTTAAATGGATTGGTCTGCAGGCGTCACGTTGCATTTGCAGAGCCCCTGATGTACCCAAACAGTACAAACCCCCCACAAGTGACCCCATATTGGAAACTAGACCTCCCAAGGAACTTATCTAGATGTGTTTTGAGAACTTTGAACCCCCAAGTGTTTCACTAAATTTTATAGCGCAAAGCCGTGAAAATAAAAATTCTTTATTTTTTTCACAAAAATGATTTTTTAGCCCCCAGTTTTGTATTTTCACAAGGGTAACAGGATAAATTAGACCCCAAAAGTTGTTGTCCAATTTGTCCTGAGTACGGTGATACCCCATATGTGGGGGGAACCACTGTTTGGGTGCATGACAGAGCTCGGAAGGGAAGGAGCGCCATTTGGAATGCAGCCTTAAATGGATTGGTCTGCAGGCGTCACGTTGCATTTGCAGAGCCCCTGATGTACCCAAACAGTACAAACCCCCCACAAGTGACCCCATATTGGAAACTAGACCTCCCAAGGTACTTATCTAGATGTGTTGTGAGAACTTTGAACCCCCAAGTGTTTCACTACAGTTTATAACGCAGAGCCGTGAAAATAAAACATCTTTTTTTTCCCACAAAAATGATTTTTAGCCCCCCAAATTTTTATTTTCCTAAGGATAACAAGAGAACTTGGACCCCAGAAGTTGTTGTTCAATTTGTCCCGAGTACGCTGATAACACATATGTTGGGGTAAACCCCTTTTTGGGCGCACGGGAGAGCTCGGAAGGGAAGGAGCACTGTTTTACTTTTTCAACGCAGAATTGGCTGGAATTGAGATTGGACGCCATGTCGCGCTTGGAGAGCCCCTGATGTGCCTGGAAAATGGAAACTCCCCAATTCTACCTGAAACCCTAATCCAAGCACACCCCTAACCCTAATCCCAACGGTAACCCTAACCACACCCCTAGCCCTGACACACCCATAATTCTAAACCCAACCCTAATCCAAACCGTAAATGTAATCCAAACCCTAACTTTAGCCCCAACCATAACTTTAGCCCCAACCCTAACCCTAACTTTACCTCCAACCCTAGCCCTAACCCTAACCCTAACCCTACCCCTACCCCTAACCCTAAACGTGACTGAAATACGTGGCACTGAAATACGTGGCACTGAAATACGTGGCACTGAAATACGTGGCACTGAAATACGTGGCACTGAAATACGTGGCACTGAAATACGTGGCACTGAAACACGTGGCACTGAAATACATGGCACTGAAATACGTGATACGTGGCACTTAACCCCTTCACGACCTTTGACGCATACGCTGCGTCATGAAAGTCAGTGCCAATGCGACCTATGACGCAGCGTATGCGTCATGGAATGATCGCGTCCCTGCAGATCGGGTGAAGGGGTTAACTCTCATTTTACCCGATCTGCAGAGACAGGGGGAGTGGTGCTTCAGCCCAGGGGGGGTGGCTTCACCCCCCCGTGGCTACGATCGCTCTGATTGGCTGTTGAAAGTGAAACTGCCAATCAGAGCGATTTGTAATATTTCACCTAAAAAACAGGTGAAATATTACAATCCAGCCATGGCCGATGCTGCAATATCATCGGCCATGGCTGGAAAACCTGAAGTGACCCCCCCACCCCACCGATTGCCCCCCCAGTGCTCCGTTATGGGGTCCGGTCCCCTCCGTCCGCCTGCCGGCTCCCCCGTCCTTCTGTCCGCTCCCCCCTGTGGTCCGATCACCCCCCCTGTGCTCCGATCACCCCCCCTGTGCTCCGATCCACCCCCCCACCACCCCTTCATACTTACCGATCCTCCCGGTGTCCGGACGTCTCCTCGCTGGGCGCCGCCATGTTGGAAAATGGCGGGCGCATGCTCAGTGCGCCCGCCGAATCTGCCAACCGGCAGATTCCTTACAAGTACATTTTGATCGCTGTGGTAGGTTCTATCACAGCGATCAAAATAAAAAAAATAATAAATACCCCCCCCCTTTATCACCCCCATAGGTAGGGAGAATAATAAAATAAAGAAAATATTTTTTTTTTTTTTTTTCGTTTTCCACTAGGGTTAGGGTTAGAACTAGGGGTAGGGTTAGGGTTACGGGTAGGGATAGGGTTAGGGTTATGGCATGTGCGGATTTGGCTGTGGATCCGCAGCGGATTGGCCGCGGATCCGCAGCGGATTGGCCGCGGATCCGCAGCGGATTTGGCTGCGGATCCGCAGCGGATTTGGCTGCGGATCCGCAGCGGATTGGCCGCTGCGAATTCGTTGCAGTTTTCCATCAGGTTTACAGTACCATGTACACCTATGGAAAACCAAATCCGCTGTGCCCATGGTGCGGAAAATTCCGTGCAGAAACGCTGCGTTGTATTTTCTGCAGCATGTCAATTCTTTGTGCGGATTCCACAGCGTTTTACACCTGTTCCTCAATAGGAATCCGCAGGTGAAATCCGCACAAAAAAAACACTGGAAATCTGCTGTAAATCTGCAGGTAAAACGCAGTGCCTTTTACCTGCAGATTTTTCAAAAATCGTGCAGAAAAATCTCACACGAATCCGCAACGTGGGCACATACCCTTAGGGTTAGGGTTGTAATTAGAGTTAGGGTACCGTCTCACAGTGGCACTTTGATCGCTACGACGGTACGATCTGTGACGTTCCAACGATATCCATACGATATCGCTGTGTCTGACACGCAGCAGCGATCAGGGACCCTGCTGAGAATCGTACGTCGTAGCAGATCGTTTAGAACTTTCTTACGTCGCTGGATCTCCCGCTGTCATCGCTGGATCGTTGTGACAGCGATCCAGCGATGCGTTCGCTTGTAACCAGGGTAAACATCGGGTTACTAAGCGCAGGGTCGCGCTTAGTAACCCGATGTTTACCGTGGTTACCAGAGTAAAAGTAAAAAAAAAAAAAAAACGTACATACTCACATTTCGGTGTCCTTCAGGTCCCTTGCCGTCTGCTTCCCGCTCTGACTGTCTGCCGGCCGGAAAGTGAGAGCACAGCACAGCAGTGACGTCACCGCTGCGCTCTGCTCTCACTGTACGGCGGCACTCAGTCAGAGCGGGAAGCAGACGGCAAGGGACCTGAAGGACACCGAAATGTGAGTATGTACGTTTTTTTTTTTTTAACTTTTACGCTGGTAACCACGATAAACATCGGGTTACTAAGCACGGCCCTGCGCTTAGTAACCCGATGTTTACCCTGGTTACCCAGGACCTTGGCATCGTTGGTCGCTGGAGAGCGGTCTGTGTGACAGCTCCCCAGCGACCACACAACGACTTTCCAACGATCACGGCCAGGTCGTAACGCTGGTCGTGATCGTTGGTAAATCGTTATGTGAGACGGTACCCTTAGGGTTGGAATTAGGGCTAGGGTTGGAAATAGGGTTAAGATTAGGCTTGTGGTTAGGGTTAAGGATAGGGTTAGGGTTGTGTTGGGGTTACAGTTGTGGGTAGGGTTGGGATTAGGGTTAGGATTAGAGTTAGGGTTGGATTTAGGGTTACGGGTGTGTTGGGGTTAGGGTTGTGGTTAGGGGTGTGTTGGGGTTAGGGTTGTGATTAGGGTTATGGCTACAGTTGGGATTAGGGTTAGGGGTGTGTTGGGGTTAGTGTTGAAGTTAGAATTGAGGGGTTTCCACTGTTTAGGCACATCAGGGGTCTCCAAACGCAACATGGCGCCACCATTGATTCCAGCCAATCTTGCGTTCAAAAAGTCAAATGGTGCGCCCTCCCTTCCAAGCCCCGACGTGCGCCCAAAAAGTGGTTTACCCCCACATATGGGATACCAGCGTACTCAGGACAAACTGGGCAACAACTGTTGGGGTCCAATTTCTCCTGCTACCCTTGTGAAAAAAAAATTGCTTGCTAAAACATCTTTTTTGAGGACAGAAAAATGATTTTTAATTTTCACGGCTCTGCGTTGTAAACTTCTGTGAAGCACTTGGGGGTTGAACGTGCTCACCACACATCTAGATAAGTTCTTTGGGGGGTCTAGTTTCCAAAATTGGGTCACTTAGGGGGGCTTTCTACTGTTTAGGCACATCAGGGGCTCTGCAAATGCAACGTGACGCCCGCAGACCATTCCATCAAAGTCTGCATTTCAAATGTCACTACTTCCCTTCCGAGCCCTGATGTGCGTCCAAACAGTGGTTTACCCCCACATATGAGGTATCAGCGTACTCACAGCAAACTGGGCAACAAATATTGGGGTCCAATTTCTCCTGTTACCCTTGTGAAAATAAACAATTGCTTGCTAAAACATCTTTTTAGAGGAAAGAAAAATGATTTTTTTATTTTCACGGCTCTGCGTTGTAAACTTCTGTGAAGCACTTGGGGGTTGAACGTGCTCACCACACATCTAGATAAGTTCCTTGGGGGGTCTAGTTTCCAAAATGGGGTCACTTGTGGGGGGTTTCTACTGTTTAGGCACATCAGGGGCTCTGCAAACGTAACATGATTCCCGCAGACCATTCCATCAAAGTCTGCATTCCAAATCGTCACTACTTCCCTTCCGAGCCCCGGCATGTGCCCAAACAGTGGTTTACCCCCACATATGGGGTATCAGCGTACTCAGGAGAAACTGCACAACAACTTTGGGGTCCAATTTCTCCTGTTACCCTTGGGAAAATAAAAAATTGTGGGTTAAAAAATCATTTTTGAGGAAAGAAAAATATTTTTTTATTTTCATGGCTCTGCGTTATAAACTTCTGTGAAGCACTTGGGGGTTCAAAGTGCTCACCACACATCTAGATTAGTTCCTTGGGAGGTCTAGTTTCCAAAATGGGGTCACTTGTGCGGGAGCTCCAATGTTTAGGCACACAGGGGCTCTCCAAACGCGACATGGTGTCCGCTAATGATTGAAGCTAATTTTCCATTCAAAAAGCCAAATGGCGTGCCTTCCCTTCCGAGCCCTGCCGTGCGCCCAAACAGTGGTTTACCCCCACATATGGGGTATCATCGTACTCAGGACAAACTGGACAACAACATTTGGGGTCCAATTTCTCCTATTATCCTTGGGAAAATAAAAAACTCCGGGCTAAAAATCATTTTTGAGGAAAGAAAAATATTTTTTTTATTTTCATGGCTCTGCGTTATAAACTTCTGTGAAGCACCTGGGGGTTTAAAGTGCTCACTATGCATCTAGATTAGTTTCTTGGGGGTCTAGTTTCCAAAATGGGGTCACTTGTAGGGGAGCTCCAATGTTTAGGCACACAGGGGCTCTCCAAACGCGACATGGTGTCCACTAACGATTGGAGCTAATTTTCCATTCAAAAAGTCAAATGGCGCGCCTTCCCTTCCGAGCCTTGCCGTGCACCCAAACAGTGGTTTACCCCCACATATGAGGTATCAGCGTACTCAGGAGAAATTGCCCAACAAATTTTAGGATCCATTTTATCCTGTTGCCCATGTGAAAATGAAAAAATTGAGGCTAAAAGAAATTTTGTGTGAAAAAAAAGTACTTTTTCATTTTTACGGATTAATTTGTGAAGCACCTGGGGCTTTAACGTGCTCACTGTGTATCTAGATAAGTTCCTTGGGGGGTCTAGTTTCCAAAATGGGGTCACTTGTGGGGGAGCTCCAATGTTTAGGCACACAGGGGCTCTCCAAACGCGACATGGTGTCCGCTAACGATGGAGATAATTTTTCATTCAAAAAGTCAAATGGCGTTCCTTCCCTTCCGAGCCTTACCATGTGCCCAAACAGTAGTTTACCCCCACATATGAGGTATTGGCGTACTCAGGAGAAATTGCCCAACCAATTTTAGGATCCATTTTATCCTGTTGCCCATGTGAAAATGAAAAAATTGAGGCTAAAAGAAATTTTGTGTGAAAAAAAAGTACTTTTTCATTTTTACGGATTAATTTGTGAAGCACCTGGGGGTTTAACCCCTTCATGACCCAGCCTATTTTGGCCTTAATGACCTTGCCGTTTTTTGCAATTCTGACCAGTGTCCCTTTATGAGGTAATAACTCGGGAACGCTTCAACGGATCCTAGCGATTCTGAGATTGTTTTTTCGTGACATATTGGGCTTCATGTTAGTGGTAAATTTAGGTCGATAATTTCTGCGTTTATTTGTGAAAAAAATGGAAACTTGGCGAAAATTTTGAAAATTTCGCAATTTTCACATTTTGAATTTTTATTCTGTTAAACCAGAGAGTTATGTGACACAAAATAGTTAATAAATAACATTTCCCACATGTCTACTTTATATCAGCACAATTTTGGAAACAACATTTTTTTTTGCTAGGAAGTTATAAGGGTTAAAATTTGACCAGTGATTTCTCATTTTTACAACAAAATTTACAAAACCATTTTTTTTAGGGACCACCTCACATTTGAAGTCAATTTGAGGGTTCTATATGGCTGAAAATACCCAAAAGTGACACCATTCTAAAAACTGCACCCCTCAAGGTGCTCAAAATCACATTCAAGAAGTTTATTAACCCTTCAGGTGTTTCACAGCAGCAGAAGCAACATGGAAGGAAAAAATGAACATTTAACTTTTTAGTCACAAAAATGATCTTTTAGCAACAATTTTTTTATTTTCCCAAGGGTAAAAGGAGAAACTGGACCACGAAAGTTGTTGTCCAATTTGTTCTGAGTACGCTGATACCTCATATGTGGGGGTAAACCACTGTTTGGGCGCACGGCAGAACTCGGAAGGGAAGGAGCGCCATTTGACTTTTTGAATGAAAAATTGGCTCCAATCTTTAGCGGACACCATGTCGCGTTTGGAGAGCCCCCGTGTGCCTAAACATTGGAGCTCCCCCACAAGTGACCACATTTTGGAAAGGAGACCCCCCAAGGAACTTATCTAGATGCATAGTGAGCACTTTAAACCCCCAGGTGCTTCACAAATTGATCCGTAAAAATGAAAAAGTACTTTTTTTTCACAAAAAAATTATTTTAGCCTCAATTTTTTAATTTTCACATGGGCAACAGGATAAAATGGATCCTAAAATTTGTTGGGCAATTTCTCCTGAGTACGCCGATACCTCATATGTGGGGGTAAACCACTGTTTGGACGCATGGCAAGGCTCGGAAGGGAAGGCGCGCCATTTGACTTTTTGAATGAAAAATTATCTCCATCGTTAGTGGACACCATGTCGCGTTTGGAGAGCCCCTGTGTGCCTAAACATTGGAGCTTCCCCACAAGTGACCCCATTTTGGAAAGGAGACCCCCCAAGGAACTTATCTAGATGCATAGTGAGCACTTTAAACCCCCAGGTGCTTCACAAATTGATCCGTAAAAATGAAAAAGTACTTTTTTTTCACAAAAAAATTATTTTAGCCTCAATTTTTTAATTTTCACATGGGCAACAGGATAAAATGGATCCTAAAATTTGTTGGGCAATTTCTCCTGAGTACGCCGATACCTCATATGTGGGGGTAAACCACTGTTTGGACGCATGGCAAGGCTCGGAAGGGAAGGCGCGCCATTTGACTTTTTGAATGGAAAAGTAGCTCCAATCGTTAGCGGACACCATGTCGCGTTTGGAGAGCCCCTGTGTGCCTAAACATTGGAGCTCCCCCACAAGTGACCCCATTTTGGAAACTAGACCCCCCAAGGAACTTATCTAGATGCATAGTGAGCACTTTAAACCAACAAGTGCTTCACAGAAGTTTATAACGCAGAGCCGTGAAAATAAAAAATAATTTTTCTTTCCTCAAAAATGATTTTTAGCCTAGAATTTTTTATTTTCCCAAGAGTAACAGGAGAAATTGGACCCCAAATGTTGTTGTCCAGTTTGTCCTGAGTACGATGATACCCCATATGTGGGGGTAAACCACTGTTTGGGTGCACGGCAGGGCTTGGAAGGGAAGGCACGCCATTTGTCTTTTTGAATGGAAAATTAGCTCCAATCATTAGCGGACACCATGTCGCGTTTGGAGAGCCCCTGTGTGCCTAAACATTGGAGCTTCCCCATAAGTGACCCCATTTTGGAAACTAGACCTCCCAAGGAACTAATCTAGATGTGTGGTGAGCACTTTGAACCCCCAAGTGCTTCACAGAAGTTTATAACGCAGAGCCATGAAAATAAAAAATAATTTTTCTTTTCTCAAAAAAATTTTTTAGCCCTGAATTTTTTATTTTCCCAAGGGTAACAGGGGAAATTTGACCCCAATAGTTGTTGTCCAGTTTCTCCTGAGTACGCTGATACCCCATATGTGGGGGTAAACCACTGTTTGGGCACACGTCCGGGTTCGGAAGGGAAGTAGTGACGTTTTGAAATGCAGACTTTGATGGAATGCTCTGCGGGCGTCACGTTGCGTTTGCAGAGCCCCTGATGTGCCTAAACAGTAGAAACCCCCCATAAGTGACCCCATTTTGGAAACTAGACAACCAAATGAACTTATCTAGATGTGTGGTGAGCACTTTGAACCCCTAAGTGCTTCACAGAAGTTTATAACGCAGAGCCGTGAAAATAATAAATACATTTTCTTTCCTCAAAAAAATTTTTTTAGCCCTGATTTTTTTATTTTCCCAAGGGTAACAGGAGAAATTTGACCCCAAGATTTGTTGTCCAGTTTCTCCTGAGTATGCTGATACCCCATATGTGGGGGTAAACCACTTTTTGGGCACATGCCGGGGCTTGGAAGTGAAGTAGTGATGTTTTGAAATGCAGACTTTGATGGAATGCTCTGCGGGCATCACGTTGCGTTTGCAGAGCCCCTGATGTGCCTAAACAGTAGAAACCCCCCACAAGTGACCCCATTTTGGAAACTAAACCCCCAAGGGAACTTATCTAGATGTGTGGTGAGCACTTTGAACCCCTAAGTGCTTCACAGAAGTTTATAACGCAGAGCCGTGAAAATAATAAATACATTTTCTTTCCTCCAAAAAATTTTTTTAGCCCTGATTTTTTTATTTTCCCAAGGGTAACAGGAGAAATTTGACCCCAAGAGTTGTTGTCCAGTTTCTCCTGAGTATGGTGATACCCCATACGTGGGGGTAAACCACTGTTTGGGCACATGCCGGAGCTCGGAAGTGAAGTAGTGACGTTTTGAAATGCAGACTTTGATGGAATGCTCTGCGGGCATCACGTTGCGTTTGCAGAGCCCCTGATGTGCCTAAACAGTAGAAACTCCCCACAAGTGATCCCATTTTGGAAACTAAACCCCCAAGGGAACTTATCTAGATGTGTGGTGAGCACTTTGAACCCCCAAGTGCTTCACAGAAGTTTATAACGCAGAGCCGTGAAAATAAAAAATCATTTTTCTTTCCTCAAAAATAAATTTTTAGCCCGCAATTTTTTATTTTCCCAAGGGTTACAGGAGAAATTGGACCCCAAAAGTTGTTGATCAGTTTCTCCTGAGTACGCTGGTACCCCATATGTGGGGGTAAAGCACTGTTTGGGCACACGTCGGGGCTCGGAAGGGAGAGAGCACCATTTTACTTTTTCAACGCAAGATTGGCTGGAATCAATGGTGGCGCCGTGTCGCGTTTGGAGACCCCCTGATGTGCCTAAAAAGTGGAAACCCCTCAATTCTAACTCCAACACTAACCCCAACACACCCCTAACTCTAATCCCAACCCTAACCACAACCGTAACCCCAACACACCCCTAACCCTAGTCTTACCACTAATTCCAACCCTAAGGCTATGTGCTCACGTTGCGGATTTGTGTGGATTTTTCCGCAGTTTTTGAAAAATCTGCAGGTAAAACGCACTGCGCTTTAGCTGCGGATTTACCGCGGATTTCCAGTGTTTTTTGTGTGGATTTCACTTGCGGATTCCTATTATGGAGCAGGTGTAAAACGCTGCGGAATTGCACAAAGAATTGATATGCTGCGGAAAATACAACGCAGCGTTATCGCGCTGTATTTTCCGCACCATGGGCACAGCGGATTTGGTTTTCCATAGGTTTACGTGGTACTGTAAACGTGATGGAAAACTGATACGAATCCGCAGCGATCAATCCGCTGAGGATCCGCAGCCAAATCCGCACCGTGTGCACATAGCCTAATTCTAACCCTAATTCCAACCCTAACCCTAATTCTAACCCTAATTCTAACCCTAATTCTAACCCTAGCCGTAAGTGCAACCCTAGCCATAAGTGCAACCCTAGCCCTAAGTGCAACCCTAGCCCTAAGTGCAACCCTAAGTGCAACCCTAAGTACAACCCTAAGTGCAACCCTAAGTGCAACCCTAGCCCTAAGTGCAACCCTAAGTGCAACCCTAAGTGCAACCCTAGCCCTAAGTGCAACCCTAAGTGCAACCCTAGCCCTAAGTGCAACCCTAAGTGCAACCCTAAGTGCAACCCTAAGTGCAACCCTAGCCCTAAGTGCAACCCTAAGTGCAACCCTAGCCCTAAGTGCAACCCTAAGTGCACCCCTAAGTGCAACCCTAAGTGCAACCCTAGCCCTAAGTGCAACCCTAAGTGGAACCCTAAGTGCAACCCTAGCCCTAAGTGCAACCCTAAGTGCAACCCTAAGTGCAACCCTAGCCCTAAGTGCAACCCTAAGTGCACCCCTAAGTGCAACCCTAAGTGCAACCCTAGCCCTAAGTGCAACCCTAAGTGCAACCCTAAGTGCAACCCTAAGTGCAACCCTAGCCCTAAGTGCAACCCTAAGTGCAACCCTAAGTGCAACCCTAAGTGCAACCCTAGCCCTAAGTGCAACCCTAAGTGCAACCCTAAGTGCAACCCTAGCCCTAAGTGCAACCCTAAGTGCAACCCTAAGTGCAACCCTAAGTGCAACCCTAGCCCTAAGTGCAACCCTAAGTGCAACCCTAGCCCTAAGTGCAACCCTAAGTGCAACCCTAGCCCTAAGTGCAACCCTAAGTGCAACCCTAAGTGCAACCCTAGCCCTAAGTGCAACCCTAAGTGCAACCCTAGCCCTAAGTGCAACCCTAAGTGCAACCCTAAGTGCAACCCTAGCCCTAAGTGCAACCCTAAGTGCAACCCTAAGTGCAACCCTAAGTGCAACCCTAGCCCTAAGTGCAACCCTAAGTGCAACCCTAAGTGCAACCCTAGCCCTAAGTGCAACCCTAAGTGCAACCCTAAGTGCAACCCTAGCCCTAAGTGCAACCCTAAGTGCAACCCTAAGTGCAACCCTAGCCCTAAGTGCAACCCTAAGTGCAACCCTAGCCCTAAGTGCAACCCTAAGTGCACCCCTAAGTGCAACCCTAAGTGCAACCCTAAGTGCAACCCTACCCCTAACCCTACCCCTAACCCTACCCCTAACCCTACCCCTAACCCTAATGGAAAAACAAAAATAATTATATTTTCTGTATTTTATTATTGTCCCTACCTATGGGGGTGATAAAGGGGGTGATTTATTTACTATTTTTTTTATTTTGATCGCTGTGATAGAACTTATCACAGCGATCAAAATGTGCAGGAACGAATCTGCCGGCTGGCAGATTCGGTGGGCGCACTGCGCATGCGCCCGCCATTTTCCAAGATGGCGGCGCCCATGAAGCAGACGGCCGGACACCGGGAGGGACATCGGAGCTAGGTAAGTATGGGGGGGTGGGACCGGAACACGGGGGGGGGGGGATCGGAGGACCTGGGGAGCGGACAGGAGGACCGGGGGAGCCGACAGGAGGGAGGAGGGGAGCGGAACGGAGATCGGGGCAAAAAGGACGACTGGGGGGGCGATCGGTGGGGTGGGGTGGGGGCAGATCAGGGTCTCCAGCCATGGCAGATGCTATTGCAGCATCGGCCATGGCTGGATTGTAATATTTCACCATTTTCATAGGTGAAATATTACAAATCGCTCTGATTGGCTGTTGAAAGTGAAACTGCCAATCAGAGCGATCGTAGCCACGGGGGGGTGAAGCCACCCCCCCTGGGCTGAAGTACAACTCCCCCTCTCCCTGCAGATCGGGTGAAATAGGAGTTAACCCCTTCACCCGATCTGCAGGAACGCGATCATTCTGTGACACAGCATATGCGTCACAGGTCGGATTGGCACCGACTTTCATGACGCATACGCTGTGTCACAGGTCGGGAAGGGGTTAAAGTGCTCACTATGCTTCTAGATAAGTTCCTTGGGGGGTCTAGTTTCCAAAATGGGGTCACTTGTGGGGCTCCTTCCCTTCCGAGCCCTGCCGTGCGCCCAAACAGTGGTTTACCCCCACATATGAGGTATCAGCGTACTCAGGACAAATTGGACAACAACATTCGTGGTCCAGTTTCTCCTTTTACCCTTGGGAAAATAAAAAAAATTGTTGCGAAAAGATCATTTTTGTGACTAAAAAGTTAAATGTTCATTTTTTACTTCCATGTTGCTTCTGCTGCTGTGAAACACCTGAAGGGTTAATAAACTTCTTGAATGTGGTTTTGAGCACCTTGAGGGGTGCAGTTTTTAGAATGGTGTCACTTTTGGGTATTTTCAGCCATATAGAACCCTCAAACTGACTTCAAATGTGAGGTGGTCCCTAAAAAAAATGGTTTTGTAAATTTTGTTGTAAAAATGAGAAATCACTGGTCAAATTTTAACCCTTATAACTTCCTAGCAAAAAAAAAAATGTGTTTCCAAAATTGTGCTGATGTAAAGTAGACATGTGGGAAATGTTATTTATTAACTATTTTGTGTCACATAACTCTCTGGTTTAACAGAATAAAAATCAAAATGTGAAAATTGCAAAATTTTCAAATTTTTCGCCAAATTTCCGTTTTTTTCACAAATAAACTCAGAAATTATCGACCTAAATTTACCACTAACATGAAGCCCAATATGTCACGAAAAAACAATCTCAGAACCGCAAGGATCCGTTGAAGCGTTCCTGAGTTATTACCTCATAAAGGGACACTGGTCAGAATTGCAAAAAATGGCCAGGTCATTAAGGCCAAAATAGGCTGGGTCATGAAGGGGTTAAATATGTGGCACTGAAACACGTGGCACTGAAATACGTGATACGTGGCACTGAAATATGTGGCACTGAAATACGTGGCACTGAAATACGTGCAACTGAAATACGTGCAACTGAAATACGTGCAACTGAAATACGTGCAACTGAAATACGTGGCACTTAAATACGTGGCACTTAAATATGTGGCACTGATATACGTGATACGTGGCACTGAAATACGTGATACGTGGCACTTAAATACGTGGCACTGAAACACGTGGCACTGAAATACGTGATACGTGGCACTTAAATTCGTGGCACTGAAATACGTGGCACTGAAATACGTGATACGTGGCACTGAAATACGTGCCACTGAAATACGTGGCACTGAAATACGTGCAACTGAAATACGTGCAACTGAAATACGTGCAACTGAAATACGTGGCACTAAAATATGTGGCACTGAAATACGTGATACGTGGCACTTAAATACGTGGCACTGAAACACGTGGCACTGAAATACGTGATACGTGGCACTGAAATACGTGGCACTGAAATATTTGGCACTGAAATACGTGGCACTGAAATACGTGGCACTGAAATACGTGGCACTGAAATACGTGGCACTATGACTGTCAGAAAATGTTCATTAAACGGTTAGGGGTGAGTTTAGGGGTAGAGTTAGGGTTAGGGTTTGGATCTCTTTATCACCTTGATGGTGGTGGGTGGCTTTTCAGTGTGTTTTCTGTTTTTTTTCGATAAAAACGCATGCGTTTTTAACGCAAACGCATGTGCTTAAAAACGCAAGAAAATACTGCAGGTTGTATTTCTGAAAATGAACGCATGCAGAAAAAAAATGCATGCGTTTGAAAACGCGACCAAACCCGTACAAAAAAACGCATGCGTTTTCAATGTTAAATATAGGGAAAAAACGCATGCGTTTTTTTGTGCAAAAAACGCTGCAGACAAAAACGCAAGTGTGAAACCAGCGACGCTTTTTATAGCAAAAAAGTTTTTGCATCTCCACATTTTGAGACCTAGAATTTTTCCACATTTTGGTCTACATAGTCATGTGAGGTCTTGTTTTTTGTGGGACGAGTTGACGTTTTTATTGGTAACATTTTCGGACACGTGACCGCTTTTGATCACTTTTTATTCCGATTTTTGTGAGGCAGAATGACCAAAAACCTGCTATTCATGAATTTCTTTTGGGGGAGGCGTTTATACTGTTCCACGTTTGGTAAAATTGATAAAGCAGTTTTATTCGACGGGTCGGTACAATTACAGCGATATCTCATTTATATCATTTTTTTATGTTTTGGCGCTTTTATACGATAAAAACTATTTTATAGAAAAAATAATTATTTTGGTATCGCTTTATTCTCAGGACTATAACTTTTTTATTTTTTTGCTGATGATGCTGTCTGGTGGCTTGTTTTTTGCGGGACAAGATGACGTTTTCAGCGGTACCATGGATATTTATATCAGTCTTTTTGATCGCGTGTTATTCCACTATTTGTTCGGCGGTATGGTAATAAAGCGTTGTTTTTTGCCTCGTTTTTTTTTTTTCTTACGGTGTTTACTGAAGGGGTTAACTAGTGGGACAGTTTTATAGGTTGGGTCGTTACGGACGCGGCGATACTAAATATGTGTACTTTTATTGTTTTGTTTTTTTTATTTAGATAAAGAAATGTATTTATGGGAATAATATATATATATATTTTTTATTATTTATTTAGGAATTTTTTTTTATTTTTCTTACACATGTGGAAAAATTTTTTTTTTACTTTTTTACTTTGTCCCAGGGGGGGACATCACAAATCGATGATCTGATAGTGTGCACACCACTCTATCAGATCACCGATCTCACTTACATCGGTGCAGGCTTACCAGCGTCTGCTCTGAGCAGACACTCGGTAAGCCACCTCCTTCCCTGCAGGACCCGGATGCCGCGGCCATCTTGGATCCGGGACCTGCAGCCAGGAAGGAGGTAGGAGACCCTCGCAGCAACGCGATCACATCGCGTTGCTCCGGGGGTCTCAGGGAAGCCCGCAGGGAGCCCCCTCCCTGCGCGATGCTTCCCTATACCGCCGGTACACTGCGATCATGTTTGATCGCGGTGTGCCGGGGGTTAATGTGCCGGGGGCGGTCCGTGACCGCTCCTGGCACATAGTGCCGGATGTCAGCTGCGATATGCAGCTGACACCTGGCCGCGATCGTCCGCGCTCCCCCCGTGAGCGCCGCTGATCGGTGATGACGTACTATCCCGTCGGTGGTCATACGGGCCCACCCCACCTCGATGGGATAGTACGTCCGATGTCAGGAAGGGGTTAAAATCCTTCATGTTGAAAAATGAAGAATCTACTGTTAAATGATGATGAGGGAGACCCACACTGAGTGAAAATTTTAGGGGAAAAGAGTGACATTTCATCTCCAGATGAGGTGGAAAAATGTAAAAGTTATTCAGGAACAGAGCAGGATGGTGAGGAGACTGATGAACAAGATACAGAGAACACCTATAATTTGGGCATAGATAAGACCAAGGGTAGCAAGAAGCCACCCAAGAGCAAATGTCATAGGGAATGACGCAACATTCTCATTCACCATCCTGGAGTTATTGGAAGCACTAAGAATGCTAAAACTTTGCTTGAAAGTTAGAATAATTTATTTACTGATGACATTCTGGAGACTATTGTTAGATGCACAAACCAATATATTAACATCATCAAAGATTTCTCCAGAGAGAGAGAGACATCAGACTCACTGATGAAATTGACCTCATCTATTTATTGGCTTGTTGCTCCTAAGGTAAGTGATATATATACAGTGAATCGTAAAAGTTTGGAGAACTTTTGGGGTGAGAAGGAGACAGCAGTGAACAATTTAGCCTTGTAATGAAACTCAAAAAATTCAAGACTCTGATCCGTTGCATTTATTGGCATTTAATTGGGATCTACTCTGTCCCAATTAAAAGATCATGACTAGATTGCTGCAATTTGTGTCATGTTTAAAAAATTTGTTGTAAATTGTCGTAATAGCTATTGCCCTGGGGCAGGTACGGACTGGGGATGGAATTCAGCCCTGGCATTTGAAATAAAGAAAGGAAGACAGGGGGAACTACTAATGGGCCAGGGTGCTAATCACAGCCTGTAGGATGAGTCAGATAAGCGGTGCAGTTCAATGCATAGGAATAGCATATATGGAACAAACAGAAAAAAGACTATGCATAAATATAGAATGCACTCCCAAACCACAATTGAATAGCAAAAAGACAAAATTTATTAGGAAAGACAGAAACCACAAATAAAAAACATATATTAAAATACAACCAACACACCACTGGGCCTGTAATCAAACAATGTGTATAGATGACCTAAAGTACAATACATCATAAATAATACCACTGACACACCGCTGGCTCCAAAATGTGTGAATATACAAGGACAGCCTAATATGCAGTGATATACAGCAAATGGCACTACACATAAATATACATAAAAACTGGCTAAATCCTGTTGTACATAAAGCAAAATAATAGGTAAATTCTGGGCGTCCCCAGAAAACCATATAATGCAAGGAAGCCCCACTGTGTGTAAAGAGGCTGATGCTGGCTAAATGGCCCCAATAGGCCTTTTGTATAGCAGTAAAAAACGAGCATAGATCCCTCAATAAAAAAGTCTACGCCACAAGCGACTCTCAACCACCGTGGTGGTAAGAGAGAGAGAAAAGGAGGACCTGCCTCAGGAGGATAAGCCGAGAAGGTAAGTATAGCAAAACAAAAAAAATCAATCAATCAAGATATAGGGCAGTCCAGTATGTGGCGTCAGCAGTGAGTCATCTGAAGGTCAGGTAAGGAGTAGTCTCAGGACCCAAGTGGTGTGTGGGGGAGCCCCACGTGTATCGCTGCGCACTGCAGCTTCGTCAGGGGAAGTGATAGGAGAGGGGGTCGGAGGGTCATATATAGCGGTCAAGAAGATGGTAACAATTGGGAACAGGTGAGGGAGGAGGGCGAGGGCCCATGTACATACCGCCAGGATTTGGAGATAAATGGCGCCAGTCGGCTCGAGCGCACAGGCCACAAGCAGGAGGCTAGGGAGCCATAGAGACTCCAACTGTGCAGTGCAAGTTATTTCGAAGAAATTTTACCACTATCATGAAGTACAATATGTCACGAGAAAACAGTGTCAGAATCGCCAAGATCCGTTGAAACGTTTCAGAGTTATAACCTCATAAAGGGACAGTGGTCAGAATTGTAAAAATTGGCCCGTCATTAACGTGCAAACCACCCTTGGGGGTAAAGGGGTTAATATGTGAAGTTTCCGTTGATACACCTTTAGAAGGTTGCACTGCAATGATGCTACATTCACGTGTTTTTGGACTTGGGACAGTTACCTGCTTTTTCTATATGTGTCCCCTCATTTATAAAGCAATAAACTATATGCTGGAAATTATATAAAAGTTTATAGTTCAAATCATGATCCTATACAATTGTGTACAAACTTCAGTCAGTTAAATTAAATGGCTTACAATAGTGACATGTTTCTTAATGTAAAACAAATAGCTTCAGCATATATCCCCAAATGAGCAATCACAAACTAGAGAACAAGATGGTTAATTTTGCGATTGAATAGCTGTATGTTTCTATCTATAACTAGTTTACAATTTGTTTGGTGATTGGACTCTTTGTACTGCAATGCACTAAACAATCAGTGTTTTGAAAATAAATCTGCATACGTTTAGCAATCGTGAAATAAGTGAACTTCATTTATTTCAGTTTTTTTAGCACCCTATTTCTATGTGCAACATTACTCTATATTCAAAAATATCTATATTAATAACATTTGTAAGTTGAAATATAATGTCCATGATAAGCATGTCTCCTGAACGTGCTTAATGAAAAGGGCTTGTAAATTGAAACATCCAATATGTGCCATCAAAAATAAGTACATTTATAGAAAATGCCATCAAATACATTTATATACCATTGAACCTAGGTTTACTCAGTATAATAGTGAAATATAACCCATTAATTTATGGACTCTCATTCGCACATAGTAGGATTTTATTAATTCAGAGGACCTTCTATGATTAATTCTTTTTTGCTTTTTTTTCTTCATTGTTTCATTTTACCTATTTATTTTAGCTAGAAAAATGTTTCCATAGTAGTACTTTACTTTATTAAAAACCTATACCGGAGGAACACCCTCACTAGAATTTTTTTAAATCAACTGATCATGGTGGATCTGTCATTGTTTTCTTTAATTTTTTTATTGGACAATTGAAGTTTATTAGATTGCAGCAAATAAAAATAACAGTGACAAAAAAACCTTTATTGTGGTTTTGCCTTTACTGCAGCTTTTGAATGAGTTGAATATTTAATTTCATTTATATCACTATAATTATCACTATTTAATCTTGATACATTTTTTTTCTTCTGTTACGTTCTTATGTCATGAACATATTCTTTCCCAAACTATAATATTTTTCTGATAATTATACTAATATCAGCTTTTAATTATTCCAATTGACATTAAATAATTCAGGTTGTGTAATAATAATGATACTGATTTGTAACTTACATTCTAGCTCAATGTTTTTTGAACTCCAGTTCTTTAAAACCACTAACAGTGCAACTTTCCAGATGTCCTAACGCAAGCCAAGGTAGATCAACGAATTAATCATTTTGACAGCTCTTCTTGTATTAATCTTAGAGCCACCTGTGCTCTTGTGAGGATATCCTGAATACCAGCATTAAACAACCAGATCCGATATTTTCATAGACATTTTATTAAACTTATGTAGACACACACAAATTTGTATACCTCTATAATTTTTACATCTCTCTTTCTCTGTATATATATATATATATATATATATATATATATAATATAACGCTGGGAGCTTCACTCGGTCCAAAGCCTTTATAGACTGCGCCGCAAGAGCAAGGGCCAGCGCAGTCTGGACCCCACAGAGTGAAGCTCCCAGGAGATCGCGGTGTGCGTAAGAACTGAACGCACACCGCGATCTCCAACGGAGAAGCAGGGACGAGCCAGGAGGGTGAGTATATGCTATATTCACCTGTCCCCCCGTTCCACCGATGCGCGCTGCTCTGTCCTCCACATCCTCTGCCTGTGACGTTCAGGTCAGAGGGCGCGATGATGCGCTAAATGCGCGCCACCCTCTGACTGAACAGTCACAGCCAGAGGATGTGGAGGACAGAGCAGCGCGCATCGGTGGAACGGGGGACAGGTGAATATAGCAAGTGTCGGGGGCCTGAGCTAGCGACGACTCCGGCACCTGATCCCAACAGCGCCGGTGTCCCCGCCTCCTCAGGCCCCCCAGCACTCGGCGCCCAGCACAGCCGTCCGCACTCACCACAGCCACGCACAGACACGCAGAGCCGCCCGCACTCAGCACAGCCACGCACAGCCACCTGCACTCACCACAGCCACGCACAGCCGCCCACACTCACCAAAGCCACGCACAGCCACCCGCACTCACCACAGCCACGCACAGCCGCCCGCACTCACCACAGCCACGCAGAGCCGCCCGCACTCACCACAGCCATGCACAGCCACCCGCACTCACCAAAGCCACGCACAGCCGCCCGCACTCACCACAGCCTCGCACAGCCGCCCGCACTCACCACAGCCATGCACAGTCACCCGCGCTCAGCCACGCACAACCAACCGCGCTCAGCACTGCCAAGCACAGCTGCCCGTGCTCAGCACCACCACGCACAGCCACCCGCGCTCACCACAGCCACGCACAGTCGCCCGCACTCACCACAGCCATGCACAGCCGCCTGCACTCACCACAGCCACGCACAGCCCCCCGCACTCAAAAAAAGCCACGCACAGCCGCCTGCACTCACCACAGCTACGCACAGCTGCCCGCACTCAGCACAGCCACACACAGCCGCCCGCACTCAGCACAGCCACGCACAGCTGCCCGCACTCAGCACAGCCGCCCGCACTCAGCACAGCCACGCACAGCCGACCGCACTCAGCACAGCCATGCACAGCCGCCCACACTCCGCACCGCCACGCACAGCCGCCCGCACTCACCACAGCCATGCATAGCCGCCCACACTCAGCACAGCCACGCACAGCCGCTTGCGCTCACCACAGCCATGCACAGCCACCCGCACTCACCACAGCCATGCACAGCCACCCGCACTCACCACAGCCACGCACAGCCGCCCACACTCAGCACAGCCACGCACAGCCGCCTGCACTCACCACAGCCACACACAGGCGCCCGTACTCATCACAGCCACGCACAGTTGCCCGCACTCACCACAGCCACGCACAGCCACCCGCACTCACCACAGCCACGCACAGCCACTCGCACTCACCACAGCCATGCACAGCCGCCCGCACTCAGCACAGGCATGCACAGCCGCGCACACTCAGCACAGCCACGCACAGCTGCCCGCACTCAGCACAGCAACGCACAGCCGCCCGCACTCAGCACAGCCACGCATAGCCACCCGCACTCAGCACAGCCACGCACAGTCGCCCGCACTCACCACAGCCACGCACAGCCACCCGCATTTACCACAGCCACGCACAGCTGCCCGCACTCAGCACCGCCACGCACAGCCGCCGGCACTCAGCACAGCCACGCATAGCCACCCGCACTCAGCACAGCCACGCACAGTCGCCCGCACTCACCACAGCCACGCACAGCCACCCGCATTTACCACAGCCACGCACAGCTGCCCGCACTCAGCACCGCCACGCACAGCCGCCGGCACTCAGCACAGCCACGCATAGCCACCCGCACTCAGCACAGCCACGCACAGTCGCCCGCACTCACCACAGCCACGCACAGCCACCCGCATTTACCACAGCCACGCACAGCTGCCCGCACTCAGCACCGCCACGCACAGCCGCCAGCACTCTGCACCGCCACGCACAGCCGCCCGCACTCAGCACCGCCACGCACAGTCGCCCGCACTCACCACAGCCACGCACAGCCACCCGCATTTACCACAGCCACGCACAGCTGCCCACACTCAGCACCGCCACGCACAGCCGCCCGCACTCTGCACCGCCACGCACAGCCACCCGCACTAAGCACCGCCACGCACATCCGCCCGCACTCAGCACCGCCACGCACAGCCGCCCGCACTCAGCACCGCCACGCACAGCCGCCCACACTCAGCACCGCCACGCACAGTTGCCCGCACTCAGCACTTCCACGCACAGCCGCCCGCACTCAGCCCCGCCACGCACAGCCGCCCGCACTCAGCACCGCCACGCACATTCCCCCGCACTCAGCACCGCCACGCACAGCCGCCCACACTCAGCACAGCCACGCACAGCCGCCCGCACTCAGCACAGCCACGCACAGCCGCCCGCACTCAGCACAGCCACGTACAGCCGTCCGCACTCAGCACAGCCACGCACATCCACCCGCACTCAGCACAGCCACGCACAGCCGCCCGCACTCAGCACAGCCACGCACAGCCGCCTGCACTCACCACAGCCACACACAGCCGCCCGCACTCACCACAGCCACGCACAGCCGCCCGCACTCACCAAAGCCATGCACAGCCGCCCGCACTCAGCACAGCCACGCACAGCCGCCCACACTCACCACTGCCACGCACAGCCGCCCGCACTCACCAAAGCCACGCACAGCCGCCCGCACTCACCACAGCCACGCACAGCCGCCCGCACTCACCAAAGCCACGCACAGCCGCCCGCACTCACCACAGCCTCGCACAGCCACCCACACTCACCACAGCCACGCACAGTCGCCCGTGCTCAGCCACGCACAACCACCCGCGCTCAGCACCGCCAAGCACAGCCCCCCGTGCTCAGCACCACCACGCACAGCCGCCCGCGCTCACCACAGCCATGCACAGCCGCCCGCACTCACCACAGCCATGCACAGCTGCCCGCACTCATTACAGCCACGCACAGCCCCCCGCACTCTAAAAAAGCCACGCACAGCCGCCCACACTCACCACAGCTACGCACAGCTGCCCACACTCAGCACAGCCACGCACAGTCGCCCGCACTCAGCATAGCCACGCACAGCTGCCCGCACTCAGCACAGCCGCACGCACTCAGCACAGCCGCACTTGGGCAGTAGAGCCGGAGAGAGAAAGATGGGAGCAACATATGGCAGAATGGAAACAGGAACAGGCAGAATGGGTGCAGCACATTACAACAGAATGGGGGAGCAGGATGGGAGCAGCACATGATAGAATGGGAGCAGGGGATGGGAGCAGCATATGACAGAATGGGGGTGCAGGATGGGAGCAGCACATGACAGAATGATTGCGCACGATGGGAGCAGCACATGACAGAATGGGGGCGCACACATGGCAGGATGGGGGTGCAGGATGGGAGCACATGACAGGATGGGAGCAGCACATGACAGGATTGGGCGCAGTATGAGAGCACATGACAGGATGGGAGCAGCACATGACAGAATGGGGGCACAGGATGGGAGCAGCACATGACAGAATGGGGGCACACACATGACAGGATGGGGGTGTAGGATGGAGCAGCATATGACAGGATGGGGGCGCAGGATGGGAGCACATGACAAGATGGGGAGGCAGGATGGAGCAGCACATGACAGGATGGGGTCGCAGGATGGAGCAGCACATGACAGGATGGGAGAGCAAGATGGGAGCAGCACATACCAGGATGGAGACCATATACCAATATAAATGCTCGCCACCCGGGCGTAGAACAGGTTCAATAGCTAGTATATATATAAAACTTTTTGTTTCTCCAGCGATCAGTCCAATGGTAGAGTAAAATATACCTTTTATTTATCCATTAAAAAGTTCCAGATTTCTTTAGTTACAATATTCAATCCCTTATGGACGACATGTTTCGACACCACATGTGTCTTCCTCCAGGTCAAAATGAGTACTGAATCTAGACCGCAAACGTACTATAGCGAAGGAGAAAAAAAAAAGGGCCCATGTGGGTTACTGGGTGTCACAAGTGTGTATAGAGAATTCCAATAGATTTGATTTAACCCAGTTAATCCAATAGCCAACAGTAACCCCTTGCGGTATTGATCCTTCCCCAAGGATTTCAACAACATGAAAAAAACAAATATTTAAAGGGAACCTGTCACCTGAATTTGGCAGGACCGGTTTTGGGTCATATGGGTGGGGTTTTCGGGTGTTTGATTCACCCTTTCCTTACCCGCTGGCTGCATGCTGGCCGCAATATTGGATTGAAGTTCATTCTCTGTCCTCCGTAGTACACGCCTGCGCAAGGCAATATTGCCTTGATTCATATTACATATTCAGATATTCACAGCACAAAACAGGAAAAGAAGGGGGTAATAGTGGAATTATTTCATATTAAATAAATTACTGTGACTATAGAGCTTCTATTATAACATCTCAATTTATATTTAATATTGCATTATCAAGTCCATTTGGCTATTTAAACCACACGGCACTCTAGTTTCCAGTAAAAAAATCCACTTACTTTCCCTTGCCAGGATTTTTTCGTGTAAGTTGCCCCCCCTAACGGGCTTAGACACTTTGGGTACCGTCTCACAGTGGCACTTTGGTCGCTACGACGGCACGATCCATGACGTTCCAGCGATATACATACGATCTCGCTGTGTATGACATGCTACTGCGATCAGGGACCCCGCTGAGAATCGTACGTCATAGCAGATCGTTTGAAACATTATTTCATCGCTGGATCACCCGCTGTCATTGCTGGATCAGTGTGTGTGACACCGATCCAGTGATGTGTTTGCTTGTAACCAGGGTAAACATCGGGTTACTAAGCGCAGGGCCGCGCTTAGTAACCCGATGTTTACCCTGGTTACCATTGTAAATGTAAAAAAAAAACAGTACATACTCACCTTCTGATGTCTGTCACGTCCCTCGCCGTCAGCTTCCCGCACTGACTGTGAGCGCCGGCCGTAAAGTAAAAGCAGAGCACAGCGGTGACGTCACCGCTGTGCTGTGCTTTACGGCCGGCACTGACACAATCAGTGCGGGAAGCTGACGGCGAGGGACGTGACAGTCACCGGAATGTGAGTATGTACTGTTGGTTTTTTTACATTTACAATGGTAACCAGGGTAAACATCGGGTTACTAAGCACGGCCCTGCGCTTAGTAACCCGATGTTTACCCTGGTTTCCCGGGGACTTCGGCATCATTGGTCGCTGGAGAGCTGTCTGTGTGACAGCTCTCCAGCGACCACACAACGACTTACCAACGATCACGGCCAGGTCGTATCGCTGGTCATGATCGTTGGTAAATCGTTTAGTGTAACGGTACCCTTTCTCTATTCCTTTGAAGGAAAAATATTTTAGATCCCCATTATGCTTATTGGCGAAATGTTGCAAAACTGCAGAGAAACCTGCTGGAGGCAAATTAACCACATCGGACAAATGTTTACTGATGCGTTTTTTCAGAGGGTTCATGGTACAACCCACATATTGGAGTTGACAAATATTGCTATAATATTGTTATCAGTTTTATTTTTCTTACGTTTATGTTTAAGTAGAGTCTCTGCTAATACTACTGACAATCGAATGGGCTCTTTCCAGACACCATTTTATCCTTCTATCTCAGGAAATATAGCAGCTATTCAGAGGTTTTATGTGATTTTTTACTTGAAGCAACTAAATTCCTCTTGAGTCATAATTGTTGCATGTTTGACAATAGGTATTTTTTGCAGACTAGTGGTGTAAGTATGGGAGCAAAATTCTCCCCTTCACTCGCTAATATTGTAATTGCAACCTGGGAATAGAATTTTATCTATATATCTTCAAATCCATTCAGAGATAATCTGGTGTGGATGGGAAGATATATAGATGATCTGGTCTTTGTGCTGAAAAATATGGAGGATGATGCCCAGTCTTTTCTCGAATATTTAAACAACAATGATTATAATCTCCAATTTACTGGTTTTCCTGAGAAGTCACAGATTGATTTTTTAGATGTAATGTTTGTTGCTAGTATTGAGGAGAACAGGGTATTGGTACTCCCTTACCGAAAATCAACTGCTTCAAACAGTATACTGGGAGCTACATCTTGCCACCCCCCACATGTTATTAGAAATCTACCTGTGGGTGAACTCATCAGGACCAAACGCAATAGTTCTGATGACTCTATATATACAAGTGAAAGTCAAAAAGTTTGCAGCAGATTACAAAACCCTGGTTACCCTAAATGGTGTCTGGAAAGAGCCCATTCGATTGTCAGTAGTATTAGCAGAGACTCTTTACTTAAACATAAACGTAAGAAAAATAAAACGGATAACAATATTATTACATTCACCACGGGGTACAGTCCACAATTTATCCAGATCACTGACATCATACCTATTTTGCGACAAGATACAATTCTCAGAAACATCTTGGATAATCACATGGTCCGATTTGTGCCAAAAAGAGGGACTACATTAAAAAACCTTTTGACTCCCAGCTTATTTGGGGATGTAGAACGAGATCAAAGGAAAAACTGGCTTAGTGCTGTTGGTTTCCACAAATGTGGAGCTAACGTGTGGAAATGTTGCCAGTATGCTACAAAGGATAAAAAATTTGTCTCTTTTACAAACAAAAAAGAGTTTCCAATACGCAGTTTTATAAATTGCAATATGGACAATGTTATTTATTAAATTCAGTGCAATATTTGTCAACTCCAATATGTGGGTTGTACCATGAACCCTCTGAAAAAAAGCATCCGTAAACATTTGTCCGATGTGGTTAATTTGCCTCCAGCAGGTTTCTCTGCTGTTTTGCAACATTTCTCCAACAAACATAAAGAGGATCTAAAATCTTTTTCCTTCAAAGGAATATAGAAAGTGTCTAAGCCCGTTAGGGGGGGCAACTTACACGAAAAAATCCTGGCAAGGGAAAGTAAGTGGATTTTTTTACTGGAAACTAGAGTGCCGTGTGGTTTAAATAGCTGCATGGACTTGATAATGCAATATTAAATATAAATTGAGATGTTATAATAGAAGCTCTATAGTCACAGTAATTCATTTAGTATGAAATAATTCCATTATTACCCCCTTCTTTTTCTGTTTTGTGCTGTAAATATCTGAATATGTAATATGAATCTTTTTTGTATCCTATAGATATGGTTGATTTTAATTTGTATTTAATGTGGATTTTAAATATTTGGTTTTTTCATGTTGTTGAAATCCTTGGGGAAGGATCAATACCGCAAGGGGTTACTGTTGGCTATTGGATTAACTGGGTTAAATCAAATCTATTGGAATTCTCTATACACACCTGTGACACCCAGTAACCCATATGGGCCCTTTTTTTTTTCTCCTTCCCTATACTACACTTTTGGTCTTGATTCAGTACTCATTTGGACCTGGAGGAAGACACATGTGGTGTCGAAACATGTCGTCCATAAGGGATTGAATGTATGCAATATTGTAAGTGAAGAATTCAGGAACTTTTTAATGGATAAATAAAAGGTATATATTACTCTACCATTGGACTGATTGCTGGAGAAACAAAAAGTTTTTTCTTTACATGTGTAGATTTGTCCCAATCCGTTTTCCGTGCGAGCTGTAACCACAGGTTGGATGTATTCCGGTTTCTTCAAAGTGGTAAGCTGGCTTTGCCAAAAACTCTTTAATCTATCTATCTATCTATCTATCTATCTATCTATCTATCTATCTGTCTGTCTGTCTGTCTGTCTGTCTGTCTGTCTATCTATCTATCTATCTATCTATCTATCTATCTATCTATCTATATATATATATATATATATATATATCTCAAGATATCCTTTTTCTGATAGGATTTTAACCATTTCTATCAGATGAGCCTCTCCTGGACTAAAAACCTGCAAATTTAAAAAGCATGTAATTAAACCATATTTACAATAAAAAGTGAGAAATCAATGGTACAGCATTTTCATGAATATCATCATAAGATGTATAATCTAAAACGATGTGTTATAGAAGAAAATGTACAGAATTGAACAAGTTCAGATAAGATGTTTACAGATGGTTACTCATCTGATCTTTTATTGAGATTAAAGAAACACTAAAGTACTTAATGAGATATGCAGTTTTAATGTATTTTTGTAAATAGGACGCCATCATTCGGTACAGTTAAGTGTTTAGTTTTCTTATTTATCTAGTGGGGCTATTAATAAATGAACAAAATAAATTAGGGATACATTTTGCATTTATACAATGTATGTATTTTTCAATTATATATCAATTTTTGTGCATTGGCATGTGAATAATAATAATAATAATAATAATAAATATTCATCTTTATTTTTATATAGCGCTAACATATTCCGCAGCGCTTTACAGTTTTGCACACATTACCATCACTGTCCCCGATGGGGCTCACAATCTAAATTCCCTATCAGTATGTCTTTGGAACTTTTTGGGGGTATTTTTAGGGTGATATATGTATCACATTTTATTGAAAATATGGTTTAATTAGCTTGATAATTGATCTACTATTTATTCACAGCACTTAAAGAAGCGATGTGTCCCTTAAGTGTAGTGTCATTATAGTGTGTGGCTCTACACGTTGAAAAGCTTTTGATCTGATCTCTTCAGTAATTTTAATCTTGCTTTATGATGAAATTGGAGTACTATCATTTTTGTACAAGGAGTGAATTTTATATGTGATCTACTTTTTCACTTATGCTTTTCCAAATGGAAGTTACTAGTGATGAGCGAATAATGAATTATTCGGATTTGGGAAAATCATCACAAATAATTGATAATATCCGTTATTCGTACCGAATAACCAATAAAATGCAAGTCATTGGGAAAACTGAATATTTTTCAGCTGGACCCAACAAACAGGTCTGGAGGCATGAGGAAAAAGCTGAAATGGATGGGAAAGAGATTAAACTCAATGGAAACAGCATGGAGAAGATGCCTGAATGCCTTTCTGACTTGCATATGGTATCTGGGAATAATGTTATCAGACCATTGCGCCAGTTTTATGGATTTTAAAAAAGACGTACCAAAGCAAACCAAATTTTTTTTATAAAGGGAAAAATGCTAAGAAACAATTTTTCCTGCATAATTACATGTATATATTGCAAAATAAAAAAATATATTAAATAAAATGATTCCTCCCCTTTAGCATATGTTCACACAGAACGTTTTGGCTTTAGTTTTTCCTTTTACATTTGTGAGGGCTCTCACTCCTACATTTGGGAGGTTCCTCCCTCATTCCAAATTGTTAGCTAGATAGTGGAATACATATTCCCTATCAATTTACAGTGCCAGCTAAAACATGCCCAATTGAATTTTGGGCTTCGCCCACCACCACCACCACATTCACCGCCAAGTCTTTTTATGGCACTCGCTTCACATCTTCAGAGGGCCAGCAGGTGTCATGAAGCTTGAGTTTTGTGAGCTCCACCGTTTTCCAATGGAGCCCCTGTCATAGCGGGTGAAGCCACTGTAAGGTGATTACATTACAGGAGTTGGGGGAGCTGTGTATCCACTAGACGTTTGCACAACCCAACACAAAGGTACGGCGGACAGAGACAATGGACACAGTAACATTTTTCTGTCTCCGTCGAAAAAACGGACAGCAACAGATCCGTCGCCGTCTGTCATTTGTTAGAATGGAAGCCTATGGGCACCAAATCCGTCAAATGACGGAATCTCATGATGGATTCCATTTTTTTTTAACTGAGCATGCTCCGATTTTTTTTTATTAAGGATCCTTTAGCAAGCCCCCCTAGTTGGATCTGTCGAAAAAATTGATCCATAGCATCAGTTTTTACAATCTGCGATGGATCCATTTTTTTCAAAATTTGACGGATTGCGACTGATGCCAAAAAACTGATGTGTGAAAGTAGCCTTAGTGTGTCAGCAAGGCAATCGATAGGGAGTACAAGTTTCACCATTGTACAATGTGCAAAGTTTTCCAAAAATTACCCAAGGGGTCTGTATCAGATCAGCTTAAATATGCCGTAATGGGGACATCACAATACACTTTGCAGTTATTACAAGATAGAGAAAACAAGTTTCACCATTGCCCAATGTGCCAAGTTTTCACATAGTACAGAACATTACTCACGTGGGGTATACATACTTGACCACTAAATACTTGTTGCAGAAGAAGGAGGAGCAGGAGAAGTAGCAGGATGTGATTTTCTGAGCAAAATGGTTGGATGGTAAGGGATGGACATTAAGACAATGTCCAAAAAAAAACTTTTGGGCTGCTTTTACATTATGTTGCTGTCATCTGTAGGACTTACAAAGTCAGAGGAAATCCACACCTTGTTCAATTTTAGAACAGTCAGCCTGTCTGCATTTTCCATTGCCAGCGCTTGCGCCTATTCATTATGATTGCACCAGTCAAACTAAAAACTATTCAGACAATACACTTGAGGCAGGGCATGGCAGCACCTCCAAGGCATACAAGGAGAGGTCAGGCCAAATGTGCAGCTGGGACATCCATTAGTTGAAGGGCACTGAAAAATCAGGAAGAACACTGGTATGGTCACTTAAGTAGTCTTTCACAATTTTGGTCAACTTCTCCCACATCCTAATAGTTACACCCGCAGATAGCCCTTGCTGATGTGACGGTTTCATGAAAATAGCCCAGTTAGGGGATATCCCCCCCCCCACTGAGTTTCCCCTGGTGTGTGTGGCCCTCCCCTGTTATCCCTGTGGGTGAAAACAGCCGGTACCTCTGCCAGCAGCATTGGCTGAGGTTAAAATTTTTAGCAAGTCTTCCACAGCGGCCCTCTGACATGAATGCACTGAAAATGGCTACCTCTAACATGAGAGAAGCAAATTTCTCCTTGCACTGTGGATCAGGAAAGGTGCACAGCCAGTATTTCATGTTGGACAAAATGTGTTTCACGCGATGGTCTTTGGAAAGGCATCTGGACATGATCTGTGCCATGTGTGGCAGACTACAAAGAGTCAAACATTCAAAGTCCTCATCAAGAATAACACTAACCATCCTCTCCTCCTCTTCCTCCTCCTCTTCAGACCATTCATGCTGTACAGGTATGAAGCTGGGATTGGGATCCCCTCTGTAGTGCAGGCCAAAAACTCATGTTTCTCCTGATCCTCCTCATCCACCTCCTGTTCCACATCATCACGCCATGTGGTCTGAGTGGTATCAGCCACTGTAAAATCTTGCTCCATAGTCACAAATTAATTGGTGACAAGGAAAATTAAAGCATGACTTCAGCAAAGATAGACCAGCAAAAAGCCTGAGATGACTTTAGGAAATGTGAGCTCATATGGCATACATTAGCAAGTGGGTCTGGCAAGTCAGGGTATGTTTTAAAAAAACGCTGTATAACCAAGTTCAGCACATGGGCCATGCATGGAACGTGTACCAGCTTGCCAAGCTTTAAAGCCGCCAACAACTTACGCCCATTATCACTGTTAGGTTGGTCTCAAGTAGAACATATAGTATATTGGACGGATGTCAAATATCAGAATGCTCGAGCAGATGGATTCACACAGAGACAGGTTGTATCTGCATAAGAAGCCATAAAATGTATTGAACAGATGCTCCCATTACATACCCTTTAGAATTGGCATACATATTCTTATTGCATGCATGCTATCTGTCATCGAAACGCCTTATTACAAGTGAAAACATCATTATCTAGCATGTGACATTCCATGCTGGGTAAAAGCAAAAAGGCATTGATCATGAGAAGCTAAATGTCCATGCCATTAATCTTTTCCTAACAGGGCTTTATTAGTTTTTATTACTATTATCTGATTATTCCCAGCACCACCACCCATCATTAGTCAGCCTTGGTCAACACAGCACTTGGTATTGAAAGCTTGAGTCAAACAGCTATTATAAGGTCATAGTGACCCAGCTAAAGGTAAAGATACAAGTCATGTCAGAATCCCCTTTGTATGGAAAGATGAGACCCATGAGGGTCCCTGAATTCCCTATCATTGCACACAACAAGATCTGGTTGGAGGTTTAGTGGGGAGAACCACTGATCGCTCTGTTTTTCTATCCCTTTCAACAGCTCGGCTGCATTGTGAGCTTTCTCACCTAAACAAATGAGCTTCAGCATAGCGTGCTGCCACTTCCCCAAGCTAGTGCTGCAGAGCTCTCAGCTGGGGAGTGATAGGGAGGCTAGTTCTACTGAGGATGAGGAGTAGGGGAGAGAGACAGGAAGTGTAATACGAGGAGACTGAAACCCTGATGGGAGTTGAGGCAGCTATTCTTGGTGTGAGTAAGATTTGTGATGTCCCAGCCTGTTACTGCCAGAATGCACTAGATTCACCCAGTGTGCCATCAGAGAAATGTAGTGCCCCTGGCCACGAGACCTTGTCTACATGTCTGTGGTTAATTGGACCTTCCCTGTGACTGTGTTGGCCAGAGCAGATATTGTGTAATGTGTGTATGTAATGCGGGGAGGGCAGACTGGGAAAAATAGTAGCAGCTGGGAATTGAGTACAATGGGGCTGCCACCGCAAAGAGGTCACAGAAAAACTCAGTTCCAACAGGCCAAAATGGCATCATTCCCAGGGCTAGCAATTTGGCAACGTGGCTTTTTAGCATTTGGGCCTATGGGTGGTGTGTGGATATTTCTGCTACCTGTGAAATGTCTGAGGCTGGGACAACTGAACTTTGAGCTGGTACAACAAATTGGACATCGTTGCTGACTATTGTTTCTGTGCAACCAGAGTTTGTGGGCAGGAGGCATCAGCACCTCCTTCATGGACAGCAGATTCAGATTGGGAAGGCCATAACACAGGGGAAGGGGCAGTGGTTTCACCCTCAGACACAGATTTTGTACCCAGGCGTTCCGCCCACCTACTGGGGTGCTTAGTTGCCATGTGCTTCTGCATGCTGGTGTTGCTCAGGTTGGCAGTCTTCTTGCCTCTTCTCAGCTTGGCATGTCAGATTCTGCAAATTACAGTTGTTTTGTCTGAAGGACTTTCAGAAAAAACTGCCATACAGGAGAAAAACGCACCCTTGGCCTGTTATCTAGCTGAGTGGGGGGCTCTGTGGAAAAGTTGACCGAGTTTTCTCTCTAGTCCAACCACTACCTCTTCTTGCCTGTTTTCATGCAATGGATCATCCCTCTCTGCACAGCTGTTCTCGCTAGGCGTTCGACTGTGCCAGGTTGGATCACAGGCCTCATCATCAACCATGCCATCTTCCAATTTAGCAATCTAATCCTCCTTCTGAGTTGCAATTTCAGGCTGACCTGATTGCAACTGTGCATCATTATTATCCTCCACATCTTCAGAATTTAAATGACTTTCCCCAATGTGGCTTTCTCCTTGCCATGAGTTCTCAAATGTTTGGGCATCCCTGCAGTCCACCTCCTCGTCATGTTGAGAGGTCTGAAAAATTGCAAGGGAACATAAACAGTTCATCAGTGCCCAGCATTGGGATCATATGTCTCCTGGGACTCTTGATGTGGGGAGAAAGGAGGACCAGGTTGAGGATACAGAGGCCCAGCATCTTGGCTACTGAGACCTGACCGTGTGGAAAGCATGGTTGTGCTGCTTGTCAACACACTGGAGCCTTTGTGTGGCATCCAACCCACAACATCCTTGCACTTGTCTGGGTTCAACAGTGGTGTAGCGCACTGAACAAATTTTGACAGGAAGCTAGAACAAGATAGTTACCTTCTAATCTATCATGGCCTTGGCAACCACTTCCATACCCACATCCATATTCTTTAATGTCACCCTTTCCCATATTGAATGCGTTATAAATAAAAAATTCCTAGCCTTATTTTTTACAAGTGCCCTCACAGAGGTGTTACGTACAAATTACCTGAATCTAGCAATATGTGGGTATTTTTTTTTCAGATAACAGCTTTATTACACATGTCAACAGCAGACTCAAGAAAATTACAGGTAAATAGTCATATTTGCATATCTCAGCAAGTTTTGTAACAGTCACACAACTGCTAGATATTTATTGAACCAATAGAAAATTATCTTTTTTATATCACCTTTAAGACACATGCCAACAGCAACTAAAGAATATTATTGGCCCTGGTAAGTTGTGATGTTTGCTCATCTCTGCAGGCTTTGCGCCAGTTGCACAACTGATAGATAAATATACGCTATTTATTCAACCAATATTTTTTTTTATATCGCCTTCAGGACACATGCCAAAAGCAGAGTAGGGAAGATTATTGCCACTAGTAAATATTGACATTTGTGTATCTCCGCAGGCTTTGCAGAAGTCATACAAGTGCTAGATAAAAATACGCTATTTATTTAAGAAATATAATTTTTTTTATTTTTTATATCACTTTATCAGACAGGCCAACAGCAGACTCAGGGAAATTACTGGTAAATATTGATGTTTGCGTAGCTCTGCATGTTTTGTGCCAGTCGCACAACTGCTAGATAAATATTACCGTATATACTCGAGTATAAGCCGAGATTTTCAGCCCAAAAAATGGGCTGAAAGTGTCCCTCTCGGCTTATACTCGAGTCATGGTCGGCGGGTGAGGGTGAGCAACAACGGTCACATACTCACGTGCTCCCAATGCTCCTGACACGGTCCCTGCATGTCCCATGGTGTCCGGCGCCGGCAGCTTCTTCCCCTGTTCAGCGATCACGTTGTACCGCTCATTAAAGTAATGTTGTGAATTTTGCTCTTGGGCTCCCTCCGGTGGTTATAAGTGGTAGCGCTGCTGTCTTTGGATCGCAGCAGTCATCAGGTGTGTCCACTTATTGCAACTCTGACTGGGCTATTTAGACTTGCTTTACCCTTTAGTCAGTGCCAGTTGTCCATTGTTTCCTGGAGGATTCACTTCCCTGCCTGGTCTCTCTTGCTTTGCTGTTCCTTTCATCAAAGATAAGTTCTGGCTTTGTTTTTTGCAGTCCACATGCTGTGGGCCTGATCGTTCAGTGCTTTTCCATGTTTTGTCTTTCCAGCTTGGTCTGTATAAGGATTTGCTCAGCCAAGCTGGTATCTCTGGAGATGCAGATATACCCTTCATGTCTTTAGTTAGATGTGGAGATTTTGTATTTTCTGTGGTGGATATTTTCTAGTGTTTTAATACTGACCGCATAGTACTCTGTCCTGTCCTTTCTATTTAGCTAGAGTGGCCTCCTTTGCTAAATCCTGTTTTCAGTCTGCGTATGTTATTTCCCTCTCCTCTCACAGTCAATATTTGTGGGGGGCTGTCTATGCTTTGGGGATTTTCTCTGAGGCAAGATAGTTTTCCCTTTTCTATCTTTAGGGATAATTAGTCCTCCGGCTGTGTCAAGATGTCTAGGGAGTGTTAGGTACATTCCACGGCTACTTCTAGTTGTGGTGTTAAGTTCAGGGTCTGCGGTCAGTACAGGTACCACCTTCTCCAGAGTACGTTTCATGCTGCTCCTAGGCCACCAGATCATAACAAGTAATGAATATGAACTCCATTCCCATTACTGTAATGAGCAGTACCAGTGACCGCTGAACAGAGGAAGAGCTGCGGGCTTCGGAGACCATCTGTCCAGGAGAAGCTGCCAGGGACCGCGCCGGGAGCAGGTGAGTATTTCATATTTACCTTCCCTCGTTCCACCGACGCTCCGTCTTCCGCGTCCTCTGTAGTGACTGTTCCGGTCACGATGACGTATTAGTGGGCGCGCCGCCCTCTGCCTGAACAGTCAGTACGGAGAGACGGGATGCTGAGGAGCAGCAGGCAGCAAGAGAGGTGAGTATGTAAATTTTTTTTTATTGCAGCAGCATTATGTGTGGCACATTGTTATATGGAGCAGCTATGGTGCCATAAAGAACTGCATGGAGCATTATATTGGGCACATTGTTATATGGAGCATCTTATGGGGCCATAATGAACTGTATGGAGCATTACACGTGGCACATTGCTAAATGGAGCGTCAATGGGGCCATAAAGAAATGCATGGAGCATTATATGGGGCACATTGTTATATGGAGCATCTATGGAGCCATAATGAAATGTATGGAGCATTACATGTGGCACATTCTTATATGGAGCATCTATGGGGCCATAATGGACTGTATGGAGCATTATACGAGGCACATTGTTATATGGAGCATCTTATGGGGCCATAATGAACTGCATGGAGCATTATATGTGGCACATTTTTATATGGAGCATCTTATGGGGCCATAATCAGCATTTGCGCAGCATTATATGGGCTAAATATCTGTATGGAGCATCTTATGGGGTCATAATCAACATTTGTGCATCATTATATGAGGCATATTTTAATATGGAGCATCTTATAGGGCCCATCATAAATTTTATGGAGCATCTTATGGGGTCCATCATGAACTGTATGGAGCATTATATGGGGCTCCTGATTCAATATGTATACTCAAAAACACTTAACTTACTGATGTCTCAATTAATTTTACTTTTATTGGTATCTATTTTTATTTTTGACATTTACCGGTAACTGCTGCATTTTCCACCCTAGGCTTATAGTCATTAGGTTTTCCCAGTTTTTTGTTGCAAAATATTATTTTAGTGGATGAAACCCTGCCTGTCTCTCCCTAATCCCACAGTGTGTTCCTAAAATATACAACTCAATGCAAACTAGCAGAGATCTCAAGCATGTATTTGCAATGATGATAACACGCTGGTGCCTGCCTTTCACTCTCCCTCTTATTAAATCTCTCCCTAGTTCCTACAGTATCTCCACCCAACACATAACTAATCTTCAGCCTCAGTTGTTCTTAAAAGAGCTTTTCTAATCAAAAACTCTCCCTATACGCTACTTTCCCTCTACCTACGCTCACACTACGCTCTCACTATTCTGTTCCCAGCTGCAAAGTGTGAGGCGAGGCGAATAGTAACAAAAGCACAAATAGTGTACTATTGGTGCATGTAACAAATAGTGCCTAATGTATTCTCTCATCACCAGAAGTTACCAATACTTTTCTTTTATTTATAAGTAAAGAATTGCTGAAGAAACATAACTGCATCACATGATTTATGGTTACTATGGTGAGAACAGAGGAGATTCAATATATCCTATTATAAAATGAATGGTCCTTGACACTTTTCAAAAAGTTTTTTTTATTTTATTAATTAAGGACTGCTCAGCCAACTAAGGAGGTAGTGACTAATTACAAATGTATATTACAAAGAAACAAAAAAACAGCATCTTCTAAAGGAATGAAGTGTGCACAGATGAATTCGGTTGTGACTGCATGATATTATAACTAAAGAGTGCAGCAGGATGTATGCTCTATACAGTTTCCAATTTGCGCTAAGTACCTTTGTTTTAGAAGTATATTCTATATAGCAATAATGAAGTTTAAATTTCACATATTCAATGTTTGCAAACACCTTAGCACATATGGACCTTAATTCTCTTTGAAAAGTAGCAAAATGTTTGCACAAGGTGAAATTACGAAAAATTATATTACTTTTGGCATTTTTTTATGCTCTAAAAATGATAGTAGCTGACAATTAGAGATGGGTTAACCTCAACAGTAACGTTGGGCGTCCGTACCAAACACCTGCTGTTCAGACATGGACACCGAGGGAGTCCGTGTTGCTGTTTGCGTTTGGCCCCCCAAACACTGGTTATTTGTGGAGTTGTCATGTCCATGCAGTGTGGCAAACACTGCTTCTGATCAGTGGTAAAATCATCACCTCTAGTGAGAGAGCTGCAGTTCCCATGCTACCAAATGACAGCATGAGCGCACATGTGATCTGAGGTATAAAGTTTACCTCCAGCCACTGTAGTCGGCTCCCATCAACAGACGCCAAATGCCGCTAATAACAGTGAGGGCAGGATAGACTGATGAGAGTATTCATCAACCAGCAAATACGCTGTAAATAAATAATTGAAAAAAAATGGTGTGCATTCCCCTGTATTTTTGATAACCAGCCAGGCAAAACTCACAGCTGGGGCTGCAACCCTCAGCTGTCAGCGTGAAGTAGGCTGGTTATCAAGAATAGAGGGATCCTCACTCTATTTTTTCAATTACTTAAATAAATAATTTAAAAAATGGCATGTGGTCCCCCCATTTTTGCCAGTCAGCCTTGCTAAAGCAGACAGCTGGGGACTAGTATTCTCATACCAATGATGGTATAGAAAATATTGATTTTATTTTAAACAACTCACATACATATAATGGAATAGGGTATGTACCCAAACAACAAAAGCAATAGTGTGTTAGGTGTCGAGTTCCCGCCTCTGCACAGGGGGAATCTTGAACCATCTCCGCTACGGTCTCCCATTCTTCTCCAGCCGCAGTGGAGTCTGCTCAGCGGAGACGTCGGTCCCAGCGTCTTGCTTAGTCTCTCTCTGTGCATAAGGTTACTGCTGCTTTTCCAGCTTCTGCCATTGAAGCCAGTGCTGGGCAGCGGTGAGCAGATGCATTTGGGACTAAGTCCTGCTTTTCCCCTTCTGAGCATGCCCAGTGCAAGATCTCCCATTGGAGATCGAGGGTCACATGCTCAGATACTGCAGCAGATCCAATTGGTCCTCCAGGAAGGTCCTGAAGGTGCTCAACGTCTGTGGCAGCTTCCCATTGGTCCTTCTGGAAAGGTCCTGTACATGCTGCAGCTATAAAAGGTTCGCATGACCGCACGGCCATGCGCTAGTGTACATTTGTATATGTTGATGAGTGCAAGTCGTCCTTAAATATCCCATCCCTATTGAATGACTGCTCGCGTAAGGTGGATGATTGATATCTAGCGCCCGACTTAGCCATCAGCACATAACTCACAAAACAGCTTCTATTGCTGTGACCGCCAGTGCGGCGCCGTGCGCTTTCACAGAGCTTTCCTGACCCAAGCCTGGGTGGTTAGTGGCGTCGCACGCACTCTCATGCATCTTTATTAATACTATTTCTTTCTCTCTGACACCCCAGTTGCGGTGTCGAGCGCAAGATGTCTGTATGAACTCAAATTTTGTGTCATGGGATTGAGTTCTGGGACTCCTTGCTTGCGCTCTTGGTGCCGTACCACGGCCCTGTGATGCAACAGGGTTCGCTTCCTCCACACAGGGTGAAGTTAACCCGTGTGTGTATCCACATTGAACCACCATATAGTCCGTCATTACTTAGCAGCAGGTTTCATCTCTGCACGGTGGACCCCGGACTGCGAACGCACCTTACTCTATCTTCCTAATTATTTGGTGCGTTCCGCTAGCCCTAACATAGCGGAATGGCCCAACACCAACAGCAGTCACTCAGGTCTCATGATGACAAGTGGATACACTGTCACCCAGAGCAAAAGAGTATACAATAACACATCCAACAGTAATCTGCCATCATTGAGTAATTCCAAAAATCCTGGTAGCTGTGTTCCATTACTTTAATGTCCTGGTGAAACGGCTCGCCTTGTTCATCGCTTACATCCCCAAAATTTTGAGAGAAGAAATCTAAATGTGAATGCAAAAAGTGCATTTTCAGAGACATGCAACATCCAAGAGACTGCTATGCATTTAGCAGTTCTTCAACATATTCTGGAGATTTTATTTTCCTCAGAAGTTTTCACAGATCCAATTGAAGCTTTTCCAAGATCTCAATTCCTTAGCACAGGTCCTTCAAACACATCATCTCTCATAAGCTCTCTGATCTGAGGACCAACAAATACCCCTTCCTTCAGTTTTGCTGGTGAAATGCTGGAGAATTTCTGTGAAATGTACTGGAACTCTTGTGAATTTGTCTTTGCCATGGCTTTCACAAAGATTTTAATAAATCCCAACTTTATATGTAGTGGAGGAATAAAGATTTTTGTTGGAGCAACTAAAGGACTATGCTGAACATTATCTTTACCTGGAGCATAGATGCTTCTCTTCCCCAATCACAATGAACATAATGCTCTATTGTATTTCTACTGTCCCATAAACACAAGAAGCAACAATATTTTGTGAAACCTCCTTGCATTTCCATTAGCAGACCAATCACTTTCAAATCTCCACAGATATTGCATTAATGATGCTTATATGGTATTGTATTATATGGTATGGTATATGGTATGGTACTATAACAATCCAAAACAACTGATGGATTTCCTTTAGATGACATGAGTGAGCAATAGGGATTGATGTTTCACATTTCCATTGCAAAGCAACACTACTTTCAAACTTCTCTGGGATGAGTCAATAAACAGTGATTTAGTTCTTCAAGGAGGCCATTCACATTGTTAAAGTACACTATTGGTCCGTCAACTGTGAAAAATTTTGGTGAAGTGTTACTTCTGTTTTGGTAAGAACACACTTTGACATGATGAAGAAGATTCTTATGTTTCAACCTAGATGCCAGAAGTTCAGCATTATCTTTTGACAATGAAAGGTCTCTGATGAGAGAATTTAATTTACGTTGAGTAAAGCGTTCTGGCTAGTGATGAGTGAGCATACTCGGTAATGCTCGATACTCGCCCAATCATAGCTGTACTTGCGGCACTCGGCAAGCACCGAGCATTTCAGGGTTTGCTCAGTGGGAGCTCGGGTCTCTGCCCTGAACGATTGGCACTCTTTACAGAGCCAATTAACATGCAGGGATTGTCTGCCATGCACTGTAATGTCACAGCCATCTTTGTTGTGGTATTAGTGATTGGCTGGCCACACAGCATCTTCAGGTCTATAAGAGACCTGGTGCCGCCCTGCTCATCACAGTCACGTCTGGAACAAACAGTGTAGGGAGAGCTACTGCCAAGATAGGGTCAGATTTGTTTTTTTATTAGTTAGTATGGGTTTACCATTGTTGAATCCACATATCCAGCTAAACCAACAGTCCTTCTAAGGACTAATTACGGGGTATATAGATTGCAGTGCTAGGTAAACAGGGGAGTGTATGCGCATATATACACATCAGTTCAAGGCTTGCAGTCACTGTATGTGGCTATATAGGTATCATTGCATACATCAAGAGGGTCCATTATTGTCTGCTGCTGCTGCATATTATGTATATACCTAGCTCCAGGTATCACAGTGGCCAGGAATAATTTTTTTTTGTACCTTAATCCTGATTATTTTATTGCAAAGTAATCCAGACACCTTTTTTTTTCTCCATTTGCTTGTTGACAATGCAGACTACAGCCAGATAATTTTAATACTACAATGTTAAAATCCAGAAATTTTGCCCATCCCAGGCATCATATCTGAGTGTGCAGAAAATTCTGGCATTTGTTGTGGTACTGTAGTATTTTTTGGAGTGTCTTATAAAAATTTTTGACACCATTTTGCTGACCAAAAAAATGACTTATCTGCCAAAAAAATATTTAGCTGCTCTAAAAATATTTAGTTGCCCAAAAAAGATTTAGCTGCCAAAGAAAATTTAGCTGCCCCCAATGCGCTAAATATTTTACAATTTTAGTCCTCCAAATAATTTTTTTTGTAGTGTCATAGCCTACTTATTGATTTGAATTCTCCATTCCATGTTCTTCAACCTCAACAATGCATTTCTCCACTCCAGATTCTTCAGCCTCAAAACTGCAATTCTTCACTGCCAGGTATTTTTTAACCTCGACACTGCGATTCTCCTCTCCAGGTTCTTCAGGCTCACCACAGCAATTCAGCAATGCAGGTTCTTCAACTTCAACACTGCAGTTCATCAATGCAGTTTCTTCAGCCTCAACACTGCAATTCTTTACTGCCAGGTATTCTTTAGCCTCAACACTGCAGTTCTCCACTCCAGGTTTCTCAGGCTTACCACTGCAATTCAGCAATGCAAGTTCTTCAGCCTCAACACTGCAATTCTCTACTTCAATTTCTTCAGCCTCAACACTGCAATTCTCCACTCCAGGATCTTCAGGCTGACCACTGCAATTCACCAATGCAGGTTCATCAGCCTCAACACTGCAATTCTCCACTTCAATTTCTTCAGCTTCAACACTACAATTCTCCACTCCGGGTTCTTCAACCTCAACACTGCAATTCTCCACTCCAGATTCTTCAGCCTCAAAACTGTAATTCTTCACTGTCCGGTATTCTTTAGCCTCAACACTGCAATTCTCCTCTCCATGTTCTTCAGGCTCACCACTACAATTCAAAAATGCAGGTTCTTCAGGCTTAACACTATAATTCACTGCATAGTCAAACAGTATGGAAGTACCAACTTCCTAATAATGGAAACTTTGGTTTCATGTGGTCATTCTGGATGTCTGTTCAATGGGTTGTTGGGGTGCGTGTAACTTTGCGCAGGGCAGGCCTTGCACGCAATGCCTAAGCTAACAGTATGGCAAGGTTATTAGAGGACTGGGGGGTCTGCAATACCAAGATAGGTTATTACACTTGGGGCTATTTAGTTTGGAAAAACGAAGGCTAAGGGGTGATCTTATGTTAATGTATAAATATATGAGGGGACAGTACAAAGACCTTTCTGATGATCTTTTTAATCATAGGCCGGTGACAGGGACAAGGGGGCATCCTCTACGTCTGGAGGAAAAAAGGTTTAAGCATAATAACAGATGCGGATTCTTTACTGTAAGAGCAGTGAGACTATGGAACTCTCTGCCGTATGATTTGTAATGAGTGATTCATTACTTAAATTTAAGAGGGGACTGGATACGTTTCTGGAAAAGTATAATGTTACAGGGTGTATATATATTAGATTCCTTGATAAGGCATTGATCCAGGGAACTAGTCTGATTGCCGTATGTGGGGTCGGGAAGGAATTTTTTTCCCCATGGTGGAGCTTCCTGTTTGCCACATGGGTTTTTTTTGCCTTCCCCTGGATCAACATGTTAGGGCATGTTAGGCTATGGGTTGAACTAGATGGACTTAAAGTCTTCCTTCAACCTTAATAACTATGTAACTATAAGTATCAAATGAAAAAAATGGAAAATTTGGTTTCATGTGACCATCCAGTACGTGGGCTTAAAGGCTTATTGGGGCGCATGCAACTTTGGGGCAGGGCAAGCCATGTATTCAATGCAAAAGCAAACAGTATGGCAGCACCAAATGAATAATGTGAACTTGCTTTACCTGTGGCCAGCCAGTATGTGAGCTCAAAGGCTTATTGGGCTGCATGTAACATTTGGGCAGGGCAGGCCTTGCATTCAATGCATAAGCAAACAGTATGGCAGTACCAATTCAATAATGTGAACTTGCTTTACCTGTGGCCATACAGTGCATGGGCTCAAAGGCTTATTGAGATGCCTGTAACTTTGGGGCAGGGCAGGCCTTGCATTCAATGCATGCACTATGGGAAACCCACTTTCTTATAATGAGAATATTTTTTTCAGGAGGCCCTCATGTATGTGTCGTGAATGAGATTTTGGCAGCCCAGGCACTCACTGCATAGTCAATAACAGTATATTAACCTGAAGACCCACCTCTTCCGACAAGCCTACAACCTGCAGTAACCACCGATCGACCAAACCGCTGCACAACCAGCTCTACCCTCACCTACTGTGTCCTCACCCATCCCTTGTAGATTGTGATCTATGGCAGGCAGAGTCTTCTCTCCTCCTGTACCAGTTGTGACTTGTATTGTTCAAGATTATTGTACTTGTTTTTATTATGTATACCCCTCCTCACATGTAAAGTGCCATGGAATAAATGGCCCTATAATAATTAATAATAATAATATAGGAGACCCACTGTATAATAATGGCCCTCAAAGAATATTAATGCTGCCTGATGCCACTATAAAAATAGGCCGAGTATTACAAGCAACAACAGCCCGAGCAACAAGCACCCAAGCATTTTAGTGCTCGCTCATCAATAAATATATTATTCTCATTATTTAGCTTTTTTTGTCAACAGCATCTATTTCTATATGTATATATCCTAATTTAGCACTTATCCCACACCCCCGGAATTTTTATTACACTTGTGGGAATTTTACATTTTAAATGTCATTTATCATTGTAATAAAATTTTATTTTGATTATAAATTTGATGGTTGTGTATCATATTTTTAGGTCATATAATTCCAGTGGATGCAAAACATTTGTGTTTTTTAAACATATGCCAAGAGGTATAAGAAGATGCATGACACTGAGAAAATGCACAAAGCCCATTAAGTTAAGTGCATGTTTTAATACATTTGGGGAATCCTACATAAAAACATCCCTTCATTAATACTTGTGTATAATCTTAGTAAATCAGTGGTACAGTGTTCTGCTGTATTCTTTGGTTTGTATATAATAGTCACAGCAGCTTGCACCTGTTCACACTTCATTCTGTTAAATGGTGCTGGTCAGTTTTTGTTTCTCTGTAGTATCTATCTAGCTATTCAGTTTATTTGTTTTTTGATTTTGTAATTTGAAATATATTTTACTTACATTACATCAATGCCACTTGACCTTATTTTTTTATTTTTCCTTTTGTCTTCCCTATTTTCTTATCCGTGGAACTTCCAAACTAAATAAAAAATTGAATAGTATACAGTACTTACAGTATGTAATAAATGGTTGTTTTGCTAATTCCTCCAATACAAATATATACTGCTGTGTCTGAAATCAACTTGAACATAGCAGAATATATAAATATGACAAATGAAGCTTAACCCTGTAGAATTTATATTATCATTTCACACTGATACCCCGCTGTTCACCTTTCCTTAGCTGTCTAGTTTAATTTTATATACAATCTATGATACTAAAGCTTATTAAAATCTGTAGTGTGAAGTTTGCATTAGTAATTTATTCAGCTGCTTAAGAATTATATACATAGAAATTGCTTAGATGTGTATTTTAACTCATCAATGCAAAAATAGAAATATGTTCACATGCGCTAGGAGGCTCATGTTTGGAGAGGTCTCTGCAATAAAGGACATGTGTCTGTGGGACAAATTATAGTTTTTTATTTACCATATATACTCGAGTATAAGCCGACCCGAGTATAAGCCGACGCCCCAAATTTTGCCACAAAAAACTGGGAAAAGTTAATGACTCGAGTATAAGTCTAGGGTGGAAAATGCAGCAGCTACTGGTAAATGTCAAAAGTTAAAATAGATACCAATAAAAGTAAAATTAATTGAGACATCAGTAGTTTAAGTGTTTTTGAATATCCGTATTGAATCAGGAGCCCCATATAATGCTCCATACAGTTTGATGGGCCCCATAAGATGCTCCATATTAAAATATGTCCCATATAATGCTGCACAAATATTGATTATGGCCCCATAAGATGCTCCATAAAGATATTTGCTCCCATATCATGCTGCACATGGCCACATACAGATGCCCCATACAGATATTTGCCCCCATATCATGCTGCACATGGCCACATACAGATGCCCCATACAGATATTTGCCCCCATATCATGCTGCACATGGCCACATACAGATGCCCCATACAGATATGTGGCCATGTGCAGCATGATATGGGGGCAAATAAGATGCTCCATACAGATATTTGCCCCATATGCTGTTGCTGCGATTAAAAAAATAAAAAATTACATACTCACCTCTCAGGCCCCCAGCACTTGCTATAGTCACCCGCTCCCTGTTCCACAACAGACCGCCGCTGTGTCTTCCCATCCTCTGCACCGACGTTCAGGAAGAGGGTGGCGTGCACTAATCATGCCACCGCACTCTCTGACCTGAGCATCACTGCGGAAGACACAGCGGCGCCGATGGTGGAACGAGGACCAGGTGAATATCGCTCACTGCCCCGTCATACTTACCTGCTCCTGCGCCGCATTTTCTTCCTGTAGTGAGCGGTCACTGTTACCGCTCATTACAGTAATGAATATGCGGCTCCACCCCATGTGACCGCTCACTACAGGAAGAAACTGCAGCATCGGGAAGCCAGGGACCTGCAGGGACTGCGCAGGGAGCAGGTGAGTATTATTAGACAGCCCCCGCTCCCCCTCCCCTGCCGACCCCTGGGTATGACTCGAGTATAAACCGAGAGGGGGACTTTCAGCCCAAAGAAGTGGGCTGAAAATCTCGGCTTATACTCGAGTATATACCGTATAATTCATTTTATGAAATATTATATTGCAGAATGGTAAAATACATTCTTGTGTAGCGAAATGGTGAAGAAAAAAAAGTAGATCATTGTTTTGTTTTTATGATGTTCAGTGTTCTGTGGAAGTGACCTGGTGTTACAAAATGTCCAGGGCAGTATGATTACAGTGATACCAAACTTGCATAGTTTTGCTTCATTATTTAATTACAAATGAGAAGATTGCTAAAAAATACATTATTTTTGCTTTTCCATCGATAGGGCTTTTTCCTTGTGTGGTAAGCTGTTTTTTTTAAGAATACTGTTTTAGGGTACATACCATATTTTGATTGCTATTTATTGCATATTTCAGAAGGTGAGGAGACCAAGAAAAAGCAATTCTTGAGTTTCAATTTTTATTTTTTTTTATATTTGAGTTGATCAGATTTTTACAGATGCAGGTAGAACAAATGCGCTGTTTTTTCTTTATTTTAATGGATAAAAGGGAGCTGTTCAAATGTTTATATAGTTTTTATTTTTAAACTTTATTTTACTTTCCAAGTGGAACCTTTGATCATGTGCTTACTTGTGCAATTTAATTCATAAGAGGACTGTGTTTACAGGAGGATGGGCTTGACAAGAGGACTTAAATGTCAGACATGGGGCTAATCAGAACCACACACTACAAGAGGCTAGTTGGATCCAATGCCTGTATGTCTTATTAGTCACACCATTTATATGCTAATTTTACTGACCTTTAAATGCTTAAACATCCTATTTACAGACTAGCCTTCTGAGAGTGCACTATACAAGGTGGCCCAACCTAGATTGACAAATGATTAAATTGTTTTTGTTTGCTACCTGCTGCTAAAATCCTGCTGACAAATCACCAATGATTGCTATATGCAATCTTGGAAATTAAATCCCTTATTTGTTAAGGTCAATAATGACAACAGTATCTAAGGAATTTGTCAATGGGTGTTATGATAATTTATGTCTGCCAGGTACAGAGCCTAAAAGATAGAGCTGAGCCACAGAGATTCCAGTTCATGTCAATTTTGTACAAATTCAATCAATTGTCAAAAAGATCCACAATATGTAATGAAAAAGAAAAAATGTCTAGCACCACTTCACGCATGCAGCACACTCAATAAATGTGCTAATGACATCTGGCATAACAGCGCAAACTTCCTCATAATGTCTTGTAGCAGTACGACAACATGGGTGACACCAGCCAATCGGGGGGGGGGATGCTTTCACAGGCAGTTTAAACCATAGGTAAGCCAAAGAATGCCATTTTATGCCTGTACTGTGTGGTCATAGGTTTGCTCAGAGCTCACAGGATAGTTTTAACCCCTTAACGACCGCCGATACGCCTTTTAACGGCGGCCGCTAAGGGTACTTAAACCACAGCGCCGTTAATTAACGGCGCTATGGAAAAAGTGTATAGCACCCCCCAGAGTCGGATTTTCTCTGGGGTCTCGGTTGCCGAGGGTAGCCGAGTCCCCAGAGAACATGATTCGGGGGGTTTTTACCAACCCCCGAGTTGCGATCGCTGGTAATTAACCGTTTACCGGCGGTCACAACAAAAAAAAACAAAACGTGATTTGCCGTTTAATTTCTCTGTCCTCCGATGTGATCGCACATCGGAGGACAGAGAAATGTGGTCCCCGATGGCCCCCAATAGCCCCCCGATACTTACCTACCTCCCCCGGTGCTCCTCGTGGCTCCCGATGGGCGCCGCCATCTTTTTTCCGGGAAAAAATGGCGGGCGCACGCGCAGTACACCCGCCACCCGGCACCCGGAAGATCTTTGGGGTCTCGGCTGCCGGGGGTAGCCGAGACCCCAAAGAACATGATTGGGGTCGGTTTGCACCGACCCCTGCTTTGCGATCGCCGGTAATTAACAGTTTACCGGCGACCGCAAAAAAAAAGCGATCAGTTATTTCTCTGTCCTCTGATGTGATCGCACATCAGAGGACAGAGAAATAGGGGGATTCGGGGACCCTAACATACTCACCCGGTGTCCCTGGGTCCTCTTCTGTCTTCTCCTGCCAGCCGGCTTTTTCATCATGGCGGGCGCATGCGCAGTGCGCCCGCCATCTGCTGCCATCTGCCGGCCGACAGGAGAAGAAGAGTTGGGGCTAAAATTAGGGTTAGGGTTAGGGTAAGGGTTAGGGTTAGAGTTAGGGTTAGGGTTAGGGTTAGAGTTAGGGTTAGGGTTAGGGTTAGGGTTAGAGTTAGGGTTAGGGTTGGGGCTAAATTTAGGGTTAGGGTTAGGGCTAGGGTTAGGCTACTTTCACACTAGCGTTTTTTGGCTTCCGTCGCAATGCGTCGTTGGAGAAAAAACGCATCCTGCAAAAGTGCTTGCAGGATGCGTTTTTTCTCCATTGGCTTGCATTAGCGACGCATTGCGACGGATTGCCACATGTCACATCCGTCGTGCGACGGATGCGTCGTGCTTTGGCGGACCGTCGACACAAAAAAAACCTACATGTAACTTTTTTGTGCGACGTGTCCGCCATTTCCGACCGCGCATGCGTGGCCGGAACTCCGCCCCCGCCTCCCCGCACCTCACAATGGGGCAGCGGATGCGTTGAAAAAACAGCATCCGCTGCACCCGTTGTGCGGCGCTTACAACGCTAGCGTCGGTACGTCGGCCCGACACACTGCGATGGGCCGAGTACGACGCTAGTGTGAAAGTAGCCTTAGGCTTCTTTCTTTAATAATAATAATAATCTTTATTTTTATATAGCGCTAACAAATTCTGCAGCGCTTTACAGTTTGCACACATTATCATCGCTGTCCCGATGGGGCTCACAATCCAAATTCCCTATCAGTATGTCTTTGGAATGTGGGAGGAAACCGGAGTGCCCGGAGGAAACCCACGCAAACACGGAGAGAACATAAAAACTCTTTGCAGATGTTGTCCTGAGTGGGATTAGAACCCAGGACTCCAGCGCTGCAAGGCTGCTGTGCTAACCACTGCACCCACGTGCTGCCCACTTGCTTTCACACTTGCGTCGGTACGGGGCGGTCGCAATGCGTCGGCCCGACGTACCGACGCACGTTGTGAAAATTGTGCACAACGTGGGCATCGGATGCAGTTTTTCAACGCATCCGCTGCCCAGTCTATGTCCTGGGGAGGAGGGGGCAGAGTTACGGCCACGCATGCGCGGAAATGGCGGACGCGACGTACAAAAAAAGGTTACATTGAACTTTTTTGTGACGACGGGGGCTAAAGTTATGGTTAGGGTTGGGGCTAAAGTTAGGGTTGGGGCTAAAGTTAGGGTTAGAGTTGGGATTAGGGTTAGGATTAGGGTTGGGATTAGTGTTACGTTTGGGATTAGGGTTGGGATTAGGGTTAGGGTTGGGATTAGGGTTAGGGGTGTGTTGGATTTAGGGTTTTGATTAGGGTTATGGTTAGGGTTGAGATTAGGGCTGTTTTGGGGTTAGGGTTGTGATTATCATTAGGGTTGTGATTAGGATTATGGACCGGGTTGAGATTAGGGTTAGGGGTGTGTTGGAGTTAGGGTTGGAGTTATAATTTGGGGGTTTCCACTGTTTAGGTACATCAGGGGGTCTCCAAACACGACAGCCAATTTTGCGCTAAAAAAGTCAAATGGTACTCCCTCCCTTCTGAGCTCTGCCGTGCGCCCAAACAGTGGTTTACCCCCACATATGAGGCATCAGCGTACTCGGGATAAATTGGACAACAACTTTTGGGGTCCAATTTCTCCTGTTACCCTTGTGAAAATAAAAACTTGGGGGCTAAAAATCTTTTTTGTTGGAAAAAAAAATATTTTTTTATTTTCACTACTCTGCATTATAAACTTCTGTGAAGCACTTGAGCTTTCAAAGTTCTCACCACATATCTAGATAAGTTCCTTAGGGGGTCCAGTTTCCAAAATGTGGTCACTTGTGGGGGTTTCTACTGTTTAGGTACATCAGGGGCTCTGCAAACGCAACATAACACCCACAGACAATTCTATCAAAGTCTGAATTCCAAAATGGCGCTCCTTCTCTTCCGAGCTCTGCCGTGTGCCAAAACAGTGGTTTACCCCCACATATGGGGTACCAGAATACTCAGGACAAATTGGAGAACAAACATTGGCATCCAATTTCTCTTGTTACCTTTGTGAAAATAAAAATTTGGAGGCTAAAAAAATCTTTTTTGTGGGAAAAAAAATATTTTTTATTTTCACTACTCTGCATTATAAACTTCTGTGAAGCACTTGGGCATTCAAAGTTCTCACCACATATCTAGATAAGTTCCTTGGGGGGTCTATTTTCCAAAATGGGGTCACTTGTTGGGGGTTTCTACTGTTTAGGTACATTAGGGGTCTGCAAACGCAACATAACGCCCGCAGACAATTCTATCAAAGTCTGCATTCCAAAATGGCGCTCCTTCCCTTCCGAGCTCTGCCGTGCGCCTAAACAGTGGTTTACCCCCACATATGGGGTACCAGCATACTCAGGACAAATTGGACAACAACTTTTGGGGTCCAATTTCTCTTGTTACCCTTGTGAAAATAAAAATTTGGGGGCTAAAAAAATCTTTTTTGTGGGAAAAAAAATATTTTTTATTTTCACTACTCTGCATTATAAACTTCTGTGAAGCACTTGGGCATTCAAAGTTCTCACCACATATCTAGATAAGTTCCTTGGGGGGTCTATTTTCCAAAATGGGGTCACTTGTTGGGGGTTTCTACTGTTTAGGTACATTAGGGGTCTGCAAACGCAACATAACGCCCGCAGACAATTCTATCAAAGTCTGCATTCCAAAATGGCGCTCCTTCCCTTCCGAGCTCTGCCGTGCGCCCAAACAGTGGTTTACCCCCACATATGGGGTACCAGCATACTCAGGACAAATTGGACAACAACTTTTGGGGTCCAATTTTTCTTGTTACCCTTGTGAAAATAAAAACTTGGGGGCTAAAAAATCTTTATTGTTAAAAAATATATATTTTTTATTTTCACGACTCTGCATTATAAACTTCTGTGATGCACTTGGGCATTCAAAGTTCTCACTACACATCTAGATAAGTTCCATGGGGGGTCTAGTTTCCAAAATGGGGTCACGTTTGGGGGGTTTCTACTGTTTAGGCACATCAGGGGCTCTCCAAACGCGACATGGCGTCCGACCTCAATTCCAGTCAATTTTGCATTGAAAAGTCAAATGGCGCTCATTTGCTTCCGAGCTCAGCCATGCGCCCAAACAGTGGTTTACCCCCACATATGGGGTGTCGGCGTACTCAAGACAAATTGTACAACAACTTCTGGGGTCCATTTTCTCCTGTTACCCTTGGTAAAATAAAAATTTGGAGGCAAAAATATAATTTTTGTAGAAAAAATGCGATTTTTTTATTTTCACGGCTCTACGTTATAAACTTCTGTGAAGCACCTGGGGGTTTAAAGTGCTCACCACACATCTAGATAAGTTCCTTAAGGGGTCTAGTTTCCAAAATGGTGTCATATGTGGGGGGTCTCTACTGTTTAGGCACATCAGCGGCTCTCCAAACGTGACATGGCGTCCGATCTCAATTCCAGCCAATTCTACATTGAAAAAGTAAAACGACACTCCTTCTCTTCCAAGCTCTGCGGTGCGCCCAAACAGTGGTTTACCCCCATATATGGGGTATCGACGTACTCAGGAGAAATTGCACAACAACTTTTGAGGTCTAATTTCTCCTGTTACCCTTGTGAAAATAAAAATTTGGGGGCAAAAAGATCATTTTTGTAGAAAAAATGAGATTTTTTTATTTTCACGGCTCTACGTTATAAACTTCTGTGAAGCACTTGGGGGTTCAAAGTGCTCACCACACATCTAGATAAGTTCCTTAAGGGGTCTAGTTTCCAAAATGGTATCACTTGTGGGGGGTTTCCACTGTTTAGGCACATCAGGGACTCTCCAAACGCGACATGGCATCCGATCTCAATTCCAGCCAATTCTGCATTGAAAAAGTCAAACGGTGCTCCTTCACTTCCAAGCTCTGCGGTGCGCCCAAACAGTGGTTTACCTCCACATATGGGGTATCGACGTACTCAGGAGAAATTGCACAACAACTTTTGTGGTCTAATTTCTCCTGTTACCCTTGTGAAAATAAGAATTTGTGGGCGAAAAAAATCATTTTTGTGAAAACAAATGCGATTTTTTATTTTCACAGCTCTACGTTATAAACTTCTGTGAAGCACTTGGGGGTTCAAAGTGCTAACCACACATCTAGATGAGTTCCTTGGGGGGTCTAGTTTCCAAAATGGTGTCACTTGTGGGGGTTTCCACTGTTTAGGCACATTAGGGGCTCTCCAAACGCGACATGGCGTCCGATCTCAATTCCAGCCAATTCTGCATTGAAACAGTCAAACGGTGCTCCTTCACTTCCAAGCTCTGCGGTGCGCCCAAACAGTGGTTTACCTCCACATATTGGGTATCGGCGTACTCAGGAAAAATTGCACAACAAAATTTGTGGTTAAATTTCTGTTTTTACACTTGTGAAAATTAAAAAAAATGGTTCTGAAGTAAAATATTTGCAAAAAAAAGTTAAATGTTCATTTTTTTCTTCCACATTGTTTTAGTTCCTGTGAAGTACGTAAAGGGTTAATAAACTTCTTGAATGTGGTTTTGAGCAGCTTGAGGGGTGCAGTTTTTAGAATGGTGTCACACTTGGTTATTTTCTATCATATAGACCCCTCAAAATCACTTCAAAGGTTATGTGGTCCCTAAAAAAAACATGGTGTTGTAAAAATGAGAAATTGCTGGTCAACTTTTAACCCTTATAACTCCCTAACAAAAAAAAAAATTGCTTCCAAAATTGTGCTGATGTAAAGTAGACATGTGAGAAATGTTATTTATTAACTATTTTTTGTGACATATCTCTCTGATTTAAGGGCATAAAAATACAAAGTTTGAAAATTGCAAAATTTTAAAAATTTTCGCCATATTTCCATTTTTTTCATAAATAATTGCAAGTAATATCGAAGAAATGTTACCACTAACTTGAAGTACAACATGTCACGAAAAAACAATCTCAGAATCAGCGGGATCCGATAAAGCGTTCCAGAGTTATAACCTCTTAAAATGACACTGGTCAGAATTGTAAAAATTGGCTCGGTCATTAAGTACCAAATTGGCTCTGTCACTAAGGGGTTAAATAAAGGCATTATGCGACTGAGGTGTACTATTTCAGTGCTGATGTATCATATTAAAAACAGGAATGATAATCTCAGTCTGTGACTAGAAATCAATATCTAAGTGATATGTAATGTATGATGAACTTTTGTAGCAGTCTCATCATCATCACTCAGAGTATATGACTGTGAATTAATATACCTATGATATACATCTGTGCTATATGGCAGCAACATATCCATTTATAGCTGTTTTTATTTTGGTTTCACATAGTGACAGCATGCAAGGCCAGTGAGGTAGTGCACTGTCACTGTGCATTGAAAAGGATATCTCATTGTGACAAGGCAGCTTATACTGAACATACATTGGATTTGACAATCTATGCATGCTTGGTACAGCTGGGGTCAGCACAGCCCATAAAACAGATGTCACTGATGATGCTGTGTTTCAGAGTAGGAACAATTGCTGCGGCAGTGACCACCGCCCCTTCTCCCCTGATGACGTTTTGCATGAGCATCCCAACATGTGATGGAAATATATATCATATAGATCTCACTTGCATATATACTCCTATGTAATTATATATACTCATGTATTACTCATATATCCACACCTAATATATATACTATAATCAATTGCTTAAAATGGCTGACATAAACTGATATAAGCCAGACAGACTGTTCGGGGATGTCCAGCCAAAAGCAGAACAGCACCAGATGGATTAAGTGATGATCAGATATCTCAACGTTGTCCTAGATGCAGACAGCTACACTTTAGTTGCTTAATCAGCATTCATATGTGCATTAATCACAATATTCCATATATATTTAGATAACCAATAACAGAGGAGATTGACAATATGGTAATTAACTAACCCCCTCTAACCACCTCTTTCTATTTGCAATTATAAATGCATGTATGTACAATAGATTATCAGTATTGATGGAATATTATTGTCACAATGTTGTGCAGTCTCATTCTTGAGCGCTCAAAATACTCAGTCTAATTTGGTACAGCCGCAGCACACACGGGGATAGATTTATCCAAACCAAATTCCCATAATATCTGGCGCCTGCATGTGGGGTAATGGACGAAACGCATGGGGACCCTGCTGACTGGAGAGACAGAGGTGTTGGCCACAGCCTTTGTTCACGGGACGTAGACTGCGCAGCTCCATAAGTAAGGTAAGAAAATGTTATCATCTTACTTGAAAGTCCCCTGTGCCCAGTCCGAGTCTATACCTCTTGCCGGTCAGGTGTGGTCACCACCGCATTCCCAGGTAGTGTAAAAAGTCCAAGCCTGTATCCAAACCCTGGGATATAAGCCAAGGTGCTGCGTGCCGTGTATGTGTTCCATGTTTGTGTAAGATCCGGGAGAAAGCTGGAATGGTGACTGTTTTGTTTGTGGTTGCTGGGTAACAGATGGCAGGAGGTCAAATCGCTCAATAAGTTATTGCAGGATTCCCGTGCATAGGAGGGACAGGTAGTCCCGGGACAGGTGGTCCCAGGCTCCAGGCTCATGTAGTGATAACTTAGAGGGCTACCGCAGATTCCCGTGGTGCCGTCGAGCGAGTTAGGATGACAGGACCGGGGTGGTAGGATCCCCGCTTGTTGTGCTTGTCACTCAGGTGGCCCGGGCACAGGTTTGCCCAGTGCTATTGGCAGTAATCTGTTCCCAGAGCAACCTGCACATGTCGCAGAATAATAAAGAGGGCATCGGTTGTCCCGGACATCTGTATCTGTTTTTGTTCATGTCATGTACTGTTGTTTTAAGTGCATACAGTTGTAAGTTGTAAAGGGAAGTTTTTTTTTCCTTCTCCATGCTTCTCCTTCTGCTGCTAGCAAAGATATATCCATTTTAAATCACAATGTCACATCTGTTTTTTGCAAAGTTTCCTGTTTCTGCATTCTGAGATGAGTGCTAGTTACAGTGTAGCAATTTTTGAAGAAGTGAAACTAAGTGGTATCTATCATATTTGCTGTGAGCTACTTGTTTTTAGATACGTGATTTTATTGACTTTGGATACAGCAGCATAAGAAAGGGGAAGTGTGTATGTCTGACTGCGTTTGAGCACAGACAAAGTGTAAGGAAAGCCATTTAAACTTTTTACGTTTTTCCTTCTGTATCAAAATTTTAAGTTTGTCTTTTTGTGCGAACTTTTTTGAAGTTTTTCTTTTCTTTTTTTTTATACCAATCTTTTTTTTGTTTTTTTTCCTTTCTTGTTTGTTTTTTGTTTTTGCCATAGGGAGTAAGATGGGCACATACAGGAGTGTTTTTTTTCTATACTCGCCTATAAAACTATGTATCAAAGAGTAAACCAGGAAATGATTTTTATGTGTTTAAGATGGGGAAAGGTATTAAGCCATCAGCGCCTCCCCATAAATTAGGCATGTGCGGTCTCCTCTCAACAGAATCCATGGTATAGGGAGTTTTTGCACAGAATGTGGTGCGCCCCACCCCTCCCTACAGGGAGAAGGCATCATTGTTCCAACTATGTCCTCTCAGACTGCGCAAAAGGGGGAGGAATTCTCTTCTCTATACTCCTCTTTCTTTGTCACTTTCTTTCCTCCTTCACTCTTTCTCTCCTTTCCCCTCCTCTTCCTCCACACCTTTCTCTCTCTCTCTTCCTTCACCACACCTATCTCCTTCTGCTCCTCTGTCACTCCCGTCTCCTCCTTCATTTCTATCTCTCTATATCTCCTCCTTCTCCACACCTCTACTCCTCTCTCTTCTCCACACCTCTTTCCTCCTTCTTCACTCACCTTTTTCTCTCCTCCTTCTCTCCTCCTTCTTCACTCCCCCACCACACCTATCTCCTCCCGCTCTTCCTTCTCCACACCCATCACCACACCTCCTCTCTCTCCTCCACACCTCCCATCGCCTCCTCCTCTCTCTTTTCTACACCTCTCTTTCTGCACCACACCTCTCTCCTCTTCCTCATTCTTCTCTGCCACAGCTCTCTCCTCCTTTTACACACCCTTCTTCTTCTTCTTCTTCTTCTTCTTTGTTGCCGGCTGGGCCAATGCCCAATTCAACTAGTACGGTGCCTCTGTATTCAGTGCTTACAGGCACTGTCCAGCCATTGCCAGTTGTGATATCGGGGAAAGAAGGTGAAAATCCCCCTTCACACAATGCAGTAGGCAACACCCAGGCACACCAGGCAGCAGACAGCTCAGCCCTGAGTGCAGAGGGGGAGGACTGACATCACCATCTGCTGATAATGTACAACTTCAGCACCGGTCAGAGCTGCTTACATTCACACCAACATAGAACTATAAGCCTATGCTTCAGCAAGGGGGAAGACATCCTCACACAAAAAGGCAACCTCTAAGTCCAAAAATCGGCCAGTGTATGACCCAGCACATGCTATCACAACTATTCCTCTGATGAAGATGAGGAGGGAACATCATACATGCTGCCTAGTACTAGGAAAAGAAACCCACAGGCACCAAGAATGCAGGGGCTGATAGAGGATCCACCATTACACTATGTGCACTTCACCCCAAGTCAGGTGTCCTGCATTCTCAACAATCATCCAGACCCAGAGATGCCCCCCATGCCATTTTGCCAAAGAATGTAGCAGAACCAGCGAACGTATGCAGCCACCTGGAATGATCTCTGGGCCATAAATGGAAATAAAAGCAGGTGATGCACTTTGGCCAATCATGAAGGAACAATTCAAACTTCCAGTAGAATTAGATGTACACGCTTTGGGGTCAGGGCCACAGCTAATTGAACAGCTCAGAGAGTGGGCCAAAGGCAGATTGGCAGGACAAGCCCTCAGCTTACATGACATGAGACAAGACAGAGTCTGTAGTGAAGTTTCATGGCAGAGTAATGCTAGTTTTCCAAGACTTGGGCTTCACCATTCATAACCAAATACACAGGCAAATGTTGGCACAGGCCTTTGTGCATGGACTGAGACAGCCAATCAGGAAACCACTGATAGTGACTAGGCCTGGGAACAGGTCAATAGCAGTGGACTGACCCTGCAAAATGGGTCATGTGCGCCTAAGAGACTATTTATTGTAATTGCCGCCAAAACTGCCACCATTATAGCGCCATGAAGAGCGCGAGGGAAGAAGAGGCATACTTTTGTGGGTGGAGCCAGCTGGAAAGAGCGCGTAGAAGGAAATGGGTGCCGCGCTGCTGAGAATCCCAGAAGGGGAGCCAGAAGTGAAGACGCTGCAAAGTGCCGAGCGACACACCAGAAGAACTGCTGCAGACTCCGGAGTGGAGACACTGACCTCAATAAGGTCAGCAAAGGGGAGTAGCTACGTCAGACCAGGGGGAAGAAGTGATGGTGGATGCAGCCACAGCCTCTGTAATGCCCCAAGACCTCGGGTTGGATGCAGCCGCCGGCCTCATGGCACCCCCGGTCCTCGCCATGGATGCACCTGCAAGCCCCATCTAACCATAAGGCCCCGCAGGGCCCACAGCTTCAATCAGCAGGCTGGACCCCGCTGCCGCTACAGTGCCCATCATGCCATTGTCTACAGTAGCCAAAGGGATTGAGTCCCAACCAGGAATGCAGAAGATGGCCCCTCTCATGGTGACTACTGACCTGGAAGCACAACCATCCTACAAAGACAGAAGAAGTGTCAAGTGTTACAACTGTGGCAAGTTTGGCCATTTCCAGAACCAGTACTGAGCACCCATGCAACCCAAGAGTTGGACCAGAGAAACAGGTCAAGGAAGAAGTACCCTGTCCATAGGACAAGGGCAATCCAGGTCTGCAAGACACTATGATCCTCACATGTAAAACCCCATCTGAAGGACCAATACCTCAAATTACCCTGAAAGTGGATGGAATTGTCAGATCTTTTCTTCTGCACACCGGTGCATCCAGAAGTGTGATGAGACATGTGGAACTCCCCGATCCCACCTGCCTATCAGAATCCTCTGTGTCTTGCGTGGACATTGATGGTCAAGTCAGACATTCCCAGCCTACAAAGCCTCTAAGCATGTGCACTCAGCCAGGACACTCTATCCAGTACCAGTTTGTGGTGTCAGGGACCTGCCTCTCAACCTGCTGGGAGCAGACCTACTGCAGAAGCTGAAGGCGACCACAGTGTTCCAGGAAGATGGGACCATGACACTTTCTTCATCCCTGACATAAGAAGAATCATGCTGGTGGCCCTACAAGAACCTCAAACAACCGACGAGGCCTACCCAAGGAGGGACTGGATGTAGTACCAGAAAGTCTATGGTCTAAGGGACCCCAGGACGTGGAAAAACCTCAAGTTGCCCCAGTATGGGTGTCATTCAAGCTAGGTACCCTGTACCCTTGTAAGGCCCAGTATCCCCTGTCCATCGCCTAGAGTCAAGCTGTCTCTGACCAACTGAAGGTCTACCTGGAAATAGGAATCATTGTTCCTTGCACATCACCTTGCAATACCCTGCTTTTCCTGGTCAAGAAAAAGACTGTAAAAGGAGAGCCAGCCAAGTTCAGAATGGCACATGACCTGAGAGCTATGAATGATGCCACGGTGTTTGAAACTCCAATTGTGCTGAATCCGCACATCCTGCTCTCAAATGTGCCAGCCACAGCAAAAGTGTTCACAGTGACTGACCTGGCTAATGTTTTCTTCAGTGATACCCTTCACCAAGTACCTGTTTGCCTTAATGCACCAGGGGGCACAGCACACATGGACAGTGATGCCACAGCGGGCCCAGAACAGCCCCTCACAGTTCACCAAAGCAATGTCCACAGTCCTCGCCAACTGGGTCGCAGAACATGCAGAAGTAACCCTGCTACAATACGTTGACGATCTACTCCTTTGTGCAGTTTGCTTTGACATGTGTAAAGCCCATTCCTTGTCTCTCCTACTCTACCTGGCAGAGCAGCACTGCAAGGTCTCAAAGAACAAAGTACAGTGGTGTCTGAAGCGGGTTGCCTTCCAGGGAAACTGTATTGCTCACCAGAAGAACACAGTGGAGAAGATGGTTCCTCCAACAACTCCAAAAGCGCTACAGGCCTTCCTTGGTCTAGTTTCGTATTGCAGAGCCTGGATACCTGATGCCTCAGTCCTAATGCAACCTCTGTATGATTGCATTAATGTAACCCCATTCCTTCTGACAGCTGCAGCCTTCAGCTCGTTCAAGAGGTTAAATGACTCTGTAGTCTCAGTGCCAGCACTAGGCCTACCTGACTATGAGAAGTCATTCCATCTCTACCTGATGGAAAAAGAAGGCCTTGCTACTGGAATCCTGATGCAGCTTCAGGGGGGAAACCAGAAACCTTTGGGCTACCTTTCAGATCACCTGGATCCAGGTGCAAGGGGAGCCCCCTCCTGCATGAGAGCAGCATTTGCAGCACATGCCCTCCTGGACAAGACTGCTGACATCATTCTTGGATATGCCCGACAATGTCACCATCTCCAGATGAACAGTCCCCAACCCGTATATATACTCATGTATACTCATATTTCCACAGCTAATATGTATACTATAATCAATTGCTTAAAATGGCTGACATAAACTGATATAAGCCAGACAGACTGTTCGGGAATTTCCAGCCAAAAGCAGAATAGCAGCAGATGTATTAAGTGATGATCAGATGTCTCAACTTTGTCCTAGATGCAGACAGCTACACTTTAGTTGCTTAACCCCTTCCTGACATCGGACGTACTATCCCGTCGAGGTGGGGTGGGCCCCCATGACCATGGACGGGATAGTATGTCCAGCGCGATCGGTGGCGCTCACGGGGGGAGCGCGGCCGATCGCGGCCGGGTTTCAGATGCCTATCGCAGCTGACATCCGGCACTATGTGCCAGGAGCAGTCACGGACCGCTCCCGGCACATTAACCCCCGGCACACCGCGATCAAACATGATCGCGATGTGCCGGCGGTGCAGGGAAGCATCGCGCAGGGAGGGGGCTCCCTGCGGGCTTCCCTGAGCCCCCCGCAGCAACGCGATGTGATCGCGTTGCTGCGAGGGTCTTACCTCCCTCCCTGCCTGCTCCAGACCCGGATCCAAGATGGCCGCGGATCCGGGTCCTGCAGGGAGGGAGGTGGCTTCACAGGCACTGTGAAGCAGCCTGCACTTCTCTCAGATCGGTGATCTGTCAGAGTGCTTTGCAAACTGGCAGATCACCGATCTGTATTGTCCCCCCCTGGGGCAAAGTAAAAAAGTTAAAAAAAAAAATTTCCAAATGTGTAAAAAAAAAAAAAAAAACAAATATTCCAAAATAATGAAAAAAAAATATATATTATTCCCATAAATATATTTCTTTATCTAAATAAAATAAAAAAACCAATGAAAGTACACGTGTTTAGTATCGGCGCGTCCGTAACGACCCGACCTATAAAACTGGCCCACTAGTTAACCCCTTCAGTAAACACCGTAAGAAATAAAAAAAAAAACGAGGCAAAAAACAACGCTTTATTATCATACCACCGAACAAAAAGTGGAATAACACGCGATTAAAAAGATAGATATAAATAACCATGGTACCGCTGAAAGCGTCATCTTGTCCCGCAAAAAACGAGCCGCAATATAGCATGATCAGCAAAAAAATAAAAAAGTTATAGTCCTGAGAATATAGCGATGCAAAAATAATAATTTTTTCCATAAAATAGTTTTTATCATATAAAAGCGCCAAAACATAAAAAAATAATATAAATGAGGTATCACTGTAATCGTACTGACCCGAAGAATAAAACTGCTTATCATTTTTACCAAACGCAGAATGGTATAAACGCCTCCCCCAAAAGAAATTCATGAATAGCTGGTTTTTGGTCATTCTGCCTCACAAAAATCGGAATAAAAAGCGATCAAAAACCGTCACATGTCCAAAAATGTTACCAATAAAAACGTCAACTCGTCCCGCAAAAAACAAGACCTCACATGACTCTGTGGACCAAAATATGGAAAATTTATAGCTCTCAAAATGTGGTAACGCAAAAAATATTTTTTGCAATGAAAAGCGTCTTTCAGTGTGTGACGGCTGCCAATCATAAAAATCCGCTAAAAAACTCGCTATAAAAGTAAATCAAACCCCCCTTCATCACCCCCTTAGTTAGGGAAAAAAATGTATTTATTTCCATTTTCCCATTAGGGCTAGGGTTGGAGCTAGGGTTAAGGCTACAGTTAGGGTTGGGGCTAAGTTAGGGTTAGGGTTGGGGCTAAAGTTATGGTTAGGGTTTAGATTAAATTTACGGTTGGGAATAGGGTTGGGATTAGGGTTAGGGGTGTGTCAGGGTTAGAGGTTTGGTTAGGGTTACTGTTGGGATTAGGGTTAGGGGTGTGTTTGGATTAGGGTTTCAGTTATAATTGGGGGGTTTCCACTGTTTCGGCACATCAGGGGCTCTCCAAACGCGACATGGCGTCCGATCTCAATTCCAGCCAATTCTGCGTTGAAAAAGTAAAACAGTGCTCCTTCCCTTCCGAGCTTTCCCGTGTGCCCAAACAGGGGTTTACCCCAACATATGGGGTAGCAGCATACTCGGGACAAATAGGACAACAACCTTCGGGGTCCAATTTCTCCTGTTACCCCTGGGAAAATACAAAACTGGGGGCTAAAAAATAATTTTTGTGGGAAACAAAAATATATATATTTTCACGGCTCTGCGTTATAAACTGTAGTGAAACACTTGGGGGTTCAAAGTTCTTACAACACATCTAGATAAGTTCCTTGGGGGGTCTAGTTTCCAAAATGGGGTCACTTGTGCGGGGCTTCTACTGTTTAGGTACATTAGGGGCTCTGCAAACGCAATGTGACGCCGGCAGACCATTCCATCTAAGTCTGCATTCCAAATGGCGCTCCTTCACTTCCGAGCCCTCCCATGCATCCAACGGTGGTTCCCCCCACATATGGGGTATCAGCGCACTCAGGACAAATTGGACAACAACTTTTGGGGTCCAATTTCTCCTGTTACCCTCGGGAAAATACAAAACTGGGGGCTGAAAAATAATTTTTGTGGGAAAAAATTTTAGTTTTATTTTTACGGCTCTGCATTATAAACTTCTGTGAAGCCCTTGGTGGGTCAAAGCGCTCACCACACATCTAGATAAGTTCCTTAGGGGGTCTACTTTCCAACATGGTGTCACTTGTGGGGGGTTTCTACTGTTTAGGTACATTAGGGGCTCTGCAAATGCAATGTGACGCCTGCAGACCATTCCATCTAAGTCTGCATTCCAAATGGCGCTCCTTCACTTCCGAGCCCTTCCATGCGTCCAAACGGTGGTTCCCCCCCACATATGGGGTATCAGCGCACTCAGGACAAATTGGACAACACCTTTTGGGGTCCAATTTCTCCTGTTACCCTCGGGAAAATACAAAACTGGGGGCTGAAAAATAATTTTTGTGGGAAAAAATTTTATTTTTATTTTTACGGCTCTGCATTATAAACTTCTGTGAAGCCCTTGGTGGGTCAAAGCGCTCACCACACATCTAGATAAGTTCCTTAGGGGGTCTACTTTCCAAAATGGTGTCACTTGTGGGGGGTTTCAATGTTTAGGCACATCAGGGGCTCCCTAAACGCAACATGGCGTCCCATCTCAATTCCAGTCAATTTTGCATTGAAAAGTCAAATGGTGCTCCTTCGCTTCCGAGCTCGGTCATGCGCACAAACAGTGGTTTACCCCCACATATGGGGTATCGGCGTACTCAGGACAAATTGTACAACAACCTTTGGGGTCCATTTTCTCCTGTTACCCTTGGTAAAATAAAACAAATTGGAGCTGAAGTAAATTTTTTGTGAAAAAAAGTTAAATGTTCATTTTTATTTAAACATTCCAAAAATTCCTGTGAAGCACCAGAAGGGTTAATAAACTTCTAGAATATGGTTTTGAGCACCTTGAGGGATGCAGTTTTTAGAATGGTGTCACACTTGGGTATTTTCTATCATATAGACCCCTCAAAATGACTTCAAATGAGATGTGGTCCCTAAAAAAAAATGGTGTTGTAAAAATGAGAAATTGCTGGTCAACTTTTAACCCTTATAACTCCCTAACAAAAAAAAATGTGGGTTCCAAAATTGTGCTGATGTAAAGTAGACATGTGGTAAATGTTACTTATTAAGTATTTTGTGTGACATATCTCTGTGATTTAAGGGCATAAAAATTCAAAGTTGGAAAATTGCGAAATTTTCAAAATTATCGCCAAATTTCCATTTTTTTTGCAAATAAACGCAGGTAATATCAAAGAAATTTTACCACTATCATGAAGTACAATATGTCACGAGAAAACAGTGTCAGAATCGCCAAGATCCGTTGAAGCGTTCCAGAGTTATAACCTCATAAAGGGACAGTGGTCAGAATTGTAAAAATTGGCCCGGTCATTAACGTGCAAACCACCCTTGGGGGTGAAGGGGTTAATCAGCATTCATATGTGCATTAATCACAATATTCCATATATATTTTGATAACCAATAACAGAGGAGATTGACGATAAGGTAATTAACTAACCACTCCTAACCACCCCTTTCTATATGCAATTATAAATCCACGTATGTACAATAAATCATCAGTATTGGTGGAATGTTATTGTCACAATGTTGTGCAGTCTCATTCTTGAGCGCTCAAAATATTCAGTCTAATTGGGGACAGCCGCAGCACACACACAGGGATAGATTTATCCAAACCAAATTTCCATAACACTGGGGGTTCTCAAACAAAACGTCATCAAATTGGAAGTAGGCAAAAATTAAAATTAAACAGTTGCAGAATAGAAGGGGATTGATCGAGATTTTTTATTAAAGTACTAGATGGCAGCCCGATTCTAAAGAATCGGGAGTCTAGAATCCATATATACTTTATTTATTCAAATGTAAGAATAATACAATTAATAAATAATAGTAAGAAAGAACAAAAAATGGCTGCACTCACCAGCTCTTGACAATTCTTGACAGTACGGCACATTTCTGATTGGTCGCTCGCGGCAGGCGGCAACCAATCAGAAAAGTGCCGCGCACCACGAAGGCATATATCTTTGTCCACCCTGAGCGGGTGTAGGACGCTGGTGACGTCACTTATCTCCGGACATTATCTCCGGACAAAGCCACGGAAGTTGGCACAAATTGCCGGAAGTAGTATTCTAGGCAATTATATATTAGATTTTAATGTTATCAGTGTTTACCTTTGAACGTTTATATTGTATTGTCCTGTCACCAGCCATGTGTACGATTATCGGCCGAAAGCCTCTCTGGAACCAATAATCACCCCATGTAAAGGTATCTTTATAAGTTAAAGATTCAGAATACTATGACTTTTATCATATCCTGAACAGTCAAGTTTTTTATGAACCGTTAAGGTTTTCTGGTTGAAGTAAAAAAAACTCTAAGTGTTTACAGTTTGAAACCATAAAATGTTGAAAAATTATGTCATTCTTGAGTATATCACTCAATGGTGCTCATAAACGTGTCAAATTTGATCTATAATATACTTTAATATACGTTACTTTAATCTTTAATATACTTAAGAACAGGGCCCCAGACATCACACAGGGGGTCTGAAACACCGCACAGTGGTCCAAAATATCGCTGTGCTCTGCCTGGGGCCCCATATGCTGCCTGAGGCCCCTGTGCTCTGCCAGGGGCCTCATATGCTGCCTGGGGCCCCTGTGCTCTGCCTGGGGCCCCATAGGCTGCCTGGGGCCCCTGTGCTCTACCTGGGACCACTGTGCTCTGCCTGGGGCCCCATATGCTGCCTGGGGCCCCTGTGCTCTGCCTGGGGCCCCTGTGCTCTGCCTGGGGCCCCATGTTCTGCCTGGGGCCACTGTGCTCTGCCTGGGGCCCCATAGGCTGCCTGGGGCCCCTGTGCTCTGCCTGGGACCACTGTGCTCTGCCTGGGGCCCCATATGCTGCCTGGGGCCCCTGTGCTCTGCCTGGGGCCACTGTGCTCTGCCTGGGGCCCCATATGCTGCCTGGGGCCCCTGTGCTCTGCCTGGGACCACTGTGCTCTGCCTGGGGCCCCATATGCTGCCTGGGGCCACTGTGCTCTGCCTGGGGCCCCATATGCTGCCTGGGGCCCCTGTGCTCTGCCTGGGGCCCCATATGCTGCCTGGGGCCCCTGTGCTCTGCCTGGGGCCCCTGTGCTCTGCCTGGGGCCCCATGTTCTGCCTGGGGCCCCTGTGCTCTGCCTGGGGCCACTGTGCTCTGCCTGGGGCCCCATATGCTGCCTGGGGCCCCTGTGCTCTGCCTGGAGCCCCATATGCTGCCTGGGGCCCCTGTGCTCTGCCTGGGGCCCCTGTGCTCTGCCTGAGGCCCCATATGCTGCCTGGGGCCCCTGTGCTCTGCCTTGGGCCCCTGTGCTCTGCCTGGGGCCCCATGTTCTGCCTGGGGCCCCTGTGCTCTGCCTGGGGCCACTGTGCTCTGCCTGGGGCCCCATATGCTGCCTGGGGCCCCTGTGCTCTGCCTGGGGCCCCATATGCTGCCTGGGGCCCCTGTGCTCTGCCTGGGGCCACTGTGCTCTGCCTGGGGCCCCATAGGCTGCCTGGGGCCCCTGTGCTCTGCCTGGGACCACTGTGCTCTGCCTGGGGCCCCATATGCTGCCTGGGGCCCCTGTGCTCTGCCTGGGGCCACTGTGCTCTGCCTGGGGCCCCATATGCTGCCTGGGGCCCCTGTGCTCTGCCTGGGTGTAGGACACTGGTGACGTCACTTATCTCCGAACATTAGCTCCGGACATTAGCTCCGGACATTAGCTCCAGACATTATCTCCGGACATTAGCTCCGGACAAAGCCACGGAAGTTGGCACAAATTGCAGGAAGTAGTATTCTAGGCAATTATATATTAGATATTAGAAAAGTGATTACATTAAATATATAGAAATGTAGGATTAAAATCAGTGTTAGTTATGGACCACTCCTTTAATGGTTTCATAGTTTCATATTAGACTTGTACACATGTTTCCTGAATGCAAAGACCAGTTGCATGTGCTTGCTTGGGGCAAGTTACTCTACTTACATTTTCTGGTCACATTGGATTTGGTAAAACTTAAACCTTGCACTCAACTTTGAAATAGTGATGATTTATTGTAGTACACTTTACAAACGTTTCGGTCACTTTTGACCTACATCAGTGATGTACTATATTCAATGGTATATTTGAGGATATCCATAGGGATAGTTCCTGGTAGATTTGAATTTTTGGTAGATTTGTCTCTTGTGTCCACCGCTTGTCTCATTGAATATAGTACGTCACTGATGAAGGTCAAACGTGACCGAAACATTTGTAAAGCATACTACAATACATCATCACTATTTTGAAGTTGAGTGCAAGGTTTAAGTTTTACCATTGTACGGTTTGGGTACCTACCTTAGCACCACCGATAGTAGTGCTCACGGTGTTTATTTATATTGGATTTTGTAAAGGCACATTGACTTTATTATCAACTTTATTAAAAAAAGTCTCTTTATTTTTGGAATATCTGTTTTTATTCATCTACTCTAGAGGACATACACCCATGGCCATTTTTCTGTTGTTACCACATGTACAGTGTATTACCAATTGTGAATCTAAGTATAGCAAATTCATAGCACAGCATGTTAGGTTTCATTAACTTATCCTTCCCCACTCCCATGACAGCAGACATGAGATAGTAGTAGGATTCACCCTTATTACTGAATAGGAAGTACCAAGCACAAAATAAAAAGGCAACTCCCACTTCCTCCTTTAAAGTGTTTTCCTGTCCTCTGGATGTAGGAACCTTGAGTACACAGCTGGAACAGCCATGAATCACGGAACACCATGATATGTTCTATAGCAACCTCTAGTAAGAAAGGCAGCTAGTACAGGGGTCCAGTTGGGCTCTGAAATGCTAACAACAATCTGGGAGGATCTACATTTATTGATTCAGTACCTACCTATGTTTTATGCTTAGCCTAGCGCTTTGTATTTCAGTAACACAGCCTGGGAAGGTGGCTGGCAGCCTGATGCTTCTCACTTAGGTGCTTTGGCTTAGTTGTCTAAAAGAGACTGTCTTGTCAACAGATCCTGTTTTCGATTTTTAGCAAAGTCTTGCATAATGCTTGTGTATTGCAGGGGTGGGATTTATGTATTCAGCTTATTCAACTCCTGCATTGATCCTGCATGTCTCCAACCGCTCTATTCTATGTCAACAAGCAGTTTATAATGGTATTCAGCTCATTCAACTCTCTTTGCTTGTCCTTTAATGCTGTGAGGTCATGTAACCTTCCCAAATAAGTTTATGATCCATGTAGGTCTGGAAAGGTGTTTATTTGTTTCTTAATTTATTGTCTACTACCTTCTTAACTTAGTTGATTGATAACGAGGTAAAATAGGGATAGATCTAAGAGCAAGCCTCCTATACATTCAGACATAGCCTGGGGAGTAGTGTTGAGTGATACCTTCCGATATGCAAAGGTATCGGTATCGGATTGGATCGGCCGATACCCAAAAAGTATCGGATATCGCCCATACCGATACCCGATACCAATGCATATCAATGGGACACAAAATATCGGAATGGTTCCCAGGGTCTGAAGGAGAGGAAACTCTCCTTCAGGCCCTGGGATCCATATTCATGTATAAAATAAAGAATAAAAATAAAAAATATTGATATACTCACCCCTCTGACGGCCCCGGCTCTCACCGGTCCAAGCGTCTACCTCCGTTCCCTAAGAATGCAGAGTGAAGGACCTTCGATGACGTCGCGGCTTGTGATTGGTCACGTGACCGCTCATGTGACCGCTCACGTGACCAATCACAAGCCGCAACGTCATCGCAGGCCCTACATTCACTCATTCTTAGGAACGGAGGCTGCCGGTTACATCGCTAAGGTCCAGGGTCTGCCGGAGGGGTGAGTATATCAATATTTTTTATTTTTATTATTTATTTTTTACATGAATATGGATCCCAGGGCCTGAAGGAGAGTCTCCTCTCCTCTAGACCCTGGGAACCATTCGCACCGCACACTTCCGATTCCGATTTCCGATATCGCAAACATATTGGAACTCGGTATCGGAATTCCGATACAGCAAATATCGACCGATACCCGATACGTGCAGTATCGGAATGCTCAACACTACTGGGGAGGCTGTTGTGAATTCTGCTCTTGGGCTCCCTCCGGTGGTTGTTGGTGGTAGTGCAGTTGTCTTTGGGTTGTAATCCGGGCAGGTGTTTCTGCTGATTGCAGCTCTATTAGGTGTTTAGGTGCGCAGGATCCATGAGTCCGTGCCAGTTGTCCATTGTACTTGGAGGGATTGCATCTCTCTCTGGCTCCTCATGCCCTGCTGCCAATTCATCTAAGATAAGTGTCTGTTTTTTTGTCTCTGTGCACACATGCAGTGTGCTTTGCAATTCAGTGCAATTCATTGTGTTTTTGTCCAGCTTAGACTTAGTTTGGATTTTTCAGTCATGCTGGATTCTCAGGAGATACAGATATACTTTCTATGTCTTTAGTTAGATGTAGGATATTTGTATTATCTGCTGTGGATATTTTTAGGATTTTAATACTGACCGCTTAGAATTCTGTCCTATCCTTTTCTATTTAGCTAGAAGTGCCTCTTTTGCTAAATCCTGTTTTTTTGCCTGCGTGTGTTTATCCTCTTATACTCACAGTCAATATTTGTGGGGGGCTGCCTATCCTTTGGGGTTCTGCTCTGAGGCAAGATAGAATTCCCATTTCTATCTATAGGGGTATTTAGTCCTCCGGCTGTGTCGAGGTGTCTAGGACGTGTTAGGTACATCCCACGGCTACTTCTAGTTGCGGTGTTAGTTTAGGGTTTGCGGTCAGTACAGGTACCACCTACTCCTGAGAAAGTCTCTCATGCGGCTCCAAGGTCACCGGATCATAACAGTACAACTGGCCAACAATGAGTTAAATGTATCTCAGAAGAAGGGAAGAAAGAGCCATTTTTTTTTCTGTAGCCTGCTTTGTCTTTTCTTCCCTCTTTTCCTCTGGGTGACTGAGGAGTCTTGTGCTAGCATGGATGTTCAGGGATTAGTTTCTCGTATAGACCAGCTTGCTGCTAAGGTACAGGGTATTTCGGATTATATTGTTCAGACTCCGCTTTTAGAACCTAGGATTCCTACTCCTGATTTGTTTTTTGGGGACAGGTCCAAATTTTTGAGTTTTAAAAACAATTGTAAACTGTTTTTTGCCCTGAAGCCTCGTTCCTCTGGTGATCCCATTCAGCAGGTTAAAATTGTCATCTCCCTGCTGCGTGGTGACCCTCAGGATTGGGCATTTTCCCTGGAATCTGGGAATCCAGCTTTGCTTAATGGAGATGCCTTTTTCAGGCTCTAGGATTATTATATGATGAACCAAATTATGTGGATCAAGCGGAGAAGACCTTGTTGGTCCTGTCTCAGGGTCAAGAAGCGGCAGATTTGTATTGTCAGAAATTTAGAAAATGGTCTGTGCTGACTAAATGGAATGGAGATGCTTTGTGTTGTGAACTGTGTTTCTGGGCTCCCTCTGGTGGTCACTAACGGTATTGTGTTAGGTATGTCTTGTTGCAGGCCTGAGCTCCAGCTGTGTCGTTAAGCAGCGGGTGTTTCCTATTGGAGTCTCCTCTGGACTCAGTCTCTTGCCTGGCATCGTTGTATCCAGACCTATTTGGTCTCCTCCGGATTCCTTTCAGTCTGCCTCATGCAAGAAAAGCTAAGTCTGTTTTGTACAATTTGGATCGTTTGCATTATTCAGTGTTTTTGTCCAGCTTACTTTACATTTGATTTTTGACTCGCTGGAAGCTCTAGGGGGCTGATATTCTCCCTCCACACCGTCAGTCGGTGTGGGGGTTCTTGAATGTTCAGCGTGGATGTTTTGTAGGGTTTTCTGCTAACCGCATAGTCCACTATCTATTTTCTGCTATCTAGACTATTGGGCCTCACTTTCCTGAATCTAGTTCATCTCTACGTTTGTGTTTTCCTCTTGCCTCACCGTTATTATTTGTTGGGGGCTTTCTTTATCTTTGGGGTTCAATTTCTCTGGAGGCAAGCGAGGTCTTATATTTTCCCTCTAGTGGTAGTCAGTTCTCCGGCTGGCTCGAGACGTCTAGAACCAACGTAGGCACGTTCACCGGCTACTTTTAGTTTGTTTGTGGACAATTTGAAATTGTCACAAGACAAGGCCCAGCAGTTTGCCAACCGCCGCCGCTGTGTGGGTCCCCGACTTCGTGTTGGGGATTTGGTTTGGTTGTCTTCTCGGCATGTTCCTTTGAAAGTCTCCTCTCCTAAGTTCAAGCCTCGCTTTATCGGTCCTTATAAGATTTTGGAAATCCTTAACCCGGTGTCTTTTCGCTTGGACCTTCCAGCGTCTTTTGCTATTCATAATGTGTTCCATAGGTCCTTGTTGCGGCGGTACGTGGTGCCTATGGTTCCTGCTGTTGAGCCTCCTGCCCCGGTTTTGGTTGAGGGCGAGTTGGAGTACGTGGTGGAGAAGATTCTGGATTCTCGTATCTCTAGACGGAAACTCCAGTATTTAGTTAAGTGGAAAGGCTATGGTCAGGAGGATAATTCCTGGGTTGTCGCCTCTGATGTTCATGCGGCTGATTTGGTTCATGCCTTTCACGCTGCTCATCCTGATCGCCCTGGGGGTCTTGGTGAGGGTTCGGTGACCCCTCCTCAAGGGGGGGTACTGTTGTGAACTGTGTTTCTGGGCTCCCTCTGGTGGTCACTAACGGTATTGTGTTAGGTATGTCTTGTTGCAGGCCTGAGCTCCAGCTGTGTCGTTAAGCAGCGGGTGTTTCCTATTTGAGTCTCCTCTGGACTCAGTCTCTTGCCTGGCATCGTTGTATCCAGACCTATTTGGTCTCCTCCGGATTCCTTTCAGTCTGCCTCATGCAAGAAAAGCTAAGTCTGTTTTGTACAATTTGGATCGTTTGCATTATTCAGTGTTTTTGTCCAGCTTGCTTTACATTTGATTTTTGACTCGCTGGAAGCTCTAGGGGGCTGATGTTCTCCCTCCACACCGTCAGTCAGTGTGGGGGTTCTTGAATGTTCAGCGTGGATGTTTTGTAGGGTTTTCTGCTAACCACATAGTCCACTATCTATTTTCTGCTATCTAGACTATTGGGCCTCACTTTGCTGAATCTAGTTCATCTCTACGTTTGTGTTTTCCTCTTGCCTCACCGTTATTATTTGTTGGGGGCTTTCTTTATCTTTGGGGTTCAATTTCTCTGGAGGCAAGCGAGGTCTTATATTTTCCCTCTAGGGGTAGTCAGTTCTCCGGCTGGCTCGAGACGTCTAGAACCAACGTAGGCACGTTCACCAGCTACTTTTAGTTGTTTGTGTCAGGATCAGGTATGCGGTTAGCCCAGTTTCCACCTCCCTAGAGCAGTCTTTATATTTTTGCTATCTTGCCGGAATATCAGAAGATCCTCTGCCATTGGGATCATAACAGCTTTGGCGGCAATTTTCAGAAATGGTCTTTCTGCATCTGTTAAAGATGTTATGGTGGGGTTTCCCACGCCTGTTGGTCTGAGTGATTCTATGTCTCTGGCCATTCAGATTGATCGGCGCTTGCGGAAGCGCAGAACTGTGCGCGCTGTGGCGTTGTCTTCGGAGCAGATGCCTGAGCCTATGCAGTGTGATAGGATTCTGCCTAGAATGGAACAACAAGGATTCAGACGTCAGAATAGGTTGTGTTTTTATTGTGGCGATGCTTCTCATGTCATTTCAGTCTGCCCAAAGCATACAAAGAGAATCGCTAGTTCAGTTACCATCGGAACTGTACAACCTAAATTTCTGTTATCTGTGACCTTGATCTGCTCATTGTCATTTTCTGTCATGGCGTTTGTGGATTCAGGCGCCGCTTTGAACTTAATGGACTTTGAATTTGCCAGGCGTTGTGGTTTCCCCTTGCAGTCTTTGCAGAACCCTATTCCTTTAAGGGGCATTGATGCTACACCTTTGGCTAAAAATAAACCCCAGTTTTGGACACAGGTGACCATGTGTATGGCGCCAGCCCATCAGGAAGATTGTCGTTTTCTGGTGTTGCATAATTTGCATAATGCTATTGTGCTGGGTTTTCCATGGTTGCAGATACATAATCCTGTGTTGGATTGGAAGTCTATGTCTGTGACTAGTTGGGGTTGTCAGGGGGTTCATAATGACGTTCCTGTGATGTCAATCTCCTCTTCCTCCTCTTCTGAAGTTCCAGAGTTTTTGTCTGATTTTCAGGATGTATTCGATGAGCCCAAGTCCAGTTCCCTTCCACCGCATAGGGACTGTGATTGTGCTATTGACTTGATTCCAGGCTGTAAGTTTCCTAAGGGCCAACTTTTCAATCTGTCTGTGCCGGAACATACTGCCATGCGGAGTTATGTTAAGGAGTCTTTGGAGAAAGGGCATATTCGGCCATCTTCTTCACTGTTGGGAGCGGGATTCTTTTTTGTTGCTAAGAAGGATGGCTCCTTGAGACCCTGTATTGATTATCGCCTCTTGAATAAGATCACGGTCAAGTTTCAATACCCTTTACCTTTGCTTTCCGATTTGTTTGCCAGGATTAAGGGGGCTAGTTGGTTTACTAAAATTGACCTTCGGGGGGCATATAATCTTGTTCGTATTAAGCAGGGTGACGAATGGAAAACTGCGTTTAATACGCCCGTATGCCATTTTGAATACCTTGTGATGCCATTCGGGCTCTCTAATGCTCCATCTGTTTTTCAGTCCTTCATGCATGATATCTTCCGGAATTATCTTGATAAATTCATGATTGTATATTTGGATGACATCTTTATTTTTTCCGATGATTGGGAGTCTCATGTGAAACAGGTCAGGATGGTAGTTCAGATCCTTCGTGATAATACTTTGTTTGTGAAGGGGTCTAAGTGTCTCTTTGGAGTGCAGAAGATTTCTTTTTGGGCTTTATTTTTTCTCCCTCATCTATAGAGATGGATCCGGTTAAGGTTCAGGCCATTCATGATTGGATTCAACCCACATCTGTGAAGAGCCTTCAGAAATTTTTGGGCTTTGCTAATTTTTATCACCGTTTCATTGCTAACTTCTCCAGTGTGGTTAAACCCCTGACCGATTTGACGAAGAAAGGCGCTGATGTAATGAATTGGTCCCCTGTGGCTGTCTCTGCCTTTCAGGAGCTTAAACGCCGATTTACTTCTGCCCCAGTGTTGGGTCAGCCAGATGTTTCTCTTCCGTTTCAGGTTGAGGTTGACGCTTCTGAGATTGGGGCAGGGGCCGTTTTGTCTCAGAGGGATTCTGATGGTTCCTTGATGAAACCGTGTGCCTTCTTTTCCCGTAAGTTTTCGCCTGCTGAACGCAATTATGATGTCGGCAATCGGGAGTTGTTGGCTATGAAGTGGGCATTTGAGGAATGGCGACATTGGCTTGAGGGAGCCAAGCATCGTATTGTGGTCTTGACCGATCATAAAAATCTGATTTACCTCGAATCTGCCAAGCGGCTGAATCCTAGACAGGCTCGATGGTCCCTGTTTTTCTCCCGTTTTGATTTTGTGGTCTCGTATCTTCCGGGTTCTAAGAATGTTAAGGCTTATGCCCTCTCTATGAGTTTTTTGCCTGATTATCCTGAGGTATTGGAGCCGGTCGGCATTCTGAAGGAAGGGGTGGTCCTTTCTGCCATTTCCCCTGATTCGCGACGGGTTCTGCAGGAATTTCAGGCTGACAAACCTGACCGCTGTTCTGTGGGGAAACTGTTTTTCCTGATGGATGGACTAGTAGAGTGATTTCTGAGGTTCACTGTTCTGTGTTGGCTGGTCATCCTGGTATTTTTGGTACCAGAGATTTGGTTGGTAGGTCCTTTTGGTGGCCTTCTTTGTCGCGTGATGTGCGTTCTTTTGTGCAGTCCTGTGGGACTTGTGCGCGGGCCAAGCCTTGTTGTTCCCATGCTAGTGGGTTGCTTTTGCCTTTGCCGGTCCCTGAGAGGCCCTGGACGCATATTTCTATGGATTTTATTTCAGATCTTCCTGTTTCCCAGAGGATGTTGGTTATCTGGGTGGTTTGTGACCGGTTTTCTAAGATGGTTCATTTGGTGCCTTTGCCTAAATTGCCTTCCTCTTCTGATTTGGTTCCGTTGTTTTTTCAGCATGTGGTTCGTTTGCATGGTATTCCGGAGAATATTGTGTCCGACAGAGGTTCCCAGTTTGTTTCTAGGTTTTGGCGGGCCTTTTGTGCTAGGCTGGGCATTGATTTGTCTTTTTCTTCCGCATTTCATCCTCAGACAAATGGCCAGACCGAGCGAACTAATCAGACTTTGGAAACTTATTTGAGATGCTTTGTGTCTGCTGATCAGGATGATTGGGTGGCTTTCTTGCCATTGGCCGAGTTTGCCCTTAATAATCGGGCTAGTTCGGCTACCTTGGTTTCGCCCTTCTTTTGTAATTTTGGTTTTCATCCTCGTTTCTCTTCGGGGCAAGTTGAACCTTCTGATTGTCCTGGTGTGGATTCTGTGGTTGACAGGTTGCAGCAGATTTGGGCTCATGTGGTGGACAATTTGGTGTTGTCTCAGGAAGAGGCTCAGCGTTTTGCTAACCGTCGTCGGTGTGTTGGTTCCCGGCTTCGGGTTGGGGATTTGGTCTGGTTGCCTTCCCATCATGTTCCTATGAAGGTTTCTTCCCCTAAGTTTAAGCCTCGGTTTATTGGTCCTTATAGGATTTCTGAGATTATCAATCCGGTGTCTTTTCGTTTGGCCCTTCCAGCCTCTTTTGCCATCCATAATGTTTTCCATAGATCTTTATTGCGGAAATATGTGGTGCCCGTTGTTCCCTCGGTTGATCCTCCTTCTCCTGTGTTGGTTGATGGGGAGTTGGAGTATGTGGTTGAGAAGATTTTGGATTCTCACTTTTCGAGGCGGAGGCTTCAGTACCTTGTCAAATGGAAGGGTTATGGCCAGGAGGATAATTCTTGGGTTTTTGCCTCTGATGTCCATGCTGCTGATTTGGTCCGTGCCTTTCATCTGGCTCGTCCTGATCGGCCTGGGGGCTCTGGTGAGGGTTCGGTGACCCCTCTTCAAGGGGGGGGGTACTGTTGTGAATTCTGCTCTTGGGCTCCCTCCAGTAGTTGTTGGTGGTAGTGCAGTTGTCTTTGGGTTGTAATCCGGGCAGGTGTTTCTGCTGATTGCAGCTCTATTAGGTATTTAGGTGTGCAGGATCCATGAGTCCATGCCAGTTGTCCATTGTACTTGGAGGGATTGCATCTCTCTCTGGCTCCTCATGCCCTGCTGCCAATTCATCTAAGATAAGTGTCTGGTTTTTTGTCTCTGTGCACACATGCAGTGTGCTTTGCAATTCAGTGCAATTCATTGTGTTTTTGTCCAGCTTAGACTTAGTTTGGATTTTTCAGTCATGCTGGATTCTCAGGAGATGCAGATATACTTTCTATGTCTTTAGTTAGATGTAGGATATTTGTATTATCTGCTGTGGATATTTTTAGGATTTTAATACTGACCGCTTAGAATTCTGTCCTATCCTTTTCTATTTAGCTAGAAGTGCTTCTTTTGCTAAATCCTGTTTTTCTGCCTGCGTGTGTTTTTCCTCTTATACTCACAGTCAATATTTGTGGGGGGCTGCCTATCCTTTGGGGTTCTGCTCTGAGGCAAGATAGAATTCCCATTTCTATCTATAGGGGTATTTAGTCCTCCGGCTGTGTCGAGGTGTCTAGGACGTGTTAGGTACATCCCACGGCTACTTCTAGTTGCGGTGTTAGTTTAGGGTTTGCGGTCAGTACAGGTACTACCTACTCCTGAGAAAGTCTCTCATGCGGCTCCAAGGTCACCGGATCATAACAGGAGGCATTCATGCAGGGGTGCCATTTATGTACATTTTTTCGCAGTAAATTTTTCAAAGTGTTTCTTGAAGCTAAACATGGCAATTAGACAGCAGGAGACAGATAAGACATTTAAACAAACAAATTCCTAGTATATTTGGATTGCAACAAATATTCACCATATGATTTGTATATTTTATATCCTCGTTGCTGCATCACATTCACCATCCTTGCAGTAACTCCTTACACTCCATCCATATCAGCCAGTCTGTCCTCTCCTCTCCTATGTATAGTACTCAAGCTCTTTTCACATTGCTAAATTGCACAGATCCATTCAGTTCTCACAAATCACTTAATCATCAGATAACTCTTTCTATCCTCCTAGTCGCAGGAAATATCTCTCCCAAATCCCGGCCCCTCATGTTATAGCAAGTCAAACCCCCAACTGCTACACTGAGAAACCCCTCTAATCTTATTAATATTCCCTGCATGCCTTCTCTCTCTTTTAATTGTGCCCTTTGGAATTCTCGCTCAGTGTTTAATAAACTCTCATTCATCCATGACTTCTTCCTTTCTAATTCTCTTATCCTTCTGGCTCTTCTTGAAACCTGGATCCAGCAGTCAGACACCACTGCTGCTGCTGCTCTTTCATATGGTTGACTATATTTCTCTCATACCCCAAGATGAGCCCCAAGAACAAAGCAGGTGGAGGCATTGGTCTGCTTCTATCACCCAAATGTAACTTTCAGGTTATCCCTCAGGTACCCTTGCTTGTCTTCCCTTCTTTTGAGGTCCATGCTACATCACCTTCTCCATGCGAGTGGCATTGGTGTATCGTCCTCCGGGCCCCTCCCATCAGTTTCTGGATCACTTTGCCTCCTGGCTTCCACATTTTCTCTCCTGTGACCTCCCCATCCTTATGCTGGGAGACTTGAACATTCCCATTGCTTTTCCCCTCTCCCTATCTGCTACTTAACTTTTGTCTCTAACCTCCTCCTTTGGCCTTTCACAACTTACTAACTCTCCTACACATGAAGGTGGAAATTCTCTAGATGTGGTCTTTTCCCGGCTTTGCTCAGTGGCTGATTTCACAAACTCCTCTTTCCCACTCTCTGACCACAACCTTCTTTCATTCTCCATCAAAAACTGCCATCCCACTCAGGTCACCCCCACTTTTCATACTTATAGGAATATGAAAGCCATTAACAAAGAGAAACCTATGAAGGACTTGCAGTCATCTTGGCCCCCTATCTCCTCCCTCTCATGTCCTGATTCTGCACTGAAGCATTAGAATGAATCATTGCAAAGTGCCCTGGATGAAGCTGCATCTCCTATACATAAAACAACTTTGCACAGAGAGTGACAATCCTGGCACATGCTGCAAACATGTTTCATACAGCAGATTTCTAGGTGTACTGAACGCCTGTAGAGAAAATCCAATCTACCCAAAGATTTCATCTATTATAAGTTTATGCTTAAAACATACACACTGCCCTTCACCTCTTCAAACAAACCTATTTCCACACCCTCATCACCTCACTATCCAATAACCCTAAACGTCTCTGACACTTTTCATTCCCTACTCAATCCAAGGGTGACGGCCCCAACCACGCATCTTCGAGCTGATGATCTGGCCAAGTATTTCAAAGAAAAAAAGGACCATATCTGACAGGAAATTTTCTACCAATCCCCTCATACCATGCACTGTCCTCCCTTTAGTCACCAGTCACAGAAGAAGAAGTGATCAGGCTCCTTGCATCTTATCACCCTACTACTTGCGCCAATGACCCAATCCCCTCACATCTTCTCCAATCCATTTCTCCTGCTGTCACCACTCACCTAACAAAAATATTAAACATGCCATCATACATCCATTACTTTAAAAAAACCATCACTCGACCAAAACTGTGCTGCTAACTATAGACTTGTCATTAATCTTCCCTTCATCTCTAAACTCTTGGTACACCTGGTCCACTCCTGTCTTATCCGGTATCTCTCAGATAGCTCTCTTCTCGACCCTCTTCAATCAGTTTCCACTCCTTACACTCTACTGAAACTGCCCTCACTAAAGTCTCTAATGATCCACTAACAGCTAAATATAATGGTCACTATTCCATGCTAATTCTCCTCGATCTCTCAGCAGCATTTGATACTGTGGATCACCAGCTCCTCCTCACTATGCTCCACACAATTGGCCTCAAGGAACTGTTGTCTCCTGATTCTCCTCCTACCTCTCTGATCGCTCCTTCACTGTATCTTTTGCTGGCTCTTCCTCCTCTCATCTTCCCCTTAATGTTGGGGTTCTTCAAGGATCAGTCCTAGGCTCCCTCTTCTTCTCTCTGTATACTGTCCCTATTGGACAAACAATCAGTGCAAATCCTCTCCTGATATAAGGCCTGCCTTTTTAGAAAACACCAGTGATTGTCTTACCACTGTCTCCGACATCATGTCCTCCCTCTATCTACTACTAACCTACATATGCCCGACATTGCCATTTCCGTGTGTGATTCTGCCATTACTCCCCAGCAACATGCCTGCTGTCTTGGGGTCATAATTGAATCAGAGCTTTCATTTACCCCCCACAGCCGATCACTGTCTCGCTCTTGTCATCTGCACCTCAAAAACCTTTCTAGAATTCGACCCTTTCTTAAGTCTAAGTCACACTAAATGACTTACAAATGATCACGACCAGTGATACGACCTGGCCGTGATCGTTGGTAAGTCATTGTGTGGTCGCTGGGGAGCTGTCACACAGACAGCTCTCTCCAGCGACCAACGATCAGGGGAACGACTTCGGCATTGTTGAAACTGTCTTCAACGATGCCAAAGTCCCCCTGCAGCACCCGGGTAACCAGGGTGAACATTGGGTAACTAAGTGCAGGGCTGCACTTAGTAACCCGATATTTACCCTGGTTACCATTGTAAAAGTAAAAAAAAAAACACTACATACTCACATTCTGATGTCTGTCACGTCCCCCGCCGGCGTCCACAGGGTTAAAACTGCTTACGGCAAGAGCAATGCTAATGCACGCGCTGCTGCCTAGAGCTTCCCTGCACTGAATGTGTCAGCGCCGGCAGTAACAGCGCTGACGTCACCGCTGTGCTCTGCTTTACAGCCGGCGCTGACACAGTCAGTGCATTAGCAGCGCTCCTGCCGAAAGCAGTTTTAACCCTGTGGACGCCGGGGGACGTGACAGACATCAGAATGTGAGTATGTACTGTTTTTTTTTTTTACTTTTACAATGGTAACAAGTACAATATTCTTAAACAATACAAGTCATAACTGGTACAGGAGGAGAGAGGACCCTGCCCGCGAAGGCTCACAATCTACAAGGGATGGGTGAGAATACAGTAGGTGAGGATAGAGCTGGTCATGCAGCAGTTTGGTTGATCGGTGGTTACTGCAGGTTGTAGGCTTGTCGGAAGAGGTGGGTCTTCAGGCTCTTTTTGAAGGTTTTGATGGTAGGCGAGAGTCTGATGTGTTGTGGTAGAGAGTTCCAGAGTAGGGGTGATAGTAAATCCTATATGGTAAATAAAAACACAGCCAGAATAAAGTATTTTATTAAAAATAAAACAAAACACATGTTTCCATTTCTATTTAAAATAACAAACACAGTTATACTCTCCTAATGCCTAATTCCACTGAATCCCTTGTCTCCTGCAATAAAACAAAAATAAAAAAACAGGCTGTTTCTTGCAGAATTTCTCATCGTTATCTGTGGTGAAGTCACTGAGCTTGAACTGTGAACTTACTGACTTTTTCCCATGGTGCTTAGGTCACTGCAGTTCAACCCAGCTGGGAACACAGCCTCAGTGACCGTAGGTAACCTAGATGATGTCAACGCTTGTCACTGAGGCTGCTCTCGCAGCAGCTCATTCACCAGTGGTTCTCAGCCTGGACGGTCGCATCTTAGAACCTTCCAGGTTCAAAACTATTAATCCCCCAGAAATGGATTATGGCATGGGATAGAGTGATGGAGAGGTGAGGGATATTATTGTTTTTTTATTTTAATTTTATTACAGGAGATGAGAGATTCAGTACAATAAGGCATTAGATAAGTTAGGCATATATTATTTAAAAAAAATAGCAAAGTGTGTTTTGTTTTATTTCTAATAAAGGACTTTTCTTCTGGCTGTTTCTTCATTTATCATGCTGTACAATTATAGGAAAAGTAATGGATATGTATCTTATAGACACCTCTCCATTGGTAATCAGTAGGCTTGATGTCACCTGACAATACACATCAACTGTTTTCGCAGCTTAAGGATGGCTTGTTTCACCTGCATGGAGAGCTCCTTTGACCGCATGTTTACTTCACAGCAAAACCTTCTAAATACAAGCACCACACCTCAAATCAATTCCAGGCCTTTTATCTGCTTAATTGAGAATGACATAATGAAGGGATTGCCCACACCTGTCCATGAAGTAGCCTTGGAGTCAATTCTCCAATTACTTTTGGTTCCTTTAAAAACAAGGTGGCACATGTTAAGGAGCTGAAACTCTGAAACCCTTCATCCAATTTTAATGTGGATACCCTCAAATGAAAGCTGAAAGTCTGAACTTCAACTGCATCTGAATTGTTTTGTTCAAAATTCATTGTGGTAAAGTCTATAACCAAAATTAGAAAAATGTTGTCTCTGTCCAAATATATATGGACGTAACTGTATGTATGATACCGATTTGACTTTAGTGGGTGCCGTGGGAAAATCTCTGTCGTCGCTTGCACTGACATCAGATAGGTGAAATGAGTTAATTGATTGTGAACTCCCAGGACCTTTCTGGTGGCACCGGGAGCATGCAAACTATCTCACACTCGCAGTGACATCAGACAGGTCCTACGAGTTCACGGTGAGACACTGTGCAGCTATAGCAGATGCTGCTTAGAGTCTTTGCTGGGTGACAGGCTGTATGGTTGCATCACACAACCATGCAGCCTTCCATCTAGATGTAGCAGTGCTAAACCCATCATGGACAGATGGATTACCATCTTCCCTGCAGAAAGGTGAATGATATTGTTGTTTGTTATTTTATCTGTTTTTCAGGAGACAATGGCATCTGTGGAATGTGCAATTTCCTATGTATGGTTTAATTAAGATTTATTAAAGGAGGCTGTGTTTTTCTTTCTATTGAAGGACTCTTTTCTGGGTGTCATTCTTTTTATACACTATGACTATGGGGTTAGTAATGGGGTCATCTTATTGATGCCTCTCCATTACTAATCTCTGGGCTTGATGTCTCCTGACAATACAAAGGTGACATCAACCCCACTACTATTACCCCACTTGCCACAGGTACAGGGAAAATGGGAAGAGTGAGGCTAAGTGCCAGAACTGGCACATCTTAGAGATGCACCTTTCCTGGGGTGGCTCAGAGCTGATGTTTTTAGCCAGGGGGGGCCAGTATTCATGGCTCCTTCCTAGGCTATTAATATCAGCCCTCAGCTGTCTACCTATCCTTTGCTGGCTATTAATTATAGGGGAACTCGACATAATTTTTTGGGAGGTCCCTCATTTTAATAGCCAGTAAAGGTTGAGTATACAGCTGTGAGCTGATATTAATAGCCTGGGAAGCTCCATTGGTATTACCTCCTTCTCAGGCTATAAACACCTGTCCCCCTCTGTCAGCTTTTCCACTGCTTGTTAAAAAAATTACTTGGAGCCCACACAATTTTTTTTCAGAAAAATAATCTTTTAAGAATTAAATACATGTGCTATAAGCTGCACATAAACTGCACTAATTGCATATGTCACTGACTTCTATATATCTATGTGTATATACTGTATGTAATTCTTTGATTCTAGGCTATCGGCTCCTGCTGTGATTTTACACTGCATGTCTGCTGAATTGCTGGCTTTTCTTCTATCAATCTATGTAATATATATACATATATATATATATATATATATATATATATATATATATGTGTGTGTGTGTGTGTGTCACTGACATCTATATATCTATCTATTCTATGTGTGTATACTGTATGCAATCTGTCCATTCGATCCTGCCAGCTCCTGCTGTGATTTTACTGCACGTGGTAGATGAATTGCTGGCTTTTCATATATCGTGGTGTGAGTCCGAAAGCCACTTCCCATCCATTTCAGCTTTTTTCTCAGGCCACCATACCTGTTTGTTGAGTCCAGCAGAAAAATATTCGGCTTTCCCATTGACATGCATTGGATTTGTTATTCAGCACGAATGCACTGATATTAGTACTTGTGCCAATTTTAACAATTCCGAATATTTCACTATTTGCTCATCACTATTCTTTGGTTTCTCATGTGTGCTGTCATGGGTGAGGGGTAAAATGATGATTACCAGTAATTTTGATTTTTCTGAAACCCATGACAGCACCCTATTTTTCCCTCTGGCTTGTGGTTGATGGGGATTCTCAATCTTATCTTCTCACAATGAAGAATAGGCTTGAGTAAAATAATAAAAAGAATAATTCTGACAAATTATGTGCTTCTTGTTTGACTCCTTGGAAACCACATTGAAGGAGGAATTGGGAGTTGCCTTTTTATTTTGTGCACGGTGCTTCTTGTCCTGTAATAGGGGTGGATTCTACACTCTCATGCATGCTGTCATGGATTTCAGGAAATTATAATTACCAGTAAGTAATTGTTATTTTTGATTTAAGTTAAATATCATTATTTGAAACAAATCTGAACAAGAAAAAAGAACAAGAGGTTAAGGCTATGTAGTGGTTTCATTAGTTGCAAATAATAATCGTAGGGACCACAACACACATGTAGTTATGGCGATCAGACTGATACCTAGCCCCAACCTATTCAAGCATGCTTTGAAAGCCCATCTTTCAAGCCTACCACATCAACTACTCAGTAAACTAACTTTGCCCTGTTCCCTCCTTCCAAATAATATTCTGAATCTGCACCCTACTATTCATCTGTCTCCACACCCTCCATGCACATGATAACTGCACTTGATACTTGATTATTGCACTTAAACACACGGGCTGATGACCGGATCATGCGGCTTTATATGAAAATCCCTATTTATTATAATTGACAGACCTGAAATAGCAAGCACTTTTCACCTATTGTGAAAATAGGTTTTTCCTTATAATTAAAAACACAGAACACCCAAAAATATCCACAATTCTAAATAGATATCTTACATAAATACCGTATATAATAAACAGGCTATCGTGGTGCACTGTGAAACCGTCAGTGGAAACCACTACAGAGAAGAGACCAAACCCAAAGCAATGCAAAACAGAGGATCACCAGATAGTATTTAGGCTACAGAATAATTAAAAATATGCCTTTATTTATAGTGATGGCAACCAGTTACATAAAATAGAATAATACAAATTTGCGCAACAGCAGGACAAGGTGGAATAAATAAATATATATAATTATAATTAATATATATAATTGTTCACAGCAACCCCCAAAATCTTTCAATAAAAGGATTTTAATATATTATTCAGCTGTGCGTACCAAGATGTGCAAAAAGAATTTCTATAAAACATGATGTGAATAGTGCACAAAAATTAATCTCAAAGATCATCACACACCAAACTAGTTCATAGACAAAAGTGCTAGTGTATGTTATATACTAAACCAATTAATAATGTAATATATATATATATATATATATATATATATATATATATATATATATATATATACACTCACCGGCCACTTTATTAGGTACACCTGTCCAACTTCTTGTTAACACTTAATTTCTAATCAGCCAATCACATGGCGGCAACTCAGTGCATTTAGGCATGTAGACATGGTCAAGACAATCTCCTGCAGTTCAAACCGAGCATCAGTATGGGGAAGAAAGGTGATTTGAGTGCCTTTGAACGTGGCATGGTTGTTGGTGCCAGAAGGGCTGGTCTGAGTATTTCAGAAACTGCTGATCTACTGGGATTTTCACGCACAACCATCTCTAGGGTTTACAGAGAATGGTCCGAAAAAGAAAAAAAATCCAGTGAGCGGCAGTTCTGTGGGCAGAAATGCCTTGTTGATGCCAGAGGTCAGAGGAGAATGGGAAGACTGGTTCGAGCTGATAGAAAGGCAACAGTGACTCAAATCGCCACCCGTTACAACCAAGGTAGGCCTAAGAGCATCTCTGAACGCACAGTGCGTCGAACTTTGAGGCAGATGGGCTACAGCAGCAGAAGACCACACCGGGTACCACTCCTTTCAGCTAAGAACAGGAAACTGAGGCTACAATTTGTACAAGCTCATCGAAATTGGACAGTAGAAGATTGGAAAAACGTTGCTTGGTCTGATGAGTCTCGATTTCTGCTGCAACATTCGGATGGTAGGGTCAGAATTTGGCGTAAACAACATGAAAGCATGGATCCATCCTGCCTTGTATGGAGCATCTTTGGGATGTGCAGCCGACAAATCTGCGGCAACTGTGTGATGCCATCATGTCAATATGGACCAAAATCTCTGAGGAATGCTTCCAGCACCTTGTTGAATCTATGCCACGAAGAATTGAGGCAGTTCTGAAGGCAAAAGGGGGTCCAACCCGTTACTAGCATGGTGTACCTAATAAAGTGGCCGGTGAGTGTATATCGATAATTAAATCATAAACAAGATAGGTAAAGTGCTACAGTGCAGTGACCACAATTAGGGTCAAACAATGTGCAAACCACACCAATACACAAGTGAAACTATTTGCAAAAATATATAAGGTAGCACAGCAATATATACTATATACCTGGGGGGTATGCTGAGTCCCGTGCCTGCGCACACCCAACGTGCATTTCGGTACTTTCCTTCGTCAGGGGGTGGCTATTACGATTTCCAGACGAGTTTATATAATGTGCTTATTCCAAACGCCATGTCCCAGGTGTAACCGGCGCATGTGCAGTCGGGAGGACCCGGAAGTTCCGGTCTCCGAGTCACATGTCCGGCCGCACAGGAACTGAGTACCCGGCATAACCAAGGATACATGCACGCAGAGAGCCGGGACTCCAGGACACAGACTGGGCATGCGCGCAGCCAGGGGCACAACGTGGGAAGCAGCCATATAGAATAACCGCGGACAAATTGCACTTAGCACAGGACTAAAAGAGAATCACTGTGCTAGATCATATAAAATGGATGGGACAATATACTTAAAAAAAAACGCCAAAACCTTAAATATCACATGTATGCACATATATCCATAAATACAAGGATATGTGGACACAGGGAGACAGGGCTCCAGGACACAACCTGGACATGCGCATAGCCTGGGGCACAATGTAGAAAGAAAACAATTGTGAATATGCAGTCATATGAATGACTGCAAATAGATTGTGCAGCGCACAGGACTAGAAATAATGGATCATAGTTATTGAAATGTAGACATAACATTTTTTTTTACATATATGCCCAATAAATAAGTTACAATTATAACACAGGTCAACAAAAAAAAATTTTTTTTCTGGTGTCCAAAATATTTTAATGAATTTGGGGTATTTTTGGGGTGCTGATTCTGAATATGCTATCAGTTTTGCCATATTGGCTCAAGTTTTTGACATTTTTGGTATCTTATTTATAGCACTTGTTGGTAAATGCGACGCATCATCTCATTAATTTCTTTGGATTAGTACTTGAACTGAGCAGTTCTCAATATAGTTTTGTGTTAATTAGTGTTCTAAAAGTTTGTTCATAGCTTGATTTTTGCACTAACTTTATGTTGTTGTCTGTTTTCCAGTGAAAAGCATGAACTCATCAAGAAGAAGTTGTCTTAACGATCCAGACTCATTCTGTTACATTTGTGGTGAATACACACTGCCAAAACATAGAAGAAACATAACAGACTTCGTAAAAAAAGTGTATTTTGCCTATTTTGGGGTTATGCTTGGGGACCAAGACAAGTTTTGGGCACCACACATAGTGTGCAAAGCATGTATCGAATTATTACGAAAATGGAGCAAAGGACAAAGAAAAAATTTCAAATTTGGTGTTCCAATGGTGTGGAGAGAGCCAAAAAATCATCATGATGACTGTTATTTCTGTGCAGTGCAAGTGCAAGGATTCAATAAGCATAAGAAACGAAAATGGGAGTAACATGGAATCTGCAAGAAGGCCTGTCCCTCATTGTGAAGATGTGCCTGTACCTGTGTTTACCATAAATAACAGTCATCATGATGATTTTTTGGCTCTCTCCACACCATTGGAACACCAAATTTGAAGCTTTTTCTTTGTCCTTTGCTCCATTTTCGTAATAATTCGATACATGCTTTGCACACTATGTGTGGTGCCCAAAACTTGTCTTGGTCCCCAAGCATAACCCCAAAATAGGCAAAATACACTTTTTTTACGAAGTCTGTTATGTTTCTTCTATGTTTTGGCAGTGTGTATTCACCACAAATGTAACAGAATGAGTCTGGATCGTTAAGACAACTTCTTCTTGATGAGTTCATGCTTTTCACTGGAAAACAGACAACAACATAAAGTTAGTGCAAAAATCAAGCTATGAACAAACTTTTAGAACACTAATTAACACAAAACTATATTGAGAACTGCTCAGTTCAAGTACTAATCCAAAGAAATTAATGAGATGATGCGTCGCATTTACCAACAAGTGCTATAAATAAGATACCAAAAATCTCAAAAACTTGAGCCAATCTGGCAAAACTGATGACATATTCAGAATCAGCACCCCAAAAATACCCTAAATTCGATGAAATATCTTTGGCACCAAAAATGCTGTTGACCAGTGTAATGATAAATACATCCGGAGAATCAACCGCGGTACTGTGGAGCAGAAAAACTGTAGTAAATAAATAATAGGCAAAAATAACAAATGAAGTAAAAAATAAAAAAACAAAAATAATAAATGAAAATTACATATACAAAATAATAAAAAATTATAAAAAATAAATAATAAAAAATAAAGAATAATAAAAATATATAAAAATAAAATGAAAAAAATAATAGAAAAAATGATAGAAAAAAATATATTATATATATACACATAACACATATATAGAGATCAAGAGGTGATTAACCTAAGCATTCATACATTATCTAAAACTGAGATTAGTGTTCTTAGAAAAGGCCTCATGTTCTGCCCTACAGCATAGTTTGATACGTTTACAGCTATTAAGGACTAACTGTCAGGACTCTGAACATTTTTTACCTTTTGTGCATTACTGCCCTTTTCCAAGATGGCGTCTTTGGTCTCATGTGCACTGTGTCTTCCTGCTATAAAACTCCACCCCAGCCTTCAGTCTGTGCTAGAGTATTCTGCCTTGCATCCAGCTCCTGACCTCTGATTACTCCCTGGCTATATACCTGCTCCTGTGAACCTGTGTGGTGATCCTGCTACTCTGCTCTGAGTTCCTGCTGCATACACCAGTTCCAGTAATCCTCCTTCATCTGCTGCTCGTATTTACTTCCTTCTGCATTTGCTGGACATGTAAGCTGTTTGCTGCTCTGCAAAAACCTGAGACTATTAACCAGGCCTCCCTGGTTGAGCTAAGATATGATTTGAACTGCCTAATAAGCATATCTATCTGTGTTTGGACTAAGACAATGATTTATTCGTGTCAAGTATCCTCAAGAATAATTGTGCTTCATAAACTTTCTGCGTGATTGCATTTTCCTCTGAAGTTTCCTATAGACTGCTGAGCTGCATTTGATATTTGCACCAAGTGTTGTGGACTTGAGTTTCTCTCTGCACCTGTTTGAATCACCGTGTGATAATATAGACTTTACCACTTATAAAACTGTGTCCTGTAGTTGTCTTGTTCCACGCAAAGAGTCTCCTGAGTTATCCCCTATAATTATTACACTTACATATGTTCGCAAGGAAATTAATGTTCAAGAAGCACTTTCATAATGAAAAAATATTACAATTGTTTCCTACAGAGGTGGAGCAGGAGGCACTAGAGATCCCGGATGAATTAGCACAAGAGCACAATGACCCAGTGGGAGATAAGATCCCGATATCCATTCAGCCAAAATCGCGCAGGTTTCCCCCCTTGTTGGCCTGTCTTACCATTGATATTTTTGTAAAAACAGTAAGTAGAGAATTCGATAATATCCCCCGATTTCCAATTTCTGGAAATCTTGATAAAAATGAAAAAATAGCCTTAAAACATTTGGAGAACCTTACTGATGTAATAATTAAACCAGCTGACAAGGGGGGTAATGTTGTAATTTGGCCCAAGCAGATGTATGAGTATGAGGCACTTTGGCAGTTAAAGAATAGTGTATATTACAAAAACTAACCTTTAACCCCCTAGGGAAATTTACAGCCGAACTCTCAATAATTCTTAAGGAAGCCCTTGATACTAATGTCATCAATAAGGATTTATTTACAGCACTCCAAGTATCTGAGCCAACTGTATCAACATTTTATTTATTGCCAAAAGTCCACAAGAATCAAATAACTCCACCAGGCAGACCTATTATATCTGGTTGTGGCAATTACCTTGAAAAAATCAACACATTTGTCGACTCAAGGTTACAACCATTGGTTGAAAACCTACCTTCCTTCATAAAAGACACTAACGATTTTCTGAAAAAAATAGATGGCCTTCATGTTGGTGGGTATATGCTTTTGGTGTCTTGTGATGTTGAGAGCTTATATACCAACATTCACCATGGTGATGGTGTGCAGGCGGCAAGGTACTTTTTGGAATCATCATCTATACCCACGTCCATGAGAGAATTTGTTGTACAATTACTTGAGTTCTCACTAACCAAAAACTTTTTCCAATTTAAGGGGTCCCTCTACCTGCAGCTCCAGGGAACAGGTATGGGCACTTCTTTTGTGCCCTCTTATGCAAATCTATTCCTGGGGCTGTGGGAGAGGGACCTATTCCTTTCCGAGCCAGTGTCATCAATGGACCGCATTCTCATTTGGGTGCGATTCATTGATGACATATTTTTTTTATTTGGCAAGGCTCTGGGGAATTACTTCACACTTTCATGGAACATTTAAATCAAAATTCTTTGAATATTCATTTGACCTACAAGTGTGATGCAAGGTTTATGGAATTTTTGGATGTGGGTGTACATAAAGATGATAGTGGTTGCCTGTACACCAATATATTTCATAAATCTACGGCAGTGAACTCTCTTCTACATTCTACTTCATCGCATCCCCCAGCATTGATTAAATCTATTCCTATAGGTCAATTTTTACGTCTGCGGAGGATTTGTTCTAATGAGATGGATTTTGAGAGTCGGGCCTCAGATCTCAAAGAAAGGTTTTTGGAACGTGGGTACAGCAGACGTTCAATAAAGAAAGGTTATAACCGTGCTAGGCATATAACCCGTCATCAAGCTCTATATGGGAATAAACCGCCCAAACCCAATCGGATAGTAAGATACATTACCCAATACCACAGTCAGACTGAATTAATGAGATCCTTTTTTAACTAATCATGGGCTATTATGAAGGCCGACCCTGTTTTGTCACAGTATATTGGTGAGATACACAATATTACCTACTGCAGATCCAGAAATTTGAGGGACCATCTAGTCAAAAGCCATTATACTTATAATCCAGTGATCCCCTCTTTCCTTATGAACACAAAGGTAGTTCCGGGCTTTAAGCCATGCGGTCATTGTGTCGCATGCCCAAACATTATAAAAGCTCACACCTTTTGTAACTATATAAAATCAAACAGGCTATAACCTGTACATCAAAAGCCATGATCTACCATGCCACATGCCCATGTTCCCTTGTTTATGTGGGCATGACGACCAGACAGCTCAAGGTTCGCGCCCGTGAACACATTTTAGGAATTTTAGCTGCAAAAGAAGTAGAGGATATTTCCCTATTAAAAACAATCCCAAAACATTTCAAGTTGTATCATGACTGTGATGCATCTTTGCTGAAGGTAATTGGCATAGACATGATTAAGGCTAATGAAAGAGGAGGTAAAATAAGTATAGCATTGGCCAAAAAAGAAACTAAATGGATCTGGACCCTTGATACGGTGTCACCAAAAGGATTGAAAGAAAACCTGAGTTTGTACCTTTTTTGTAAACCATCTCTTTTATATTTTTATATATATTTTTTATATTTTTATCTTTTAATATTTTAGCATTACTTGGCTATTTTTTCTGTGGTTTTGACCTTTTTTATTATTAATTTTAGTTATCATCCTTACTTACCTTGTGCGGACTATGGGTCCTGGATATATAACTTCTGTTAAATATTTTGCATGAATGGACTTTGGACCAATGCGAATTGAAGATCAAGTTACACATCTGGATTTTCTGAAGATCTTGTGGAGCATATAATATATTGATCTCTATATATGTGTTATGTGTATATATATAATATATATATATATATATATATATATATATATATATATATATATATATATATATATATATATATATATATATAATATATATTTTTTCTATCATTTTTTCTTACTATTATTTTTTCATTTTACTTTTATATATTTTTATTATTCTTTATTTTTTATTTTTTATTATTTATTTTTTATTATTTTTTATTATTTTGTATATGTAATTTTCATTTATTATTTTTTTTTTTTTTTACTTTGTTATTTTTGCTTATTATTTATTTACTATAGTTTTTCTGCTCCACAGTACCGTGGTTGATTCTCCGCGTATTTAATCATTATAATTGTAACTTATTTAATGGGCATATATGTAAAAAAAAATGTTACCGTATATACTCGAGTATAAGCCGACCAGAGTATAAGCCGACGCCCCTAATTTTGCCACAAAAAACTGGGAAAACTTAATGACTCGAATATAAGCCTAGGGTGAAAAATGCAGCAGCTACCGTTAAATTTCAAAAGTAAAAATAGATACCAATAAAAGTAAAATTAATTAAGACATCAGTAGTTTAAGTGTTTTTGAATATCCATATTGAATCAGGAGCCCCATATAATGCTCCATAAAGTTTGATGGGCCCCATTAGATCCTCCATATTAAAATATGCCCCATATAATCCTGCATAAAGGGTAATAAGGGCCCCATAAGATGCTCATCGAAGGTCCTTCACTCGCTCATTCTTAGGAATGGAGGCTGCCGGTTGCAGCGGTTACAACCAGGTCGCGTCAGAGCGTGAGTATATCCCTATTTTTTATTTTTATTCTTTATTTTACACATGAATATGGATCCCAGGGCCTGAAGGAGAGTTTCCTCTCCTTCAGACCCTGGGAACCATCCAGGATCACTTCCGATATTTGTGTCCCATTGACTTGTATTGGTATCGGGTATCGGTATCGGCGATATCCGATATTTTTCGGATATCGGCCCATACAATCCGATACCGATACTTTCAAATATCGGAAGGTATCACTCAACACTATTCTCTAACCTAAATACTATCTGGTGATCCTCTGTTTTGTATTGCTTTGGGTTTGGTCCCCCCATTTCCTTGTAGATTGTAAGCTTGCGAGCAGGGACCTCACTCCTAATGTCACTGTTTAAATTGTCTTAACTTGTATTGAATTTATTGTCTGTACATGTCCCCGCTTAATTGTAAAGTGCTGCGGAATATGTTGGCGCTGTATAAATAAAAAATTATTATATTATCATTATTACTTACAAATGCAATCCATTTATTTACCGTTTATCTTTTTTTTTTGTCAAAGGTGAGAGAATTGTAAACCAAAAATTGTTTGTTTACAAAGTTTGAAAACACATTAAACATCAAGTGCACTAAATCTAAGCATAGCCTGGGCGATAGACATGTCAAATAAATCCCTATTATTACTCGCAAGAATGTGGCTGTTGGCAAATTAATTACTGAGGACAATGTAGAAGATGTAATGGAGTAAATGTCCCATTGCTCATCTCAATCACACAGCATGATGATGTAACTACTGATATTGACACCATGAGCTGGATTCAGCATTCTACTCTGTCCACTTGTTCCCCAGCCATAATGGTTAATGTTGATCAGAATGCAATTTTCAATCTGCCATTAACACTTGTTGTTCTCCCCATTCATTAGCAGCAAGATAAACGTATAATGTAGTACCAGTTACAACCCTTAGAGGTAATTTGTTAGCCATTTATCCTGTTTCTATATACATGAGTATTTTCTTCTTTAAGTAAGCAGTGTGTTCTGGTTAGAACCGCCCTCTCAGCTCTCTGAGGAGAAAGAGTTTTGCAGACATATTTTCCCTGGCTTTCTGAAGAGATACACCTGTGTTCCTGGCTCTCTCTCTCTCTCTTCACTACAATCCCTCCCTCTTACCAGTGGTTCCCAGTGAGAGTCTAATGCATTTGTTTGTGTTAGAATCTGTACATGCTAGCCATTATGCAGCCACCTTGTAGTATATATTGTGCGCTGTATCCTTACAATGTTTTTTGCACTGCATACAGATAGATGCATTTCTGTATAGGATAGAGTAGTGCTAGCAGCATGAACTTTGCCATGATAACTGCATTTCTGCATTATGCTATTTCTGTGCAGTTTCTGTAAAGCCCTAGTTACTGTTGTTAATTGCACACTTTATCATGCTGTTGTCTCTGTTATCTGCCAGTACTGATGCACTGTTTATTCCCTTGTAGTTTTTACCACATCAATATCATCCACTACAGTTGTCAACCACGATCATCCATTATCATTCAGATTATCATCTCAATAAATATAGACTTAAGAATCCATACATTCCATTTACTGAGAAGTGGATGCATGGTTTAACTGTATGCTGGAATCCACACAGCATCATACATGGAGGAAGGCATTGATTCTATTCTTGATTCTATTCTGCCCCAAAATTTCCTAATCGACAGCATCTTGGTAGCAAAGGTACATACTACACAAGAAAATTTCCTTCCAGTTGTTATTTTGGAAGACATGAACAGTCGACCTTTGTTCTCAGAAGACATGGTGATGGAAGAGGACAACACAATTCTAATGAGCTTCACAAGCTGAGGTGGAAGGGACACTGTCTGAGGTAGTAGCACTGTGAGCAAGGACAAACCTCAGTGTGGGAATCAGACAGAAGAGTAAAAGCTTTGTCCTTTTAACACACAGAGGCAACTCAAATCATAGATGACAATGAAGATGATTATGATTCTGTTTTGAGCAAAACCTGGAAACCAGACAGGGGTGACAAGGGGCTGAGCTCATAAAACAAGGCGGTTTCAGGCATTATACAACCACAGTAACTGTTTTGTTAAAAAGGTTTTCTGGGGCCAAATCAGATTTTCCTGCGATCAGTCTTGGAGCAAGTAATGCCACATGTGCTATTGGTATAGGAGCCTCTACAGTGCCTGAAAGATCTGGTCATGTAATTGTACAGTCATAGATGTGGGTGGGATTTTCTTGGATAGAAGATCCTTTATATGCTGCTGCCAGATGAGTATTCGATAGTCTGTAGGCTTTGAAAGAGAAAAATAAGCTGTGGAAAAGTATGGAATGAGTGATTTAATACTGCTAACTTTTTTTTGTCAAAAACACCAGCATGCAAAAGGGAATGGAGAAAGAACACCGGTTTGCACATGTTCAGTGTCTGTTGGGCACCCTGAAGGCCCATGTCCCATGCTACAGAATTTGGAGAACAAAGAAAATGAGGAAGAGCATGTGAAAGACGACATAGAGTTGACACAAGGAGGAAATAAAACAGAGCAAAAATGACGATTAATTTGAAGCTGGCAATTACAACCAACCATCGCAATGAGGTTCCCATAATTAAACTACAGGGCCCTCAGTCATGCTGTATGCTGCAATACCTGTGGGAGAATAAGCACATTGACAGTATACACTCACTGTTAAAGCAAAATTGGGACTTTTATGCTGTTTAAAAAAGGGAGTCCAAATTTCATTACTTCCAGGATAAGCTTTTACCTGCTCTGCTAAACTTTTAATGAACAAACGTCTGTTACCCATACAATGACTGACCAGAAGACATCTCTACAATCTATGCAAATACAACATTCCCCCACCTGTGCCAGCATTAGGGTTACATCAAGCAGCAAATGCAGCTACCGCAACACCTTCAATTTAATTGACATGATGGAGCAGATGTTTTATTCTGCCATTGCAACAGCAACCTAATTACAGCCAACACAGATACACCATCTGAAAAGCTATTCTAGGTTTCAGCCAATCAATCATACCTAGGTTGTGTACCCTGAGCACCAAGGCCATGGATTTCTGGATTAAGAAATTGAATAAGTGGCAAGAACTGGACCAATTTGCTCTGGGAGTACAATCATGTCCCAACTTCAGTGTCATGTCAGAGAGGGTATTCAGTGTGAACACCAAAGCAGGCCAGGTTTTCAGACTCAAGCATGCAAAGTCTCACATATTTAAAAATGAATCAGGCATAGATCAGTGCAAACTTTCATGAACCAATGGATGATGCCAATGGTTAAATCAGCCATACTATCGGTCTATATGCCTGTATGTTGACTGTTGCATACACCATTCTGCTGCCATCAGTGCAGATGTACCACACTCTTCCAGGCATCTGCCCACTGTCCATCATATCATTGATATTGTAGTGCTGTTGCTGCTGCCATAGCTGGTCTTAAACTATCAAGCATCCACTTACCTGGCCTGTTTTCATCCTTAATCATGCTGCACCTGCCGCAGCCATTGCACAGTCATGTCAGACACACACCTATTGGATGCCCACTGTGTTTCTTAGTGTTTGACTGCATTATTAATGCTGGAAAAATAACTCAAATGTGTTGTACCATCAAGAAACCACTCAGAATTTTTTTTTTTTAAATACTTGATAACAAGAAGCGAGATCTGCTTGACGTTCAAAACAGTGCCACTGTTTTTTCTCCAGAAAAAAGAGGACCTTTTGGGATGGCTTATAAAATGCAGTTGTTGCTTCTCTATTTAGCAAAGTGCAAAACTATTTTTACCCTACCAAACAGGGATAATTGTTTCACCCAACCCTGTGAAAATGCCATGGCATCATCTGTTTGCTCCACCTGGCAATAAACATACTAATCCTTGCATCTGCCCTGTAAAAGGGGTAACTTTTAGATCATTTATACAATTTAGGTAATCTAAAAAGTCTAATACTTCAGTGGATTGGTTACCATCAGTTTTGCCCTACCTTGAGAGTTGTAAGTAATTTTGGACATTAAAAATGCCATGTTTGCAAAGGAGAAAAGAAACTACTCATATTTTGCAGACATTTAAACGCTTTTTAATTATGCAATTTATGTAAATTTTGTAAGCCACAAATCCAATTTTTAGGATAAATTTGGCGTTGTCGGCAAATTTAAATTTCAAAAGAACTTCTCATGTCTAATATTAAATCCCACCACTGGCAGAAAATAAAGGAAGTATAAATCAAGCCGTGATAATAAATTGTCATTACATTAGTATTGCAGTTTGTTATAAAATCAATCACGGGATTACATATTCAGTCCCCTTGAGAGACTAGCAAATATTGTGGGAAAAAACAATGTTAAGTGTAAAAAAAGAAATCTAAGTTTAAACAATGAAAAAAAGTTTATTTGTCAAAAAACAAGCACCCTTAAAATATTGATTCATATTTGACATTGCTGTGTTAATATTGACCTTTGCTTTGAAACTATTTCTTTATCTTACAAAGATCTTATATAGACAAAATGAAAACAATGCCAGACTAGCAGTTTGTGCTTTTACAATCTCACAAAAAATTAAATAGAAAGTGATAATACAAAAAAGAAGCAAAAAATGCAAGTGCTCATACAGCTCTGTAAGTTAAAATAATGACATTGTTATGGCTCTCAAAATATGGCAATCAAATAAAAGTAATTTGTTTATGCGAAAGTAATAAAACATAAAGGCAATCTATATAAATTAAATAGTTACTGTAAGTACCATATATTATTTTCATGTACTATGCTCTTTATTTTTTTTCCTGCAGGGTATCTAATCATTATGTTTCGGTGTTTGTGTTTTTCTGTTCGGTGGCCAGCGTGAACGTGCGCTTCCATGCAGCCTGCACACCAGTTTATATCCCAGCTCATACCTTTTGAGTTTTTTCTGTCTGTTTGCATCATGTGCATATAAAGGTGTGGCCTGCCTTTCCTTGAGCTGTGCATTATATTGATGTGATCTCCCATGGCTGTGCATCCACTAGCTAGGCCCAATCCTTCTCAGCCCTTATCCGCATGCATGTCAAATGGTAAGGTTCTTGATAATAGAGTTAGTACTGTCCCAATTACAGTCACAGTGAAGTGGTGAGATGGAATTTGTATTTTTTTTTATAAAAACATATGAATTAAGTACCCTATATTATTTAATGCAATATGCTGTTTATTTATTTACTGCAGGGTATTTAATCATTATGTTCCTGTCTTCAGTTTCCAGTATTGGTAGTCTTTGTAAAAGAACCTGCACTTACCTTGATTTCTTTTTGCAGTACTTGGTCTCATCATTGCCCACTTTTATTAGGGACACCTCCCAATTTATTCAGGTATGCCATGACATCATCCTGCAAACTGATTATTTTTTTTGGTGACTTGTGTTGCTCTACTCCAGCATCAACCATACTGATTGCATAAATGCCCTTGTCTTCTTTTTGGACAATCAAAACTATGCAGATGATAGCCATGATTACTTTATAATTTATCTACTTGAATTCATTCTCCACCACAACTATTTCCAATTTGATAGGTCATTTTTCCAGCAGGTTTTTGGAGTGGATATGGGGGCCCAATGTGCGCCGGCTTACAAAAACATCTTCTTAGGGTGGTGGGAAGAGACTATCGTTTATCTATTCCAGGCTTTCCAACAACTGGTTCGCCACTGGCACCACTACATAGATGATATATTTTTTCATGGCTTGGGATGGATATAGAATAGATACAATTTCTTGATGAATTGAATCATGCCTCTTGCAATATTTATATCACACTATCCATTTCTTCCAGTTTCGCCACCTTATTGGACCTTAGAATCTTTGTGCATGATAACTGCCTAGCCACGGATCTATTTTGCAAGCCTACAGCAACAAACTCATTACAATATCAAAGCTTCCATCCTATGCACGCCAAGAAAGAAGATCCAATGGGACAATTTCTTAGGGTTATGCGCAATTGCACCCTGTACCAAAATTTCATTATCGAAGCTTGGAGCTTTACTGCATGGTTACCATAAGAAAATAATCTCCACTGGCTTTCAGCATGCAGAGACACAAGATTAAGCCTCACTCTCGAACTCGAGTGCAATATTCAGGGCCACAATTTGTCACCAACTTCAACAACTGGCATCAGGTGAAGAGTATACTGTCAAAACATTTGTCCATTTTTACTACAGAGGAACAAGCCTCCATGGTGAGCAGCACACGATCCCTCCTGACAGCATTGAGAGTTCTAAGCCTTTGTGACCTCCTAACCAGGAACCATTTTCCCACTCCCTCCTAAAGACTAAATTGGGGCATTCTACTGAGGGGGGACCTTTCCATGTGGGGACTGTAACGTGTGTTCATTTGTGTCTGACATGGGACATATTCCTCCCTCCTCTGGATTTCAAACAACATCCATTCAAATCATGCATTAATTGCAAAAGTAAAGATGCCACTTATGCTTTTAATTGCCTATGTAATAGGGTGCATGTTGGCTAAACTTTACAGGAGCTAAGAAAAAGAGCTCAGAAAAATACAGTGTGCTCAAAAGCTTACATACCCTGGCAGAATTTTTGTTCTCTTTGCCTTTTTTTTCATAGAACATGAATGATAACACCAAAACTTTTTCTCCACTCATGGATAGTGGTTGGTTGAAGCCATTTATTGTCAAACTACTGTTTTCTCTTTTAAACTCCTTAGTGACAGAGCCAATTTGCTGCTTAATGACCAAGCCAATTTTTACAATTCTGACCACTGTCAATTTATGTGGTTATAACTCTGGAACTCTTCAAAGGATACCATTGATTCTGAGAATGTTTTTTTCGTGACATATTGTACTTCATTTTAGTGGTAAAATTTCTTCGATATGACTTACGTTTACTTATGAAAATATGGAAATATGAAATTTTCAAATTTTGAATGTTTATAGCCTTTAATCAGAGCATGGTGTCACACAAAATACTTAATAAATAACATTTCCTACACGTCTACTTTACATCAGCACAATTTTGGAAACCAATTTTTTTTTGTTAAGAAATTATAAGGGTTAAAAGTTGACCAGCGATTTCTAATTTCCAACAAAATTTGCAAAACCATTATTTTAGGGATCACCTCACATTCGAAGTGACTTTGGGGGGTCAATATAACAGAAAATACACAAAAGTGACAGCATTCTAAAAACTGAACCCCTCAAAGTGTGCAAAACTACATTCAATAAACTTATTAACCCTCAGGTGCTTCAGGAGAACTAACGCAATGTGGAAGGAGAAAATGAACAGTTTAAGCTTTTCCACAAAATTTTTTACTTTGGAACCAATTTTTTTTATTTTCACTAGGGTATTAGGAGAAAGTGGACCACAAAATTTGTTGTGGAATTTCTCTTGAGTACGCCGATACCCCATATATGGGAAAAAGCCACTGTATGGGTGCATGGCAGGGATCAGAAGGGAAGGAGCACCATTTGACTTTTTGAACGCAAAATTGGCTGGAATCAATGGTGGAACCATGTTGCATTTGGAGACCCCTAATGTACCTAAACAGTGGAAACCCCCCAATTCTAACACCAACCCTAACCCCAAATCACCAGTAACCCTAATCTGAACCCTAACCATAACCCTAACCTCAAATCTAACCCCAACACACCCCTAACCCTAACCCTAACTCTAACCCTAACCCCAGTCCTAACATTAGCCCTATCCCTAACCCTAGCCCTAGCCCTAACTCTAACAATAACTTTAGTCCAACTCACTTTAGCCCAACTGTAGCCCTAATGGAAAAATGGAAATATTTTTTTTTCTTTACTTTTTCCTAGAAGGGGGATTTATTAACTATTTTTTTTAGTTTGATCACTGTGATAGTGGCTATCATAGTGATCAAAATGAACCAATAGGAAAATTTTGCTATTGCTGCCGGGTGCCGGCCGGCAGATCTTAGCAGGTGCAGTATGCATGCGCCTGCAATTTTCTCCTGGAAGAAGATGGCAGCCCCAGAGACTTCACAGCGGCATGCAGGGACACCACAGGTACCGGGAAGTTATCAGTGGACTGGGGGACCCTATTTTTCTCTTCTCTGATGTGCGTTCACATCAGAGGAGAGAGAAATTAAATAGAAAATCTGCTTTTTTTCTGGTCGCCGTTATACTGTTAATAATGGCAATCTCAACACCAGGGTCAAAAACTCCTGAGACTCCAGAGAAATTCTTACTCTGGGTGGTGCTGTACTCTTTTTCCACAGCGCTGTTAATTTATGGTGCTGTGTTTTAAATACCCTGCCGCAGTTAAAAAAACGTATCAGCAGACGTTAAGGGCTTAAGTCATAATGACAACCACAAAACATGCCAATGACCCAAAAGTTCACATACCCTGGGGATTTTTGGCCTGATAACATGCACATAATTTGACATAAATGGATTTGAATAGCTACTAAAGGTAACATCCTCACAGTTGCTTGTAATCAGTGTGTGTATAAAAGCTCAGTTTCTGGGATCTAGACAGACTCTTTCATCTTTCATCCAGCCACTGACATTTATGGATTGCCAGTCATGCGGAAAGCAAAAGAATTGTCAATGGATCTATGGGAAAAGGTAGTTGAACTGTATAAAACAGGAAAGGGATACAAAAAGATATCAAAGGAATTGATTATGTCAGTCAGTAGCATTCAAACTGTGATTAACAAATGGAAAATCTGGACTCTGTAAAAACAAAACCACGGTCAGGTAGACCCAAAAAATTTTTGTCCATAACTGCCAGGAAAATTGTTTCAGATGCAAAGAAAAACCCACAAATAACATCAGCTTAAATACAGGACTCTCCGGTGTGGCTGTTTCAAGTTGCACAATAAGGATAAGGATGCACTTGAAGAGAAATGGGTTGAAAGGTCGAAGAGCCAGAAGAAAGCCATTACTGCGCAAAATCCACAAAGTATCTCACCTACAATACACAAAACAGCACAGAGACAAGCCTCAAACCTTCTGGAACCAGGAAATTTGGAGTGATGAGACCAAAATTCAACTTTTTGGCCACAACCATAAATATTACATTTGGAGAGAGGTCAACAAGGCCTATGATAAAAGGATCACCATTTCTACTGTAAAACCAAAGGTGGATTACTGATGTTTTGAAGTGTGGGCTACAAAGGCACAGGAAACTAGATCACAGTTGAAGGAAATATGAATGCTGCATGTTATCAGCAAATACTGGAGGCAAATATACAATCATCTAACAGGAAGCTCCACATGGGACATAATTAGATGTTCCAACATGAGAACAATCCAAAACACAAGGCCAATTTGACTTGTCATTGGCTACAGCAGAACAAAGTGAAGTTCCTGGAGTGGCCAACAGTCTCCTTACCTCAATATCTGGGGAGATCTCAAGCACACAGTTCATGATAGACAGCCCAGGAATTTACAGGAGCTGGTGGCTTTTTGCCAAGAAGAGTGGGCAGCTTTACCATCTGAGAGAAAAAAGAAACTCATCCACAACTTCCACAAAAGACATGGTATTATGAAATGGGGTATGTGATCTTTTGATCTGGGTCATTTGGATGTTTTATGATTTAAAAAGAGAAAACACAGTAGTTTGACAATAAATGGCTTCACCCAACCACTAACCATGAGTGGAGAAAACGTTTTTGTGTTATCATTCACAGTCTCTGAAAAAAGGCCAAAAAAGCAAAAATTCTGCTGGGGTATGTGTTATGACCTGGTGGTTAAGAGGCCACACTGAAATGACCTGGTGGCTAAAACGAAACATGAGACGAGCTCTGAGGAGGTGGTATCTCTACTGACCGCTGTCCCTAATCCTAACAACAACACTAGTAATAGCCGTGGGATGTTCCTGACTCTCCCTAGACACCTCTTCACAGCCTAAGAATTAACTACCCCTAAAGAAGGAAATAGAAAGCTATCTTGCCTCAGAGAAAACCCCAAAAGGAAAGATAGCCCCACACAAATATTGACTGTGAGTGGAGAGGGAAATGACATACACAGAAATGAAATCAGTTTTCAGCAAAGGAGGCCAATACTATACTTGATAGACAGAGAGAAAAGGATACTGTGCAGTCAGTATTAAAAACTACAAAAATCCACGCAGAGTTTACAAAAATGAACTCCACACCGACTCACAGTGTGGAGGGGCAAATCTGCTACCCCAGAGCTTCCAGCTAGCCTGAATATGACATAGCGACAAGCTGGACAAAATGAGAAATATCTGCAAAGCAATAGAGTCCAAAGCAAATGGACAAACAAGAACTAGCAGAAACTTATCTTTTGCTGACAAGGACAGCCCATATGAGAAATCCAAGGAGAGAACAAAATCCAACCTAAGACAATGACAGCTGGCATGAACTAAAGCCCAGAGCAGGTTTAAATAACAAATCCCAGGCAAGGCGATCAGTGAATGCAGCTGCTACAGCCACCTAAAAGAGCAGCAGTTCCACTTGAAACCACCAGAGGGAGCCCAAGGGCAGAACTCACAAAAATACCATTAGCAGCCACAGGAGGGAGCTCCAGAACGGAATTCACAACAGTACCCCCCCCTGAGGAGGGGTCACCGAACCCTCACCAGAGCTCCCAGGCCGATTAGGACGAGCCAAATGAAAAGCAAGAACCAAATCGGCAGCATGAACATCGGAGGCAACAACCCAAGAATTATCCTCCTGGCCATAACCCTTCCACTTGACCAGATACTGAAGCTTCCGTCTCGAAAAACGAGAATCCAAATTCTTCTCCACCACATATTCCAATTCCCCCTCAACCAACACCGGAGCAGGAGGATCAACGGAGGGAACCATAGGTACCACATATCTCCGCAACAAGGATCTATGGAACACATTATGAATGGAAAAAGAAGCTGGAAGGGCCAAACGAAAAGACACCGGATTGATAATTTCAGTATTCTTATAATGCCCAATAAAGCGAGGCTTGAACTTAGGGGAAGAAACCTTCATAGGAACATGACGAGAAGACAGCCAGACCAAATCCCCAACACGAAGCCGGGGACCAACACACCGACAACGGTTAGCAAAACGTTGAGCCTTTTCCTGAGACAATGTCAAATTGTCCACCACATGAGTCAAAATTTGCTGTAACCTGTCCACCACAGAATCCACACCAGGACAGTCAGAAGGCTCAAGCTGCCCTGAAGAAAAAAGAGGATGAAAACCAAAGTTACAAAAAAAAGGCAAAACCAAGGTAGCAGAACTAGCCCGATTATTAAGGGCAAACTCGGCCAACGGCAAAAAGGTCACCCAATCATCCTGATCAGCAGACACGAAGCATCTCAAATAGGTTTCCAAGGTCTGATTGGTTCGCTCCGTTTGGCCATTTGTCTGAGGATGGAATGCTGAAGAAAAAGACAAATCAATGTCCATTCTAGCACAAAAGGACCGCCAAAACCTAGAAACGAACTGGGAACCTCTGTCAGACACAATATTCTCCGGAATACCATGCAAACGAACCACATGCTGAAAAAATAATGGAACCAAATCAGAGGAGGAAGGCAACTTAGGCAACGGTACCAAATGGACCATCTTAGAAAACCGGTCACAAACCACCCAGATGACAGACATCTTCTGAGAAACAGGAAGATCAGAAATAAAATCCATGGAAATATGCGTCCAGGGCCTCTCAGGAATAGGCAAAGGCAAAAGCATCCCACTGGCACGGGAACAGCAAGGCTTAGCCCGAGCACAGGTCCCACAGGACTGCACAAACAAACGCACATCTCGCGACAAGGAAGGCCACCAAAAGGACCTAGCCACCAAATCTCTGGTACCGAAAATCCCAAGGTGACCAGCCAACACCGAACAATGAACCTCAGAAATCACCCTGCTAGTCCATCTATCAGGAACAAACAGTTTCCCCACTGGACAGCGGTCAGGTTTATCAGCCTGAAACTCCTGAAGTACCCGCCGCAAATCAGGGGAGATGGCAGAAAGAATCACCCCCTTTTTGAGGATCCCAGCAGGCTCAAGAACTCCCGGAGAATCAGGCAATAAACTCCTAGAAAGGGCATCAGCCTTCACATTCTTAGATCCCGGAATATACGAGACCACAAAATCAAAATGGGAGAAAAACAGAGACCACCGAGCTTGTCTAGGATTCAACCGTTTAGCAGACTCGAGGTAAATCAAATTTTTATGATCAGTCAAGACCACCACGCGATGCTTGGCTCCCTCAAGCCAATGTCGCCACTCCTCAAATGCCCACTTCATAGCCAACAACTCCCGATTGCCGACATCATAATTACACTCAGCAGGCGAAAACTTTCTGGAGAAGAAAGCACATGGTTTCATCAAAGAGCCATCAGAATTTCTCTGAGACAAAACGGCCCCTGCCCCAATCTCAGAAGCATCAACCTCAACCTGAAAAGGGAGAGAAACATCTGGCTGACGCAACACAGGGGCGGAAGTAAAACGACATTTAAGCTCCTGAAAGGCCTCAACAGCCGCAGAGGACCAATTCATCACATCAGCGCCATTCTTCGTCAAATCGGTCAGAGGCTTCACCACACTAGAAAAAATAGCAATAAAGCGGCGATAAAAATTAGCAAAGCCCAAAAATTTTTGAAGGCTCTTTACAGATGTGGGTTGAGTCCAATCATGAATGGCCTGGACTTTAACAGGGTCCATTTCAATAGCCGAGGGAGAAAAAATGAAACCCAAAAAAGAAACTTTCTGAACTCCAAAGAGGCACTTAGACCCTTTCACAAACAACGCATTAGCACGAAGGACCTGAAATACCATCCTAACCTGCTTCACATGAGACTCCCAATCATCGGAAAAAAACAAATACACAATCATGAATTTATCCAGATAATTCCAGAAGATATCATGCATAAAGGGCTGAAATAATGATGGAGCATTAGAGAGCCCGAACGGCATCACCAGATATTCAAAATGGCCTTCGGGCGTATTAAATGCTGTTTTCCATTCATCACCTTGTTTAATACGCACGAGATTATACGCCCCTCGAAGGTCGATTTTAGTAAACCAACTGGCACCCTTAATCCGAGCAAACAAATCAGAAAGTAAAGGTAAAGGGTACTGGAATTTGACCGTGATCTTATTGAGAAGGCGATAATCTATACAGGGTCTCAAGGAACCATCCTTCTTGGCAACAAAAAAAAATCCCGCTCCCAACGGTGACGAAGACGGGCAAATATGCCTCTTCTCCAAGGACTCCTTTACATAACTCCGCATAGCGGCATGCTCTGGCACCGACAGATTGAAAAGTCGGCCCTTAGGGAACTTACAGCCAGGAATCAAATTAATGGCACAATCGCAGTCCCTATGAGGAGGCAGGGAACTGGACTTGGGCTCATCAAATATATCCTGGAAATCCGACAAAAACTCAGGAACTTCAGAAGAAGGGGACGAGGAAATGGACATCAAAGGAATATCACTATGTATCCCCTGACAACCCCAACCAGTTACAGACATAGATCGCCAATCCAGCACTGGATTATGTACCTGTAACCATGGAAAACCCAGCACAACAACATCATGCAAATTGTGCAACACCAAAAAGCAAATATTTTCCTGATGTGCTGGAGCCATGTACATGGTCAACTGTGTCCAGTACTGAGGTTTATTCTTGGCCAATGGTGTAGCATCAATCCCCCTTAAGGGAATAGGGCTCCGCAAGGGCTCCAAGGAAAAACCACAGCGCTTGGCAAATTCTAAGTCCATTAAGTTCAGGGCAGCGCCAGAATCCACAAATGCCATAACAGAAAAGGACGACAATGAGCAAATCAGGGTAACAGACAAAAGAAATTTAGGCTGTACAGTACTAATGGTAACAGACCTAGAGACCCTCTTAGTACGCTTAGGGCAATCAGAAATAGCATGAGCAGAATCACCACAGTAAAAACACAGGCCATTCTGACGTCTGAATTTCTGCCTTTCTGCTCTAGTCAAAATCCTATCACATTGCATAGGCTCAGGACTCTGCTCAGAGGACACTGCCATATGGTGCACAACCTTGCGCTCACGCAGGCGCCGATCAATCTGAATGGCCAAAGACATCGACTCATTCAGACCAGCAGGCGTGGGAAACCCCACCATAACATCTTTAAGGGCATCAGAAAGACGCTTTCTGAAAATCGCTGCCAGGGCATACTCATTCCATTTTGTGAGCACAGACCACTTTCTAAATTTCTGGCAGTATACTTCTGCTGCTTCCTGACCCTGACACAGAGCCAGCAAAGTTTTTTCTGCCTGATCCACAGAATTAGGCTCATCATACAGCAATCCGAGCGCTTGAAAAAATGCATCAATATTGAGCAATGCAGGATTTCCTGGCTCAAGGGAGAATGCCCAGTCCTGCGGGTCGCCACGCAGCAAAGAAATAACAATCTTCACCTGCTGAATGGGGTCACCAGAGGAACGGGGTCTCAGAGCAAAAAACAATCTGCAATTATTTTTAAAATTCAAAAATTTAGATCTATCCCCAGAAAATAAATCAGGAATAGGAATTCTAGGCTCTAATACCGGAGTCTGGACAACATAATCTTGGATACTCTGTACCCTTGCAGCGAGTTGATCCACGCGCAAGGACAGACCCTGAACCTCCATATCAGCACCAAAATCCTGAACCACCCAGAGATTAAGGGGAAAAAAAAAGACACAACAAGCTACAAAGGAAAAAAAAATGACTCAGAACTTTCTTTTCCCTCTTTTGAGATGCATTTAACACTTTGCGGGCCAGCTGTACTGTTATGACCTGGTGGTTAAGAGGCCACACTGAAATGACCTGGTGGCTAAAACGAAACATGAGACGAGCTCTGAGGAGGTGGTATCTCTACTGACCGCAGTCCCTAATCCCAACAACAACACTAGTAATAGCCGTGGGATGTTCCTGACTCTCCCTAGACACCTCTTCACAGCCTAAGAATTAACTACCCCTAAAGAAGGAAATAGAAAGCTATCTTGCCTCAGAGAAAACCCCAAAAGGAAAGATAGCCCCCCACAAATATTGACTGTGAGTGGAGAGGGAAATGACATACACAGAAATGAAATCAGTTTTCAGCAAAGGAGGCCAATACTAAACTTGATAGACAGAGAGAAAAGGATACTGTGCGGTCAGTATTAAAAACTACAAAAATCCACGCAGAGTTTACAAAAATGAACTCCACACTGACTCACGGTGTGGAGGGGCAAATCTGCTACCCCAGAGCTTCCAGCTAGCCTGAATATGACATAGCGACAAGCTGGACAAAATGAGAAATATCTGCAAAGCAATAGAGTCCAAAGCAAATGGACAAACAAGAACTAGCAGAAACTTATCTTTTGCTGACAAGGACAGGCCACATGAGAAATCCAAGGAGAGAACAAAATCCAACCTAAGACAATGACAGCTGGCATGAACTAAAGCCCAGAGCAGGTTTAAATAACAAACCCAGGCAAGGCGATCAGGAATGCAGCTGCTACAGCCACCTAAAAGAGCAGCAGTTCCACTTGAAACCACCAGAGGGAGCCCAAGGGCAGAACTCACAAAAATACCATTAGCAGCCACAGGAGGGAGCTCCACAACGGAATTCACAACAGGTATGTAAACTTTTGAGGACAACTGTATCCAGTGTTCAACTAGAAGCTGTGGATCAGTAAAAGGTAAAGCTTTCACCCCTGTTGATGCCCATTTTCGGTCCTTACATCAGAGCAAACCATGCAGCATCAGGTTGTATGGTTACAGAGGATCACCAGCAATGGCTCGGGTGGGAATAGTCTCAAACGCCTTCTACAAATTTAATCTAAATGCATTTTTGTACTCTCATCGGTGGCCCCAGCAGGGCTCAATGAGGAGTTGCTCTTCACAGGATTTCTGGGCTCATGGTAATTGCCCCATGAGCCCTATACTTTTGTGTTACGCATCTTTTGATATTGATGTATACAGATTTTTCCTCGTTACTGCTCTGCACTGATTATACCTTTTTTTGCTTAAATTATTAGGTCCTATTTGACAGGTTATGAACCAATTACCATCATCTATTTCAAGTACCGTATCACTCATTTGGATTTATATTTGGGATAACTTTGATAGACTATCTCCTTTTTAGATCATTGGACCTATAACTTTGTGTCAGAAAGTATGTCTGGTGTTAATTATGGACCTGGGATTACTCACCTATAAACTGTATGGTTCTTGTCTGATCCAACTCGTGCATTTTGGTCTCTTATGAATCCATCCTTTTATGAGATAAGATCTCCTGTAGAGCCACATGACTCCCTTCTTGGGGATTTCATGCTTTGGGTAAACTTCAACTATAGCATGAGCAGTGTCCCACTAGACTAACCTGGTTCCTCTTAACTACAGGTTATATACATTCTTTGGGGCAACTCTTTTCGTAATTTATGGATTGAGATGCTAGTTCTTATCCTCATTGTCATCATCATTATTCACCATATTGTAGGAGGCTTTGCGCTTCCTATCAGGTATCATGGTACAGTGCCTTGCAAAAGTATTCGGCTCCCTGGAACTTTTCAACCTTTTCCCACATATCATGCTTCAAACATAAAGATACCAAATGTAAATTTTTGGTGAAGAATCAACAACAAGTGGAACACAATTGTGAAGTTGAACGAAATTTATTGGTTATTTTAAATTTTTGTGGAAATTCAAAAACTGAAAAGGCCTCGATCACACTGAAACAATTCTTTCTTCTGTGACTAATGTGATACAACAGGGGAGATATCAGTTTGAAATTGTTTGGAGAATAGCTCCTTTGTCATACAGGCCTCAACCACAATGAAAGAATTATTTCTTCTGTGACTAATGTGATACAGTAGGGGAGATATCAGTTTGAAATTTTTTGGAGAATATACAGTGGGTACGGAAAGTTTTCATATTCACTCTTTGCTTCATTGCAGCCATTTGGTAATTTCAAAAAGTTCATTTTTGTTCTCAATAATGTATACTCTGCATCCCATCTTGAATGAGAAAAAAACAGAAATGTGGGAATTTTTGCAAATTTATTAAAAAAGAAAAATTGAAATATCACATGGTCATAAGTCTTCAGACCCTTTGGTAAGACACTCATATTTAAGTCACATGCTGTCCATTTCCTTGTCATCCTCCTTGAGATGGTTCTACTCCTTCATTGGAGTCCAGCTGTGTTTAATTAAACTGATAGCTCACAGTGCATGTCAGACCAGATGAGAATCATGAGGTCAAAGGAACTCAGAGAAAGAATTATGGCAAGGCATAGATCTGACCAAGTGTTAGGGCTAGCGGAACACATCAAGTAAATATAGATGTTATTATTGGTGCGTTCGCAGCCCGGGGTCCACCGTGCAGGAGGAACCTGCTGCTAGCAAATGACGGCACTATATGGTGGTTTAAGCAACCTCTGTTACTTCACAGAGTCATATGGAAACAAGACGCTGTGCCCTGTTAACCCCACAGGAGTACACAGCTAACTGCCGAGCTGAAGGCAGTCTGTGGTCATGCACACACACAATCTCCTCACTGGAGAAGCCGGTATTCTAGGGGCTTATTTCAGCCGGGGCCCTAGATCCACACACAATCTCGTCGCCGGAGGTGCAAGCATTCTAGGGGCTTATTTCAGCCGAGTCCCTGAACACACACATAAATGTGACCACACAGGCGCATGCACAAAACTGATTCAATACTAGCGCATGGCCGTGCGGTCATGAGAACCTTAAATAGCTGCAGCAAGAACAGGACCTTCCAAGAAGGACCAATGAGAGGCTGCTACAGAGCCTGAGCACCTTCAGAACCTTCCTGGATGACCAATGGATTTAGCTGCAGTATCTGAACATGTGACCCTCGATCTCCACTGAGAGATCTTACTCTGGGCATGCTCACAACGAGAAAAGCAGGAATTAGTCCCAGAAGCGTCTGCTCTCCTCTGCCCAGTACTGGCTTTAATGGCAGAAGCTGGAAAAGCAGCAGTAACCCTTTGGACAGAGTCAGACTGAGCAAGACGCTGGGACCGACATCTCTGCTGAGCAGGCTCCACTGCAGCTGGAGAAGGATGGGAGACCGCAGCGGAGATGGCTCGAGATTCCCCCTGTGCAGAGGCGGGATCTTGACCCCTAACACCAAGGTTACAAAATAATATTTGCTTTACTCAAGTTTCCTAAGAGCACAGTGGCCTCCAAAATCCTTAAATGGATGAAGTTTGGGATCACCGGAAGTCTTCCTAGACCTGGCCGTCCAGCCAAACTGAGCAATCGTGGAAGAAGAGCCTAGGTGAGAGGTAAAGAAGAACCCCAAATCACTGTGGCTGAGCTTCAGAGATGCAGTAGGGAGATGGGAGAAAGTTCCATAAAGTCAAGGTCATGATCCAGGCTGGGTTTTGGTTTTGTCTTTCCTTTCCCGGTCTGATCATGTCAGGGGTTAACTTTCCCTGCCTCGTTCCCATGTCCGGTCTGCTATATCTTGATGCTGCTACCTGTGTGCAGTGCCAGTTATATTGCTTGCCTTCGGTGTCCTAGCTGGCTCTGGTAAGTTCCTGATCTGTCCTGCTGCATTTATCTGACCCGACCAGTGTCTGCTGACCTTCCATTTACCCGTCCCTGCTACATATTTCCCTATGTGTTTGGATTCCCCGGTATTTAACTTTAGCTCGGCTCTGACCTGCTTCTGTCTCGCCCTTCTGGTATCTCTGCTACTTACCGGTACTAACCTTTTTGCTCTCTTCTGACTCTGTACTTTGGTTTCCCCATTTGTACTGAATTATCTTCTGGTATTGACTTGGCTCTCTGACTACTCCACTGCCACCTAGTTGTAGCTCCACTGTATTACTGTGGGTCTGCTTCAAGGCAGGATATTCAGCTCACTTTCCATTCTGTTGCCATCTAATGTATTTTTTTTACTCTGCATTAACCCTCAGTACTACAGCGTGACAGTCAACTATCACTGCAGCACTATATCAGTTGGGCCTTTATGGCAGAGTGGCCCGACGGAAGCTCTTCTCAGTGCAAAACATTTAAAAACCCACATAGTTTGCTAAAAAACACATGAATGACTCCTAGACTATGAGAAATAAGATTCTCTGGTCTGATGAGACGAAGATAGACCTTTTTATTGATAATTCTAAGCGGTATGTGTGGAGAAAACCAGACACTGCTCAACACCTGCCCAACACAATCCCAACAGTGAAACATGGTGGAGCAGCATCGTTCTATGGGGTGTTTTTCAGCTGCAGGGACAGGATGACTCATTGCCATTAAAGGAAACATGAATGCAGCCAAGTACAGATATATCCTGGATGAAAACCTCTTCCAACGTTCTCTGGACCTTAGTTTTGGCTGAAGGTTCACTTTCCAAAGAACACAGCTAAAATAACAAAGGACTGGCTTCAGAACAACTCTGTGACCATTCTAGACTGGCCCAGCCAGAGCCCTGATCTAAACCCAATTGAGCATCTCTGGGGAGACCTGAAAATTGCTGTCCACCAATGTTCACCATCCAACCTGACAGAATTGGAGAGGATCTGCAAGGAAGAATGGCAGAGGATTCCCAAATCCAGGTTTGAAAAACTTGTTACATCATTCCCCAAAAGACTCTTGGCTGTACTAGCTCAAAAGGTTGCTTCTACTCAATAATGAACCAACAGTCTGAATACATATGACCATGTGATATTTCAGTTTTTCTACATTTCTGTTTTTTCAGTCAAGATGGGGTACAGACTGTACATTAATGAGAACAAAACTGAACTTTTTTGAATTTACCAAATGGCTGCAATGAAACAAAGAGTGAAAAATTTAAAGGGGTCTGAATACTTTCTGTACCCACTGTATTCTTTGTTATACATGCCTCATCCACACTGAAACAATTCTTTCTTCTGTGACTAATGTGATACAGCATGCCATATAAAAAATCTATTTTTTTGCTGCTAATACTGTGCCTTTACCACAGTGTCTGAGCTACATGACTGGGAAAATGCGATGTCATGGTGGAAGAGGGATTAAAAAAAACTAGTATACAGGCAGAGATGCTAACCTGTCCAGGGCCTCCAAACAACTGCACTAACCAATATGCAGCGGACCCAAATTAAGATGGCAGATACACAGGTGCAATAATACCGATAAGGCAGCCAGCCTACAATCAGGAATTGGCCGCTTAGTACACCTGTGCAAACAAATAATCTGTATGTGGCGTGTTCACACAGAAATGCAGAGCATATGGCTCAAAGCCTATTAATGACGCAATATAGCGGGTTAACCATTGCTGACTATAATGCATCCTGAATGAACAGAGGCCACAGTTTACAGAGTCATCTAGGGCCCAGCTGCACCCTGAAAAAATATCAAGTGCACAAAAACATAAGAATGTATCAAGGTATTGGTTGATATTATGGCCACAATAATTAAGCTGGCAACCCAGTACATTACATTAACAGTAATTGCATTTTCTTTCTTTTCCCTGTATAATGCCTCAATCATATGGGTCTTTTGTGAGCCCTTTTTTCACCGCTCAGCCCTGGCAGTCTCCACGTGTCTATCTTTTACTAGTCTCACATAATTTTGTTACCCTTTCTTTCTATATGATTTTTGTACGATTATTGCTTATTAACCCCTTAGTGACAGAGCCAATTTAGTACTTAAAGGGGTTGTCCACTACTTTCAATTAACCCCCCAATGTATCCCCCCGGGGCCCCTGATGAATTGTGTGATTACCTTCCGTTGCCGTTTTCGCCTATGAGCGGCGCTATTCCGGCGGCTGAGTCACGTGACCCCCAGGCTGCAGCCGCCGCTTATTTCCGCCGACGTCACGTCAATTTCCAGACTCTGGAAATTGACGTGACGTCAGCAGCTGGCGTGAGCCAGCCTCACAGCCAGCAGTCACTCATCAAGAGTGACTGGGCTGTGGGCGGGGCTGGTGGCTGCCTGCAGGGCTGTGCTGGGGGCGGGCGGGACTTGCTGGGGGCGGGGCTAGGCAGGGAATCCACAATGTGATGTGCGGGGCTCTGCGTGCCGGTGCCGGTATGTGTGGGCCGGCGCCGGTATGTGCGGGCGGCGCCAGCCATCACATGCCGGTACGCAGAGCCACGGCCCACACATACCGGCGCCGCCCGCACATACCGGCACCGGCACGCAGAGCCCCAGCCTGCACGTACCGGCGCCGCCCGCACATACCGGGGCTCTGCGTGCCGGCGCCGGTATTTGCTGGGGTCTGCTGCGGGGGTGGTCTTTGGGGTGTGTGTGTGTGTGTCTCTGTGCAGGCATCGTCCGATGGGACTACAAGTCCCATCGGGCTATGCCTGCTACAGTGACAGTGAGTGACACATTAGCCAATGATGGGACAGTAGTAGTCCCATCATCCGGCTAATGTGTTGAATGTAAAAAAAAAGAAAAAAAACACATATACAGTACAGCCATGCGACAACATGCGCCATGCGACAACATGCAGCATGCAACAACATGCGCCATGCGACGACATGCAGCATGCGACAACATGCGCCATGCGACGACATGCAGCATGCGACGACATGCGCCATACGACGACATGCGCCATGCGACGACATGTAGCATGCGACGACATGCGCCATGCGACGACATGCGCCATGCGACAACATGCAGCATGCGACAACATGTGCCATGCGACGACATGCAGCATGCGACGACAAGCAGCATGCTACAACATGCGCCATGCGACAACATGCGCCATGCGACAAGATGCAGCATGCGACAACATGCAGCATGCGACAACATGCGCCATGTGACTAAATGCGCCATGCGACGACATGCGCCATGCGACGACATGCAGCATGTGATGACATGCGATGACATGCAGCATGCGACAACATGCGCCATTTGACGACATGCAGCATGCGACAACATGCGCCATGCGACGACATGCAGCATGCGACAACATGCAACATGTGACATCATGTGACATGCCACATACAGTACATATATACATACAACATACATACAGACATACAGTACATACATACAACATAATACAGACATACAGTACATATAACATAGATTACATACTCACCATCACTTGTCACTTTGATCCCCGAAGCCATTGTCATCTGTAAAAAATATTAAAATAATAAACAAACAATATACTCCCTGATCCGCAGAAATCCAATTAAAACGAGTGTCCCTCGACGATCTCCCGTGGAGAGCAGGAGCATCTGCTGATGCGACCACTCTCCAGGGGCTCCAGGAACACAATGAAGAGAGGAAGGTATCCTTCCACAATGTATTCCCCACAATGTATTCCTACGCCCCTGTGAGAAAATAGTCCCTAGTCTCACTTTATGGCATGCTGTATGAGAAAGTTCCCACGCAGCTTTTTGCCATAAAGTGAGACCAGTGAACTATAGTAACCTCAGTGATGCACTGCAGGAGCCATTGTCTCTTGTCAGTGTGTCACTGAGGGTCCTATAGAGCAGTGACATCACCCGATGTCACTGTTCTATAGGGGAGGTCATCGTGGGACACTCGTTATTAATTGGACTACGGCGGACAGGTAGTATACGGTTTATTATTTTACGCTTTTTGCAGGCACTGAAGTATGGTAAGTATGGTTAAATGAAGAATATTAAAATACTTTTTCCTAATGTTTGCGTGTTTTATTAACCCTTTATTAGTATTGGATTAATAACGGATAGGCGTCTTATTGACGCCTCTCCGTTATTAACCCGGTTTAATGTCACCTAAGGTGACATTAACCCCTTATTACCCCATATCCCACCGCTACACGGGAGTGGGAAGAGAGGGGCTAAGTGCCGGAATTGGTGCATCTTACAGATGCGCCATTTCTGGGGCGGCTGCGGACTGGTATTTGTAGCCGGGGGGGACCAATATCCATGGCCCCTCTCTAGGCTATGAATATCAGCCTGCAGCTGTCTGCGTAGCCTTTCTGGCTATAAAATATAGGGGGACCCCATGTTATTTTTTGGGGGAGTCCCCCTATTTTAATAGCCAGTAAAGGCTACGCAGACAACTGCGGGCTGATATTCATAGCAGGCTACAAATATTGGCCCCCGGCCGTCGGCTTTCCCCCTTTGGCGCAGAAAATTGCGTGGGAGCCCACGCCGTTTTTTTCCGTTTTTTTATTAAATTAAGCGCTCATTAAGGCCTGTTTCACACTTGCGTTGGTACGGGTCCATTGCTATGCGTCGGGCCTACATACTGACGCACGTTGTGAAATTTGTGCACGTCGTGGGCAGCGGATGCAGTTTTTCAACGCATCCGCTGCCCATTCTGAAGTCCGGGGAGGAGGGGGCGGAGTTTTGGCCGCGCATGCGCGGTTGAAAATGGCAGACGCGAGGGACGCGCCAACGGTCCGCCAAAACACGCATCCGTTGCACGACGGACGCGACGTGTGGCCATCCGTCGCGATCCCTCACTAATACAAGTCTATGGGTAAAAAACACATCCTGCGAGCACATTTGCAGGATCTGTTTTTTTCCCAAAAAGACGGATTGCTAAAAACGCAAGTGTGAAAGTAGCCTTAGGCTGCTTTCACACTAGCATCGGTAAGGGGCCGTCACGCTGCGTCACTAATAAAAGTCTATGGAGAAAAAACGCATCCTGCAGACAACTTTGCAGGACGCGTTTTTTCTCCACAACGACGCATTGCGATGTGCAGTGCACGACGCTAGTGTGAAAGAGGCCTTAGAAACATCTGCCTTTCTATTATATATCTATGGATATATCTATCTATAGATATATTTATAAATAGATATATCTATAGAAACATAGATGTATCTATCCATATATTTGGCTGCTTTCACACATCAGGTTTTTGCTGTGAGGCACAATCCGGCGAGTTTTGACGGATCCATTTTTTTCCGCCGGATCCGTTTTTTTCTCATAGAGTTGTATTAGTGCCGGATTGCGCCTGATGGCCACACGTTTCATCCGTTTTTTACCAGATCCGTCAAAAAAGCTGTTTCCGCCGGATGGAAAACACATACAGAGGAATGTTTTTTCTGTCCGGCGAAAAAACGCACAGCGACGGATCCGGCAAAAAAACGTATGAAACTGAGCTGTGAAATGATGAATCCGGCCTTGGAATCCGTTTTTTCATGCATGTTTCCATTCAAATCATGCACATTTTCCGTTTATTTACTTATTTCCAAAAACGGCATTAAAACCGCGCATAAACCGCACCAAAAAAAGCATCAAAACTGCACCAAAAACTGCAGTTTGCAGTTTTTGGTGCGGTTTTGATTCAGTTTTTGGTGCGGTTTTGATGCGGTTTTGATGCAGTTTTTGGTGCGGTTTTTGCGCAGTTTTGATGCAGTTTTTGGTGCAGTGTTGATGCAATTATGGTGCAGTTTTGATGCGTTTTTTTCAGTTTTGATGCATTTTTTATGCAGTTTTTTGCACGGTTTTGATGCATTTTTTTATTCGCTTTTGTTGCGGTTTTTGCATGGTTTTTAGGCGTGTTGGTGCGAAAGGTAAATAAAGATGTATTATTGAACAAAAAAACGCTATCCATACATCTATCAATAGATATATCTATCCAGACACATCTACAGATAGATATATGAATAGATAGATGTATGCATCTATAGATCTATCTATATGTAGATCTGTCTATCCATTTCATCTATCATCTATCTGTCTATCTGTGTGTAATGGAGTGTGGGTTGGACAAATGTAAAAGAGGAGGTTGGACAGAAATGACATCACACATCTTTTTGAAGATAGAGGAGGGAGAGGAGGGAGTGGTTGGGGTGTGTTTTGGAGTGGGTGTGGTAGGTTCGTGCTTAGTAGCAGTGCAATGCATCATGGAACTTGTAGTATTAGAGCACAATAACTCAGGAGAAAGGAAGTTGTCGATTAACCCCATGAGAGCTGAATCCAGCACTAAAGATGTGCTGCTACAGCATGATAAAAGGTAATATTGCTAAAATAAACACAGTAGATGTTTTCAGTGGCACATAGTAGCAAGATTTATAAAAAAAAAAAAAGGTTATAGTAGTGGACAACTTCTTTAATGACCGAGCCAATTTTTACAATTCTGACCACTGTCACTTTATGAGGTTATAACTCTGGAACGCTTTAACGGATCCTGCTGATTCTGAGAACGTTTTTTCATGACATATTGTACTTCATGATAGTGGTAACATTTCTTCGATATTACTTGCGATTATTTATGAAAAAAACGGAAATATGGCAAAAATGTTTAACATTTTGCAATTTTCAAAATTTGTATTTTTATGCCCTTAATTTACAGAGATATGTCACAAAATATAGTTAATAAATAACATTTTCCACATGTCTGCTTTATATGAGCACAATTTTGGAAACAATTTTTTTTTTTGTTAGGGAGTTATAAGGGTTAAAAGTTGACCAGCAATTTCTCATTTTTACAACACCATTTTTTTAGGGACCACATCACATTTGAAGTCATTTTTAGGGGTCTATCTGATAGAAAATAACCAAGTGTGACACCATTCTGAAAACTGCACCCCTCAAGGTGCTCAAAACCACATTCAAGAAGTTAATTAACCCTTTATGTGCTTCACAGGAACTGAAACAATGTGGAAGGAAAAAATGAACATTTAACTTTTTTTTGCAAACATTTTACTTCAGAACCATTTTTTTTATTTTCACAAGTGTAAAAACAGAAATTTAACCATAAGTTTTGTTGTGCAATTTCTCCTGAATACGCCAATACCCTATATGTGGGGGTAAACCACTGTTTGGGCACACCGCAGAGCTTGGAATTGAAGGAGCGCCGTTTGACTTTTTCAATGCAGAATTGGCTGGAATTGAGATTGGATGCCATGTCACGTTTAGAGAGCCCCTGATGTGCCTAAACAGTGGAAACCCCCCACAACTGACACCATTTTGGAAACTAGACCCCTTAAGGAACTTATCTAGATGTGTGGTGAGCACTTTGAACTCCCAAGTGCATCACAGAAGTTTATAACGTAGAGCCGTGAAAATAAAAAATTGCATTTGTTTACAAAAAAATGATTTTTCGCCCACAAATTCTTATTTTCACAAGGGTAACAGGAGAAATTAGACCACAAAAGTTGTTGTCCAATTTGTCCTGAGTATGTCTATACCCCATATGTGGGGGTAAACCACTGTTTGGGTGCACCGCAGAGCTTGGAAGATGAGGAGTGCCGTTTTACTTTTTCAATGTAGAATTGGCTGGAATTGAGGTCGGACATCATGTCGCGTTTGGAGAGCCCCTGATGTGCCAAAACAGTGGAAACCCCCACAAGTGACACCATTTTGGAAACTAGACCCCTTAAGGAACGTATCTAGATGTGTGTTGAGCACTTTAAACCCCCAAGTGCTTCACAGAAGTTTATAACGTAGAGCCGTGAAAATACAAAATCGCATTTTTTCGACAAAACTTTTTTTGCCCCCAAATTTTTATTTTCACAAGGGTAACAGGAGAAATTAGACCACAAAAGTTGTTGTCCAATTTCTCCTGAGTATGTTGATACCCCAAATGTGGGGGTAAACCACTGTTTGGGTGCACCACAGAGCTTGGAAGAGAAGGAGTGCCATTTTACTTTTTCAATGTAGAATTGGCTGGAATTGAGATTGGACGCCATGTCGCGTTTGGAGAGCCCCTGATGTGCCTAAACAGTAAAAAAACCCCACAAGTGACCCCATTTTGGAAATTATAACCCCCAAGGAACTTATCTAGGCATGTTGTGAGAACTTTGAATGCCCAAGTGCTTCACAGAAGTTAATAATGCAGAGTCGTGAAAATAAAAAATATTTTTTTTCCACAAAAAAGATTTTTTAGCCCCCAATCTTTTATTTTCACAAGGGTAACAAGAGAAATTAAACCCCAAAGGTTGTTGTCCAATTTGTCCTGAGTACGCTGGTACCCAATATGTAGGGGTAAACCACTGTTTGGGCGCACGGCAGAGCTCGGAAGAGAAGGAGTGCCATTTTGGAATGCAGACTTTGATAGAATGGTCTGCGGGCGTTATGTTGCGTTTGCAGAGCCCCTGATGTACCTAAACAGAAGAAACCCCCAACAAGTGACCCCATTTTGGAAACTAGACCACCCAAGGAACTTATCTAGATATGTGGTGAGAACTTTGAATGCCCAAGAGCTTCAATGAAGTTTATAATGCAGAGTCGTGAAAATAAAAAAAATATTTTTTTTACACAAAAAAGATATTTTAGCCCCCAAGTTTTTATTTTCACAAGGGTATCAGGAGAAATTGGACCCCAAGAGTTGTTGTCCAATTTATCCTGAGTATGCTGATGCCCCATATGTGTGGGTAAACCACTGTTTGGGTGCACGGCAGAGCTCAGAAGGGAGGGAGCACCATTTGACTTTTTTAGCACAAAATTGGCTGTCGTTTTTGGAGACCCCCTGATGTACCTAAACAGTGGAAACCCCCCAATTCTAACTCCAACCCTAACCCCAACACACCCCTAACCCTAATCCCAACCTGATCCATAATCCTAATCACAACCCTAACGATAATCACAACCCTAACCCCAAAACAACCCTAATCTCAACCCTAACCATAACCCTAATCAAAACCCTAAATCCAACACACCCCTAATCCTAATTTCAACCCTAACCTCAAACCTAACCCTAATCCCAATACACCCCTAACCCTAATCCCAACCCTAACCTTAACCCTAATCCCAAACCTAACCCTAATCCCAAACGTAACCCTAATCCCAAACGTAACCCTAATGCCAACCCTCACCCTAATACCAACCCTAATCCAAACCCTAATCCAAACTCTAACCCTAACTTTAGCCTCAACCCTAGCCCTAACTTTTGCTCCAACCCTAGCCCTAACTTTAGCCCCAACCCTAGCCCTAACCCTAACTTTAGCCCCAATCCTAGCCCTAACCCTAACTTTAGCCCTAACCTTAACCCTAAATTTAGTCCCAACCCTAACCCTAAATTTAACCATAACCCTAGCCCTAACTTTAGCCCCAACCCTAACCCTAGCCCTAAGGCTACTTTCACACTTGCGTTACGTGGCATCCGTCGCAATCCGTCGTTTTGGACAAAAAACAGATCCTGCAAATGTGCCCGCAGGATGCCTGTTTTGCCCATAGACTTGTATTGCCGACGGATGGCCACACGTCGCGTCCGTCATGCACTGGATCCGTTGTGTTTTGGCGGACCATTGTCACAAAAAAAACGTTCAATGTTACCTTTTTTTTGTATGTCGCGTCCGCCATTTCCGCTCATGCGTGGCCGTAACTCTGCCCCCTCCTCCCCAGGACATAGACTGGGCAGCGGATGCTTTGAAAAACTGCATCCGCTGCCCACGTTGTGCACAATTTTCACAACGTGCGTCGGTACGTTGGGCTGACGCATTGCAATGGCCCCGTACCGACGCAAGTGTGAAAGAAGCCTAACCCTAGCCCTAACCCTAACCCTAACCCTAGCCCTAACCCTAAATTTAGCCCCAACCCTAACCCTAACCCTAACCCTAATTTTAGCCCCAACTCCTCTCTCCCGCCGGCCGGCAGATGGCAGCAGAGAGCGGGCACACTGCGCATGCGCCCGCCATTTTCTTTCCATAGGAAGAAGCCGGTGGGCAGGAGGGGATGCAGGAAGACCCAGGGACACTGGTAAGTATAGCAGGGTCCCCAACTCCCCCTATTTCTCTGTCCTCTGATGTGCGATCACATCAGAGGACAGAGAATTACCGATCGCTTTTTCTTTTTTTTTTTGCGACCGCCGGTAAACAGTTAATTACCGGCGATCGCAAAACGGGTCGGTAAGAACCGACCCCGTTCATCTTCTTTGGGATCTTGGCTACCCCCGGCAGCCAAGACCCCAAAGATCCTCCGGGTACCGGCCGGCGCATTGCGCATGCGCCCGCCATTTTTTTGCCGGAAGAAGATTGCGGCACCCATCGGGAGCCACGAGGAGCACCGGGGAGACAGGTGAGTATCGGGGGGCTATCGGGGACCCCATTTCTCTGTCCTCTGATGTGCGATCACATCGGAGGACAGAGAAATTAAAAGGGAGATCGCGTTTTGTTTTTTTTTTGCGATCGCCGGTAAACGGTTAATTACCGGCGTCCGCAACTCGGGGGTCGGTAAAAAAAACCCGAATCATGTTCTCTGGGGTCTCGGCTACTCCCGGCAACCGAGACCCCAGAGAAAATCCGACTCTGGGGGGCGCTATTCACTTTTTCCACAGCGCCGTTAATTAACGGCGCTGTGGTTTAAGTACCCTTAGCGGCCGCCGTCAAAAGGCGTATCGGCGGTCGTTAAGGGGTTAATACAGTATTATACTGTTAAAACGTTTACCCACTTGCTTATTAAAAACATTTTTTTGAAAAAATAATCCCCATATTTTGTACTATAGGGGGGCATATGTATGTTTTCCAGATAAATATCTAGAGAGATTATTCTCATGGGTTTTCAATGCACAGTGCCTGGTTTACAACCTATTAGTGACACCCATACTATTTGATCATGTGGGCTGCCAGCACTATCTATATGCATCCTATGTGAACAGACACCCCAGTTTGCAAGACTAAAAATGCTGGGCTTGGCTGCACCCTGAAAATAAAGTGCAGCCACTTATGTGCAATCATATACTAAGCAGTCACCCCCTCCATGAATTGGTAGACTGTGAGTGGTTGTCTTATCAGTATTTTGCACCTGAGTTGCCACCATCTTTACTACATGGGCTGGCTGCATCCTGTGAGTGCATTTGTTTGGAAACCTGGGTAGATAAGCACTACTTCCCCTTTTCTGCTGCATCAATTCTTGAATTTTTGGAGGATTTTTAGTCCTCTGTTTGTGGCTTTGATATTAAGTTTAATGTTAGGACTCACAAGTATAAGGACCCTTGACGTGGGTTGTGAGCCCAGGACCTTTGGTCTTGTAAACTGGGGTATCTGTTCACATGGGATGCTTATAGATAGTGCAGGGCAGCCCGCCTGATCGAATGGTATGGGCATAACTAATAGGCCTGGGTCATACTAGCATATGGCATCCGATGCAAGAGCTTTGGATGCGATATACTAATGACTCTCGGCTCCTGCGGTGCTGCGAGCAGGAGCCGAGTGTCATGTGTCTGTGGTCTGAGCCTCTTTCACAGAGAGGATCAGAGCACAGCTGCGGCGGAAGGGGAGAAACTAATTTCTCCATCTCCTCCATTGCCGAGGTCAGCGTATATCTCACCATACTTGGATTATATCCGAGTGATGTGCGCTGTGTCACTTGCACCAATTGACTCATATGGGTGCCAGTGAGCCGAGACTCACATTCTGATTTGGCTTGAGAAAATAATCACAGATGTGATCTGTCCCATAGATTAACACTGGTCCGAGTGTTGTGCGATGTTTTCTCGCACAGCACTCGTCATTGTTATACCCTAGTGTGACCCTGACCATAGGCTGTAAACCAGATACTGTGCATTACCTGTATGTGAACAGTGCCCTATACAAGCCACTTTTGTGCAATCATATACTAAGCTATCTCCCCCTCCATGAATAAATGTTTTTTTATAGTAAGAATTAGATGATAGATTAGAATTCAGCCACGCCAACATCTAAGATAATTTTGTGGCTTTTCTCATATCATTGCTGACGTTTAAAATTTACTTTTCACTTTAATATATGATTATTTGCTTGCTGTGAAATTGACTTGTATTATCGATATAGAAAACTTCATGGCTAGAAATCATGGATGTAAGGGGTTAGTGTGTTCTTTGAATGAAACTTTAAGATATTAATATATAGTAAATAAAATCTTCTGGTTCGTCATGCTGTATAGTGTACTTTACATAAGAACTAACTTGCAAAACTGGTATTTGTCATTGCTTATCTTCAGTTCCCTAACATCTCATTAGCAGCTCTCAAGTCATTGCTGCTGTAAATTTATAATGCTTGCTACTGATTTGATAATAATGTAATCTATTTCTGGAGATAAGCTTTTTCTCACCTATTGAACACAATTAGCTTAAAACGTTCAATATTTAAAAAGTCAATCAAATGTGTTCTTCACAGCATATTTAATTTCATCTTATTACTTTTATTCAATGATTTAAAATAAGCACATTCAATGCTTGTAAATTGTACAATAAATATATTTGCATATGACAAAAATAATTGCCTTATATGTAAATGCAACCATGAACCAATTCTTGAGCCAGGGTTTCTTTCTATCATTTTTTTTCTCTCCAAATCTAACTTTCCCTAATTAACTTAATACATATTTGTCTATTTCATCGTCATACAAAATTTTCTCTAAGAACATATAATACTTTTTTTGTGTGTTTTTAGTGTATTTTTATGTTAAATTGTGTATGGAGGCAGCGTAACTTTCTCTCAGTGAATTGGCATGTTCAGTTGAGAAACAGCCTCTTTATATCTAAAACAATTTGCATCATGCTTGTCAAACTAAGATTGCAGGTTCAGGGGCCAGTATGGAGAGATATCTGCTGGCTGAATGGTTTTTAATACTTAGTTATCACTACCTCTTGCATATTGCTAGCTTGTCATGTACCTACACGCTGCGTGCATACCAATTTATATTCCAGTTCATATCTTTAGTTTTTTTCAGTTTTTTGCGCCCTGTGCAAACAAGGGTGTGGCCTCCCTTTTTTTACTTGGGCTGGATATTAAATTACATTACTGGTCTCAGTCCTACTCAAACCTTCTTCACTTTATAACCCCCTGACGAAGGTCTAGTTTGTCCAAAACATGCGTTAGGGTTCCGGCGCTACATCACGAGCACACTTCCTCCCTTAGTATGTACTCCTCTGCTATGTGCATTGCCTTATAATTATATGATGTGCTACATGTAATATGCTGAATTTGTACTGGCTGGGCAAAATAATATTCATGACTACCAACCCATTATTAATGAGAGCCAGTATATTTACATACATATATATATATATATATATATATATATACATACAGTACAGACCAAAAGTCTGGACACACCTTCCCATTTAAAGATTTTTCTGTATTTTTATGGCTATGCAAATTATAAATTCGCACTGAAGGCATCAAAGCTATGAATTAACACATGTGGAATTTTATACTTATTTTCAGTTGTTTCACACTTTTTTGATGTCTTATATTCTAGGTTCTTCAAAGTAGCCACCTATGGGGTTGGGACCATCAGTTGTGTTGAGCAGAAGTCTGATGGATACACAGCTGATAGTCCTACTGAATAGACTGCTAGAATTTGTATTATGGCAAGAAAAAAGCAGCTAAGAAAAATGAGTGGCCATCATTACTTTAAGAAATGAAGGTCAGTCAGTCCGAAAAATTGGGAAAACTTTGAAAGTGTCCCAAGTGTAGTTGCAAAAACCATCAAGTGCTACAAAAACTATCTCACATGAGGACCGCCCCAGGAAAGGAAGACCAAGAGTCACCTCTGCTTCTGAGGATAAGTTTATCCGAGTCACCAGCCTCAGAAATCACAGGTTAATAGCAGCTCTAATTGGAGACCAGGTCAATGCCACACAGAGTTCTAGCAGCAGGCACATCTCTGCAACAACTGTTAAGAGACTTTGTGCACAGGCCTTCATGGTAAAATCGCTGCTAGGAAACCTATAAAGAGAAAAATCAGACAAACTGAACATTTTGCAGTGGCCTCTTAATTTTGGCCAGAGCTATATATATATATATATATATATATATATATATATATATATATATATATATATATATATATATATATATATATATATATACACACAATTGTGTTGAAAAGATTACATACCCCGGTAGTATTTTTTGCTTTCTTGGCCTTTTTTCAGAGAATATGAATGATAACACCAAAACTTTTTCTCCACTCATGGTTATCGGTTGAGTGAAGTCATTTATTATCAAACTACTGTGTTTTCTCTTTTAAATCATAGTGACAACCTGGACTGCAACATCCTTTTCTGTGGCCTCTCTGCTAACACCCTCGCACCTCTCCAGTCCATCCTTAACTCTGCTGCCCGACTAATTCATCTCTCTCCTCGCTACTCCTCCGCTTCTCCCCTCTGCAAATCTCTTCATTGGCTCCCATTCTCTCAGCGTATACAGTTCAAATGACTAATACTGACCTACAGAGCCATCCATAACCTGTCTCCTCCATATATCTCTGAACTAATCTCCTGATATCTTTCCTCACGTAATCTCCGGTCCTCCCAAGACCTCCTTCTCTCTTCCACACTTATTTGCTTCTCACCTAATCGCCTCCAATCACTTTCTATCACTGTATGCAAAGCCCACTTCAGTGCTGTGCAGATAGTGATGGTGATGACAGAAGAAACAAAAATATACCATCTGTGCTTTCTCTATAAGAACATAGGCTGTGTTTGTCCATGATCCTACCCTGCAGTAATACAGGTGGTTGACTATGCAGTGACATTTTATAACATCACTGCACAGTCCAACATGGAATATCTATGTTTAAAGTGGTCTGAAAGTAGTTTAAAAAAATTAAACTGAACCATGCAACTAAAAATAAAAAAATTATCCAATATGCTTTCTCTCATTCTTAAGGGCGTTTATATGAAAAACCCAATAACTTTCCTTTTACCTTCTCCAAATTGTCACAGCTAAACAGCTGAACAAAAATAATGACCGAATAATCCCCTGTACAAAAAACAGTTTAAAATATAAATTCCATTCTTCCAACAAACTTTGCACTTAAACTTCATCCATTAAAGTACAAACTTATAAAAGAATGTGTCATTTTAAAACCTGGATGTGACCAGAATCCTGTTCTTCTTCAGGCACAAAAGCAAATTTTCCCACTTAAAAAACAAAATACACAATAAATTAGCAAAAAAACTAATTGCAGACAAATATGTCCAATGCATCATGGCATGGGTGGGAGTTTGGGTAGACAACCCTCAATTAGTATAGATTTCAAAATATGGTGGAAAAGCGACAATAAAAAGATGTCATTAACAAAATGATGAAAAAATGTTAATAAAAAAAGGTAGCAAAAATGATAAAGCACTTTAGGAAACAACAAAAGGCAATAACAGAAATTGTTTTAGGAGACTAAATTACTTAGACATTCCCAGAGACAATGAGTGATTCCTAAAGTGTCGTCAGTTTGAAGAATGGACATTTATGACCATCATAAAAAAACACATTTCAAATATTTTATGTTTTGATTTGTACCACTATATGACATTACAATGCTACTGCTTGATTGCTGAATGCTGATTGAAGATTATACCTTTCTTTAAGGGACTTAAATCGCAGGGAAGCAATGAAGAGCAATTAGCACTCAATGATCTTGCTGCAAAGGTTGCAATATGTTGACAGTGATCTCCCTTCCTCTGAATACTAATTTAGATGATGCATTATTTTTCTTTCTTTAAATAGATTACAATATACAATTACAGTATTTTTTCTTATTGCTGCAGTCCAACCATTTCCTTCAATAAAACTGCCACTATCTAGTTCAGGTAATAAACAATTAAAATGAGTCATACACAATATTCCATATGTGGTCTAATTAGTGGTTTGTATAAGGCTGAATTCATACTATCAATCAAAAACTGCATGTGCATCTACACATGGATCAGACACTGGTAAATTTACTCATTTAGTGTAATACCTAGCATAAACTTAAACTTGGCATTCTTAAAATATTTTGTATTTAAAAATGTGTTCAGCTTTGGCCACTGGAAGCACATAACATAACTGTTTTGCTAGTTTTATATTCATGCATTGCTTTTTGGATACATGGCTCTTGATATATCAAAGCGTATATGGCAAAAAAGGGGCATAAACAATTTGAAAGCCACAACATTTTGGTGCAATTTAGAGTTAAGCCAAAATATTTTAACTTTTGGTATTTTCACTCCAGGGAAACGCAGGATGCATACAGAAGTAGGCGGGGCGTAGCCATTGTTTCAGGGAGTTAGTACGTAGCCATCCGCAGCCCTCCTGAATGCATATATTGAAAATATATTGTAATTTATCATAAAAACGAGGTCTTATCATTTACTTGTATGTTATGATCCTTAGTGGTTGAGGATCACAAATTACTCCAGCTAAGTAACAAACATAGGACAAGCTCTAGTGAGGTGGCAAACTGGACTGACCGCAAATCTGAACCTATCCAAACACACTAGAAGTAGCCGGTGAACGTGCCTAAAAAATCCTAGACGTCTCGAGCCAGCCTGAGGAACTAACTACCCCTAGAGAGAAAGAAAGACCTCTCTTGCCTCCAGAGAAATAATCCCCAAAGATATAGAAGCCCCCAACAAATAATAACGGTGAGGTAAGAGGAAGGCACATACACAGGGGTGAAAACAGATTCAGCAAATGAGGCCCACTAATACTAGATAGCAGAAAATAGTAAGGGGTCTGTGCGGTCAGTAAAAAACCCTTACAAAATATCCACACTGAGATTTCAAGAACCCCCGCACCAACTAACGGTGTGGGGGGAGAAACTCAGTCCCCTAGAGCAACCAGCCAGCGAGGAGATCACATCTTAGCAAGCTGGACAAGAAACATGATGAATGCTGATAATCAAAAAATGAACGGACAAAAAACTTAGCTTGTCTTGGAGAGGCTGGGAGCAAGGTAATCACAAGGAATCTGAAGAGCACTGAATACATTGATAGCAGGCAAGGAACTGAGTATCCAGGTGAGTTAAATAGGAAACGAACCAAGGATAACGAACCAGCTGATGCAGCCAACCTGCAGAAGACAACACTACACAGTACCGCTTGTGACCACTAGAGGGAGCCCAAAAATAGAGTTCACAACACTTGTACCTTCTCATTAATCCAGCAATTCAATCCACATATTTAAGGGGACTAAAGTGTCTAATTTGTTCCAAACTTAGAAATGAGTCTCCATTATATAATTCCTGAATATTATTAACGTGTTTCCGACACAAGACATAATAATACATCATTTGTTGGTTTGGAGCAGGCCTGGGAGCTGAGCATGCACCATATCAGACAGCTGTGTTACTTAGCCCGCTGTCATGGTTCCCAATGGCAAGGGAACGTAAAAAACACATAAGTAACGAACGAGCTCTCGGGTGATGGAAACTCGAGTTGACCGTGAGCTAAATCTACCACACAACTAACAGTAGCCAGGGAGCATACCTACGGCTTCCTATATGCCACGCGCCAGCCGGAGGACTAACTACGCCTGGTAGAGGAAGAAACAGACCTGGCTTACCTCTAGGGAAATACCCCAAAAGATGACAGCAGCCCCCCACATGTAATAACGGTGAATTAAGAGGAAAAGACATACACAGTATGAAAGTAGATCCAGCAAAGAGAGGTCCACTCACCAGACAGCAGAAGGATACAAAAGAGGACCTCACGGTCAACTGAAAACCCTTCCAAAAACCATCCTGAAATTACTTTAAGACTCCTGTGTCAACTCATGACACAGGAGTGGCAATTTCAGCCCGCAAGAGCTTCCAGCTACAGAGAATTACAAAAACTGCAAACTGGACTAAAGATACAAAACAAAAGGACAAAGTCCACTTAGCTGATCAGCAGACTAGTAGCAGGAACATGCAACCGAAGGCTCTGGTTACAATGATGACCGGCAAGGAAATGACTGGAGAGCAAGCCTAAATAGGAAACTCCCAAACACTGATGGAAGCAGGTGAACAGAAGAAGCAAAGTGCAAACAAGTCACCAGTACCACCAGCAACCACCAGGGGAGCCCAAAAAGCGGATACACAACAGCCCGCATCTGCCTGTAACAGCAGTGACCAAATCATGCACCAATCATTGCAGTTTAAACATGTAACTTTCATTGTCAATATCTGACAGTAACATTTAAATGATGTCATTGACAGTGTATGCACCTTCTGGTTAATATCAACTTCCCGTCGATAAGTAACCGTTTAAACTGATGGCTATGATTTTCCTCCTGTGGAGTACTGCCAAACACACTTGAGATTTTTACAAATGCAGCAAAACCATCTATCGTAATGTTACAATAATTAGCCTAACTTGTAAACACTGTAAAGGGAGAAAAGATCAAATGCAAAAATTTCTGATTTTTTTTGTTACAGCAATTGTGCCAAAAAAAGCAATAAGGAGCAGTCAAAAAATTGTACCTACTTTACACTTTAAAGGAAGATTCGGGAAATGGGGATTACTTTGGGATAAGACATCAGATCGAAGATAACAAGGTATCAGTTCATTTAATTTTCTATGACCTACATGACCATACAGTTTAGGGGAGTGATAATACTGTCTGCTTCCCTAAAAATAAAGCGATCGGTAAACTCCATAACGAGACAGGAAATTCCAAAATTGTGATTTTGCTTTTTTGCGTCACTGCAATGCTGCAAAAAAATGCAATACGATTGCGAATCAAAATGTCAGATCTATACACAGCACCATCGATCGGAGATTGAAAACATTATGTAATTTGTTGATACAGTTAAAAAAAAATATTGCAAATCCCATTTTTTTTACTACTAAAAATACATAAAACGTAGACAACTTTTGTATCCCTGTAATTGCACTGACCTGGAAAATCATGATGCAGAGCTCAGCCATGCAGTCAAGACATGTGTGTAACAGACAAAATCATTGGTTGTGGAGACTATTTTTGCCAGGTATTTAGTTTTTATCTTGCTTGAATTGTAAATTTCTTTTCACCGCAGTTTCATGAATCTTTTAAATTATTTGATTCTTCACTAGTTACTAAAGCTATTTTCAGTTTACCCTTACAATTTTCTTTTGTGACCTGATTGTCAGGAGAATGTTATAAAAGCGAAGCAACCACTGAAAATGTTATACTTTATACAACTTGAAATTAAGAAAAATATATTTATATAATTCCGGATTGACATATATTCCAGATGGTCTGTTCTAATTAAATAATTCATTAGGGCCTCATTTCTACTGGAGGCAAAGAAAGATATCTTACTTTGCTGCAGAAAATGAACATGATCATGGTGAATATTTTTTACTGCATGCTAATTGCTTGATTAACCTGGGGAAATGTAATCTTAAGAACTAGTAAGCATTGCTAATCTTTAAACATCGATCTCCAAAAATGCTCACTGAAAGGGGAATAAAATGCAAAACGCATTTTCATTTTTGGAACTATGAACATAGAGAATTATTTCAAGATTTTTTTTTGGCCTAAAGTTAAAAATGAACATGATAATGGTTTTCAAATTCATAGAAAATAATGGAAATGTGCACTGTTTAGCTAGTCTTGTCCTTACTGATACCTGCTATATAATTATTTGATTTGAGCTGCTAAACTGTTAAGCAGGTAATAAAATCAAATTTTAAACACTCCAAGGAAATTAAGTATAGTAATATCTGGTAAACTGTACGTTATTGTTGTCTGTAACTGTTAACTTTAATTAGTTTAGGAACAAAAGAAATAAAATGTAATTTATTGAACATATTATATTAGAAAAGTAATATTGCACTAATATGACAAGAGAACAAACATAATACCAAAATGCTTATGCACTGTAACTTTCCAGAAAAAGCTATTACCAAAACACAGGCACCACAGAGATATTAAAAACAAGGTTCACAATAAGGAAATCTGATATATAAAGCTGAATGTGTGTGTGTATGTATGTTTATGTGTATGTCCGGGATTGGCATCTGCACCATCGCAGCTACAGCCACAAAATTTTGCGCAGTCACACGTCTGGACCCCGAGAGCGTCATAGGCTATGTTGTGAGATTAAATTTTAACCCCGCGCGTTCCAATTCACCAAACAATTTTGCCCCTATCTACATAATGGGGAAAAAGTGAAAGGAAAAGTGTTGGAGGCAAGTTGACAGCTCCAAGATGTGAACAAGGAGGACTTAAAGAATGAGAGCGATGGCGCCAAAGAGTATATACCATACAGTTGATAAGGTGGGGCCCCGACATGGGATACTCACCACACATGGGGATATGAACACACACACAAAATGCACCACACACTACCACGTGCTTGAACACATATATCACCCTCAGCACAAATTTCACCACACATACACCAACCTCACCACATAACAGTCGAAACACAAAAGTCACCGCTCAAAACTCGCCACGTGCAAAACTCGCCACATGCAAAACTAGGCTCACGCAAAACTCGCCACACGTGCAAAACTCACCTCATGGAAAACTCGCCACACGCAAAACTTGCACATGCGGAAAAATTGCCACATGCACAAAAGTTGCAACACATGCAAAAGTTGCAATACACAAAACTTGCACATACTCAAAACGCACCACACATAAAACTCGCCACGTGCAAAACTCGCCATGCGCAAAACTTGCTGCACACAACTTGCTACACTAACCTGTCACATGCAATTCGACACACAAAAAGTTACTACAGGCATGTCGCCACACAAAACTCATCTCACAAAAGTCGCTACATGCATGTCACCACACGCAACTCAACACACACAACTTGACACATGAAACTCGCCCTTAAACACACACAAGTCTGGTATTGTCCTTCAAAACTAAAAATCTGATTAATAAGCAGATAAACTACAAGAGCAACAAATGTACCATATAGGAAATACTGCAGGTGTCAGTCACATGACCTGTCTATTATGTGTATGTGTGAGCTAATATATACTGCCAGGGGGGAGGGCTTCCTGTTGGCTGGGGATTTATCAGGCTGCCAATTTACCTTACAAATACTGAGGTAAAAATACTGACCAAATAACGTGTGAACGTGGTCTAATACAGGAGGAGATTGCACACAGATATATACTATATACAGGAGGAGATGACACACAGGTATATACTATATAAAGGGGAGATGACACAGAGGTATAAACTATATACAGGAGGAGATGACATGCAGGAATATACTATATATACTATAAACAGGGGAGATGACACACAGGTATATACTATATACAGGAGGAGATGACACACAGGTATATACTATACACAGGAGGATATGACATACACATATATACTATATACAGGAGGAGATGACACACAGATATATACTATATACAGGAGGAGATGACACACAGGTACTGTATATACTATATACAGGTGAAATGACACACATATATGTACTTTATACAGGAGAGATGACACACATATATACTATATACAGGGGAGATGACACAAAGGTATATACTATATACAGGAGAAGATAACATACAGGTATATACTATATACAGGAGGAGATGACACACACATATATACTATATACAGGGGAGATGAGACACAGGTATATGCTATGTACAGGAGGAGATGACACACTGGTATATACTATATACAGGGGAGATGACATACAGGTACATACTATATACAGGGGAGATGACACACGTATATACTATATACAGGGGAGATGACACACAGGTATATGCTATATACAGGGGAGATGACACACAGGTATATACTATATACAGGAGGAAATGACACAGGTATATACTATATACAGGAGGAGATGACACACAGGTATATACTATATACAGGATGAGATGACACACAGGTATATACTATATACAGGGGAGATGACACACATATATACTATATACAGGGGAGATGACACACAGGTATATACCATATACAGGAGGAGATGACATACAGGTATATACTATATACAGGAGCAGATGACACACACATACTATAAACAGGGGAGATGACACACAGGTATATACTATATACAGGAGGACATGACACACTGGTATATACTATATACAGGGGAGATGACATACAGGTACATACTATATACAGGGGAGATGACACACAGATATATACAATATACAGGAGGAGATGACATACAGCAGGTATATACTATTTACAGGGGAGATGACATACAGGTATATACTATATACAGGACATGACATACAGGTGTATACTATATATAAGGGAGATGACAAGCATGTATATACTGAGGGGAAAATGAGAGGTGTGAGGTGAAAATGAGGGGTGTGAGTGCAAAATGAGAGGAGTGAGGGAAAATAGTGGAGTGATCGGAAAATGACAAATGTGAGGTTGAAATGACAAGTGTTAGGGGGAATGAGAGGAGTGAGGGGGAAAATGAGAGGCGTGATGGGAAAATAAGAGAAGTGAGGTGCTATAACTAACCACAGATATTTACTATGCCCAGGCAATGCCGGGCTCTTCAGCTAGTAATTATATAAAAAGACAGTGTGAGAGACTTTTTTTTAATATCAATGTATGGCTGATTGTTATGGTTACTGAGGCAAGAACAAGAGTAGACCCTCTGGACCGTGGAAGGCTACCCTCCGGACGAGCAGGCCCGGTGTTAGCCAACCCCTATACAGGGACTGTTTAGGAGCAGGCCTGGAGATTACCAAACCACGGTAGCAGATACCAGAAGGGACGGCCCTTGATAGGAATAAACCAGAGGAGGGGACAAGGCAGGAATCCAGGAACGAGGAAGATGAAACCAGGGGAAACGGGAAATGGAATGAGCTGAAGCTGACCAGAGACAGGGACGGAACTGTAGGAAGAAAGGAGGAGAAGGTTAACCTAGTAGATGCTGGAACAAGCACAAGACAAAGAAGGAACGGGCGCAGAACCAGTGCGGAGGTTCAGAGCTCAGAGACGAAAGCGGCCGGAGACAAAAGCAAAAAGCTAAAGACACTCAGGCACCTCCTAGCAGGGGAGGTGGCCTGAAATACCGTGCACTCCTCAGGGATAGGCTGTAGAAGCCCACATGGAGCAAACATCCGGAGCCAGGAATCCGGGTTCGGGAGGAGGATCTAACGCCGAATCCTGCGTGCCTGCGCAGAAGCTGACATCCCACGGTGAGGAGGAGGCGCGCGCCGAGGACGAGCATGCCACTCACCGGAAGCAGGAGCGCGAGGACGAGCGGCGACGGAGGAAGGCGACGCAGCCCACGAGGAAGAAGGGACAGAGCGCCGGGACCCGGAAGAGGAGCGGACGCGGCGAACAGAGGCAGCAGCGGAAGAAACATGCCGGGAGCCAGAAGTGGAGGAGTATGAACCGAAGCGGAGGAGTGAGTATGAACCGTAACACTGATGTAATAGTAAAAAACTCTAACATTTCATTCATTGACGGAGGAAAACAATAAACTCTGACACTAGTTCTAAGAGGCTGAAAGAGAATTTCAAAGTCTTGATTTTGCCTGACCATCTTCTTTTTCTCAGTAGTAGTCCAGTAGTCTGTATTTTATAATCATTTCCCTTTTTGTAATGGAAATCAGGACTCCATGTGCAGACTTTTTAGAGATTGATTTTCTAGATCAATTATAGAATTGTGTTTGTACAGTATATGACAGCATGTAGGAGTCTGAACCACTAATGGCTTAGAGAGAATGATTGGCCTTCCATCAACATATAAACACATTTGTACTCATTTGAAACACCTAAATTGACAATCTACTTGGATATTAAAACCAATCATTAAGTGAGAGCGGCTTTGAATTTTATAAATTCTCATGCTGAGATCTGAATATTGGATGCTGTACAGATTTTAGAAAATTTGTCTATAAACATAAACACACATACACAAGTACACACATTTAGGCCAGTGTCACACGTCCAGATAATTCTGGTACCGGAAAAATCGGTAGCGGAGTTATCCGTGTCCGTGTGCTCATGTGACACATTAGTGTGGCACACGTGCGGCAGCCGTGAGGACCACACGGACCGTGCAGGAGACAGCACTAGAGTTATGCACTGTCCCCTGCTTTTGGTGCTGAAGCCGGCATTCATTCCTTCTCCCTAGCAGCATTCGCTGGAGAGAAGGAATGAAAAATCAAGGTTTTTTTATTTTTTTTGTGTTTAAAATAAAGTTCGTGGTCAACTCCCGCCTCCCACTCCCTATGCGCCCACCCGCTTGCATTAAAATACTCACCCAGCTCCCGCGATGCTTCCTCTCAGCGTCGGCAGCTTGTCCTGTGTGAGCGGTCACGTGGTACCGCTCATTACAGTGATGAATATGCGGCTCCACCCCCTGCCGGAGAAAAACGGACATGTCTCCGTGTTTTGCACACGGACACACGGTCCGCGAAATATCACTGACATGTGCAGAGACACATTGATTTTAATGTGTCTATGTGTGTCAGTTGTTATGATGACCTGGTGGTTAGGAGCACTAGGAATGACCTGATGAGCAAACTAGTAATACAGGACCAGCTCTGGGAAGTGGGAACTCTGCTGACCGCAACCCCTAATCCTATCACAACAACTAGAAATAGCCATGGAGCGTACCTGACTCTGCCTAGATGCCTCTTCACAGCCTAAGAGCTAACTACCCCTAAAGATAGAAAATAAAGCCTACCTTGCCTCAGAGAAATTCCCCAAAGAAAACAGGCAGCCCCCCACAAATATTAACTGTGAGTTAAGATGGAAGTTACAAACACAGGAATGAAACAGGTTCAGCAAAGGAGGCCAGACTTAACTAAACAGACTGAGGATAGAAAAGGCAACTTTGCTGTCAGCACAAAAAACTATAAAAACCACGCAGAGTGTGCAAAAGAGACCCCCGCACCGACTCACGGTGCGGAGGTGCCACTCTGCATCCCAGAGCTTCCAGCTAGCTTGGCAAAATTATGATAGCAAGCTGGACAAGAAAACAGAGATAAACAATTTAACTAGCAGGGACTTAGCTTTTGCTGGAGTAGACAGGTCATCTGCAAGATCCAAGAGAGAACTGAACCAGTACTAGAACATTGACAGCTGGCATCAAGTAACGATCTCAGTGGAGTTAAATAGAGCAGCCAGCCTAGAACTAAATGAGGTCAGCTGGAGAAGGAACCTCAGAACCAGCAGCTCCACTCACAGCCACCAGAGGGAGTCCATGGACAGAACTCGCCGAAGTACAATTCATGACCACAGGAGGGAGTTCGAGAACAGAATTCACAACAGTCAGTGTCTTTGGTACGTGAGGAAATTGTCACCACACGTACTGGAGCCACTGACGTGTGAAAAAGGCCTTAAATGGTGTATTTTTGGGCTCGCTCACACGGCCATATTATGCAAGAGAATTGGGCCAGTTATGCTAATGACACTCGGCTCAAACTATGTCATCTCACTGTGATTTAATTCTCTTACATTAGAGAATCGCAGAACAGTTGCGGAGAACATGGAGAACAAGATTTCTCTATTTTCTCCATTTTCTCTTTGTGCATATATCAGATCACACTTGGATGACACCTCAGTGCAGTCCGTAAACTTGTTTCATGGATGCACTTTGTCTGATTGGTGGAGCCATTCACAACATGCTAATCTGCACAGCCCCATATTATAACATTGGGACAAGTTTGGTGTCTGATCGGTGGAGCCACTCACAACATGCTAATCTGCACAGCCCCATATTATAACATTGGGACAAGTGATAGTCAATAAAACAACACACAGCACTCATCCAAATTATATCCCAGTGTGAGCAAGCCCTAAATCTGTATACAAATTCAGAGCCACTATTATGTTGAAATGCAGTGGGCAGTACTTACTTTAGTGGGTGCTGATGAGAAAAATGTGGCTTTGCTTTTGTGGGTGTTTTTTTTCTATTTATTTTTGCATTGAAAAAGCTATTTTCTTCTTTAACCCCTTGCCGACATGAATATGTTGCCTCTTGAGCTGCATTCCCATGAACCACCATATTATAGATAAATCACCTGGGCACACACTGAGCGCCGGCACATTCGACTGTGGGGGTCAGCTCTATGATAGTGGGCATTTAACCCCCTAACTCTGTTCTCGCATTGATACAATGCAATGCTATCGCATTGTGTCGATGTTCTCCATGGTGAACTTGGGCCCTAAGATAGCCCAAGGGACACCCAGGGATGGTGGGCTGTCAGCTCATGCTGATAGCATGAGCTGACACATGACCTGACATGCCTCCTCACTGCATGTCAGACGCTGCTCCAATGATCTGCAGTTGAGAAGCATTGCTCAGTATTAGATGGCTGGACCATCACTTTAAAGATTCCAAGCTCTCACGTTCAGGGTCGTCTTATTTTGCTTTAATTGTTGTATTATCTTTAACCTTGTTACTTATGACTGTTGTGCATGAACTGTTAAACTGTAAAGCGCAGCGGAATATGTTGGGGCTATAATAAAGATTATTATTATCAGTGAACTGTCACTATACAGTTGATGTCCCATGCTCGGACAATTGTAAAAAAAAGTTTAAAAATTGAAAAAATATTTTTTCAAAAATCACAAAATAAAGAACAAAAAAAGACAAAATATGAATCCGATAAATACATTTACTTATGTAAAAGAAAAAAAAAAAAGAAAAAAGTAGGCATTTGGTATCGCCGCTTCTGGAAAGACACGGCCTATAAAATTGTTCCACTAGTTAACCCCTTCAGTGAACACCATCAAAACAGTTTTTTGCCTTGTTTTTTAATTTTTTTTGTCATCATGCCACCGAACAAAAATTGGAGTAAAACATGATCTAAAGGATCAATCTACATACAGATGATATCTCTGAAAACAGCATCTTGTCCTGCAAAAAACAAGCCATAATACAGCTCGGTCAGTGGTAAAATAAAAATGTTATAGCTCTCAGAATAATGTAATGGAAAAATAATTATTTTTTCTATAAAATAGTTTTTATTGTGCAAATGCGCTAAAACATGAAAAAAACTATAAAAATAGTACTGACTCAAAGTATAATCTGCCTTATCAATTTTACTCTACGCACAATGGAATAAACTTTCCCCTTCAAAAATAATAATTCCTGAATTTCTGTTTTATGTTCATTCTGCCTCCCAAAAATTGGAATAGAAAGCGATCAAAAAATATCATGTGCCGAAAATATCAATAAAACATCAACTCCTCCAACAAAAAACAATCCCTCACATAACTATGGAAAATATGGAAAAATTCTAGCTATCAAAACATGGCAATGCAAACACTAAACACTAGGTTTTGCAATAAAAGCATCTCTTAGTGTGTGACAGCAGCCAAACATAAAAATCCGAAATAAATCTGATATCGCTGTTATCGCACCAACCCGAATAATAAAGTGATCTAACCGCTTATACCACATGAGGAAAGGCGTAAAAAATAAATAAATCAAATTCTTGACCTGTAGATAATTTTTTCATTCTGTGTCCCAAAGATCACAGTAAGGCTCGGCTCACATTTATCTTGCACTCTTTGCTGAGCTCTTACACTGGAGTTTCTGTGTAAATCACTGAAAAACATGATTCAGACATATCCCCCACAGAAGATTCCCTATAATGAGGCATATGAAGGCACTATGGATGCCGTGTGGCTGCCTTTGATCCGGCGGTGTCCATCTTTTTACGCGTTGTAATGCAGCAGTATCACCCTATGCAGTGTTGAGGCAGTAACCTTGCAAAGTTCAAAGCAAAACATGGTTTAATGTCCAACTCACAGCAATACACAGTACACAATATCCTCTGGATCCCAGACGGGAACCACATTCTCCAAACTGCCGTGGGCGACTGCACCGCCGTGTATGCTGTGGTTGCCAGGCCAGGCCTTCCAGCTGCCTTGGCTGTTTGGGTCTGCTTGTCTGTGTTGCCTCACACAGGTGGAGCTTTGCAGAGATTTCTGCTCTGTACTCCTGCCAACACCAGACTGACACTGACCCTGACACACTCAAACCCTATACTTCAGGGCTTTTACCTGGAATCTGTGGCCTTCAGCCACATGGAAAACCGGCCAGGAATGAAACAGACTACACCACTACCATCCTGTATTCCATTTCAAAACACAAAAGCCCAGAGCTGGTTTTCTTAAATCTGCCTTGGACAAATAGTGTGCCCAACACTAACACTTACTTTTATTCTGCATTGCAATCACAGCAATGCCTGTGACTGCAGTGCACTCCCATGGCTTCAATATGCCTCTGTGCGCATCCCGGGGGGAATATACAGCGACCCTCACATGTAACACAAGTCACTGCCTCACAGCGTGCATATAAGCGCAGTAAACAACAGTTTTTTGCACCTCTGAAAATTACAATGCTGAACAGAGGCCAGATGGAGTCCAGAGAAACTCTGCTCCTGCATTATAATCAATCGATCCCTCCAGAGGTCTCATCTGTTATTTTATTATTATTATTATTATACATTTTTATAGTGCCATTTCATGGTGCTTTACATGTGAAATACGGGGCAAATATAGACAAATACATTAAACATGAGCAAAAAACAAGGCACACGGGTACATAAGGAGGGAGGACCCTGCCTGCGAGGGCTCACAGTCTGCAGGGGATGGGTGATGATACACTAGGAGAGGGTAGAGCTGGTTGTGCAGCGGTTCAGTAGGTTCAGGATCACTGCAGGCTGTAGGCTTGTCGGAAGAGGTGAGTCTTTGTAGGTCATTGTGAGGGTTTTGAACTGGAGTCTCTGGGCGATAGGAAGCTGATGTTAGGAAGAAGATGTTACACAACTCTTGTAGATTTAGTTGTAAACCTGTAAGTGCTAAGTGTATTGCGCCAGATAAATGTGATCCCAAATGTTATGTAAAATGTTCCCTGAAAAAGCTTCAAATCAATCCACCAGAAAAACAAGTCCCTACTCAGCTTCATCATCTGTTAATGGATATAGAGGGGGCTTCCATGTTACTGGTAGTGCAAAAGCTCTGGAAAAGCACTATAGCTCCTCAAACCCCCCCCAAAATTCAGAAAATTCTGCACTCCCATATCCAAATGCCCCTCCCTTTCTGATCACCACAGTGTGCCTAAACCACATTAAGCATGCACATGTTTGGCATTTCTATTGCAATAACAGACTGTCTAATTTACAGGTGCATGTCTCCAGAAGCCTGAGCTGGGCACTACCACATACTAGTGACTGCAACATACTTGGGACGACAATATATGTCACCACAATGGCAGTTTGCAATATTCACCCTGCAACATCCACTGCTGCTTGCTTCTGGAGAACACCCATAGAGTCAAAATCATCAATACACCTGTAAATAAATTCCCAAAGGGGCATAATTTCTCAAATGGGATCACTTGAGGGGGATTCTCCTTTTCTAGCACTTAAGGACTCTGTGTATGGAGTCCACAAATTATTCTAGGAAAATATGCTCTTCAGGAGGCAAATACTGCTCCACCCCTCCTGAGTATCACTGTGTGGTTAAGCAGTACTGTACAGTCATAGTTTTAAAAAATGGGGTCACTTATAGAGGGTGCTGCTGCTCTTGCACCTCAGGGGCTCTACCTATGTGACATGGCACCCTCAAACCAGTACAGCTAAATCTGAAATTCAGTATGGAGCTGCATCCCTTCTAAGCTTTGCACTGTGCCTCAAATATAGTTTTTGACCACATTTGTGGTATCAGTATACTCAGGAGAAATTTCATAACAAATTTTAGGGTCCATTTTCTCCAGTTACCCTTGTGAAAATGCAAAACTTGGGGTTGAAAAACATTTTTGTGTGAATATTTGATTTTTTATTTTTATTTTGACTTCTCCCAGTTACTGTATAATTGGTCACCAAACACCTAAATAATTTCCCTCTAGTTTTCAAAATAGTGTTACTTTGGAGAGGTTTCCACTATTTAGGGGGCACTCCAAATGTGACAAGGCAACCGCTAATTATACCAGCAAAGTTTGCATTCAAAAAGTCAAATGGGGTTCCTTCCAGTCCATGCTCTGCAGTGCGCCAAAACAGCAGTTTTCCTCCATACATTGGGTATCAACGTACTCAGGAAAAATTGCACAATGAATAGTATTGTGCAATTTTTCCTGTTACCCTTCTGAAAATGCAAAATTTGGAACAAAAAACATTTTTGTGGGAAAAATGTGTTTTTTTATTTCACAACTCAACATTATACATTTTTGTGAAACATCTGGGGGTTTCAAGGTGCTCACCACACATCTAAGTAAATTCCCTGTGGGGTCTAGTTTCAAAAATGGTGTGATGTGTAAGGGGTTTCCATTGTTTAGACACATCAGTGGCACTCCAAATATGACATGACGTCCGGTAATTATTCCAGCAAATTTTGCATTCAAAAAGTCAAATGGCGCCGATTCCTTCCTGCCATGCGCTCAAACAGATTTTTTCCCTACATATGGGGTATCGGCATGCTCAGGAGAAATTGTACAACAACGTCTGGGGTCCATTTCATCTTTTTACCCTTGTGAAAGTAAAAAAAAAAATTCCCATTAATTCCTGTGTAGCACCTGAAGGGTTAATAAACTTTGTGAATGTGGTTTTGAGCACCTTTTGGGGTGCATTTTTTAGAATGGTGTCACTTTTAGGTATTTTCTGTCATATAGGCCTCTCAAAGTCACTTCAAAAGTGATGTTGTGCCTAATAAAAATGGAGTCAGAGTCCACTTTTGAAGAAGCATCTAACGCAAAACGCGCGTCAAGGGGTCAGTGAAGGAGACGCGGTGACTCTGCCAGTGACCATGGGTGAGCAAGATTGATTGATAAATGTGTCACAGTCGTGAATGACCAAATATGTAGATTTGATATGGGCACTTTTATCCCTTGAGTTTATCGATTATAATGATGTAATTGTTCTGTCCTGCTACACCCCTGGTTATTTTATGAGTCACTGTCTATCTTCTTTTGCTGTAACAGTGTGTCTCTGTACTTATCCTCCTCTTCTTAGCCAATTTTTGAGGGCTTGTATTGATTGTATTGACTCAATAAAGTTTGTTCATACTTTAGTCATTTTGTGGTGGTTTATGTACTCTACTTCCTTTTGGTGTGCCTATATCTATGAGAGTATTCCATCTGCTTATACAACATACTGCATTAATGCATTTATTACGGGAGCAAGATCTTTGTTCTCCTCGGCCGTGGTATTGTTTTTTTTTTTTGTGACTCTGTATTTAAGTCTCTTATTTAAAAGCGTAAAAGCTAAAAGTTTGAAAATTGCTAAATTTTCAAAATTTTCCCCATATTTGTTTTTTTTTCCACAAATAAATAGTAGTATCAAAGAAATGTTACCACTGTCATGTCAAGCACAATATGTCATGAGAAAATCCTCAGAATCATTGAGATCCGTTGATGCGTTTCAGAGTTATTAACTCATAAAAAGACAATGGTCTGCACCTGTTGGAACTCATTGCTGGTATAAAAGACGCCTGTCCACATAATCAATCCCACTCCAACTTCCCCACCATGGCCAAGACAAAAGAGCTGTCTAAAAATACCAGGGGCAAAATATCAGAACTGCACAAGGCTTTGATGGGCTACAGCACAATAGGCAAGCAGCTTGGTGAGAAAGTAATAACTCTTAGTGCAATTGTTAGAAAATGGAGGAAACATAAGATGACTGTCAATCTTTCCTGGTGTGGGGGTCCATGCAAGGTATCACGTCGTGGGGTAAGGATGATACTGACAAAGGTCAGTAATCAGGCCAGAACTACATAAAAGGACCTGGTCAATGACCTGAAGAGAGCTGGGACAACGTTCTCAAACATTACAGTTAGTAATATGCTATGCCATCATGGTTTAAAATCCTGCATCCCTCTGCTCACACCAGCACTTACCCCGGCACGTTTGAAATTGACCAATGACTATCTGGATGATCATACGAGGCATGGGAGAAGGTCATGTGGTCAGATGAGACCAAAATGTAACTTTTTGGTATGAACGCCATTTAAAAAAAGAGAATGTCCAGCTTCACTGAATTCATTAAAAATAGTTTTCTTTATTCACAAACTTTAAGCAGAGAGGATACAGACTTCAGCTCGAGCCATATGGGTAAGAATCTCAACGCGTTTCTGGAGACTAAGCTCCCTTAAAGTCTCCAGAAACACGTTGATGTTCTTACCCATATGGCTCGTGCTGATGTCTGTATCCTCTACGCTTAAAGTTTGTGAATAAAGAAAACTCTTTTTTACGGATTCGGTGAAGCTGGACATTCTCTTCTTTTATGGATTCTATACGCCTGGACACAGCGGGTCCGTGCTCCCGAAGATTGGTTTATGCATCACGGGTGAGCTGGTTTATATTCCTTCTTTCTATGAATGCCATTTGCTGTGTTTGGTGGAAGAAGGATGAGTACAACCCTAAGAACATCATCCCAACCGTGAAGCAGCGTGGGGAAAAATCATACTTTGGGGGTGCTTTTCTGCAATAGGGAGAGGATGACTCCACCATAGTCCCACCTTAAGGCATGAGAATCTCATTAACACAAAATTGAAAATAAAGATTAAGAAACAACCATAAGACTGATTTCATCAACCAAGGTATCATTTTATTCAGTATAACGGCACTGACCTGACACTCTCTGTAGGTTACTTAGCAAAATACTGCTGACAGGTTCCCTTTAAAGATGAGCTAGTTTGACATTTTGGGGTTGAATATGAACTCAAAATCAACTTCCAAACCTACATTTCTATTTGTATGCAGGATAGTTCCCCACTGCTTTCACCAGAGTACTCCACTTCTTGGCTTGCAGGAAAAGCCGTAAGATTTAAAGAATAATGACATGGCCCCCTTCGTCACCTGATCTAAAACATATCGAGGGTATTGTGGCCACCTTAAAATGCATATTTAAGCTAAAGAAAAATAGTTCACCTCTCTGTACAGTGTTTGAGAGGCTGTGGCTAATTCTGCCCAAAAAGCTGACCCTCGAAAGATTAGTAAACTGACAAACTTCATGGATGGAGAGCTTATGTCTGTTGCTGAAAAGAAATGTGGCTAAATTGGTCAGTGAGATATACATATTAAAAAATGTCAGAAATGTTTTTTTTCTCACATTTTTAGTTTTTTAGTTGTTCTCACATTAACAGATGAAAATAAACAATTGAAATATGAAAATGTATGTTTTTCATTTAGTTGCATAATAACTCAGCACACAAATAATTGCTCAATAATTATTCAAAACACTAGACTGTGGCCCGATTCTAATGCATCGGGTATTCTAGAATATGCATGTCCCCGTAGTATATGGACAATGATGATTCCAGAATTCGCGGCAGACTGTGCCCGTCGCTGATTGGTCAAGGCAACCTTTATGACATCATCGTCGCCATGGCAAATATTATGACATCTACGTCAATACTGTGCCCGTCGCTGATTGGTCGAGGCGAATTCGCGGCAGACTGTGCCCGTCGCTGATTGGTCGAGGCAACCTTTATGACATCATCGTCGCCATGCTGTGCCCGTCGCCTGGCGGCCTCGACCAATCAGAGACGCGGGATTTCAAGGACAGACAGACAGACAGAAAAACCCTTAGACAATTATATATATAGATAGGCATTCTCATGAGAAAGGCAAAACGTAAATGTTTCTTTCTTTATTATTAAGGTTTCTTGGTTATTTAACTTTTTGAATTGACTTACAGCACTGTAGTCGTTCAGTAATAAAATGAATAATCAACAAATACATCCTAATAATTGTGCACTCAGTGTATTTCCAACATAAAGGACATTTACAACCGTGTGAAGTTTGGCACAATCTGTACCGCTTCGACACAATATAAACATAAAGAACATGGAAGAGCCCAGTAGCCTTTTCAAAAAAATTACATAGATTCTAAATAAAATGTAACAGCAAGCAGGTACACCTCCTTTACTATATACTTCATCACACTCTGAGTAAGGGGAGCATCATTAACAGGAGCGATTTACATAACAAAATATAATTTTAGAAAGAGTCAACCAAGATCTTTATCTACTTTGGCATCTATAAAATTTGCTGTGCAATTGTAACCAATAAAGGTGCTGAGCCACACAGATTTCCATAGATAAGATAAACAGGCAGTAAGCAATGATTTTGCAGAATAGTAAATAAATACCTGTGTTTCTAGGAGTTCAATTTCTGATCCACCTAGGCACTAGCGAGGCTTTGAAGCAGGTATGCATCTGACAGTTGCTACCAAGATTTTGTTCTTTTCGCTTTGCCCCTTGTTGATGAGAAATAGACATCCCAATCTGCATGGGCTTCATAGTACAGGTAATACGGTAGGTACAATTGTCTTTGCTGGAGGTGCAGTGTCAGCAGAGCCTCCCTTTCTATGTTTCTGCCACTGTTAACAGTATGAAGATGGATTGCCAGGGACATGGCTGAGACAAGAGAGTCATGAGATGAGAACTGAATAGGTTCTTGATTAGGTCAGAGAGTCCAGTAAAAAAACTGATGGTGAAAGAAGCGATCATAACAATTCAAGTCAGTGGCCCAGTGCCAAAACTCAGTGCAGGAATCCTCTGTACTACATCGATCCTGAAGGAGGGCTATTCATTTACTTACAGAAAAAGCGATTCAGTTGGATTTGTCATATAGAAGCCCTAAAACTTAAAATAATTGGTAGAAAGTGTCATGTTCTGCAGGATCAAGACATAGAGAAAAGAACCAAACTTGAGGATCACCTGACACATCCCACACACTAGCTATCAGAACCAGACTAATGTGGGCAGAGTCTGAAATACAGGAGACCACTTTCCGTAATGTTAAATGTACCTCTTAGCGACCAAAGTGGAAAATTAAATGACAGGCACTAACCAAAACTTTTCAAGTACTAGTAGACTTCAAAGTGTTCTACCGTATATTCTTTCCCAGGGCAGTCGTTGCCATATTTCAAAAGGTTTGCTCAACTCTAGTTCAACCAATTGCATAAAATGAAAAGATTTAGAACCTTTAAAATAAAATTTATTACAAAATGCATATATATTCTGTGAATGTGTATATATATATATATATATATATATATATATATATATATATATATATAGATATACACTGTATATCTATATATATATATATATATCTACTCAATGCTTGATAAAGGCTCAGATAGAGCTGAAATGTCGCCCGGCTATGTGGGTCGATTAAACCTACCACATTTTTTCACCTTTACTATGGAGTGCTGCCTCTTTTTTGTATCTTTGTGAAACTGGAGTAATCATTGGACTGGTTGCCTGGGGCTCTGCACCCGAAGATAAGTAGAAGTACTAGTGTTGTGCTGTTCCTTTTTTCTACTTATATATATATATATATATATATATATATATATATATATATATCTATATATATATATACACTCACTGGCCACTTTATTAGGTACACCTGTCCAACTTCTTGTTAACACTTAATTTCTAATCAGCCAATCACATGGCGGCAACTCAGTGCATTTAGGCATGTAGACATGGTCAAGACAATCTCCTGCAGTTCAAACCGAGCATCAGTATGGGGAAGAAAGGTGATTTGAGTGCCTTTGAACGTGGCATGGTTGTTGGTGCCAGAAGGGCTGGTCTGAGTATTTCAGAAACTGCTGATCTACTGGGATTTTCACGCACAACCATCTCTAGGGTTTACAGAGAATGGTCCGAAAAAGAAAAAAAATCCAGTGAGCGGCAGTTCTGTGGGCGGAAATGCCTTGTTGATGCCAGAGGTCAGAGGAGAATGGGCAGACTGGTTCGAGCTGATAGAAAGGCAACAGTGACTCAAATCGCCACCCGTTACAACCAAGGTAGGCCTAAGAGCATCTCTGAACGCACAGTGCGTCGAACTTTGAGGCAGATGGGCTACAGCAGCAGAAGACCACACCGGGTACCACTCCTTTCAGCTAAGAACAGGAAACTGAGGCTACAATTTGTACAAGCTCATCGAAATTGGACAGTAGAAGATTGGAAAAACGTTGCTTGGTCTGATGAGTCTCGATTTCTGCTGCGACATTCGGATGGTAGGGTCAGAATTTGGCGTAAACAACATGAAATCTTTGGGATGTGGTGGAACGGGAGATTCGCATCAGGGATGTGCAGCCGGCAAATCTGCGGCAACTGTGTGATGCCATCATGTCAATATGGACCAAAATCTCTGAGGAATGCTTCCAGCACCTTGTTGAATCTATGCCACGAAGAATTGAGGCAGTTCTGAAGGCAAAAGGGGTCCAACCCGTTACTAGCATGGTGTACCTAATAAAGTGGCCAGTGAGTGTATATATATATATATATATATATATATATATATATATATATATATATATATACTGTATATGTAGTATATGTAAGTATATATATTCATAAAACTACTTGTCTTCAAATGCAGTCAGAACCAATAATGCTCTGAGGACATTTTGCTAAACTTATTATTCATTTTTTAAGCTCCCAAACATTACATGCCAAATTGCTTACCATCTGTTTCTTATGTATGCAATGTTTTGTTTTCACTTTAGTCAAAGGCAACATCTGTAGGCTTCTAAATATTTGCTAAAGTAGTTGATGATGATAATCCTTATGAATATGGAATGTCTGATTTGAATTATATTGTTTTAGCCTTCAAAACAATTGTGTGATGGTGTAATTTTAGTGTAAAGATTTTATTGTAATGAATCCAAAAATTCATACAGCGTGCTTGATACTAAGCAAGAGAAGGATCTGAAGCTGAATCATGGTTTTTGCAGTCATCACAATAGAATAATTGCACAAGGTGTGATGTAATGATCTTCTTTGTCTGTTTACACAATTGAGAGGACACACGCATAAGCAAATACACTAAAGCGAACATCAAACTATATAAAATAAAATTGTCAAGAACAGTAACTAATCTTTCAGTAAAGTATCCCCATTAGACATATTTGAACATCTTTCATGTTTAATTAAGTCTCAAAACAGCTGCAATGATATTGCAACCCATTGCCTCTGGGCAACAGTAAGATGACCTTGTTCTGTAATTATAGATTTTATTCAAAGGCATTATTAAGAAATATTTTGACATGCAATTCTGTCAGGGCACAATCTTTCTTTTAAATTCTTAATGGATTTTAAAACAACTGTACCTGTAGATGGAATGCTATGAAAATCATATAGTCAGAATGAGTAACATAAAACAAAATATGCTTTCACTGGAAAGTAGATCATAGCCTTAGACCAAAATAAAAAAAGGAAATTATGAAGTAAAATTTAGCAAATAATATTAAATTGTAATGACAATGCACATGCATTTAATATATCATATCTCAAATGTAGCTCATATTTTGATCCACATGTTCTATTTAGACATATGGATGTCATAGAGCAAGATCAACTGCACATGTAATATGGTATTTTAAAGATTAGGCCATGGGACCATGGTTATTAACCCCCCCTGGCTAAAAACATCTGCCCCCAGCCACCCCAGAAAAGGCACATCTGGCAGATGTGCCTATTCTGGCACTAGCCACTCTCTTCCCACTCCCGTGTAGTGGTGGGATATGGGGTAATAAAGGGTTAATGTCACCTTGCTATTGTAAGGTGACATTAAGCCAGGTTAATAATGGAGAGGTGTCAATTAGGACACCTATCCATTATTAATCCAATACTAGTAAATGGTTAATAAAACACACACATTAGGAGAAAGTATTTTAATGAAATAAAGACACATGGTGTTGTAATATTTTATTATACTCTCAATCCAACTGAAGACCCTTGTCACCTGTAACAAAGTTAAAATAAAAAATCAACAATATCCCATACCTTCCGTCTTTAGTCAAGTCCCAAGATGTAAATCGATCTGAAGGGGTTAAATTAATTTACAAGCAGGAGCTCTGCTAATGCAGCTGTGCTCCTGCCTGTAAACATTGGGGAATGAATGGAGTGCAGGGGAACGTAATTACCTAAACTCGCGGTGATACACCCCCTGCAGGCATAAACTCATATGAACTTGAGAGTTGGAAAATATTCAGAAAAGTTCCAATGCTTGAGTTCCTATGAGGTTATGCCAGCAGGGGGCGCAGCACCACAAGTCTAGGTAGCTACGTTCCCCTGCTTCCATTCATTCCCCAGATTTTACAGTCAGGAGCACAGGTGCAATAGCAGGCTCCTGGCTGTAAAATTATTTAACCCCTTCAGATGGATTTACAGCGTGGGACAAGACTGAACGATGGAAGGTATGGGATATTGTTGTTTTTTTATTTTAACATGGTTTCAGGTGACAAGGGTCTTCAATTGGATTGAGAGTATAATAAACTATTACAACACCATGTGTCTTTATTTCATTAAAATACTTTTTTCATAATGTGTGTGTGTTTTATTAACCATTTACTACTATTGGATTAATAATGGAGAGGTGTCTTATTGACACCTCTCCATTATTAACCTGGCTTAATGTCACCTTACAATAGCAAGGTGACATTAACCCTTTATTACCCCTTATCCCACCGCTACACGGGAGTGGGAAGAGAGTGGCTAAGTGCCAGAATAGGCGCATCTTCCAGATGTGCCTTTTCTGGGGTGGCTGGGGGCAGATGTTTTTAGCCAGGGGGGGGGGCAATAACCATGGACCCTCTCCAGGCTATTAATATCTGCCCTCAGTCACTGGCTTTCCCACTCTGGCGGAGAAAATTGCACGGGAGCCAACGCCAGTTTTGCCGCGATTTAACCCTTTATTTTAACAGCTAGAGCCCCAAAATTTTGCACGCACACACTACTAACATTAGTTCTGAGGAATATGCAAAAAAAAGGGATATGAAATGGTTTACTGTATGTAAACCATGTCTCATACCATGGCGGGTTTGGGAATGAGATAGAAAAAGCCGGCAATTGAATTACCAGCTTTTCTGCTATCTAGCGCTGTATTAAATATAAATATATATGTGTCTCCCTGATATGTATGTATATATATATATATATATATATATATATATATATATATATATATATATATAGACTGTATATATGTTTTCATGAATATTTCAGCCCATGGATCCATTGTATGTCCGTTTTGCAAGCTGGCAAGAAAATCTCGCCGTACGGATGCCATACGGATTACATACAGAGGTTTACATGTGCAAAATACGCTGCCACACCCTGCCTACAGATGACATACGGATCACTATTTTGGGAACATTTCTGCGTATTACGGCTGTAAAAAACGGACCGTATTTTCATACGCCTAGTGTGACGCCAGCCTAAAGAACGCTCTGGTCAGAAACGTGTTGCCTGGATGTAGGAATAGGTTTGGGTCCATTCTATTATATTACATATGTTTAATTTTTTTATGCTGCTTTTTTGTTACTTATGTTTTTCATTTTACCAAATAAAGCTCATAGATTTTATGGAAGACTAAGAGTGCCTGCTTCTGCATAGATCTAATTGCACTGTTACAAAGTGCCTTGCCATACACCAGGACAGGTAAACTGATTGCAATTTTGTGTTATTTTTCACAGACTGTTTGATAATTGAAGGTTGAGAAACTTTCATTTGTATACTTCTGAGAAAAACTGATGAAACTGACCAAACTCTGATGGTAAAAGCTAACACACTGAACAAACTCTGATGATACTTTGATCAAAAACATTGTTGAAATGCAAAAGTTTTTTAGATACATGAAAAATCTCTGATATCTGATTTAGGCTTACATATACTGCATAGCTTAACCACTTTAGGCTATGTGCACACATTCAAGAAATTTAGCATTTTTTAGAGTTTTTTCTGCCGTTTAACTCCGAAAAAATGCTAAAAAAAGTTTACATGAGCATCCCATCATTTTTAATGCATTCCGCATTTTTTGTGCACATGCTGTGTTTTTTCCGCTGCGGAATCGCATTCCGGAAAAAAAAACAGCATGTTCATTCTTTGTGCGGAATCGCGGCAATTCCGCACACATAGGAATGCATTGATCCGCTTACTTCCCGCATGGGGCAATGCTGACAATGCGGGAAGTAAGCGGATCATGTGTGGCTGGTACCCAGGTTGGAGGAGAGGAGACTCTCCTCTAGGCCCTGGGGACCATATACTTGTAAAAGAAAAAAGAATTAAAATAAAAAATCGTGATATTCTCACCTTCCGGCGGCCCCTGCAACCTTCCTGCTCCTCGCAATGCTCCCGTTCCCAGTAATGCCTTGTGACAATGACCTGCGATGACGTAGTGGTCTCGCGTGATGCAACGTCATCTAGGGTTATTGCCCTGAGGCATTACTGGGAACAGGAGCTGTCGGGAGCATCGTGAGGAGCGGGAAGGCTGCGGGGGCTATCGGAAGGTGAGAATATCATAATTTTAAATTTTTTTATTATTTTTAACATTATATATTTTTACTATTGATGCTGCATAGGCAGGATCAATAGTAAAAAGTTGGTCACACTTGTCAAACACTATGTTTGATAAGTGTGACCAACCTGTCAATCAGTTTTCCAAGCGATGCTGCAGATCGCTTGGAAAATGCTAGCATTCTGCAAGTTAATTACACTTGCAAAATGCTAGTGTTTAGCGGGACTATGCATGCCAATTCTGCATGTGTATTTCCTGCGGCAGGGAGTTGAAGAATTGCCGTGGAAATTTCTGTGGCAATTCTGCAACTTGTGCACATAGCCTTAATACTAAGTAAGATAAAAATCTATCCTGAGCACAGGTCACTAATGTACCCCAGGATGTGACTAGCTGTCTTAGTGATTCACTGTACAGCTTCTGTATCAGGGCAATTGGCAGCAGGAACCCCACTATTCCTCACAACTGGGCTCCTGATTTAATTGCTAGGCCCGGCTTCCTCACTGATCCTAGTAGTTTAACAGCTCACATGCCTTTTTCATTCATTACAATGGTACATAAGGAGTTCAATAGCCATCAGTCAATCAACATCCACATACTGCAGTATTGAGTGCTGATGGCTGGCTGTTAGTGTTGAGTGATACCTTCCGATATTCGGAAATATCGGGATCAGATTGTATCGGCCGATATCCAAAAAATATCACCGATACCGATACGGAAACCAATGCAAGTCAATGGGACACAAATATCGGAATGAAGATAAGCCCTTTCTTTCCTTGTACATCCTGTTCCAGAGGGGGGAAGAGTGTGGGCGGTTCATGGGTGGAGACTGCGTGTCTGTGTGGGACCATGGGGGGTCTGTGCGGGCCTGCCGGGGGTCTGTACGGGCCTCTCGGGGGTCTGTACGGCCTGCTGGGGATCTGTGCAGGCCTGCCGGGGGTCTGTACAGGCCTCTCGTGGGTCTGTGCGGCCTGCTGGGGATCTGTGCAGGCCTGCCGGGGGTCTGTACAGGCCCCTTGGGGGTCTGTGCGGCCTACCGGGGGTCTGTATGGGCCTCTCGGGGGTCTGTATGGCCTGCCGGGGGTCTGTACGGGCCTCTCGGGGGTCTGTGCAGTCTGCCGGGGGTCTGACGGGGTGTGCAGGCATCGTCTGATGGGACTACAAGTCCCATTGGGCTATGTCTGCTACAATGGCAGTGATTGACACATTAGCCAATGATTGGACAGTAGTAGTCCCATCATCCGGCTAATGCATTGAATGTAAAAAAAGAAAAAAAAATACTACATACAACATACATACTACATGCATACAACATACATACTACATACATACATACAACATACATACTACATACATACAACATATATACATACAACATACATACTACATACTGTGGTGCAGTGACCCATGTTACAGCCAGGGGGCGCTGTGTCTGTGCTTCAAGATGCGCTTGGAGGCATAAATGTGATGAGACAAAGTCTGGCAGGAGTGTAAATTGCCAGTCTGAAGTTAGGTTGGTGTGCTGGGACCTGTAGTCCCACAAGTAATTGTGTAGTTCTAATGAAAGACTGGCAGGGCTAGTTATGAGAGATGGGAGGGTCAAACTAGCCACACACACCCACACTCCCACCCAGGGGAGTGGTTACACCTAGATAATGTGACCAGGGTGTGGGTCACATGGTCAGACTGCATGGATCTGTTGGATCCATGTGCAAGGTCCTGGACGGTCGGTGTTGGAGTCCTGGAAGCACCTGAGACCATGGATCTAGTGGACGGTCAGTGTTGGAGTCTCCTGGCAGTGGAGATGTCCTGGAATCACTGAAGAGTGAGTCCTGCAATAGCCTGTGTGTTGGATTGTCCTGAAGTGCGCTGGAGTCCTGGAGGCACTGCTGAGACTATGGACTGAATGCTCGAGGTGTTGGATTGTCCTGGTATGGGCTGGAGTCCTGCAAGCACCTGGTAAGAGTTTGAGTCCTGGAATGGTCAGAGTGTTGGATTGTCCTGGGATGGACTGGAGTCCTGTAAGCACCTGGTAAGATCATGGACTGATGGTCTGTGTGTTGGAAATGCCTGTGATTGGACTTCCTGGAAGTGCATGAAAAGGCTGCATATACAGAGCCTTAGACGGTTTCTGTGTTGGGGAAGCTACAATTCCTACTGTGGGTCTGGACTATCCGAGGTGCCTTGGTCACAAGGATGGTGATCCCAGTGAGGCAGTTTCCCTGTGAACCAGCACTGGCAGGGGTCAGTGTGTGGAGCTGGAGCTCCTGAGAGGTAACCCCTGGTATGGGAAAAAACCTGGCAGAGATGTACCTGCCATTGGAACAGACTGCTGGTGGTTAAAATGTTCTGTTGATGCATACAATGAACTGTAATGAACTGTGCGCTAACATATGACAGTTGCTGAACTGTGCAGTCACCTGGTGACTGGAGAGATAAGGCGTGACTATTGAATGCTTTGTAAAGCCACACGTGTTAAAGTAACAGACTATATGGAAGCTAGTGATGTACAACCTGACTTACGGTGCGGTTTATGATGCTTTAATAAACCGGAATGGACTAAATTTGTGTGAGATATCGTGCCTGTATGAGTTATTCCTGTGCAAAGCAAGTGTCCCCCAAGACCCGAAGTAAGAGAAATGCTACAATACATACTACATACTGTGATAGAAATATATATCATGTAGATCTCACTTGCATGTATACTCCTCTATAATCATATATTCTCATATACTCACAGCTAATATATACATTATAATCAATGGTTTAAAATGGCTGACATGAACTGATATAAGCCAGACAGATTGTATGGGGTTTTCCATCCCAAAAGTGGAACAACACCAGATGTATTAAGTGCTGATCAAATGTCTCAACTTTGTCCTAGATGCAGAGCTACATTTTAGTTGCTTAATCAGCAGTCATATGTGCATTAATCACAATATTCCATATATGTTTAGATAACCAATGACAGAGGAGCTAGACAATATGGTAATTAACTAACCACCCCTAACAACCCCTAACCACTCCTTTCTACATGCTATCATAAAAACTGTGTATGTACAATAACGTATCAGTATTGATGGAATGTTATTCACACAATAATGTTGCAGTCTCATTCCTTGAGCGCTCAAAATACTCAGTCTTATTGGGAGCGGTTGCAGCACACACAGGGATAAATTTATCCAACCCAAATTTCCATATCAATACTACATACATACTACATACATACATACAACATACTACATAGATACATACAACACACATGCAACATACTGCATACATACAACATACTACATACTGCATACATACAACATACTACATACATACAACATACATACTACATACATACTACATACATACAACATACTACATACAGTACATACATACATACACCATAAAACATACATAATACATTCAGTGGGGCAAAAAAGTATTTAGTCATTCAGCAATAGTGCAAGTTCCACCACTTAAAAAGATGAGAGGCGTCTGTAATTTACATCATAGGTAGACCTCAACTATGGGAGACAAACTGAGAAAAAAAAATCCAGAAAATCACATTGTCTGTTTTTTTTTTATCATTTTATTTGCATATTATGGTGGAAAATAAGTATTTGGTCAGAAACAAACAATCAAGATTTCTGGCTCTCACAGACCTGTAACTTCTTCTTTAAGAGTCTCCTCTTTCCTCCACTCATTACCTGTAGTAATGGCACCTGTTTAAACTTGTTATCAGTGTAAAAAGACACCATGCACACCCTCAAACACTCTGACTCCAAACTCCACTATGGTGAAGACCAAAGAGCTGTCAAAGGACACCAGAAACAAAATTGTAGCCCTGCACCAGGCTGGGAAGACTAAATCTGCAATAGCCAACCAGCTTGGAGTGAAGAAATCAACAGTGGGAGCAATAATTAGAAAATGGAAGACATTCAAGACCACTGATAATCTCCCTCGATCTGGGGCTCCACGCAAAATCCCACCCCGTGGGGTCAGAATGATCACAAGAACGGTGAGCAAAGATCCCAGAACCACGCGGGGGGACCTAGTGAATGAACTGCAGAGAGCTGGGACCAATGTAACAAGGCCTACCATAAGTAACACACTGCGCCACCATGGACTCAGATCCTGCAGTGCCAGACGTGTCCCACTGCTTAAGCCAGTACATGTCCGGGCCCATCTGAAGTTTGCTAGAGAGCATTTGGATGATCCAGAGGAGTTTTGGAGAATGTCCTATGGTCTGATGAAACCAAACTGGAACTGTTTGGTAGAAACACAACTTGTCGTGTTTGGAGGAAAAAGAATACTGAGTTGCATCCATCAAACACCATACCTACTGTAAAGAATGGTGGTGGAAACATCATGCTTTGGGGCTGTTTCTCTGCAAAGGGGCCAGGACGACTGATCCGGGTACATGAAAGAATGAATGGGGCCATGTATCGTGAGATTTTGAGTGCAAACCTCCTTCCATCAGCAAGGGCATTGAAGATGAAACGTAGCTGGGTCTTTCAACATGACAATGATCCAAAGCACACCGCCAGGGCAATGAAGGAGTGGCTTCGTAAGAAGCATTTCAAGGTCCTGGAGTGGCCTAGCCAGTCTCCAGATCTCAACCCTATAGAAAACCTTTGGAGGGAGTTGAAAGTCCGTGTTGCCAAGCGAAAAGCCAAAAACATCACTGCTCTAGAGGAGATCTGCATCGAGGAATGGGCCAACATACCAACAACAGTGTGTGGCAACCTTGTGAAGACTTACAGAAAATGTTTGACCTCTGTCATTGCAAACAAAGGATATATTACAAAGTATTGAGATGAAATTTTGTTTCTGACCAAATACTTATTTTCCACCATAATATGCAAATAAAATGATAAAAAAAACCAGACAATGTGATTTTCTGGATTTTTTTTTCTCAGTTTGTCTCCCATAGTTGAGGTCTACCTATGATGTAAATTACAGACGCCTCTCATCTTTTTAAGTGGTGGAACTTGCACTATTGCTGAATGACTAAATACTTTTTTGCCCCACTGTACATACTACATACATACATCCTACATACATACTACATGCATACATACTACAAACATACTACATACATACAACATACATACTACATACATACTACATACAATACGTTCATACATTACATACAATACATACATACAGGCATACAGTACATATAACATAGAGTACATACTCACCATCACTTGTCATTTCGATCCCCGAAGCCAATGTCATCTGTAAAAAAGATTAAAATAACAAACAACCAATATACTCCCTGATCCGCAGAAATCCACAAGTGTCCCATGATGATCTCCAGTGGAGAACGGAAGCATCAGCTGATGCGACCGCTCTCTAGGGGCTCCAGGAACACAATGGCGGGAGGAAGGTATCATTCCACACTGTATTCCTCCGCCGCTGTAAAAATATAGTCCCTAGTCTCACTTTTGGCATTTCTGTATGAGAAATTTTCCCATGCAGCAATTGCCATAAAGTGAGACTTTGAACTCTAGTAACCTCTCAGTGATGCACTGCAGGAAACCTTGTCTCCTGTCAGTGTGTCACTGAAGGTCCCATAGAGCAGTGACATCACCCGATGTCACTGTTCTATAGGGGAGATCGTCGTGGGACACTTGTTATTAATTGGACTATGGGGCGGACAGGTAGTATACGGTTTATTATTTTACGCTTTTTGCAGGCGATGAAGTATGGTAAGTATGGTTAAATGAAGAATTTAAAATACTTTTTTCTAATGTGTGTGTTTTATTAACCCTTTACTAGTATTGGATTAATAATGGATAGGCGTCTTATTGACGCCTCTCCATTATTAACCTGTCTTAATGTCATCTTACAATAGCAAGGTGATATTAACCCCTCATTACCCCATATCCCACCGCTATACGGGATTGGGAAGAGAGGGGCTAAGTGCCGGAATCTTACAGATGCGCCATTTCTGGGGTGGCTGCGGACTGGTATTTGTAGCCGGGGGGGGGGGGGGCAATATCCATGGACCCTCTCTAGGGTATGAATATCAGCCTGCAGCTGTCTGTGTAGCCTTTCTGGCTATAAAATATAGGGGGACGCCACGTCATTTTTTTAAGGGTCCCCTTATTTTAATAGCCAGTAAAGGCTACGCAGACAGCTGCGGGCTGATATTTATAGCAGGCTACAAATATTGGCCCTCGGCCGTCGGCTTTTCCCCTCTGGCACAGAAAATTGTGCGAGAGAGCCCACGCCTTTTTTTCCGCTTTTTAAAAAAAATTAAACACTCCTTAAGGCCTCTTTCACACTTGCGTAGGTACGGGTCCGTCGCTATGCGTTGGGCCGAAGTACCGACGCACGTTGTGAAATTTGTGAACGACGTGGGCAGCAGATGCAGTTTTTCAATGCATCCGCTGCGCATTCTGAAGTCTGGGGAGGAGGGGGCGAAGTTTTGGCTGCGCATGCGCGGTAGAAAATGGCGGACATGACGGACAAAAAAATGTTCACTTGAACATTTTTTCGTGCCGACGGTCCACCAAAACATGACGGATCCATTGCACGATGGACGTGACATGTGGCCATCTGTCGCGATCCGTCGCTAATACAAGTCTATGGGTAAAAAACACATCCGTTTTTTGCCAGATACGTCAAAAAAGCTGTTTCTTCCGGACGGAAAACACATACAGAGGAACGGTTTTTCTGTCCGGCGAAAAAATGTACAGCAACGGATCTGGCAAAAAACGGATGAAACGTGTGGCCATCAGGCGCAATCTGGCACTAATACAACTCTATGAGAAAAAAAGGATCCTGCAAATGTGCTCGCAGGATGGTTGTTTGTTATTTTAATCTTTTTTACAGATGACACTGGCTTCGGGGATCAAAATGACAAGTGATGGTGAGTATGTACTCTATGTTATATGTACTGTGTGTCTGTATGTATGTATTGTATGTAATGTATGAATGTATTGTATGTAGTATGCATGCAGTATGTATGTAGTATGTATGTATGTATGTAGCATGTATGTAGTATGTATGCTGTATGTATGTAGTATGCATGTAGTATGTATGTAGTATGTTGTATGTATGTAGTATGTATGTAGTATGTTGTATGTATGTAGTATGTATGTAGTATGTTGTATGTATGTAGTATGAATGTAGTATGCAGTATGTATGTATGTGGTATGTATGTAGTATGTATGTATGTAGAATGTATGTAGTATGTATGTAGTATGTATGTAGTATGTTGCATGTATGTAGTATGTTGTATGTATATAGTATGTATGTAGTATGTATGTTGTATGTTGTATGTATGTTGTATGTATGTTTTTATGTATGGTGTATGTATGTAGTATGCATGTTGTATGTATGTTGTATGTATGTAGTATGTATGTAAAATGTTGTATGCATGTTGTATGTATGTATGTTGTATGTATGTAGTATGTATGTTGTATGCATGTAGTATGTATGTTTTATGTATATAGTATGTTGTATGTATGTTGTGTGTTGTATGTAGTATTTTTTTTACATTCAACACATTAGCCGGATGATGGGACTGCTATTGTCCCATCATTGGCTAATGTGTCAATCACTGCTATTGTAGCAGGCATTGCCCGATGGGACTTGTACTCCCATCGGACAATGCCTGCCCACCCGCACAGACCCCCGGCAGGCTGCACAGACCCCCAAGAGGCCCGCACAGACCCCTGGCAGGCCGCACAGACCCCCAGCAGGCCGCACAGACCCCCGAGAGGTACATAAAGACCCCCGGCAGGCTGCACAGACCCCTGGCAGGCCGAACAGACCCCCAAGAGGCCTGTACAGACCCCCGGCAGGCTGCACAGACCTCCGGCAGGCCGCACAGACCCCTGAGAGGCCCGTACAGACCCCCAGCAGGCCACACAGACCCCCGGCAGGCCGCACAGACCCCCGGCAGGCCGCACAGACCCCCGATAGCTCCATAAAGACCCCCGGCAGGCTGCACAGACCCCTGGCAGGCCGAACAGACCCCCGAGTGGCCTGTACAGACCCCCGGCAGGCTGCACAGACCTCCGGCAGGCTGCACAGATTCCTGAGAGGCCCGTACAGACCCCCAGCAGGCCGCACAGACCCCCGGCAGGCCGCACAGACCCCCAGCAGGCTCATACAGACCCCCAGCAGGTCCGCACAGACCCCCCTGCAGTCATGCACAGACCCCGCTCACACACACAGACATGCAGTCTCCACCCACGCACTGCCCACACTCCATTATAGTGCATCATTGCACTATAGGAACTTCCAATTCCGGAATCCGATATCTTAATAGTATCGGAACTCAGTATCAGAAATTCGAAGCAGCGAATATCGGCCGATATCCCATATTTGCAGTATCGGAATGCTCAACACTACTGGCTATACAAACCAGAGGCCTGACAATGTCCTACTAGTCTGCTGATACTGGATAATTCTGACACTGCAAGCTGTGAGCATTGTGAGGATTCACAAGCAGTTCTGCAGAGTGACTTCAGACTTTCATGCCACACCTGGACAACCCCTTTAACACAAGTAACATAATACAGTTTATATACATCAAATTATTGACAGTAAATGGAATTTCATGAAGTAGAAATGAAAAAAAATCAAAGAGGAGAAGCAGGAGTGTAGCGAGGTGAGAGATTATTTAGTTGGGCAGCAGAGTTAAGGAAGGACTGGAGGGGTGTGAGAATGTTAGAAGGTAGGCCACAGATGAGGATGTTGCAGTAGTAGCGGCTTGAGATGATCACGGCATGCACAAGCATTTTGGTAGAGTGAGGGTTGAGGAAAGGACAGATCCTGGAAATATTTTTGAGCTGGAGGCAAAAGGAGGTAGCAGCAGCTTGGATATGTGGTTTGAAGGACAGGTCATAGTCAAGGGTTATTCCAAATCAACGGGTTTCAGGGACAGGGGAAATGTGATTTCATTTATTGTGATAGGGAAGATATGTGAGATGAAGGAAAGATAATTAGGTCAGATTTGTCCACATTGAGCTTGAAGAAGCAAGAGGAGAAGAAGGAGGATATGGCTGATAGACACTAGGATTCTGGACAGCAAAGAGGTGACATCTGGGCCATAGATGTAGATCTGAGTGTCATCAGCATATAGATGGTACTGGAAGTCATAGGACTTTGTGAGTTGTTCCAGGCCAAGGGTATAGATTGAGAAGAGAAGGGGTCCTAGGACAGAGCCTTGAGGGACACTAACAGAAAGAGGGTGAGATGAGGAGGTAGTGTTGGAGCAGGAAACACTAAATGTGCGCTTAGTGAGGTATGAGGAGATCCAGGATAGGGAAAGTTCTTTGACACCAAAGTAAGAGAGGATCTATAGCAGGAGGCAATGGTCAACTGTGTTGAAGGCAGAGGACAGGTCTACAAGGAGGAGTACAGAGAATTTTCTGTTAGCTTTGGCTGTAAGTAAGTCATTAATAAGTGTGGTCAGGGCAGTCTCTGTGGAATGGTAGGGATGAAGCCAGATTGTAGGTTGTCGAAGAGTGAGTTAGATGCAAAGTGAGAGGAAAGTTCAGTGTGGACATTCTGCTCAAGGAGTGATAGCTGGACACAGCGCTCGGGACAAGGGATGGCTTTTTGAGGATAAGAGTAATTGTAACATATTTGAAAGCAAAGGGGAAGGTACCAGAAGTTAGTGATAGGTTGAAGAGATAGATTAGGAATGGGATAAGTGTGATGGTGAGGTTGGGGAGGAGGTGAGATGGGGTCAAGTGGTGTGATTTGGAGAGATGAGCAAGCTCTCCTTCAGTGATTTTGGAGAGGGAATTTATGAGGTTAGGGCATTGGTTTGGTATATAAAGGAGTTGTGGTGGTCGGACATTAAAGACTTGCCTTGTTTGGTCTATCTTAATTTTGAAGTACGTGGCAAAGTCCTTGGCAGAGATTAGGGAAGTTGGAGGGGCAGTGTTTGGCGGAGGAGGGAGTTAAACGTGGTGAATAAATGTTTGGGATCGTAGTATAAGGAAGATACAAGGGAAGTAAAAAAGGCCTTATTAGCAGAGGTGAGAGCTGATTTAAATGCGAGTGTTGCTTGTTTGAATTTGATGAAGTCATCTTGCGAATGTGTTATCTTCCAACACCGCTCTGCAATTATGAATACTTACCAAGGCTGTTTAGTGATGTTATTGTGCCAGGGTTGCCTATTGATTCGTCACACTCTGCCATGCATGACAGGGGCAACCGAGTCTGGCTGATGCAAGAGTGGCATTGTAGAAATTAGTGGCAGTGTCTGTGTCATAGAGTGAAGATATGGAGGACAGCGGTAGAATAGAGTCAGAGAGTGTGGGAGTGTCTAGATGTGTGAGGTTTCTGTGGGGTTGCGCAAGTTGGTGGACTTGAGTGACAGGTGAGGAGGACAGTGATGAGAACATGAGTAGATGGCTGTCAGAGGGAGAGGGGAGGTTGTGATGTTAGATAAGGAGCAGAGATGCGTGAAGACTACGTCTAGTGTATGTCCGTCTGTGTGGGTGGCTGAGGAGGACCACTGAGTAAGTCCAAAAGATGAAGTGAGCGTGAGCGACAGGAGTTTGGTGGCTGCCCACTGTTGGATGTCAATGGGGATGTTGAAGTCACCCATGATGTTGGTGGTAATGTCAGCAGAAAGTGAAGGAGCCAGGTGGAGAGCTGGTCAATAAAGGCCATGGTCGGGCCTTGAGGTCAGTATACAACAGCCACTTGGAGGTTGCATGGAGAGTACATGCGGACAGAGTGGACTTCAAAAGAGGGGAGGATAAGGGAAGGAAGAGGTGGGATTGGGTTAAAGGTACAGTTGGAAGAAAGGAGAAGGCCCACGCCTCCACCATGTCTGTTGCCAGGGCAAGGAGTCTGGGTGAAGTGGAGGCCGCCGTAACATAGCGCAGCAGAGGAGGCTGTGTCGGAGGGTTTCAGCCATGTTTTGGTGAGGCCCATAAAGGAAAAATTAGGAAAGGTAAAGGGGTTGTTAATCACATTGAGTTTATTGCAGACAGAGTGGGCATTCCAGAGTGATCTAGATAGAGGGAGCAGGGTGGTTGGCGTCAAGGGCAAGGATTTGAAGTGGGAGAGATTTCGGGTGTTTATATTGGGTTGGGAGTGATAGAAGGAGGACATAATTGGAGGTATGAGCTGTGGGGGTCCAGGATTGGGAGATATGTTACCAACAGAGAGGAGAAGCAGAGAGAGAAGGAGAGCAGATGGGAGAAGGAGATTGAGTGACTTGTTTTATGTTTTAGTAGGAGAGATGTGATGTAGAGGAGGAGGTCAGGTGGAGAGGCATGAGGGAAGGAGAGATTATTATTTGTTTAGAGGGTGCTGTGTTATGTGGATAGCGAAACAGAGTGAGGAGTAATGGAGCCAAAACTGCTAGGACGTATGTCAGCATGGTGAGCGTAAGTGTGGAGGAAGAGAAAGAAATTTGGTACATTTAATAACAGTGGTTAGTCGTACCTTCTGTTCACTTCTGGTTCATTTCTGTGATATTTCTGCATACTTAAAGAGCCATGCTTATGGAGCCAGACCACAGTCAGACAGACCTGGAACTCAACATTTATAACAACCTAAGTGCACATGGAATAGGCCAGGTGTGATCAGGAGGGAGAGGCATCAGGAAGAATGATCACAAACACAGTAGGGGAGAATTAGAAGTCAGAAGGGAAAATGCAAACAGGAAATAGTCAGACCCAAATGGACAGACAAAACCAAACGTTAGCATCAAGGAATAAAGGTTATAAATGTGCAGGAAGAGGAAAAAACAAACAAAACATACCAGTAATGACAGACAAGCACAGAGAGAAAGGGGGGGGGGGGTCAGGAAATATGGATGCTATGGTGCTACTGTGCATCCTTCATGCCCTAAATGTGCTACTATTGTCTGCAGCACTTTTGGACTTGTCTCCTAGTGAGAACATCTGCGATGTCATTGTCAATTGCAGAGAGAGTTGCCAGAATCAGATATTGATTATTTGTGTGCCTAAGTGCATTCATTGAGGCAAAGTATTTCTCAGACAACCATTAGTATTGTCATTGATAGCATGTTAAGGAATGTAAGGAAGTGTATTTTAATGTGTGGTACTAATACTTAATAATGAACAAATAGAGATATTTGTTGAAAATTTTATTTCCTTGTTTTCATCATGTGAATTTCACTAACAACTAATTTCACAAATTTTCTTTGGTGTTGGAAATCCATGTCAAAGAGTGAATTTTAGTTTTCTTGGATTTCTCAATCTAAAGAGAAGACTGTCTTATCATGAACAAAAGTTGATTTGTCAGAACTTAGGACTGTAATGGAAGTACTTAGATTGGTGCACAGTCTGTAATTGAACAAAATTTTAAATGTATTTGATAAAGTTGAGCGAATCTCTCAAAATTAGGTTCCAGTCTGATTAATGGCAATTAAAGGGTAAAAAATCAGTATTCATCAAATAATTTTAACACAAATTGAATCAGCAAGAGGTTAAAAAACTTAAAGCCACCTCTCTTTAGTTATTCCCTTATATGGCCTACCTGCTTTCATCCAATTGTCTTTTCTATCTTCTTTCTTCTATTTTCCATCTAGCAGCATATTCTATTCACTAGGCCTATGCATCATGCAACACATTAATGCAGTGGCCAAATGAATGGAAACCCTAGCCAAAAAGAAGACAGAAGAAAGAAGACAGAACAAAAATAAGATTCAGAAGCCAATAGGAGGAGCAGTGATAGTGGGACAGGAATGTGGAGGGTCAAGAAAAGGTTTATCTCTTTTCCCTCTCTATGTAATAAAGCAAATTTCATTGTAAGACTTCAAGGTGGATTTGATTTGCTTTGAACCTATTCGTACATATTCCAGTATCTAAGTATTATTCCTTTTTACTAGACAATAGTTTATTTAAAAGATATAAGTTAGTGATCATTTCCTAATATAATGGACTTTAGGTGACAAGGACATTTTTAAAATTTGATGTGCTTTTTCACGTTAAATTGAAATTACATGGATAAAGGATATCCAGTTAAATAAATAATGTCAAATATTTTAATCCATCAGTTTACAGAATATGAATAATTCCACGCAGTTAGCATAATGTCTTTGAAATGTGTATTCTTCATCTTTTTATTTTGCTAAAATTTTCCTGCATTCTAAAAGAAATATTCTTCTGATATTGTACATTTAGTATTGTGTACAGTTATCCAGAAAAAATGGATTATACCTTGATTTTATGTCACTGGATATGAAAACAATATTCATTCTAAATATTGATAAGCATTATGCGAAATAAAATGTTCTTTGTTTCATATTAATTTATGTTTCATTCTGACAGCCTCTACTCAGGCATTTATATTCTACATTTTACTAAAACTAGAGATCAGCAAATATATTCGAGTGGAATTAAATTCTACTCGAATATTATAAAAATCCACATTTGCCATAATGCACATTTTTTTATAATTTGTTTCCAAGTGGATTCAACACATACATTTAGGAACGTCTGAACCATGAAAGGCCAGTAAACGTGGTAAAAAAACAGCAAAGAGAACCGGACAGGTGATGATGACAATGAGGATTGGACTGGCTAGAAAGAACAGCTGTGAGGGGACTTTTGTTTCTCTTTTTTACATTTTATGTTTATTATGCTCTGGGGTCTCGAAAGACCAAAGACCATTATAAGGGAACATGGTTTGTGGTGAATAACTTTTCTGCAAATTGAATTTTGCCTTCAACGCATCTCAAATTAAAACAGAAACATACAGATGAATACTATGGGAAAATGAGGGCCAGTGGGTGCTCTTGTCCACTGGCCTGACTAAAGACTAAAGAAAGACCACATGGATCATTGCTCATCCCACTGAATGCCCGCACTTCTTTCCCCTGGGCAGAATACTACACAGACAAAACAGGTTAAGGGTAACACACTATGGTAATTATTTATTGGATCACCAACAGTCAACAGCATAAACTACAGTCAGCGCAAATTTACAAGAAGGTGCAAATGACAGAGTTTCACCTTTTCACTGACTCTCCAGGAATTAGAGCATCTGCGACTTTGCGGCTTTATTTGCCAATTACATCAATCTGTGGTACATCGCTTTTGGCAGGCACCCACAGAGAGGAGGTAATGGCAAGCTTTGGAAGCTGAAAGAATACATTGAGGTATGTGGCCAGGTGCCCTGATTGTCCCAAAACTGGGTTATCCAAATCTCTTTGAAGGTTCAGAGATAGTCAATGGAGCAAATATGTATTCCTCCAGTTGACGTCATGGTTCTTTGGTTGCTGTTCTGTAGACTCATTCCTGGAGAAGAGAGGTCCCTTTGATACAGACAGCTTTCATTCCTGCCATAGGTTTGTGGGAAGGTGGGAGGAGATAATCCCTCATTGTTCTAGTGTTCAATTAACCCGCAGGGCTGGTACAATGGGTAAACAGCAGGCATTCATAAATTAACAAACATTGACTGCTTAATTAACCTGTGCCTTTGTCCTCCAAGATTATCAGAATAATAACTTGCAGGGCTGATACATTAGGTAATCATTAGGGATGAGTGAGTATTTTCACAAGTATTCGGTACTCAGCGAGCAATAAGGTACTCATGGTACTCGGAACATAGCGAGTATTTCACTACACAGCTCGCAATATTCAGATCTCTTGCATAGGCGTGTATATATATATATATATATATATATATATATATATATATTTATATATATATATATATATACACTGTGTTCCAAATTATTATGCAAATTGGATTTAAGTGTCTTAAAGATTTAATTGTTTTGTTTTTCAAATAAACTCGTGGATGGTATTGTGTCTCAGGGCTCAATGAATCACTGAAGTAAATCTTAAACACATGTGATTTTTAGTTTTCCAGGTGATTCTAATTAAAGGAAAACTACTCAGAAATGATGTTCCACATTATTATGCAGGTGAGAGGTTTCAAGCAATATGGGAAATAAAAAAGATCTCTCTGCTGCTGAAAAGCGTTAAATAGTGCAATGCCTTGGACAAGGTATGAAAAAATTAGATATTTCACGAAAACTTAAGAGTGATCATCATACTCTGATGAGATTTGTGACTGAAACAGAGCACAGACAGAGTTCATGCAAATAAAGGCATAATGAGGAAGTTTTCTGGCAGACAAATTCATTGGATTAAGAGAGCAGCTGCCAAAATACCATTACAAAGCAGCAAACAGTTATTTGAAGCTGCTGGTGCGTCTGGAGTCCCTCGAACCTCAAGGTGTAGGATCCTTCAAAGGCTTGCTGTGGTGCATAAACCTACTATTTGGCCACTCCTAAACAGTGTTCACAAGCAGAAATGGTTGCAGTGGGCCCAGACATACATGAAGACTAATTTTCAAACAGTCTTGGTTACTGATGAGTGTTGAGCAACTCTGGACGGTCCAGATGGATGGAGCAGTGGATGGTTGGTGGATGGCCACCATGTCCCAACAAGGCTGTGACATCAGCAAGGAGGTGGAGGAGTCATGTTTTGGGCTGGAATCATGGGGAACCAGCTGGTAGGGCCGTTTAAGGTTCCTGAAGGAGTGAAAATGACCTCAGCAAAGTAAATAGAGTTTCTGACTGACAACTTTCTTCCATGGTCTAAAAAGCAGAAACGTGCCTTCAGGAACAAAATCATCTTCATGCATGACAATGAATACCTCTGAGTAATTGGCTGCTATGGGCATAAAAGGAGATAAACTCATGGTGTGACCACCATCTTCCCCTGACCTCAACCCTATAGAGAACCTTTGGAGTATCATCAAACTAAAGATCTATGAGGGTGGGAGGCAGTTCACATCAAAACAGCAGCTCTGGGAGGCTATTCTGACTTCATGCAAAGAAATACAAGCAGAAACTCTCCATAAACTCACAAGTTCAATGGATGCAAGAATTGTGAAGGTGATATCAATGAAGGGCTCCTATGTTAACATGTAACTTGGCCTGTTAGGATGTTTTGGAGTTAAATAGCTTTTTTGTTCAGTGAATGTGACCTCCTAATGCTGCAAATTCCACAAATGAGCATTTTCAGTTCTTTAAAACATATCAAATGTTTAGAAATACTACTGTGCCTAATAATTTGGAACAGTGCATTTTGAGTTTTTATTCATTTTGGAGATTATACTGTTATCATTGGGAGGTTTCTTCAATAAAATTCGATGTATACTCTAACGGGTGATGACTTTTATTAGACTGACTGTCATTTGCACTGACCATTAAGGAAAATCCGAGAAAAATGTCATTTGCATAATAATTTGGAACATAGTGTGTATATATATATATATATATATATATATATATATATATATATATATATATATATATATATATATATATATATATATATATATATATATATATATCTTTATATTGCATAGAGATGTATATAGAAGATTAGCCAGTAATTCATTTGTCGACTTCTGTAAAATCAATGCAGGAGCCGGCAGGATAGGAGACATGGTTTATACACAGTAAATCCATGCAGAGTGGTTTGATATATAGATATGTGTGACCAATACAATTAGTATAGTGTGTGTGCAAATTATGGAGCTTGTATGGATTTAATAAAATAATATTTTTGGGGAAAAAAATTGCGTGGGGTTCAGTGCAATTTACTTCATCAGAGAGGGAAACCAATGACTGGGGACTGATGTTTATAGCTTAGGAAGGGGTTAATACCCATTGATCTTCCAAGGCTATGAATCTCAGCCTGCAGCTGTATATTTAGCCTTTACTGACTACTAAAATAGGGGGACCCCCCAAAAAAATGACATGGGGTCCCAGTATAATTAATAGCCCGAAAAGGCTATGCAGACAGCTGATAGTCATAGCCTAGGAAGAGACCAGGGATATTGGCCCCCTCTGGCTTCTGACACCAGCTCACAGCTACCCAGAAATAGCGCATCTGTAAGATGTGTCAATTCCGGCACTTAGCCTCTCTCTTCCCACTGTCCTGTAGTGGTGGCATATGGGATAATAGGGGTTAATGTCACCTTTGTATTGTAAGGTGACATCAAGCCCAATTGTAACGAGAGGCATCAATAAGACACCTATCCATTACTAATCATATAGTTGTTAATGAGTTAAAAAACAGACACAGCCAGAAAAAAAGTATTTTAATGAAATAAAACAATAAACCCAGTTTGCCATATTTATTGTTCTCCTAATCCATGTGACTCCTTCGATCAGCTGTAAAAAAAACAAAAAAACAACAACAATATTCCATACCTGTCCAATGTTCAGTCCCACGCCATTATCCATATCTGGGGGATATATCATTTACAACCAGAAGCGGTGCTAATGCAACCTTCCCGTCTGTAAACCACTGGTGAATGAATGGGAAGCTGCCGGCGGCAGCATCAGTGACTATCGATGATGGCACTGATGCTGCGCACCCTCACAGCCTGACCCTGACCTGTGGTGAACTCTGGAGTATGGAAAATGTACTGGCATTTTCCCACAGGTCTGGGAGGAGAGATCATCCTCATCCTCATCAGGAGCATGCCCAGACTTTGTAAAGAGGTCATACAGGCACGTGGAGGCCACACACTATTAAGCATAATTTCCTTGCCTTAATGCATTTCCACTGAAGTTGGATCAGCCTGTAACTTCATTTTCCACTTTGATTTTGAGCATCATTCCAACTCCAGACCTCCGTGGGATATTAGTTGTGATTAACGTTGATCATTTTTAGGATTTATTGTTCCCAACACATTCCACTATGTAATGAATAAAGATTTGCAACTGGAATATTTCATTCAGTGATATCTAGGATGTGGGATTTTAGCGTTCCCTTTATTTTTTTGAGCAGTGTATATACTGTATGTATATATATATACACTCACCGGCCACTTTATTAGGTACACCATGCTAGTAACGGGTTGGACCCCCTTTTGCCTTCAGAACTGCCTCAATTCTTCGTGGCATAGATTCAACAAGGTGCTGGAAGCATTCCTCAGAGATTTTGGTCCATATTGACATGATGGCATCACACAGTTGCCGCAGATTTGTCGGCTGCACATCCCAAAGATGCTCCATACAAGGCAGGATGGATGCATGCTTTCATGTTGTTTACGCCAAATTCTGACCCTACCATCCGAATGTCGCAGCAGAAATCGAGACTCATCAGACCAAGCAATGTTTTTCCAATCTTCTACTGTCCAATTTCGATGAGCTTGTACAAATTGTAGCCTCAGTTTCCTGTTCTTAGCTGAAAGGAGTGGTACCCGGTGTGGTCTTCTGCTGCTGTAGCCCATCTGCCTCAAAGTTCGACGCACTGTGCGTTCAGAGATGCTCTTAGGCCTACCTTGGTTGTAACGGGTGGCGATTTGAGTCACTGTTGCCTTTCTATCAGCTCGAACCAGTCTGCCCATTCTCCTCTGACCTCTGGCATCAACAAGGCATTTCCGCCCACAGAACTGCCGCTCACTGTTTTTTTTTTTCTTTTTCGGACCATTCTCTGTAAACCCTAGAGATGGTTGTGCGTGAAAATCCCAGTAGATCAGCAGTTTCTGAAATACTCAGACCAGCCCTTCTGGCACCAACAACCATGCCACGTTCAAAGGCACTCAAATCACCTTTCTTCCCCATACTGATGCTCGGTTTGAACTGCAGGAGATTGTCTTGACCATGTCTACATGCCTAAATGCACTGAGTTGCCGCCATGTGATTGGCTGATTAGAAATTAAGTGTTAACAAGAAGTTGGACAGGTGTACCTAATAAAGTGGCCAGTGAGTGTATATATATATATATATATATATGCACACCTATGCTATGTGTATATACGGTATGTTTTATATCTATTCTATTCTAACCTGTCAGTGTTTACTGTAGCTGCATATGAATTGCTGGCTTTTCAAAGGACACCGTTGCGTAAAAATCGAACAGCACTTTCATGGTGCGAGTGCTGTGTGATTGTTTTCTTGCACCCATTGACTTGCATTGGACTCACTACTTGCTACGAGTACCCGAGTATTAGGACTAGTGTTGAGCATTCCGATACCGCAAGTATCGGGTATCGGCCGATACTTGCGGTATCGGAATTCCGATACCGAGATCCGATACTTTTGTGGTATCGGGAATCGGAATCGGAAGTTCCCAGTGTATGGTTCCCAGGGTCTGAAGGAGAGGAAACTCTCCTTCAGGCCCTGGGATCCATATCCATGTAAAAAATAAAGAATTAAAATAAAAAATATTGATATACTCACCTCTCCGGAGGCCCCTGGACATCACCGCTGGTAACCGGCAGCCTGCTTTGCTTAAAATGAGTGCGTTCAGCACCTTCCATGACGTCACGGCTTCTGATTGGTCGCGTGCCGCTCATGTGACCGCCACGCGACCAATCACAAGCCGTGACATAATTCTCAGGTCCTAAATTCCTAGAATTCGGAATTTAGGACCTGAGAATGACGTCACGGTTTGTGATTGGTCCGTGGTGGTCACATGAGCGGCACGCAACCAATCAGAAGCCGTGACGTCATGGAAGGCCCTAAACGCGCTCATTTTAAGCAAAGAAGGCTGCCGGTTACCAGCGGTGATGTCCAGGGGCCTCCGGAGAGGTGAGTATATCAATATTTTTTATTTTAATTCTTTATTTTACACAGTAATATGGATCCCAGGGCCTGAAGGAGAGTTTCCTCTCCTTCAGACCCTGGGAACCATCAGGATACCTTCCGATACTTGGTGTCCCATTGACTTGTATTGGTATCGGGTATCGGTATCGGCGATATCCGATACTTGTCGGGTATCGGCTGTGCAAGCCAACTGCTTTTTTAAAAGCAAAAATCCTGTTGCTCCTTTCTGCAGTTATCTTGTTTATTTGTCCACACTTTTGTGTGCAGCAGTCCTTTTTGTTGCTGCCATACTTGTCCTGAGATCATTGTAGGGAGATTGAAATTGTACTACAGTCCCTGGATTTTTTTCAGATATCTTCCAGCCACTTGCTGCCACTTACATCGTGTTGTGTTACACACTGTGCCTGAGTTGTGGTGCTGTCTCCCCCCCAAAAAAGGGAGATTCAAAGTGTCACAAAGTGGATATACGTCAGTTCCGTTAGTTTGTCGTATATCAGCCAGCCACCTTCTGCCACTTACATTGTGTTGTACAATACACTCGGCCTGAGTTTGGGTTCAGTCTCCCCCCAAAAAAGTGAGATTGAAAATCTCACAAAGTGGATAAACCTCAGTCCTCTTAGTTTGTGGTGTATCAGCCAGCCACTTTCTGCAACTCACATTGCGTTGTAAAATACACAGAGCCTGAGTTTGGGTTCAGTCTCCCCCCAAAAAAAGTGAGATTGAAAATCTCACAAAGTGGATAAACCTCAGTCCTCTTAGTTTGTGGTGTATCAGCCAGCCACTTGCTGCGACTCACATTGCGTTGTAAAATACACAGGGCCTGAGTTTGGGTTCAGTCTCCCCCCCAAAAAAAGTGAGATTGAAATTCTCATAAAGTGGATATACCTCAGTCCTCTTAGTTTGTGGTGTATCAGCCAGCCAATTGCTGCCACTCACATTGCATTGTAAAATACACTGGGCATGAGTTTGGGTTCTGTGTAAAAAAAAAAAGTGAGATTCAAATGCTCACAAAGTGGATATACCTCAGTCCTCTTAGTTTGTGGTGTATCAGCCAGCCACTTGCTGCCACTCACATTGCATTGTAAAATACACTGGGCCTGAGTTTGGGTTCTGTGTCCAAAAAAAAAGTGAGATTGAAATTCTCACAAAGTGGATATACCTCAGTCCTCTTAGTTTGTGGTGTATCACCAGCCACTTGCTGCCACTTACATTGCGTTGTGTTATACACTGGGCCTGAGTTGTGGTGCAGTCTCCCCCCCAAAAAAGGGAGAATTAAATTCTGAACAAGTTTATATACACCTTCCACTTTGTTTTACAGTACCATATAACAGTTGTTATTTTGGTTAGATTTTCCCAAAAATAAGGAAGTCTGGTGGAAGAGGCCGTGGGCGGTCGTTGCCAGCTGGTACTGATGGTGGTGGTGGTGGAGCATCTGGTGGTAGTGGGAATAGCAAAATAGCAGCTAAGGCTGGAGGTGTTGAGCCAGCGTCATCGTCTGCCTACACAAGGCCTCGAAGGCTCCCTTATCTGGGAGTAGGAAAACAAGTTTTAAAGCCGGAGCAGCAGGAAAACGTTTCGGCTTTCATTGCTGACTCAGCCTCTAGCTCTTTTGCCTCCTCTTCAGAAAGTTCCAAATTTAAAAGCAGCAAGTTGTCAGTGGATGCTCCCGGTCAGGAACAAGTCACTTCCTTGTGTCCTTCACCCAAACCAAAAGTGAAGGATGCGTCAGGCGACACAACAGGTTACTCCATGGAGCTCTTTACACATACCGTGCCTGGGTTAGAAAGGGAAATTGTTAACAACCCATTACAAGATGAATCGGACATGGAGTGCACTGATGCACAGCCACAGCTAGATTATTATGCTGTTCAATTGACTCAGATCACTACATTGCCGTCACAGTGTACTGAGCCAGAATCTGACCGTGATGAGACTATGGTGCCCCATCCTGAACCCTATAGCACCTTACACAGTGACACGGAGAAAGGTGCACATGACATTGAAGAGGAGGTGATAGATGACCCAGTTGTTGACCCAGATTGGCAGCCATTGGGAAAGAGGGTGCCACTAACAGTAGCTCAGATGCAGAGGAGGATGATCTGCAGCAGCCATCAACATCACAACAGCTTTCATCTGTCAGGCCCGTCTCAGGCCAAAAAAGTGTGTCAACCAAAAAAACAGTTTTAGGACAGCGTGGCCATCTGGTGAAAGTAGCACAGCGTGTAATGCCTGAAAAGGTATTGCATAGTTGGAAGAGTACCAAAGCTCCCGACATAAGGACCTGAACCAATAAGAACAGGACAGGGAATATTGATAATATTAATTAATTTATTTTATTAAGTGACAATAGTGACAAACATTAATTGGAAATATATAGACATAAAATTAAATATAAAAATACATATATTAGTAAAAAGATTTTTGTGCACACTAAAAGCCGCAACACTTATAGGGCAAGCCAGATCCTCATAATGAGTTATAGCATGTATGGCACATTATCCCAATATACACACTAAAAATATAATAAATAATAAAAAATATATAAAAATATATAAAAATTATGTGTATAAAAATCAATTTGTGCCAGTGATATAAAGATATCACAAAAGAACTCCAAACAATTCACTCTCAAATATCAAAGTGACCATGAAGAAAATATACATAAGTGCTATGTGCAAGAGTTAAACCACCATTAAGAATACATAAGGTGCAAAAAAATGACCAAAAGGCCAAAAAGTGCTATGTGCCTATGGAAAAATGCCAATTACTTACAATGGTAAAGCAAGGGAATAACCCCAGGCTGCCAGCGGCTGATTAGTGTGCACCCCGACGCGCGTTTCAGACACGCAGTCCTTCGTCAGGGGGAGTGGACTATTTTACTAATAGTTGGAAGAGTGGAGTGTGGCAATTTTTTAACCAAGATCTGAATGATCAGTGCAAAGTTATCTGTAAGAAATGCTCAAAGACCTTTAGCAGAGGGAACAATCCCCTAAATTTAAATACAACGTGCATGCGTAGACATTTACCAGCATGCACTTGCAAGCCTGGACTAACTACCAAACGTCCTATACCGTTGGTGCACCTGCTCAGAATGAAGGTAGTCAGCAATGCTACATTGCTTCCCTCACTGTAAGCCCACCAGTTAGGACACCACCAGCAGCAAATGTGGAGGTATAGTCGCAAGGCCAAAGCAGTCATGGAATCACAAGGTTTTTAGTAGGAAACACTGCATGTAGGTCAACATCAAGAATACCATCACCAACCCTCTCTCAATCGGCCATGTCCACCACCACCACCGCTAGTCCACCATATGCACCTCTCCAGTCCAGCTCACCCTACAAGAGACTCTCGTTAGGAAAATAAACTACTCATCCTCTCATCCGCGTACACAGGGTTTGAATGCCCACATTGCTAGTCTAATCTCGTTAGAGATGATGCCCTACCGGTTGGTTGAAAGTGAAGCTTTCAAAGCCCTGATGGCCTACGCAGTACCACGCTATGACCTACCCAGTCGACAGTTCTTTGCAAGAAAAGCCATCTCATCCCTCCACAAGCATGTCAAAGACCACATTGTCCATGCACTGAGGCAATCAGTCAGTAGAAATGTGCACATCACAACAGATGCATGGACCAGTAGGCATGGCCAGGGACGTTACGTGTCCATCACGACACAGGGTTAATGTGGTGGATCCAGGGTCCACAGGGGACAGCCATAGTGGGACAGTTCTGCCTAGCCCATGGTCTAGGAAACAGTTGGCTGTAGGCATTTTCCCCTCCTCCTCCTCCAGATGTGAGAGCTCGTTCACAGAGTGCAGTCGCACGACCACTCCATCCGCAGCTGCCAGTGTTGCACACGAGGTATCCCATTATGGAAAAGCTAGTGGTAAGCGTCAGCAGGCTGTGTTGTGAAATGAAGTGTTTGGGTGACAACAGACACACCGCGGAAGTTGTGGCCGAGTACTTGCAGCAAGAAACTCAGTCATGGCTGGGCAGTGTACATCTTAAGGCTGGCAAGGTAGTCAGTGATAACAGAAGGAATTTTATGGCTGGCTGCCATAGCCCTTTCAGAACTGAAACACATACCTTGCCTGGCTCACACCTTGAACCTGGTGGTGCAGTGCTTCCTGAAAAATTATCTGGGGTTACCAGCCCTGCTCCTTAAAGGTAAGGTACCGCGTTTGTAGATCATTAATAAATCACTGTAATGTAGCATAACATGCTGCTATAACCAAGTTTTAAATGCATGTGAAACAGATTTCGTGTGTTATATGTGTTTAAAGAAGGAACTGGGGGCTGACATCTTGGTTTTGCAGCAGTAGCAGGGCACTAACAGTGTCATTTTACAGCACCCCATGGACATAGGAGACAATAGACCGGCGCTGACCCTATCTATAACATTGGAGAGGTGTTAGCAGTGAGCTGGGCACGCCTCTGTGGGCTGCACAACTCACTGCTGTAGGTGTGACTAGCAGCCATTTTATTATAGCCCAGTGCTCTCTGCCCAGCTCCACTTACTCTCTATCACAGGAGCTCCATTCACTCCATTAAGCTGCATTCACAGCCTGCAGAGAGAGGAGACACCTGACACCTGTCTCTGCCATACAATGTATCTCTCTCCTCCCTCCACAATGCCTGGCCATTCACTGCAGACCTGGAGCTCCTTCTTATCTTACTGAGGGATGAGTCACAGACAGCTCTGCTCAGAAAATGCTGCTCCATACATAAACACCACATAAACTATGTAACTGTGCTTCTGATGCAGTAACTGCTGGTGATAGCACACACAAAATGGCTCTGCCCTGTGATGCTGCTCTTCATTCTGCCCCAGGGATATTAGACCACCCAAAAGGGGAGGGAAATGCTGATGTCAGCAGTTACTGCCCAGATTTTCCAGCTAACAGTAAAGCTGGTAAGTCTTACTATAGCTGCTTGAGGTCTAAAACGGAAAATGCTCCCCCTAGTGGTCAATATATATATTTGTAAGAAAATATATAATATTTTTCATATAGAAATGTTTGCAAACAGTGCAAACATTGCATTAATACATTTTATTTACTATTTTAAGCTTAATTTCACAAAAAAACAAACTATAAGAAAACTGGTGGCACCTTCCCTTTAAGGTGCAAAGACTTTGCTCGCACATCCGCCGGTCACCCGTACACTCCAGCCGTATGCTGAACCATCAGCGATCGCTGAGGCTTCCCCAGCACCGCCTAATAATCGACGTTGCAACAAGGTGGAACTCCACACTGCACATGCTTCAGAGGCTGTGCGAACAGAGGCGTGCTGTAATGTATTTGTGGGAGGATACACATACACGGGCAGGCAGATGGATGGCAGACATGGAGTTCTCAGGTGTGCAGTGGTCGAAGCTACAAGACCTCTGTCAAGTCCTTCAGTGTTTTGAGGAATGCACATGGCTGATAAGTGCAAACGACGCCATCATAAGCATGAGCATCCCACTAATGCGTCTGCTGATGCAAAGTTTGACGCACATTAAGGAGCAGGCGTCTGCAGCCGAGGAGGAGGGAAGCCTTGATAACAGTCAGCCATTGCCTGCTCAGGGAACTCTCCTGGACGAGGTGGTGGACAAAGAGGAGGAGGAGGATGATGGGGATGAACATTTATGGGAGGAGGATGCTTCTCAGGGGGCAATAGACACTGGTGGCGTTGCAAGGTCAGGAACAGGGTTTTTGCTTGCGGGAGACAAGTGATGTTGATTTGCAAGAAAGTGCTCCTCAACCCAGCAAAAGCAGTGAATTGACACCTGGAACAGTGGCCCACATGGCTGACTATTCCTTGCGTATCCTAAAAAGGGACCCCCACATTTTCAAAATGATGACCGATGAGTTGACGATTACTGGTTGGCCTGCCACCTGGATCCACGATAAAAAGGAAAATTACAAAATATCATGCCACATGAGAACCTTGAGCAAATATTGGCTACCAAACAAGCAACTCTTGTAGACCATTTGGTCCAGGCATTCCCAGCAAACAGCGGCGGTGATGGTTCTCACAAGAGTTGTAGGGGGCAACATGGCAGAGGTGTTAGAGGTGCACAAATCAGAAATGGCGTTGGACAGAGGGGTTTTATGACCCGGTTGTGGAGTGATTTCGCAATGACCGCAGACATGACAGGTACTGCCGCATCGATTCAAAGTGACAGGAGACTGCATGTGTCCAGTATGGTTACAAACTATTTTTCCTCCCTTATCGATGTTCTCCCTCACAGGTCATTCCCCTTTGATTACTGGGCATCTAAAATAGACACCTGGCCTGAATTGGCTGAATATGCATTACAGGAGCTCGCTTGCTCTGCTGCTAGTGTGCTATCAGAAAGAGTCTTCAGTGCTGCTGGTTCAATACTGACCGAAAAAGGACTCGTCTGGCTACCCAAAATGTTGATGATCTAACCTTTATTAAAATTAACCAATCATGGATTTCAAATTATTTTGCCCCACCTTCCCCTGCTGACACGTAGCTTGCCTGAAAAATGTCTTGTTTTTAGCCTCCTCTGACTGACTGACCCAATTTCTCCATTTGCAGCTGCTGAATGTCCACCATAGGCCATTTTTTTACCTCCCTAAATGGGCTGACTCCCCCACAGTGCCATGGTCACCACCTAGCGCAAGCACCCATGCGAGTGCCGTTTGCCTGGACAGGTGGGTGTGCCCACTCTTGGGTGATGGCACTGGCACAGGGTCCCTCATAGTACAATGAAGTGTCTCTGACGGTGGTGGTGCACAACCAACGTCAGACACACCGCCGTAATATGAGGGGCCCTGTGCCAGTACTGCCACCCACGAGAGAGTGTTTTCCCCCAGGTCGAACACTGCTCTACCACTTGCCAAACTTACCTCTTCCTTCACCACTGTGTAGTCTGTGCTGTTAAATCCTTCAATGGCACTGCCAATACAATTTTTTTGAAATGATAGATGATAGCAAAAATATACAGGGGCCCTGGCCTCCATTTAGACCAGTTAATACTTTGCGCCAACTACAACTGTCTGCTACTCAGCAGAGGAGCCCACCCCTGTACCTAGCTATGCCACCTGTTTATTTATGAACATTTTTTTGGGCAGACATTTACCTCACTTTATTATTTTGGCCTACTAACTGTGTCAGCCACTCCTTACAGTTGTCCTCCACTGAACAAAGCTATGCCGCCTGTGTACTCCTGTAACCAATTTTGAACTGCATGTAGCCTACTTTTTTATTTTAGGCCTACTAAGTCTGTCTGCACCACTACTTACAGTTGTCCTCCACTGAACAAAGCTATGCCGCCTGTGTACTCCTGTAACCAATTTTGAACTGCATTTAGCCTACTTTTTTATTTTAGGCCTACTAAGTCTGTCTGCGCCACATCTTACAGTTGTCCTCTGCTGAACAAAGCTATGCTGCCAGTTTACTCCTGTTACCTATTTTGAACTACATTTAGCCTACTTACTTTATTGGGCCTGCTAACTGCCAGCCTCTCATTACAGTTGTCCTCTGCTGAACAAAGCTATGCCGCCAGTTTAGTCCTGTTACCAGTTTTGAACTGCATTTAGCCTACTTTATTATTTGGGCATATATATGTGTTTCCTCGTCATCCTGCCCATTGCCCAGCCAATGCTAGATGACTCTGCTGGTACATTGACCCAGACCACCACATTCCCCTTGCACTACACAGCCAGAATCTGACCCTGCTGAAAGCCAGGTTCCCCTTCCTGCATACTATACCACCTTACATGGGGACAAAGAGGAAGGTGCAGATGAAAGTGCAGGCTCCTTCATCAGGTGCGGGGGGCATACTCGTTGGCAACATCACTGGCACAGGGCCCCTCATAGTATGCAAAAGTGTCTCTGCCGGTGGGAGGCGCCCCCGCCATCATACACACCACCGTACTTTGAGGGGCCCTGTGCCAGTGCCAATGCGAATGAGTGGGCCCCCCCTTCTTGCTCAGAATCACAGCACTTGCAAAGTTAAATGCTTACCTCCCCCTGCTACACAGCCGTGACGTTTTCCGCGTTTCCTGGGCAAACGAAAACTTGAGCCAGCCCTACCCCCCCACCAGTTTGGCCAAATGACCCCCAGTTTTCAATGCCTAACTATTATTATAAAGTAAATTAAGATTGACAAGCTTCAGTAATAAGAATTGATGTTTTGGCATTAAAATGGGCACTGTAGGTGTTTTCCTGTCCTCCACTCACTGCCGACTTTGATTCCCCATTGACTTGCATTGGGTTCCGTGTTTCAGTCGGCCCCCGACTTTTCACAATAATTGGCCGATTTCACCCGACCCGACTTTTGAGAAAGTCGGGTTTTGCGAAACCCGACTCAATCCTAAAAAAGTAGAAGTCGCTCAACTTTACTCTTGACCTATTGAATAATACATTTGGCATAATCAAGAATAAATACCGTGTTGCCCCATATACTACTAATACTTCTACTAATGCTATTTTAATACTTTACACCATATTTCATACAACATTTACAAGATTTAGTTTGTCAAAGTAAAAAAAAAAATAACAACATTGAGTTACATTTATATTATTTCTACACTAATATTCAAAAAACATATGGGTATTACCTCTGGCTAGAGACTAGGGTTGAGCGAAACGGGTCGTTCATTTTCAAAAGTCGCCGACTTTTGGCAAAGACGGCGTCTCATGAAACCGAGCCGATCCCAGCGTTGCATCGGCCATGCGGTACGCGACTTTCGCGCCAAAGTCGCGTTTCAATGATGCGAAAAGCGCCATTTCTCAGCCAATGAAGGTGAACGCAGAGTGTGGGCAGCGTGATGACATAGATCTCAGTCCCCAACATCTTAGAGAAGGGCATTGCAGTGATTGGCTTGCTTTCTGCGGCATCACAGGGGCTATAAAGGGGCTTTCCCACCGACCGCCATCTTACTGCTGCTGATCTGAGCGTAGGGAGAGGTTGCTGCCGCTTATTCAGAAGCAGGGATAGTGATAGGCAGGGTACATAAAGCTGAAAACCGCTTGTGCTGTAGCGATTTCCACTGTCCAACACCACCTTTTGTTTGCAGGGACAGTGGAAGCTACATTTTTTTTCCTCAGCGCTGTCGCTCATTGGGCTGCCCTAGAAGGCTCCCTGACCCTGATAGCTGCGTTGCTGTGCCTGTGTGTGTACGACGCTGTGCAAACCAACTGCTTTTTTCAAAGCACAAATCCTCTTGTTCCTTCCTTTCTGCACAGCTATCTTTTTTGTTTGTCCACACTTTTTATTTAATTTGTGCATCAGTCCACTCCTTATTGCTGCCTGCCATACCTGGCTGAGATTACTGCAGGGAGATAGTAATTGTAGGACAGTCCCTGTTTTTTTTTTTTTTTTTTTTTTTGTGGGAGATTAAGATTGGCATTTCTGCTAGAGTGCCATCCCTGTGTGTGCCATCTCTCACTCAGTGGGCCATAGAAAGCCTATTAATTTTTTTGCTTGATTTGGGTTCTAAAATCTACCTGAAAAAAAATCACTACATCAATCAGTGGGAGAAAAATATTGGCCTCAGGGCTTGTGTGCCACTCCTGACTCCTGTGTGTGCCATCTCTCACTCAGTGGGCCATAGAAAGCCTATTTATTTTTTATTATTTGGTTTCTAAAGTCTCCCTGAAAAAAAAAAAAATTCAAACAGTGGGAGATTAATGTTGCCCTTTCTGCTTGTGTGCCACTCCTGACTCCTGTGTGTGCCATCTCTCACTCAGTGGGCCATAGAAAGCCTATTTATTTTATTATTTGGTTTCTAAAGTCTCCCTGAAAAATAAAAAAAAAATAAAACAGTTGGAGATTAATATTGCCCTTTCTGCTTGTGTGCCACCCCTGACTCCTGTGTGTGCCATCTCTCACTCAGTGGGCCATAGAAAACCTATTTATTTTTTATTATTTGGTTTCTAAAGTCTCCCTGAAAAATAAAAATAAAATAAAACAGTTGGAGATTAATATTGCCCTTTCTGCTTGTGTGCCACTCCTGACTCCTGTGTGTGCCATCTCTCACTCAGTGGGCCATAGAAAGCCTATTTATTTTTTATTATTTGGTTTCTAAAGTCTCCCTGAAAAAGAAAAAAAAAAGAAAACAGTTGGAGATTAATATTGCCCTTTCTGCTTGTGTGCCACTCCTGACTCCTGTGTGTGCCATCTCTCACTCAGTGGGCCATAGAAAGCCTATTTATTTTTTATTATTTGGTTTCTAAAGTCTCCCTGAAAAAGAAAAAAAAATAAAACAGTGGGAGATTAATGTTGCCCTTTCTGCTTGTGTGCCACTCCTGACTCCTGTGTGTGCCATCTCTCACTCAGTGGGCCATAGAAAGCCTATTTATTTTATTATTTGGTTTCTAAAGTCTCCCTGAAAAATAAAAAAAAAATAAAACAGTTGGAGATTAATATTGCCCTTTCTGCTTGTGTGCCACCCCTGACTCCTGTGTGTGCCATCTCTCACTCAGTGGGCCATAGAAAACCTATTTATTTTTTATTATTTGGTTTCTAAAGTCTCCCTGAAAAATAAAAATAAAATAAAACAGTTGGAGATTAATATTGCCCTTTCTGCTTGTGTGCCACTCCTGACTCCTGTGTGTGCCATCTCTCACTCAGTGGGCCATAGAAAGCCTATTTATTTTTTATTATTTGGTTTCTAAAGTCTCCCTGAAAAAGAAAAAAAAAAGAAAACAGTTGGAGATTAATATTGCCCTTTCTGCTTGTGTGCCACTCCTGACTCCTGTGTGTGCCATCTCTCACTCAGTGGGCCATAGAAAGCCTATTTATTTTTTATTATTTGGTTTCTAAAGTCTCCCTGAAAAAGAAAAAAAAATAAAACAGTGGGAGATTAATATTGACATTTGTGCTTGAGTGACATTCCTGCGTGTGTGGCATCTCTGTGATTTGGTGCCACAGAAAACAGAGTGTGTAACATTGTGCCTGATTTTCCTTGTGGTCTCACCAACCTGTTAAGGGATATTGAAATCATACTGAAGTTATAGCTCACCGTGTAAGTTGTTTGACAGCAACAAATAAAGTTACTTAGGTTAAGTTTTTAAAACAATGAGGAAGTCTGGTGCAAGAGGTCGTCGTGGCCGTGGGCGGTCATTGTCAGCTGGTAATGATGGTAGTGGTAGTGGAGCATCAGGTGGTCGTGGGGATAAAAATATTCCACCTAAGTCTGGAGCTGTGGAGCCAGTTTCGTCGTCTGGCTACACAAGGCCTCGAACGCTCTCTTTTCTGGGAGTAGGAAAACCGCTTTTAAAGGCGGAGCAGCAACAGCAAGTTTTGGCTTACATTGCAGACTCAGCCTCTAGCTCTTTTGCCTCCTCTTCTGAAACTGGTAAATGTAAAAGCAGCGCGTCGCTTGTGGATGTTCACGGTCAGGGACAAGTCGCTTCCTTGTCCTCTTCAGCAAAAACTACAACAAGAGAGAAGGATGCAGCAGGCGACACAACGGGTAACTCCATGGAGCTCTTTACACATACCGTCCCTGGCTTAGAAAGTGAAACACTTAACAGGCCATGCCCATTACAAGTAGATTCTGACATGGAGTGCACTGATGCACAGCCACAGCCAGAGTACTATGCTGCTCCTTTGACTCAGACCACCACATTGCCCTCTCAGTGTACTGATCCACAATCAGACCCTGATGAGGCTATGTTGCCCCGCCACGAACGCTATACCACCGACCGACACAGTGACACAGACGAAGTTGCACACGAGCTCGAAGAGGAGGTAATAGATGACCCAGTTGTTGACCCCGATTGGCAGCCATTGGGGGAACAGGGTGCAGGCGGCAGTAGTTCAGAAGCGGAGGTGGAGGAAGGGCCGCAGCAGGCATCAACATCGCAACAGGTTCCATCTGCCGGGCCCGTATCTGGCCCAAAACGCGTGTCAAAGCCAAAACCTGTCGGAGGACAGCGTGGCCATCCGGTTAAAGCTCAGTCTGCAATCCCTGAAAAGGGATCCGATGCTAGGAAGTGTGCACTCTGGCATTTTTTTAAACAACAACCAATTGATCAGCGCAAAGTCATCTGTCAAAAATGTTCAACTAGCTTAAGCAGAGGTCAGAATCTGAAAAGTCTAAATACTAGTTGCATGCATAGACACTTAACCACCATGCATTTTCAAGCCTGGACTAACTACCAAACGTCCCTTAAGGTTGTAGCACCCTCGGCCAATGAAGCTAGTCAGCAACGCAACATCCCTTCCGTCACTGTAAGGCCACCATTTTCCGCACCACCGGCAGTATCTGTGCAGGTTTCTTTGCCAGCCAAAAGCAGTCAGGGTCAGGGAATCACCAGTTTTGTAGGAGGAAATATTGCATCTAGGGCACCGGCGGAAACAATACCGTCTCCAACCGTCTCTCAGTCTGCCATGTACACCGGCACACCCGAAAGTTCCACGATCTCCACCTCTCCAGTCCAGCTCACCCTACATGAGACTCTGGTTAGAAAAAGGAAGTACTTATCCTCGCATCCGCGTACACAGGTTTTTAACGCCCACATAGCTAGACTAATCTCGTTAGAGATGATGCCCTACCGGTTAGTTGAAAGCGAAGCTTTCAAAGCCCTGATGGAGTACGCTGAACCACGATACGAGCTACCCAGTCAACACTTTTTTTCCAGAAAAGCCATCCCAGCCCTGCACCAGCATGTTAAACAGCGCATCGTCCATGCACTCAGGCAATCTGTGAGTACAAAGGTGCACCTGACTACAGATGCATGGACCAGTAGGCATGGCCAGGGACGTTATGTGTCCATCATGGCACACTGGGTGAATGTGGTGGATGCAGGGTCCACAGGGGACATCAATTTCGGGACAGTTGTGCCTAGCCCACGGTCTAGGAAACAGTTGGCTGTAGGCGTTCGCACCCCCTCCTCCTCCTCCTCCTCGTCCTCCTGCAGAAGCTACAGCTCTTCCACAGACCGCAGTCGGCCAACCACTCCATCGGCAGATGACACTGTTGCACACCAGTTGTCCCATTATGGGCCAGCTACTGGCAAGCGTCAGCAGGCTGTATTGGCTATGAAGTGTTTGGGCGACAACAGACACACCGCGGAAGTTCTGTCCGAGTTCTTGCAACAAGAAACGCAGTCGTGGCTGGGCACAGTAGATCTTGAGGCAGGCAAGGTAGTGAGTGATAACGGAAGGAATTTCATGGCTGCCATCTCCCTTTCCCAACTGAAACACATTCCTTGCCTGGCTCACACCTTAAACCTGGTGGTGCAGTGCTTATTGAAAACTTATCCTGGGTTCTCCGACCTGCTCCTCAAAGTGCGTGGACTTTGCTCACATATCCGACGTTCGCCTGTACACTGCAGCCGTATGCAGACCTATCAGCGGTCTTTGAACCTTCCCCAGCATCGCCTAATCATAGACGTTGCAACAAGGTGGAACTCAACACTGCACATGCTTCAGAGACTGTGCCAACAGAGGCGGGCTGTTATGTTTTTGTGGGAGGATACACATACACGGGCAGGCAGTAGGATGGCAGACATGGAGTTGTCAGGTGTGCAGTGGTCGAAGATACAAGACATGTGTCAAGTCCTTCAGTGTTTTGAGGAGTGCACACGGCTGGTTAGTGCAGACAACGCCATAATAAGCATGAGCATCCCCCTAATGCTTCTGCTGATGCAAAGTTTGACGCACATAAAGGATCAGGCGTCTGCACCAGAGGAAGAGGAAAGCCTTGATGACAGTCAGCCATTGTCTGGTCAGGGCAGTGTACAGGACGAGGTAGCGGGCGAAGAGGAGGTGGAGGACGAGGAGGATGATGGGGATGAGTATATTTTTAATGCGGAAGCTTTCCCGGGGGCACTGGAAATTGGTTGCGTGGCAAGGCCGGGTTCTGTTTTTTTGAGGGACACAAGTGACGTAGATTTGCCTGAAACTGCCCCTCAACCAATTACAACCGGAGATTTGACAACTGGAACTTTGGCCCACATGGCGGATTATGCCTTACGTATCCTAAAAAGGGACACACGCATTACGAAAATGATGAACGATGACGATTACTGGTTGGCCTGCCTCCTTTATCCACGCTATAAAGGCAAATTGCAAAATATTATGCCACATGAGAACTTGGAACTAATATTAGCAACCAAACAATCAACTCTTGTTGACCGTTTGCTTCAGGCATTCCCAGCACACAGCGCACGTGATCGTTCTCACACGAGCTCCAGAGGGCAGCAGACTAGGAGTGTTAGGGGTGCACACATCAGAAGTGGCGTTGGACAGAGGGGTTTTCTGACCAGGTTGTGGAGTGATTTTGCTATGACCGCAGACAGGACAGGTACTGCTGCATCAATTGAAAGTGACAGGCGACAACATTTGTCCAGTATGGTTACTAACTATTTTTCATCCCTTATCGATGTTATCCCTCAACCGTCATTCCCATTTGATTACTGGGCATCAAAATTAGACACCTAGCCAGAATTGGCAGAATATGCATTGCAGGAGCTTGCTTGCCCGGCAGCAAGTGTCCTATCAGAAAGAGTATTCAGTGCTGCAGGTTCAATATTAACCGAAAAAAGGACTCGTCTGGCTACCCAAAATGTTGACGATCTAACATTCATTAAAATGAACCACAACTGGATTTCGAAATCTTTTGCCCCACCTTGCCCGGCCGACACCTAGCTTTCCTATGAAAAGCTCTTGCCTGTGGACTACTGTGAATTACTTTCTAATGTCTAATTTTCTGCAGCTGATTGTACAGCATACGACATGTTTACACCTCCCTAAATGGCCAAACTCCCCACACGGGGCCGTGGTATCGCGACTTGGCGCAAGCACCCGTGAGACTGCTGTTTGTCTGAAGAGGTGGGTGTGCTCGCTTTTGGTCGACGGCATTGCTACTGGGTCCCTCATAGTACAATAAAGTGTCTCTGGCGGTGGTGGTGCGCACCCAACGTCAGACACACTGTTGTAACATGAGGGGCCCTGGGCCTGTACCGCCGGCCACAAGAGAGTTCACCCACCCCCAGGTCAAACATTGCTCTACCACTTCCACAGTTATCTCATCACACTTCCACCAATGTTTAGTCTATGCGCTGACATCCTTCCATACCTGCCACTGACAATACCATTGTGTTGACATGTATGATGGTACTTAACATAGTCAGGGGCAGTGTCCTCTATTTACCACAGTAAATACTTTGCGCTAAATTAGTAGGTCTGAAACAACGCAGAGGATCCCACCCCTGAACCTAATGATTGCACCCTTTAGTGTTTTTGTTGTGTTTTAATGCGAGACATTCACATTTAATTGTTGTTTTTGACTACTAACTGGCAGACACTCATTACAATCGGCCTCCGTTGACCAGACCACTGCTGCCCGTGTACCCCTGGAACCAATTATAAAGTGCCTACAGCCAGCCCATTTTATTGTGTTAGACCTTTGAAGCCTGTCTGCGGTCCCTCCTTCCACTAGGCCTCCACTGACCAGACCACTGCTGCCCGTGTACCCCTGGAACCAATTATAATGTGCCTACAGCCAGCCCATTTTATTGTGTTAGGCCTTTGAAGCCTGTCTGCGGTCCCTCCTTCCACTAGGCCTCCACTGACCAGACCACTGTCTGCGGTCCCCCCTTCCACTAGGCCTCCACTGACCAGACCACTGCTGCCCGTGTACCCCTGGAACCAATTATAAAGTGCCTACAGCCAGCCCATTTTATTGTGTTAGGCCTTCGAAGCCTGTCTGCGGTCCCTCCTTCCACTAGGCCTCCACTGACCAGACCACTGCTGCCCGTGTACCCCTGGAACCAATTATAAAGTGCCTACAGCCAGCCCATTTTATTATGTTAGGCCTTCGAAGCCTGTCTGCGGTCCCTCCTTCCACTAGGCCTCCACTGACCAGACCACTGCTGCCCGTGTACCCCTGGAACCAATTATAAAGTGCCTACAGCCAGCCCATTTTATTGTGTTAGGCCTTCGAAGCCTGTCTGCGGTCCCTCCTTCCACTAGGCCTCCACTGACCAGACCACTGCTGCCCGTGCACCCCTGGAACCAATTATAAAGTGCCTACAGCCAGCCCATTTTATTGTGTTAGGCCTTTGAAGCCTGTCTGCGGTCCCTCCTTCCACTAGGCCTCCACTGACCAGACCACTGTCTGCGGTCCCTCCTTCCACTAGGCCTCCACTGACCAGACCACTGCTGCCCGTGTACCCCTGGAACCAATTATAAAGTGCCTACAGCCAGCCCATTTTATTGTGTTAGGCCTTCGAAGCCTGTCTGCGGTTCCTCCTTCCACTAGGCCTCCACTGACCAGACCACTGCTGCCCGTGTACCCCTGGAACCAATTATAAAGTGCCTACAGCCAGCCCATTTTATTGTGTTAGGCCTTCGAAGCCTGTCTGCGGTCCCTCCTTCCACTAGGCCTCCGCTGACCAGACCACTGCTGCCCGTGTACCCCTGGAACCAATTAAAAAGTGCCTACAGCCAGCCCATTTTATTATGTTAGGCCTTCGAAGCCTGTCTGCGGTCCCTCCTTCCACTAGGCCTCCACTGACCAGACCACTGCTGCCCGTGTACCCCTGGAACCAATTATAAAGTGCCTACAGCCAGCCCATTTTATTGTGTTAGGCCTTCGAAGCCTGTCTGCGGTCCCTCCTTCCACTAGGCCTCCACTGACCAGACCACTGCTGCCCGTGTACCCCTGGAACCAATTATAAAGTGCCTACAGCCAGCCCATTTTATTGTGTTAGGCCTTCGAAGCCTGTCTGCGGTCCCTCCTTCCACTAGGCCTCCACTGACCAGACCACTGTCTGCGGTCCCTCCTTCCACTAGGCCTCCACTGACCAGACCACTGCTGCCCGTGTACCCCTGGAACCAATTATAAAGTGCCTACAGCCAGCCCATTTTATTGTGTTAGGCCTTCGAAGCCTGTCTGCGGTCCCTCCTTCCACTAGGCCTCCACTGACCAGACCACTGTCTGCGGTCCCTCCTTCCACTAGGCCTCCACTGACCAGACCACTGCTGCCCGTGTACCCCTGGAACCAATTATAGAGTGCCTACAGCCAGCCCATTTTATTGTGTTAGGCCTTCGAAGCCTGTCTGCGGTCCCTCCTTCCACTAGGCCTCCACTGACCAGACCACTGCTGCCCGTGTACCCCTGGAACCAATTATAAAGTGCCTACAGCCAGCCCATTTTATTGTGTTAGGCCTTCGAAGCCTGTCTGCGGTCCCTCCTTCCACTAGGCCTCCACTGACCAGACCACTGCTGCCCGTGTACCCCTGGAACCAATTATAAAGTGCCTACAGCCAGCCCATTTTATTGTGTTAGGCCTTCGAAGCCTGTCTGCGGTCCCTCCTTCCACTAGGCCTCCACTGACCAGACCACTGCTGCCCGTATACCCCTGGAACCAATTATAAAGTGCCTACAGCCAGCCCATTTTATTGTGTTAGGCCTTCGAAGCCTGTCTGCGGTCCCTCCTTCCACTAGGCCTCCACTGACCAGACCACTGCTGCCCGTGTAACCCTGGAACCAATTATAAAGTGCCTACAGCCAGCCCATTTTATTGTGTTAGGCCTTCGAAGCCTGTCTGCGGTCCCTCCTTCCACTAGGCCTCCACTGACCAGACCACTGTCTGCGGTCCCTCCTTCCACTAGGCCTCCACTGACCAGACCACTGCTGCCCGTGTACCCCTGGAACCAATTATAAAGTGCCTACAGCCAGCCCATTTTATTGTGTTAGGCCTTCGAAGCCTGTCTGCGGTCCCTCCTTCCACTAGGCCTCCACTGACCAGACCACTGCTGCCCGTGTACCCCTGGAACCTATTTTACAGTGCATAGAGCCTATTGTTTTATTTTATTTAATATTAATAAAGCCATGATGGACTACGCTGTACCACGCTATGAGCTACCCAGTTGACAATTCTTTTGCGAGAAAAGCCATCCCACCCCTCCACCAGCATGTTAAAGACCACATTGTCCTTCCATTCTGTCAATCTGTGAGTCCAAAGGTACACCTGACAACAGACACATGGAGCGGAAGGCATGGCCACGGAAGGTTACGTGTCCTTTGTGGCGCAATGGGTTAATGTATTGCATGCATGGTCCACACAGGGGACAGCCTGGTAAGTCTGTCTGCAGTCCCTAATTCAAGTTGTCCTCAAATGAATAAATCTGAGCTTCTACCTTCTGGCTCTGATTAACTGCTGTTTTTAAAAAAATTGGTGGTTCCGGCCTACTAACGGTGTCTGCCCCTGCCTGGTGTTGTCCTCAACTGAATAAAGCTGAGCTTCTACCTTCTGGCTATGATTAACTGCTGTTTTTTAAAATATTGGTGGTTCCGGCCTACTAGCGGTGTCTGCCCCTGCCTGGTGTTGTCCTCAACTGAATAAAGCTGAGCTTCTACCTTCTGGCTCTGATTAACTGCTGTTTTTAAAAAAATTGTTGGTTCCGGCCTACTAACGGTGTCTGCCCCTGCCTGGTGTTGTCCTCAACTGAATAAAGCTGAGCTTCTACCTTCTGGCTCTGATTAACTGCTGTTTTTAAAAAAAATGGTGGTTCCGGCCTACTAACGGTGTCTGCCCCTGCCTGGTGTTGTCCTCAACTGAATAAAGCTGAGCTTCTACCTTCTGGCTCTGATTAACTGCTGTTTTTTAAAAAAATGGTGGTTCCGGCCTACTAATGGTGTCTGCCCCTGCCTGGTGTTGCCCTCAACTGAATACAGCTGAGCTTCTACCTTCTGGCTTTCGGCCTATAGTATCAGATATTAAACTGCATTTGGCCTACTAGTGTGGTTGGGCCCTTAAAACAGTGTCCGCTGCTCTTGGGTTTGCTACTCCACTGAACAAAGCAGTGCCGCCTGTTTAGTCCTGTTACCAATTTTGAACTGCATTTAGCCTACTTTATTCTTTGGCCCTATATCTGTTTCCTCCTCATCCTGCCCATTGCCCAGCCACTGCTAGATGAGTCTGCTGGTACATTGACCCAGATCACTACATTCCCCTTGCACTCTACACAGCCAGAATCTGACCCTGCTGAAAGCAAGGTTCCCCTTCCCGCATGTTATACCACCTTACACAGGGACAAAGAGGAAGGTGCAGATGAAAGTGCAGGTTCCTTCATCAGGTGGGGGGGGCATACTCGTTGGCGACGTCACTGGCACAGGGCCCCTCAGAGTACGCAAAAGTGTCGCTGCCGGTGGGAGGCGCCCCCGCCATGCAAACACACCGCTGTACTTTGAGGGGCCCTGTGCCAGTGCCAATGCCAACGAGTGGGCCCCCCTGCTTGCTTAGGATCACAGCACTTGCAAACTTGACATACTTACCTCTCACTGCTCCACCGCCGTGACGTAGTCCACGTTTCCTGTGCCCACTAAAACCTTGAACCAGCCCTACCCCCCACAACTTTTGCCAAATGACCCCAATTTCCAATGCCCAACTATTATTATAAAGTTAATTAAGATTGACAAGCTTCAGAAACAAGAATGGATGTTTTTGGCATTAAAATGGGCACTGTAGGTGTTTTCCTGGCCTCCACTCACTGCCGACTATGCTTCCCCATTGACTTGCATTGGGTTTCGTGTTTCGGTCGATCCCCGACTTTTAGCGATAATCGGCCGACTGCACTCGACTCGACTCTGGACAAAGTCGGGTTTCACAAAACCCGACTCGACCGTAAAAAAATGAAAGTCGCTCAACCCTACTAGAGACATAATAGTATATGTAGCTCAATCAGTTACTGGAGTTAATCAGTGGAGGGTGATAGTTAACTCCAATATCAAAGCCAATATATGAATACCCAAGATATTCACTAAACCAATTACTCATTTAAAATATAGATCAATTTTATGATTCACAAATTAAAAAAAAACATATACTAGTACAAAAATATAAGATTTCAGAGGAAATTCAAGCAAAAGTAGGTGGTTAATGCCACAGAACAGAAAGTTAATAAAATTAGTCAAAAAGGCCTGGATATATTGGTATCTAAAATAGATAACCATAAGATATAAAGAGAGTTTCCATGTAGGTGTGCAATAATTTATCAATAATGATGCAGTATATGAAAAGTGCACATCCTACAGAGAAATCAAAGTCATATAGACAAAATATCTATGAAAGGATTCTCATATAATTGCTAAGGGTATGTTTCCATGTTCAGGAAATGCTAGGTGTTTGATGCTGCCTAGAGCCGCTGCATCAAACATGCAGTATCCAGATGTTACAGCATAGTGGAGGGGACCTCATGAAATCCTGTCGCCACTATGTGGTAAAACACGCAGGTGGCAGACCTGCGTAAACGGACATGAGGCGCGTCTTTTCAGAATGCAGCATGTCTGTTTACAATGCGGCAATGCTCCTTCGCCGTGCCGTAAATTTACCATAGACTATCATTAGATGCGGTAAAACCGCATCTAATGATTAGTCACATGCATAATAACTGCGTAAATGCAGCTTACTACGCATGTCTGCTGGCTCACCTGTCCCGCTGCCGGAAATCCCTTGTCCATTGCAGTTCTCGCGATAACTTATCGTGAGAACTGCCATGCACGTGATCAGGAATTATCTCTGGTCACTAGTCTGGTTCTCACAAACAGCTGATCAGCTGATTGTGAGAACGCTGCAGTGTTGGTGATCGCTGGAGAGGTATCTCCGGTGATCATCTACAGGCTCGGCTACATCTGGATGTCAGGCATCCAGATGTAGCAGAGTTGAACTTGTCTAGACTGTGTGCACATACAACACACAACATACAACATACACCATGCAACATACAACATGCAACATACAACATACAACATGGACCATGTGACATACAACACACACCATATGACATACGACATGCACCATGCGACATACAACACGCACCATGTGACATGCAACATACATGTACCATGCAACATTCCACATACAACATGCACCATGCAACATGTGAGATACAGCATGCACCATTCGACATGCAACATGCGACATACAACATGCACAATGCAACATGTGACATACAACATGCAACATGCTACACACAACATGCACCATGTGACATGCGACATACAACATGAACCATGTGACATGCAACATGCAACATACAACATGTACCATGCGACATACGACATGCACCATGCGACATACGACATGCACCATGCGACATACAACATGCACAATACAACATGCAGATGCGCCTTTTTTTCCTTTTCTGGGGTAGCTGGGGGCTGGTATTTGTAGCCAGGGGGGCCAATAACCATGGCCCCTCTCTAGGCTATGAATATCAGCGAGCAGCTGTCTGCACAGCCTTTCTGGCTACAAAATATAGGGGGACCCACATCATTTTTTGGGGGGAGTCCCCTTAATTTAATAGCCAGTAAAGGCTATGCAAACAGCTGAGGGCTGATATTCATAGCCTAGAGCGTGGCCATGGGTATTATCCCCTTCCCAGGCTACAAATATTGGCCGGGGCTTTCCCCCTCTGGGGCAGAAAATTGCACGGGAGCCCATGCCATTTTTTTTCCTTTTTTAAAAAAAATTAAACGTTCATTCATAAACATCGTCCTTGCTATTACATATCTACTAGATGGTGGCCCGATTCTAAAGCATCGGTTATTTTAGAATATGTATGTAGTTTATTGACGAAGTGGTGTTTAAATCCTGCTGCAATATAGCTGATTGGTCACGGCCGGCTGGGCGCCAGCAATCAGCAAAGCGTGGTTTAAATCCCGCACCAATTCGCGGACGGACTGCACCTGTCGCTGATTGGTCACGCCAGCCGCCCACGACCAATCAGCGACGTGAGATTTCCTTTACAGACAAACAGACCCTTAGACGATTATCTATATACTAGATGGTGGCTCAATTCTAACTCATTTGGTATTCTAGAATATGTATGTATGTATGTAAGTTGCGCTGTGAGTGGGGATTAAAATCCGCGCCAATGTCGCTGATTGGTCATGGCTGGCCGTGTAGTATATAGCACAGCCATGTAGAATATAGCAGCCACGTAGTATATAGCACAGCCACATAGTATATATCACAGCGATGTAGTATATAGCACAGCCCATGTAGTATATAATACAGCCTACGCAGTAGATTGCACAGCCACATAGTATATAGCAGCCACGTAATATATAGCAGCCACGTAGTATATAGCAGCCACGTTGTATATAACACAGCCCACATAGTATATAACACAGGCCATGTATTATATAGCACAGCCCATGTAGTATATAACACAGCCCACGTAGTATACACCGTGTTCCAAATTATTATGCAAATTGGATTTAAGTGTCATAAAGATTTAATTGTTTTGTTTTTCAAATAAACTCATGGATCGTATTGTGTCTCAGGGCTCAATGGATCACTGAAATCAATCTTAAACACATGTGATAATTCATTTTCCAGGTGATTCTAATTAAAGGAAAACTACTTAAAAATGATGTTCCACATTAATAAGCAGGCCACAGTTTTCAAGTAACATGGGAAAGGAAAAGGATCTCTCTGCTACCAAAAAGCATCAAATAGTGCAATGCCTTGGTCAAGGGATGAAAACATTAGATATTTCCTGAAAACTTAAGCATGATCATTGTACTGTTAAGAGATTTGTGGCTGAATCTGAGCACAGACGTGTTCGTGCTGATAAAGGCATAATGAGGAAGGTTTCTGCCAGGCAAGTTCATCGGATTATGAGAGCAGCTGCTAAAAAGCCATTACAAACCAGCAAACAGATATTTGAAGCTGCTGATGCCTCTGGAGTCCCTCGTACCTCAAGGTGTAGGATCCTTCAAAGGCTTGCTGTGGTGCATAAACCTACTATTTGGCCACCCCTAAACAATGTTCACAAGCAGAAATGGTTGCAGTGGGTCCAGAAATATATGAAGGCTAATTTTCAAACAGTCTTGTTTACTGATGAGTGTCGAGCAACCCTGGATGGTCCAGACGGATGGAGTAGTGGATGGTTGGTAAATGGCCACCATGTCCCAACAAGGCTGCGACGTCAGCAAGGAGTTGGAGGAGTCATGTTTTGGGCCGGAAACAAAGGGACACAGCTGGTAGGGCCCTTTCAGGTTCCTGAAGGTGTGAAAATGACCTCTGCAAAGTATATAGAGTTTCTAGCTGACAACTTTCTTCCATGGTATAAAAAGCAGAAACGTGCCTTCAGGAGCAAAATCATCTTCATGCATGACCAATGCACCATCTCATGCTGCAAAGAATACCTCTGAGTCATTGGCTGCTATGGGCATAAAAGGAGATAAACTCATGGTGTGGCCACCATCTTCCCCTGACCTCAACCCTATAGAGAACCTTTGGAGTATCATCAAGCAAAAGATCTATGAGGGTGGGAGGCAGGTCACATCAAAACAGCAGCTCTGGGAGACTATTCTGACTTCTGTTGTGAATTCTGTTTGTGGGCTCCCCCGGTGGTGTTTTATGGTATTGCCACTTATTGGCCTTCTTCTATCCTTGATCACCTGTTGACACCCATTAGGGGAGTTTCCTATTTAAGCCTGCTTGGCTGCTGGTCTGATGCCGGCCAGCAATGTATCAGTAGCATTCTGTTGCATTCTCCTGCCTCAAGTTCCAGTTCAGCCAAGTTGAATTTTGTTCCTAGTTAATGCTATTTTTTGTCCAGCTATCTGCAATGTGACTCTCTGTAGCTGGAAGCTCTCGTGGACTGAAATTGCCACTCCAGTGGCATGAGTTGTCACTGGAGTTTTAAAGTAATTTCAGGATGGTGTTTTTGAGTAGTGTTTTGAAGTTGACCGTGAAGTAACTCTTTCCTGTACTTCTGCTATCTAGTAAGCGGACCTCACTGTGCTAAATCTGCTGTTCATCCTACGTATGTCTTTTCCTCTTGACTCACCGTCAATATTTGTGGGGGCCTGCTATCTCCTTTTGGGGTTCATCTCTGGAGGTAAGGCAGGCCTGTATATTCCTCTGATAGGGGTAGTTAGATCTCCGGCTGGCGCGTGGTGTCTAGGGCATCGTAGGAAACACTCCCCAGCTACTTCCAGTGTTGTGTCAGGTTCAGGTCACGGTCACTTTAGTTTCCATCACCCGAGAGCTAGTCCGTTTGTTATTTTTGATTTCCCTGCCATTGGGAAAATCATAACAGACTTCATGCAAAGAAATGCAAGCAGAAACTCTCCAAAAACTCAAGTCACAAGTTCAATGGATGAAGGAATTGTGAAGGTGATATTAAAGAAGCACTCCTATGTTAACATGTAACTTGGCCTGTTAGGATGTTTTGAAGTTAAGTAGCTTTTTTGTTCAGTGAATGTGACCTCCTAATACTGCAAATTCCATAAATGAGCATTTTCAGTTCTTTAAAACATATCATATGTTTAGAAATTCTACTGTGCCTAATAATTTGGAACAGTGCATTTTGAGTTTTTATTCATTTTGGAGATTATACTGTTATCATTGGGAGGTTTCTTCAATATAATTCGGTGTATACTCTAATGGGTGATGACTTTTATTAGAATGACTGTCATTTGCACCGACCATTTAGGAAAATCCAAGAAAAATATCATTTGCATAATAATTTGGAACATGGTGTACAGCAGTGTGGGCTGTTATGATCTGGTGGCCTAGGAGCAGCATGAGACATACTCTGGAGAAGGTGGTACCTGTACTGACCGCAGACCCTGAACTTAACACCGCAACTAGAAGTAGCCGTGAAATGTACCTAACACTCCCTAGACATCTCGACACAGCCGGAGGACTCAATACCCCTAGAGATAGAAAAGGGAAAACTATCTTGCCTCAGAGAAAATCCCCAAAGGATAAACAGCCCCCCACAAATATTGACTGAGAGAGGAGAGGGAAATAACATACGCAGACTGAAATCAGGATTTAGCAAAGGAGGCCACTCTAGCTAAATAGAAAGGATAGGACAGAGTACTATGCGGTCAGTATTAACACACTAGAATATATCCACCACAGAAAATACAAAATCTCCACATCTAACTAAAGATATGGAGGGTATATCTGCATCTCCAGAGATACCAGCTTGGCTGAACAAATCCTTATGCAGACCAAGCTGGACAAGACAAAAACATGGAAAAGAACTGAACAATAAAGCCCACAGCATGTAGACTGCAAAAAACAAAGCCAGAACTTATCTTTGTTGAAAAGAACAGCAAAGCAGGAGAGACCAGGCAGGGATGTGAATCCTCCAGGAACAATGGACAACTGGCACTGACTAAAGGGTCAAGCAAGACTAAATAGCCCAGTCAGAATTGCAATAAGTGAACACACCTGATAAATGCAGCGATCCAAAGACAGCAGCGCTACCACTTATAACCACCGGAGGGAACCCAAGAGCAGAATTCACAACAGTACCCCCCCCTTGAGGAGGGGTCACCGAACCCTCACCAAAGCCCCCAGGCCAATCAGGACGAGCCAAATGAAAGGCACAAACCAAATCGTCAGCATGAACATCTGAGGCAACAACCCAAGAATTATCCTCCTGGCCATAACCCTTCCATTTGACAAGATACTGAAGCTTCCGCCTCGAAATACGAGAATCCAAAATCTTCTCAACCACATACTCTAACTCCCCATCAATCAACACCGGGGCAGGAGGATCAACAGAGGGAACAATGGGCACTGTTATGACCCCAATGGCAGAGGGTCTCAGGAATAAATACCAAGTCTGCAAACACAAAAAACAGCTCATAGGGCAGTGGTAACTGGGCTGACCATATATCTAATCCTAGCACCACAAATAGCAGTAGCCGGGGAACGTGCCTAGGTTGGTTCTAGACGTCTCGCGCCAGCCGGAGAACTAACTAACCCTAGAAGGGAAAAGAAAGACCTTTCTTGCCTCCAGAGAAAAGACCCCAAAAGTTGGATACAAGCCCCCAACAAATAATAACGGTGAGGTAAGAGGAAAAGACAAACATAAGAATGAGCTTGGTATTTAGCAAAGAGAGGCCCACTAGCTAATAGCAGAATATAGTAAGATGACTTATATGGTCAGCAAAAACCCTATTAAAATATCCACGCTGGATATTCAAGAACCCCCGAACCGACTAACGGCCAGGAGGAGAACACCAGCCCCCTAGAGCTTCCAGCAAGGTCAGAACTCACATTTAGTACAAGCTGGACAAAAATAGAAGCAAAGCAAATAACTTAAAAAACAAAGAAGCAAGACTTAGCTTAATTTTGCAGGAACCAGGACCAGCAGACAGGAGCAACAGAAGGATCTGATTACAATGATGCCAGGCACTGGACTAAGGATCCAGGAAGTTTATATAGCGACACCCCTGGACTAACGACCCAGGTGAGTGCCAAACTGAAGAAAGACAATCCCAGAGTCATATCACTAGTGACCACAAGAGGGAGCCAAAAAGTCTAATTCACAACAGTACCCCCCCCTTAAGGAGGGGTCACCGAACCCTCACCAAGACCACCAGGACGATCAGGATGAGCAGCGTGAAAGGCACGAACTAAATCGGCCGCATGCACATCAGAGGCAACCACCCAGGAATTATCCTCCTGACCATAGCCCTTCCACTTGACCAGATACTGAAGCCTCCGCCTGGAGAGACGAGAATCCAAGATCTTCTCCACCACGTACTCCAACTCGCCCTCAACCAACACCGGAGCAGGAGGCTCAACAGAAGGAACCACAGGTACAACGTACCGCCGCAACAAAGACCTATGGAACACGTTGTGAATGGCAAACGACACCGGAAGATCCAAGCGAAAGGACACAGGATTAAGGATTTCCAATATCTTGTAAGGACCGATGAAGCGAGGCTTAAATTTAGGAGAGGAGACCTTCATAGGAACAAATCAAGAAGACAGCCATACCAAATCCCCAACACGAAGTCGGGGACCCACACCGTGGCGGCGGTTGGCAAAACGCTGAGCCTTCTCTTGTGACAACTTTAAGTTGTCCACCACATGATTCCAGATCTGCTGCAACCTATCCACCACAGAATCTACCCCAGGACAGTCAGAAGGCTCTACATGTCCCGAGGAAAAACGAGGATGGAAACCAGAGTTGCAGAAAAATGGCGAAACCAATGTAGCGGAACTAGCCCGATTATTAAGGGCAAACTCAGCCAACGGCAAGAAGGTCACCCAATCATCCTGATCCGCAGAAACAAAACACCTCAAATAAGCCTCCAGAGTCTGATTGGTTCGCTCCATTTGTCCATTAGTCTGAGGATGAAAGGCAGACGAAAACGACAACTCAATGCCCATCCTAGCACAAAAGGATCGCCAGAACCTGGAAACAAACTGGGATCCTCTGTCAGACACAATATTCTCAGGAATGCCGTGTAAACGAACCACATTCTGAAAGAACACAGGAACCAGATCGGAAGAGGAATGCAGCTTAGGCAAAGGCACCAAATGGACCATCTTAGAAAAGCGATCACATACCACCCAGATGACAGACATGCCCTGAGACAGCGGGAGATCTGAAATGAAATCCATGGAAATGTGTGTCCAAGGCCTCTTCAGGACAGGCAAGGGCAAGAGCAACCCGCTGGCACGAGAACAGCAAGGCTTAGCTCGAGCACAAGTCCCACAGGACTGCACAAACGACCGCACATCCCGTGACAAGGAAGGCCACCAAAAGGACCTAGCCACCAGATCTCTGGTGCCAAAAATTCCCAGATGCCCTGCCAACACCGAGGAATGAACCTCGGAAATGACTCTGCTGGTCCACTTCTCAGGACCAGTCTGTCAGGTGGAAAGAGTCAGGTCTACCAGCCTGAAATCTCTGCAACACACGTCGCAAATCCGGAGAAATGGCTGACAAGATAACTCCCTCTTTAAGAATACCAACCGGTTCTGCGACTCCCGGAGAGTCAGGCACAAAGCTCCTTGAAAGAGCATCAGCCTTTACATTCTTTGAACCTGGTAAATACGAGACCACAAAGTCAAAACGGGAGAAAAACAATGACCAGCGGGCCTGTCTAGGATTCAGGCGTTTAGCAGACTCGAGATACATCAAATTTTTGTGATCAGTCAAGACCACCACACGATGCTTAGCACCCTCGAGCCAATGACGCCACTCCTCATATGCCCACTTCATGGCCAACAACTCCCGATTGCCAACATCATAATTCCACTCAGCAGGCGAAAACTTCCTCGAGAAAAAGGCACAAGGTCTCATCACAGAGCAACCAGGGCCTCTCTGCGACAAAACGGCCCCTGCCCCAATCTCAGAAGCATCCACTTCAACCTGAAAGGGAAGTGAGACATCAGGCTGGCACAAAACAGGCGCCGAAGTAAACCGGCGCTTCAACTCCTGGAAAGCCTCCACGGCTGCAGGAGCCCAGTTAGCAACATCAGAACCTTTCTTGGTCATATCCGTCAAAGGTTTAACAATGCTAGAAAAATTAGCAATAAAACGACGGTAGAAGTTAGCAAAACCCAAGAACTTCTGAAGACTCTTAACTGACGTGGGTTGAGTCCAATCATGAATAGCTCGGACCTTGACTGGGTCCATCTCCACCGCAGAAGGGGAAAAAATAAACCCCAAAAAGGGAACCTTCTGTACTCCAAAGAGACACTTTGAGCCCTTAACAAATAAAGCATTCTCACGCAAAACCTGAAACACCATCCTGACCTGCTCTACATGCGAGTCCCAGTCATCAGAAAAAAACAGAATATCATCCAGATAAATGATCATAAATTTATCCAGATACTTCCGGAAAATATCATGCATAAAGGACTGAAACACTGAAGGAGCATTAGAGAGCCCAAAAGGCATCACCAAGTACTCAAAATGACCTTCGGGCGTATTAAATGCGGTTTTCCATTCATCTCCTCGCTTAATGCGCACAAGGTTGTACGCACCACGAAGATCTATCTTGGTGAACCACTTGGCACCTTTAATTCGGGCAAACAAGTCTGACAACAGAGGCAAAGGATACTGAAATTTAACAGTGATTTTATTCAAAAGCCGATAGTCAATACAAGGTCTCAAAGATCCGTCCTTCTTGGCCACAAAAAAGAATCCCGCACCAAGAGGGGAAGAGGAAGGACGGATATGCCCCTTCTCCAGAGATTCCTTGATATACGAACGCATTGCGGTATGCTCAGGTACAGACAGATTAAATAGTCTTCCCTAAGGAAATTTGCTACCTGGAATCAAATCTATGGCACAGTCAAAGTCCCTATGAGGAGGCAGAGCACTGGACCTGGACTCGCTGAACACATCCTGATAATCAGACAAATACTCAGGAACTTCCGAAGGAGTAGAGGAAGCAATAGACACCGGCGGGGAATCACCATGAATACCCTGACAGCCCCAGCTTGACACAGACATTGCCTTCCAATCCAAGACTGGATTATGAGTCTGTAACCATGGCAAACCCAAAACGACCAAATCATGCATTTTATGCAGAACAAGAAAACAAATCACCTCCCGATGTTCAGGAGTCATGCACATGGTTACCTGTGTCCAAAACTGCGGTTTATTTTCCGCCAATGGCGTAGCATCAATACCCCTCAGAGGGATAGGATTAACCAATGGCTCAAGAACAAAACCACAGCGCTTGGCAAATGACAGATCCATAAGACTCAGGGCAGCACCTGAATCCACAAACGCCATAACAGGGTAAGAGGACAATGAGCAAATTAAAGTCACAGACAAAATAAATTTAGGTTGCAAATTACCAATGGCGACAGGACTAACAACCCTTGTTAGGCGTTTAGAGCATGCTGATATAACATGTGTAGAATCTCCACAGTAAAAACACAACCCATTCTGACGTCTATGATTTTTCCGCTCATTTCTGGTCTGAATTCTATCACATTGCATCAAATCAGGTGCTTGTTTAGACAACACTACCAGAGGATTAGCAGTTTTGCGCTCCCGCAAACGCCGGTCAATTTGAATAGCCAGCGCCATGGAATCATTCAGACTTGTAGGAATGGAGAAACCCACCATCACATTCTTAATGGCTTCAGAAAGGCCATTTCTGAAATTTGCGGCCAGAGCACACTCATTCCACTGAGTAAGCACGGACCATTTCCGAAATTTTTGGCAATACACTTCAGCTTCATCCTGGCCCTAAGAAATAGCCAGCAAGGCTTTTTCTGCCTGAACCTCAAGATTGGGTTCCTCGTAAAGCAATCCGAGCGCCAGAAAAAAACGCATCAATATTCGCCAATGCCGGATCTCCTGGCGCTAGCGAGAAAGCCCAATCCTGAGGGTCGCCCCGTAAAAAAGAGATAACAATTTTAACTTGCTGAGCTGAATCTCCAGATGAACGGGGTCTCAGAGAGAGAAACAATTTACAATTATCCCTGAAATTCCTAAACTTAAATCGGTCTCCAGAAAACAGTTCAGGAATAGGTATTTTAGGTTCAGACATAGAACTACTGGTAACAAAATCTTGTATGCTTTGCACACGAGCAGCAAGCTGGTCCACACTTGTAATCAAGGTCTGGACATTCATGTCTGCAGCAAGCTCAAGCCACTCAGAGGTAAAGGGGAGGAAGAGAGGGAAAAAAAAAAAAAAAAAACTCAGAATTTCCTTTCTTATTATCCCACTTCTGCAATGCATTAAACATTCAACGTCGGCCTGGCATACTGTTATGACCCCAATGGCAGAGGGTCTCAGGAATAAATGCCAAGTCTGCAAACACAAAAAAACAGCTCATAGGGCAGTGGTAACTGGGCTGACCATATATCTAATCCTAGCACCACAAATAGCAGTAGCCGGGGAACGTGCCTACGTTGGTTCTAGATGTCTCGCGCCAGCCGGAGAACTAACTAACCCTAGAAGGGAAAAGAAAGACCTTTCTTGCCTCCAGAGAAAAGACCCCAAAAGTTGGATACAAGCCCCCAACAAATAATAACGGTGAGGTAAGAGGAAAAGACAAACATAAGAATGAGCTAGGTATTTAGCAAAGAGAGGCCCACTAGCTAATAGCAGAATATAGTAAGATGGCTTATATGGTCAGCAAAAACCCTATTAAAATATCCACGCTGGATATTCAAGAACCCCCGAACCGACTAACGGCCGGGGGGAGAACACCAGCCCCCTAGAGCTTCCAGCAAGGTCAGAACTCACATTTAGTACAAGCTGGACAAAAATAGAAGCAAAGCAAATAACTTAAAAAACAAAGAAGCAAGACTTAGCTTAATTTTGCAGGAACCAGGACCAGCAGACAGGAGCAACAGAAGGATCTGATTACAACAATGCCAGGCACTGGACTAAGGATCCAGGAAGTTTATATAGCGACACCCCTGGACTAACGACCCAGGTGAGTGCCAAACTGAAGAAAGACAATCCCAGAGTCATATCACTAGTGACCACAAGAGGGAGCCAAAAAGTCTAATTCACAACAGGGCACCACATATTTCCGCAACAAAGATCTATGAAAAACATTATGGATGGAAAAAGATGCTGGAAGGGCCAAACGAAAAGACACAGGATTGATAATCTCAGAAATCCTATAAGGACCAATAAACCGAGGCTTGAACTTAGGGGAAGAAACCTTCATAGGAACATGACGGGAAGACAACCAGACCAAATCCCCAACCCGAAGCCAGGAACCAACACACCGACGACGGTTAGCAAAACGCTGAGCCTCCTCCTGAGACAACACCAAATTGTCCACAACATGAGCCCAAATTTGCTGCAACCTGTCAACCACAGAGTCCACCCCAGGACAATCAGAAGGCTCAACCTGCCCTGATGAAAAACGAGGATGAAAACCAGAATTACAAAAGAAGGGTGAAGCCAAGGTAGCAGAACTAGCCCGATTATTAAGGGCAAACATGGCCAATGGCAAGAAAGCCACCCAATCATCCTGATCAGCAGACACAAAGCATCTCAAATAAGTTTCCAAAGTCTGGTTAGTTCGCTCGGTTTGGCCATTTGTCTGAGGATGAAATGCAGAAGAAAAAGACAAATCAATGCCCAGCCTAGCACAAAAGGCCCGCCAAAACCTAGAAACAAACTGGGAACCTCTATCGGACACAATATTCTCCGGAATGCCATGCAAATGAACCACATGCTGGAAAAACAACGGAACCAAATCAGAAGAGGAAGGCAATTTAGGCAAAGGTACCAAATGAACCATCTTAGAAAACCGGTCACAAACCACCCAGATAACCGACATCCTCTGGGAAACCGGAAGATCTGAAATAAAATCCATAGAAATATGCGTCCAAGGCCTCTCAGGGACCGGCAAAGGCAAAAGAAACCCACTAGCGCGGGAACAGCAAGGCTTGGCCCGCGCACAAGTCCCACAGGTCTGCACAAAAGAACGCACATCCCGTGACAAAGAAGGCCACCAAAAGGACCTACCAACCAAATCTCTGGTACCAAATATCCCAGGATGGCCAGCCAACACAGAACAATGAACCTCAGAAATCACTTTACTAGTCCATCTGTCAGGAACAAACAGTTTCCTCACTGGACAGCGGTCAGGTTTATCAGCCTGAAATTCCTGAAGAACCCGTCGTAAATCAGGGGAGATGGCAGAAAGAATCACCCCTTCTTTCAGAATGCCGACCGGCTCAAGGACCCCAGGGGAATCAGGCAAAAAGCTCCTAGAGAGGGCATCAGCCTTAACATTCTTAGAACCCGGAAGATACGAGACAACAAAATCAAAATGGGAGAAAAACAGGGACCATCGGGCCTGTCTAGGATTCAGCCGTTTGGCAGACTCGAGGTAAATCAGATTCTTATGATCAGTCAAGACCACAATACGGTGCTTGGCCCCTCAAGCCAATGTCGCCACTCCTCAAATGCCCACTTCATAGCCAACAACTCACAATTGCCGACATCATAATTGCGTTCCGCAGGCGAAAACTTTCGAGAAAAGAAGGCACACGGTTTCATCAAGGAACCATCAGAATTGTTCTGAGACAAAACGGCCCCTGCCCCAATCTCAGAAGCGTCAACCTCCACCTGAAAAGGAAGAGAAACATAAGGCTGACACAACACAGGGGCAGAAGTAAATCGGCGTTTAAGCTCCTGAATGGCAGAAACAGCCGCAGAGGACCAATTTGTCACATCAGCGCCTTTCTTCGTCAAATCGGTCAGGGGTTTAACCACACTGGAGAAGTTGGCAATGAAACGGCGATAAAAATTAGCAAAGCCCAAAAATTTCTGAAGGCTCTTCACGGATGTGGGCTGGATCCAATCATGAATGGCCTGAACCTTAACCGGATCCATTTCTATAGATGAGGGAGAAAAAATGAAGCCCAAAAAAGAAACCTTCTGTACTCCAAAGAGGCACTTGGACCCCTTCACAAACAAGGCATTATCATGAAGGATCCTGAATACCATCCTGACTTGTTTCACATGAGACTCCCAATCATCTGAAAAAATCAAAATATCATCCAAATATACAATCATGAATTTATCAAGATAATTCCGAAATATATCATGCATGAAGGACTGAAACACAGATGGAGCATTAGAGAGTCCGAATGGCATCACAAGGTATTCAAAATGGCCTTCGGGCGTATTAAACGCAGTTTTCCATTCATCACCCTGCTTAATACGAACAAGATTATATGCCCCTCGAAGGTCAATCTTAGTAAACCAACTAGCCCCCTTAATCCTAGCAAACAAATCAGAAAGCAAAGGCAAAGGGTATTGGAATTTGACCGTGATCTTATTCAAGTGGCGACAATCAATACAGGGTCTCAAGGAGCCATCCTTCTTGGCAACAAAAAAAAAACCTGCTCCCAATGGTGAAGAAGATGGCCGAATATGCCCCTTCTCCAAAGACTCCTTAACATAACTCCGCATGGCGGCATGTTCTGGCACAGACAGGTTGAAAAGTCGTCCCTTAGGGAACTTACAGCCTGGAACCAAGTCAATAGCACAATCACAGTCCCTACGCGGTGGAAGGGAACTGGATTTGGGCTCATCGAATACATCCTGGAAATCTGACAAAAACTCTGGAATTTCAGAAGAGGGGGAGGAGGAAATTGACATCAAAGGAACGTCACCATGAACCCCCTGACAACCCCAACTAGTCACAGACATAGATTTCCAATCCAATACCGGATTATGCATCTGTAACCATGGGAAACCCAGCACAATAGCATCATGCAAATGCAACACCAGAAAACAACAATCTTCCTGATGGGCTGGCGCCATGCACATGGTCAGCTGTGTCCAAAACTGAGGTTTATTTTTAGCCAACGGTGTAGCATCAATGCCCCTCAAAGGAATAGGACTCTGCAAAGGCTGCAGGGGGAAACCACAACATCTGGCAAATTCTAAGTCCATTAAGTTTAAAGCGGCGCCTGAATCCACAAATGCCATGACAGAAAATGACGATAATGAGCAGATCAGGGTCACAGAAATTTGGGTTGTACAGTACTGATGGTAACGGAACTTGCGATTCTCTTGGTACGCTTAGGACAATCAGAAATAACATGAGCAGAATCGCCGCAGTAAAAACACAACCTATTCTGACGTCTGAATCTTTGTCGTTCAGCTCTAGACACAATCCTATCACACTGCATAGGCTCAGGACTCCGCTCGGAAGACAACGCCATAGTGTGCTCAACTCTGCGCTCGCGCAAGCGCCAATCAATCTGAATGGCCAGAGACATAGAATCACTCAGACCAGCAGGCGTGGGGAACCCCACCATAACATCTTTAACGGATTCAGAAAGACCCTTTCTGAAAATTGCCGCCAAGGCATCCTCATTCCATTTAGTCAGCACAGACCATTTTCTAAATTTCTGGCAATACGATTCTGCCACTTCTTGACCCTGACACAGGGCCAACAAGGTCTTCTCAGTATGATCCACTGAATTAGGTTCATCATACAATAACCCTAGCGCTTGAAAAAAGGTGTCTACATTAAGCAAAGCAGGATTCCCAGATTCCAGGGCAAATGCCCAATCCTGAGGATCGCCACGCAGCAGAGAGATGACTATTTTAACCTGCTGGGTGGGATCACCAGAGGAACGGGGTTTCAGAGCAAAAAACAGTTTACAGTTATTTTTAAAGCTCAAAAATTTGGACCTGTCCCCAAAAAACAAAACAGGCGTTGGAATTCTGGGCTCTAAAACCGGAATCTGAACGATATAATCGGAAATATCCTGTACTCTAGCAACAAGTTGATCTACATGAGAAGCCAATCCCTGAACATCCATGCCAGCGCCAAATGAGCATGAGACGTACTCTGGAGAAGGTGGTACCTGTACTGACCGCAGACCCTGAACTTAACACCGCAACTAGAAGTAGCCGTGGAATGTACCTAACACTCCCTAGACATCTCGACACAGCCGGAGGAGTAAATACCCCTAGAGATAGAAAAGGGAAAACTATCTTTGGGGAGAAAATCCCCAAAGGATAGACAGCCCCCCACAAATATTGACTGTGAGAGGAGAGGGAAATAACATACGCAGACTGAAATCAGGATTTAGCAAAGGAGGCCACTCTAGCTAAATAGAAAGGATAGGACAGAGTACTATGGCGGTCAGTATTAACACACTACAAAAAAACACCAGAGAAAATACAAAATCTCCACATCTAACTAAAGATATGGAGGGTATATCTGCATCTCCAGAGATACCAGCTTGGCTGAACAAATCCTTATGCAGACCAAGCTGGACAAGACAAAAACATGGAAAAGAACTGAACAATAAAGCCCACAGCATGTGGACTGCCAAAAACAAAGCCAGAACTTATCTTTGTTGAAAAGAACAGCAAAGCAGGAGAGACCAGGCAGGGATGTGAATCCTCCAGGAACAATGGACAACTGGCACTGACTAAAGGGTCAAGCAAGACTAAATAGCCCAGTCAGAATTGCAATAAGTGAACACACCTGATAAATGCAGCGATCCAAAGACAGCAGCGCTACCACTTATAACCACCGGAGGGAGCCCAAGAGCAGAATTCACAACAGTGGGCACCATATCCCTGTGAAAAAAGAATTAAAATAAAAAATAGTTATATACTCACCTTCCGTCATCCACCGAAGCTGGCCCGCTCCTCGCGATGCAGCTGGCAGCTTCCATTCCCAGAGATGCATTACAAAATTACCCAGATGACTTAGCGGTCTCATGAGACCGCTAAGTCTTCTGGGTAATTTTGCAATGCATCTCTGGGAACGGAAGCTGCCGAGAGTATCGGGAGGAGTGGGAAAGCGGCGGAGGTGACGGAAGGTCAGAATAGCATGATTTTTTATTTTTTTATTATTTTTAACATTATATCTTTTTACTATTGATGCTGCATAGGCATCATCAATAGTAAAAAGTTGGTCCGGGATGGGGCGACACACTGGTGCTGACTGGAAGGGAGTAGGGAGGGGGCACTGACTGGAGGAAAGAAGGGAGGGGCCAATTCGTGGCCAGACTAAGCCTGTCGCTGATTGCTCGCTGCCTGCCAGACTCAACCAATCAGCAATGCAGGATTTCTGTTACAGACCGAAAGACAAACAGACAAACAGACGGAAGTACCCCTTTAATGATTATATAGATGGATAATCTATCTATAGATATATTGATAGATAGATATATCGATAGATACATAGATATACTAAACATTGGGCTTGGCATTATCTGTCATCTATCTATTTATCTATTTATTATCTATCTATCAATATATCTATCTAGCTATCAGCTGATTGTGATAACGCTGTAATGTAGGTGATCGCTGGAGTTATCTCCGGCAATCATATACATGCTCTGCTACATCTGGATGTCAGGCATCCAGATGTAGCAGAGCCGGACTCATCTAGACTGTGAGCACATACAACACACAACATACACCATACAACATACACCATACAACATACACCATGTGACATGCGACATACAACATGCAACATGCGACATACAACATGCAACATCCGACATACAACATGTGAAATGCGACATAAGACATGCGGCATGCAACATGAGACATACAACATGCAGCATGCAACATGCGACATACAACATGCGACATACAACATGCAACATGTGACATACAACATGCGACATATAACATACAACCTGCGACATGCAGCATACGACATGCAACATGCTACATACAACATGCAACATACTGTACATACATACAGAACATACTACATTCATAACATACATACAGTACATACATACAGTACATAAAATACATACATATAGACATACAGTACATTAAACATAGAGTACATACTCACCATCACCTTGTCACCTTAATCCCCGAAGCCATTGTCACCTGAAACAAATAATAAAATAATAAACAAACAGTATACTCGAAAAGAAGAAACAAGAACAATCCGCACTCTACAGCCGGTTTCAATCAGAGACTCTGGGTAATGTACTGTGCGTTATTTCAGCCAAGGCTACGGATACGAGTGCTCTATGAAAACCACAGTCCAGTCCATTATGCAAAAATAGAGAAAGAGCACTCACCATCCGAAGCTTAATTCAGTCCTTTATTGTGGCATTAAAAAATAGCAAGGTCTCACGGGAGAACGGAGGTGTCACAAGACAATATACTCCCTGATCCGCAGATATCTAATTAAAATGAGTGTCCCGCGATGCCATGGAGAGCACCCACATCAGCTGATGTGACCGCTCTCCAGGGGCTCCAGGAATACAATGACGGAAGGTATCCTTCCACAATGTATTCCTTACAATGTATTCCTCTGCCCCTGTGAGCAAATAGTCCTTAGTCTCACTTGTGGCACTGCTGTGTGGGAAAATTCCAACACAGCTTTGCCATAAAGTGAGACTAAGTTAACCTCAGTGATACACTGCAGGACCATTGTCTCCTGTCAGTGGGTAACTGGAGGGCCTATAGAGTGGTGACATCACCCGATGTCACTGTTCTATAGGGGAGATCATCGTGGGACATTCGTTATTAATTGGACTACGGTGGAAAGTAAGTATACGGTTGGTTTATTATTTTTCCTTTTTTTGCAGGTGCTCAAGTATGGTAAGTATGGTGAAATTAAGAATAATAAAATACTTTTTTCTGGCTGTGTCTTTATTTTTTTTTACACTTTCACTACAATAGGATTAGTAATGGATAGGCGTCTTATTGATGCCTCTCCATTATTAACTGGGCTTAATGTCACCTTATATTAGCAAGGTGATATTATGTCAGGACTCTGAACATTTTTTATTACCTTTTTGTGCATTACTGCCCTTTTCCAAGATGGCATCTTTGGTCTCATGTGCACTGTCTTCCTGCATTAAAACTCCACCCCAGCCTTCAGTCTGTGCTAGAGTATTCTGCCTTGCATCCAGCTCCTGACCTCTGGTGACTCCCTGGCTATATACCTGCTCCTGTGAACCTGTGGGGTTATCCTGCTACTCTGCTCTGAGTTCCTGCTGCATATACCAGTTCTAGTAATCCTCCTTCATCTGCTCCTCCTGTTTACTTCCATCTGCATTTGCTGGACATGTAAGCTGTTTCTGCTCTGCAAGAACCTGAGACTATGACCCAGACCTCCCTGGTTGAGCTAAGATATTATTTGAACTGCCTTATAAGCATATCTATCTGTGTTTTGGACTAGCCAAGGACTTATTCGTGTCAAGTATCCTCAAGAATAATTGTGCTTCATAGACTTTCTGCGTGATTGCATTTTCCTCTGAAGTTTCCTATAGACTGCTGAGCTGCATTTGATATTTGCACCAAGTGTTGTGGACTTGAGTTTCTCTCTGCACCTGTTTGAATCACCGTGTGATAATATAGACTTTACCACTTATAAAACTGTGTCCTGTAGTTGTCTTGTTCCATGCAAAGAGTCTCCTGAGTTATTCCCTATAATTATTACAGGATACTCTAGGCTAAAAAAAAAGGAGACTGCTGGAACAATGACTGCAGAAAGCAGACTAGAGCAGGTGTTTTCCATAATTAGATCACTGCAGAAAGATGTTGAAGGTCTGCAAAGGAAGTTTGGAAGCTTTGAACACAATCAACAAGTGTTTGGACAGACTTTGAAGGACTAAAGCACCCGCATGGCAGCCCAGGAAAACAAACTTGCTGGCATAGTCCCAGTATGGATGGGCTTTTCAGGACATAGGCACGCAAATAGCTGCACAAGCGACTTTTGCCTCTGGGCAACCGCCACCAGCTAGCCCACCTAAGTTGCCCCCATTCAGATTTAATGGTAATCGTGACAAATTTTGTGGCTTTGTGAATCAATGTATGCTATATTTTGATGTGCATGCTGACCGTTTTCCTAATGATAGATCCAAAGTATTGTGCTGCTGACCGCACAAGCGCTCGCCTGGGCAAATCCGATGATTGAGTCTCGTGACCCACGGTTAAATAACTTGGATGATTTCTTGGCCGCTATGGCATTAATGTTTGATGATCCTAATCGCCATGCAACCGCTGAATCTTTATTGTCTTTATGCCAGGCAAAACGTTCTGTTATTGAGTATGCTACTGAATTCAGGAGATTAGCGGTAGATACTAGTGTTGAGCATTCCGATACCGCAAGTATCGGGTATCGGCCGATACTTGCGGTATCGGAATTCCGATACCGGGATTCCGATACTTGCCGCGTATCAGATACCAGAATCGGAAGTTCCCAGATTCAAACTGCACAAATTCAGCCAATGAGAATGATTCCAAGTGTGGGCACATCCTGTTCAGCATGGAGGGCATGAAACTACTGGCAAGGCTGTGATTGGCTGCTGAAATGATGTCATGATGCAGTTTAAAAGTCGCTGGCGCCATTTTGCGCTCACTCTGCTGTGAATTCAGTTAGTGACAGGACGCTGTTTGCTGACTGAGGGCCAGTTTAGAAATAGCGATTTGCTTCTTTGTGCTTTTCCAAGGCTAATTTAGCAACCGCTGTGTTCACCTACTAATCACCTTGCTTTTGCCTTGTAGCGCTGTTTTCACAGCAATCTGCAAGGTCTGTGTGTGTGTGTGTGTGAGTGCAGCCCACTCTCTAGTCTGAGTGCAGCCACATAGGCCATCCATAGCTGGTTGTATTCAGTTCAGGGAGGGTGGTTCATTGCCTCATACTGTTCTTTTTTTTTTTTTTCCAAGTAGTGTAGTCTGCTGCTAATTTTTTCCAAAAAATTCTATTAGTGTCTTTCCACCCGTCTCCAGCTAATTTGTGGAAAAACACTACATAGGATAACGTAGAGGAGGGTTTTTGGGCCTTGCAGCGCCGTTTACGGCTGTCTGCACGGTCTCCGTGTGACTGCAGCTCGCCCTGTAGTCTGTGAGCAGCCATAGCCTGGTTGTCTCCAGCTCAGGGTTCTTCACTGCGTCATACCGCAAAATCAATTTTCATTTTGTTTTAAGTAGTGCAGGCTGCTGCACATTTTTTCAAAAAATTCCTATTAGTGTCTTTCCACCCGTCTCCAGCTAATTTGTGGAAAAACACTACATAGGATAACGTAGAGGAGGGTTTTTGGGCCTTGCAGCGCCGTTTACGGCTATCTGCACGGTCTCCGTGTGACTGCAGCTCGCCCTGTAGTCTGTGAGCAGCCATAGCCTGGTTGTCTCCAGCTCAGGGTTCTTCACTGCGTCATACCGCAAAATCATTTTTCATTTTGTTTTAAGTAGTGCAGGCTGCTGCACATTTTTTCAAAAAATTCCTATTAGTGTCTTTCCACCCGTCTCCAGCTAACTTGTGGAAAAACACTACATAGGATAACGTAGAGGAGGGTTTTTGGGCCTTGCAGCGCCGTTTACGGCTGTCTGCACGGTCTCCGTGTGACTGCAGCTCTATCTGTTGTCAGTTCAGCCCCCAAAAAATAAAGAAATAATAAAGTTCACCAAACACACCAGTGACAGCACTTTACATTTGTGTAGGCCACATTAGCTCATATTAAAGTCTAGTCCACTGTCATGATCTCTGCAAGCAGAGATCATAGCAAGCCTATAGAGGGACAAGCTCTCGGAAGATGGAACTATACTGACCATGAACTAAGCCTGCCGCGCAACTAGAAATAGCCAGGTAGCATTTCCTATTTATTGCTAGATGCCCAGCTCTGGCCTAAGACCTAAATAGCTAGCAGAGGGAAATATAAGACCTGGCTCACCTCTAGAGAAATATTCCAAAGAAGACAGTAGCCCCCCACATATAATGACGGTGAGTTCAGATGAAACAACAAACGCAGCAGGAAAATAGTCTTAGCAAATTTGAGGTCCGCTTACTAGATAGCAGAAGACAGATAGTATACTTTCATGGTCAGCAGAAAAACACTAACAAAACACCATCCAGAGATTACCTTAAACTCTGGCATTAACTCATAACACCAGAGTAGCAATCCCTGATCAACGAGAGCTTTCCAGACACAGTAACAAAACTTCAGCTGTGAACTGGAACAAATAGGCAAACGAAACATGGACAAACGTCCAACTTATCTAGTAGTTGTCAGAAGCAGGAACAAGCACTGAGAGGCATCAGATAACATTGTTGACCGGCAAGAAACCACCAGAGAAATGAGCTTAAATAGCGACACCCACTACTGATGGAACCAGGTGAAACAGGAAAGAGGATGACAAGTCCAATTCCACAAGCGGCCACCGGGGGAGCCCAGAATCCAAATTCACAACAGTACCCCCCCCTCAAGGAGGGGGCACCGAACCCTCACCAGATCCACCAGGGCGACCAGGATGAGCCCTATGGAAGGCACGAACAAGATCAGAAGCATGAACATCAGATGCATTGACCCAAGAATTATCCTCCTGGCCGTAACCCTTCCAGTTGACCAGATACTGGAGTCTCCGTCTGGAAACACGAGAGTCCAAAATTTTCTCCACAACGTACTCCAACTCACCCTCAACCAACACCGGAGCAGGAGGCTCAACTGAAGGTACAACAGGCACCTCATACCTGCGCAATAACGACCGATGAAAAACGTTATGAATGGAAAAGGACGCAGGGAGGTCCAAACGGAAAGAAACAGGATTAAGAATCTCCAATATTCTATAAGGGCCGATGAACCGAGGTTTAAACTTAGGAGAAGAGACCCTCATAGGGACAAAACGAGAAGACAACCAGACCAAATCTCCAACACAAAGCCGAGAACCAACACGACGATGACGGTTGGCAAAACGCTGAGTCTTCTCCTGGGACAACTTCAAATTGTCCATAACCTGCCCCCAGATGTGATGCAATCTCTCCACCACCGCATCCACTCCAGGACAATCCGAGGATTCCACCTGACCGGAGGAAAATCGAGGGTGAAACCCCGAATTACAGAAAAACGGGGACACCAAGGTGGAAGAGCTGGCCCGATTATTGAGGGCGAACTCTGCCAATGGCAAAAAAGCAACCCAATCATCCTGGTCAGCAGAGACAAAACACCTCAGATATGTCTCCAGGGTCTGATTAGTCCGCTCGGTCTGGCCATTAGTCTGAGGGTGAAAAGCAGATGAAAAAGACAAATCTATGCCCATCCTAGCACAGAATGCCCGCCAAAATCTAGACACAAATTGGGTACCTCTGTCAGAAACAATATTCTCAGGAATACCGTGCAATCGGACAACATTCTGAAAAAACAGAGGAACCAACTCAGAAGAAGAAGGCAACTTGGGCAGAGGAACCAAATGGACCATTTTAGAGAAACGGTCACAGACCACCCAGATGACAGACATCTTCTGGGAAACAGGCAGATCTGAAATAAAATCCATCGAGATGTGTGTCCAAGGCCTCTTAGGAATAGGCAAGGGCAACAGCAGTCCGCTAGCCCGAGAACTACAAGACTTGGCCCGAGCACAAATGTCACATGACTGCACAAAGACTCGCACATCTCGTGACAGGGAAGGCCACCAGAAGGATCTTGCCACCAAATCCCTGGTACCAAAAATTCCGGGATGACCTGCCAATGCAGAAGAATGTACCTCAGAGATGACTCTACTGGTCCAATCATCCGGAACAAACAGTCTATCAGGCGGACAACGATCCGGTCTATCCGCCTGAAACTCTTGCAAGGACCGCCGCAGATCAGGAGAAACGGCCGACAAAATTACTCCCTCCCTAAGGATACCTGTGGGTTCAGTATTACCAGGAGAGTCCGGGTCAAAACTCCTAGAAAGGGCATCTGCCTTAACATTCTTAGAACCCGGTAGGTATGACACCACAAAATTAAAGCGAGAAAAAAATAAAGACCAGCGCGCCTGTCTAGGATTCAGGCGCCTGGCAGTCTCAAGATAAATCAAATTTTTGTGGTCAGTCAATACCACCACCTGATGCTTAGCCCCCTCTAGCCAATGGCGCCACTCCTCAAACGCCCACTTCATGGCCAAAAGCTCCCTATTCCCAACATCATAATTCCGCTCTGCGGGCGAAAATTTGCGAGAAAAGAAGGCACAAGGTCTAATGACGGAGCAGTCGGAACCTTTCTGCGACAACACTGCCCCAGCTCCGATCTCCGAAGCGTCAACCTCAACCTGAAAAGGCAGATTCACATCAGGCTGACGTAACACAGGGGCAGAGGCAAAACGGTGCTTAAGCTCCTGAAAGGCCTCTACAGCATGAGGGGACCAATTAGCAACATCAGCGCCATGTCTGGTCAAATCAGTAAGTGGTTTAACGACATCCGAAAAACCAGCAATAAATCGGCGGTAAAAGTTGGCAAAGCCCAAAAATCTCTGAAGACCCTTAAGAGAGGAGGGCTGAGTCCAGTCACAAATAGCTTGCACCTTGACGGGATCCATCTCAATAGAAGAGGGAGAAAAAATATACCCCAAAAAGGAAATTTTCTGGACCCCAAAAACGCACTTAGACCCCTTCACACATAAAGAATTAGACCGCAGAACCTGAAAAACTCTCCTGACCTGCTGGACATGAGAGTCCCAGTCATCAGAAAAAATCAGAATATCATCCAGATATATTATCATAAATTTATCCAGAAAATCGCGGAAAATATCATGCATAAAAGACTGGAAAACTGAAGGGGCATTAGAAAGACCAAAAGGCATGACCAAATACTCAAAGTGGCCCTCGGGCGTATTAAATGCGGTCTTCCACTCATCCCCCTGCCTGATCCGCACCAAATTATACGCCCCACGAAGATCAATTTTAGAGAACCACTTAGCACCCTCTATACGAGCAAACAAATCAGTAAGCAATGGCAATGGGTATTGGTACTTAACAGTGATCTTATTCAGAAGCCGATAATCAATACATGGTCTCAAAGAGCCGTCCTTTTTTGAGACAAAGAAAAACCCAGCTCCCAAGGGAGAAGAAGATGGACGAATATGTCCCTTTTCCAAAGACTCCTTTATATATTCCCGCATAGCAGCATGTTCCGGCACGGACAAATTAAACAAACGACCCTTTGGATATTTGCAACCCGGTATCAAATCTATGGCACAATCGCACTCACGGTGCGGAGGTAACGACCCAAGCTTGGGTTCGTCAAAGACGTCTTGATAATCTGAGAGGAACTCAGGGACTTCAGAGGGAATGGACGACGAAATAGAAACCAAAGGTAAGTCCCCATGAATACCCTTACATCCCCAGCTCAACACAGACATTGCTCTCCAGTCCAAGACTGGATTGTGAGACTGCAACCATGGCAATCCCAGTACCAAATCGTCATGTAAATTATACAGCACCAGGAAACGAATAATCTCCTGGTGATCCGGATTGATACGCATGGTTACTTGTGTCCAGTATTGTGGTTTATTATTAGCCAATGGGGTGGAGTCAATCCCCTTCAGAGGAATAAGAGTCTCCAAAGGCTCTAAATCAAAACCACAACGATTGGCAAAGGACCAATCCATAAGACTCAGAGCGGCGCCAGAGTCAACATAGGCGTCCGTGGCAATGGATGACAAAGAGCAAATCAGGGTTACAGACAAAATAAACTTAGACTGAATGGTGCCAATGGAAACAGACTTATCAAGCTTCTTTGTACGCCTAGAGCATGCTGATATAACATGAGTAGAATCCCCACAATAGAAGCACAATCCATTCTTCCGTCTAAAATTCTGTCGCTCGCTCCTGGACAGAATTCTATCACACTGCATACTTTCTGGCGTCTTTTCCATAGACACCGCCAGATGGTGCACCGGTTTGCGCTCCCGCACACGCCTATCAATCTGAATAGCCATTGTCATGGACTCATTCAGACCTGCAGGCACAGGGAACCCCACCATAACATCCTTAACGGCATCAGAGAGACCTTCTCTGAAAGTTGCCGCCAAGGCGCACTCATTCCACTGAGTAAGCACAGACCATTTACGGAATTTTTGGCAGTAAACCTCAGCTTCGTCTTGCCCCTGAGATAGTGCCATCAAAGTTTTTTCTGCCTGAAGTTCCAAATGAGGTTCCTCATAAAGCAAGCCCAAGGCCAGAAAAAACGCATCCACATCGCGCAACGCAGGATCCCCTGCTGGCAATGAGAAGGCCCAATCTTGAGGGTCACCCCTGAGCAAGGAAATCACAATCCTAACCTGCTGAGCAGGGTCTCCAGCTGAACGAGACTTCAGGGACAAATAAAGCTTACAATTATTTCGGAAATTCTGGAAGCTAGCTCTATTCCCTGTGAAGAACTCCGGCAAAGGAATTCTCGGCTCAGATACTGGAGCATGTACCACAAAATCTTGTAAATTTTGTACTTTCGTGATGAGATTATTCAAACCCGCAGTTACACTCTGAAGATCCATTATTGTCAGGTGCACACAGAGCCATACAGAGATGAGGAGGAGAGAGAGAAAAAAGACTGCAGCAAGGCAAACTGGAGGGAAAAAAAAAAAAAAAAAATTCCAGCAGACTTCTTATAACTCTCCTTTCTCAACCTGGGTCTTTAACACTTTATTGGCCGGTCAAACTGTCATGATCTCTGCAAGCAGAGATCATAGCAAGCCTATAGAGGGACAAGCTCTCGGAAGATGGAACTATACTGACCATGAACTAAGCCTGCCGCGCAACTAGAAATAGCCAGGTAGCATTTCCTATTTATTGCTAGATGCCCAGCTCTGGCCTAAGACCTAAATAGCTAGCAGAGGGAAATATAAGACCTGGCTCACCTCTAGAGAAATATTCCAAAGAAGACAGTAGCCCCCCACATATAATGACGGTGAGTTCAGATGAAACAACAAACGCAGCAGGAAAATAGTCTTAGCAAATTTGAGGTCCGCTTACTAGATAGCAGAAGACAGATAGTATACTTTCATGGTCAGCAGAAAAACACTAACAAAACACCATCCAGAGATTACCTTAAACTCTGGCATTAACTCATAACACCAGAGTAGCAATCCCTGATCAACGAGAGCTTTCCAGACACAGTAACAAAACTTCAGCTGTGAACTGGAACAAATAGGCAAACGAAACATGGACAAACGTCCAACTTATCTAGTAGTTGTCAGAAGCAGGAACAAGCACTGAGAGGCATCAGATAACATTGTTGACCGGCAAGAAACCACCAGAGAAATGAGCTTAAATAGCGACACCCACTACTGATGGAACCAGGTGAAACAGGAAAGAGGATGACAAGTCCAATTCCACAAGCGGCCACCGGGGGAGCCCAGAATCCAAATTCACAACAGTCCACACTTTAGAAAATTAGTGTTTCTTATACCTGTTAGGAGTTGTTCAGGAATAAGCACACAAAGCCGTTAGTACTTTTCTGCTTATCTTTATCAGTCAACCAAGATGAAGAAGGCAGCGAGTAAGGCACGTGGGCGTGGGTGTGGGCGCAGAGCAGGGAGGGGACGTGGGGATTCTGTGCCTGCTGCGGGCACCGGTGACTCATCAGCACCCACTTTCACCAGGGAACAGTCATTCATGCGCAGCTTTGTCGCAGAGCGCCGTACACCGCTGCTGCGTGAAGAACAAATTGAAGCCGTTGTCGGATGGATGGCAGCTAATGCATCAACTTCAATTAGTGCCACATCCTCTCAGACACAGAGCACTGGAGAGCAGCCATCTGTCTCTTCACCACCTGCCAAATTGCCCAGGCAGACAGAGAGCCCAGGACAGTAGCCGTCTCTACTTCTGTTCTCTGAATCTCTTGGCTTGGAAACAGGGGGCCAGCCAAGCAGCATTGGAGAAATGGAAGAAGAGGCAGGGTGCAGTGATGCCCAACAGCTTTTTCTCTCTGAGTCTGAAGAGGCGGGTGGGCCAGTGGCTCTGGTCACCACATCGCAGGCCGCATCAGCTGATGATGACACTCAGGTGCCACTTACTGGTGAGTGCTCTGCTGCTGAGACTACCCAGGAGGAGCAGTTGGGGGCAGAGGGTAGTGTAGATGATGAGGTCCTTGACCCATCTTGGCGTGAGAGACAGGAAGGTGGTGGGAGGAGCTCTGAGGAAGAGATTCCCCGTACGGCCCAAAGAGGGAGAGGGAGGGGGAAGACTGCGGATCCTGCAGCCTCCGCTTTGGCACCCGTTAGGAGCATGTCTCTTCCAAAAGCCAAAAAGGGCGCTCCCAAGACTTGCAGTGCCTGGTCCTTTTTTGACACAGTTGCAGATGACATTTGCTATGTCAAATGCAAGGTGTGTCATCACAAAGTGAAAAGAGGGAAAAGTGTCAGCAACCTCAATACCACAAATATGTGGAAATATGTGCTCACCAGGCACGCGGCGGAGTTACAAAAACGCACTGAAGAGCTAGGCCAACCAACAGCGGCAGCTACCACCTCTTCAGCTCCTGTTGCCTCTTCCTCCAGCTCACACGCAGCTGGTTCGGCTTCCTCCCAGGATCGCCGTGGAAGACCCTCTGGCCCTGTTGTCCAGAGACCCGCTGTAATTCCACCCGCAGCACCACTTTCCCAGTCATCCACACACTCCCAGCCCAGTCTACAGCCATCGGTAGTACAGGCATGGGAGAAAAGGCGGCCTTTCTCGTCAAACCACCCACGAGCACAGGCTCTGACTGCAGGCATTGCCAAACTTCTGTCACTGGAAATGCTGTCATTCAGGCTGGTGGAGACTGACAGCTTCCGTGACTTGATGTCATTGGCAGTCCCACAGTACAATGTGCCCAGCCGCTTTTACTTCAGCAGGCAAGCCGTCCCTGCCCTGCACAAGCATGTGGAGGGACACATAAAACACGCGCTACTGAACGCCGTCAGTAGCAAGGTCCACCTCACCACCGATGCATGGACCAGTCAACATGGACAGGGGCGATACCTTTCCCTCACTGCCCATTGGGTTAATGTCGTTGAGCCGGGTACAGATCATGCGAGTGGCGCAGGACGTGTCCTGCCCACTCCAAGGATTGCAGGAATCCATTCTGTACGTATTGACTCCTCCTCTTACACCAGTTCCTCAGAATCATCGCTGCAGGAGCCGTCACAGTCCACCTCCACATGGACCCGTGATGAACGTTTACCTGTTACGACCGACATGAGCACAGCTGTGGCCAAACGTCAACAGGCCGTCTTGAAATTAATTTATTTGGGGAATCGAAGCCACACAGCGCAGGAGCTCTGGAATGCCATCAAGCAGGAGAGCGATGTGTGGTTTGTGCCAGCGAATCTCCAGCCAGGCATGGTAGTGTGTGATAATGGCCGAAATCTGGTGGCAGCTCTGGGCCTCGGCAACCTCACTCACATCCCATGTCTGGCACATGTGCTCAATTTGGTAGTGCAGAGTTTTTTGAGGGACTATCCGGATCTTGATGCACTGCTGCACAAGGTCCGCCTAGAGTGTGCTCACTTGCGGCGTTCCAGCACGGCAAAAGCGCGCATTGCGGCTCTGCAGCGCCGACACCGCCTGCCGGAACATCGCATCATATGTGACCTACCTACCAGGTGGAATTCCACGTTACATATGTTGGAGCGGTTGTGTGAGCAGCAGCAAGCTGTAATGGAGTACCAGCTGCATCAGGCGCAAAGAAGTCGCACTCCGCGCCGTACAGACTTCACAACCACAGAGTGGGCCACTATGAATGACGTCTGCCAGGTTTTGCGTCCCTTTGATTATTCCACGCGGATGGCGAGTGCAGATGATGCACTAGTCAGCATGACTGTCCCCCTTATATGCCTGCTTGAAAAATCACTGCAAGCGCTAAGGGATGATGTTGTGGAAGAGGTGGAGGATGAGGATTCAGCATTTCCATCATCTTCTGGACAGTCAGCGCCACGTGGTTCCTCACAAATGCATAGGCAGGGGACAGTTTGTGAGGAGGATGAGGAGGAGTCAATGGAGGAGGAAGACATCCGTCCAGAGGAGGGAGTTACACAGTTGTCCAGTACTCAGTGTGTACAGCGAGGGTGGGGTGATGACGAGCGGGCAGAGATCACGCCTCCAGCAGGGGACAGCGTTTCTTGGGCATTTGGCAGTCAGCAGCACATGGTGGATTACATGCTGCAGTGCCTGAGAAACGACCGCCGCATCGCCCACATTCTCAACATGTCTGATTATTGGGTGTTCACCCTCCTCGATCCTCGCTACCGGGACAACGTAGAAAGCCTCATCACACCATTGAACCGGGAGCGAAAAATGCGGGAGTACCAAGACACACTGGTGAATTCCATCATCTTCTCCATTCCAACTGAGAGAAGTGCTGCTAGTGCATTCCAAAGCAGTTCAGTGCGTCCAGGCAGTGGTGGAGGCTCTGCACAAAGAGGGAGCAGAAGCAGTGCCTCTGCCCAAGGCAAGACCAGTATGGCCCAACTGTGGCACAGTTTTCTGTGCCCGCCACAAAAGTCTACACCATCACAGATGGCTCCAGTCAGCAGGAGGCAACGGTTCCGTCAGATGGTGACAGACTACATGTCTTGCCCTCTTGCTGTACTCCCAGACGGCTCTTCACCTTTCAAGTTTTGTGTCTCAAAGCTGGATACATGGCCAGAGCTAAGCTAGTATGCATTGGAGGTGCTGTCTTGCCCTGCGGCCAGTGTATTATTGGAACGTGTCTTTAGTGCTGCAGGTGGTGTACTAACTGACCGTCGCATGCGACTATCCTCCGATAACGTTGACCGGCTTACTTTCCTGAAAATGAACAAGGCCTGGATCTCGCAGGAATTTGCCACTCCTCTTCCTGATTAAATAATTAGGTCACTGTCTACAGTATCCAGGTCTCCTGTTGTGTTCATCTTTCTACCACCTGAACTTTAATTCCCGGGCTCCAACACCGCCAGTTGAGGCTCAGAAGTGCCGTCTGCACAGTCAAAATATACAACCCAGTGTTATTGGGTTTCAGTAACGTCAGCTGATCCCCAGCGGTGTAGCCGGCAATGTGTCCTGCGACCGCCACGCTGACACAACAACTGAAATGTAAGGGAACCTGTCCCCCCCCCCAGGCGTTTGTTACTGAAAGAGCCACCTTGTGCAGCAGTAATGCTGCACAAGGAAAAGGTAGCTATTTTTGTTTAGCTCCTTGCACACGCAGAACTTAACACTTATAAAATGTGTCCACTGATACCGTAAAACCATCCCGGAGGTGGGACTTTCCTTCGTAATATGACGCAGCACAGCCGTCATTCCTACCCCCTTGGCGCCGTGCCCCGGCTCCTCAGTGTTGTTTGATTCCGTCCCAGAGCCTTCGCTGTTATGTTATCCCTTGGCCAGGCACACTTAACGCTGCCCATCTTCTGACATCATTTGGTGTTAGGCTGGCTGCGCCTGTGCGTCCGCGCTGGCCGAGAGCCCGCCTCGCAGTGTCTTCTGATTTAATCCCACTGGGGGCCTGAGATCCATGGACATGCGCAGTGCATATCTGAACCTCCGCCTCTCACTCATCTCCCTATGCCTTCTTCAGACTGTGCGCCGTCAGCTGATCCCTAATAGCATGCCACGGCCGTGACGCCGCACAGTCTGAAGAAGCCGTAGGGAGGGGAGTGAGAGGCGAGGATATGCACTGCGAATGGCCACGGATCCCAGGCCCGCGGTGGGATTATATTAGACGACACTGCGAGGCGGGCTCTCGGCCAGCGCGACCGCACAGGCGCAGCCAGCCTGACACCAAATGATGTCAGAAGATGGGCAGCGCTAAGTGTGCCTGGCCAAGGGATAACATAACAGCGCATGCTCCGGGACGGAATCAAACAACGCTGAGGAGCCGGGGAACGGCGCCAAGGAGGTAGGAATGACAGCTGTGCTGCGTCATATTATGAAGGAAAGTTCCACCTCCGGGACGGTCTCACGGTTTCAGGGGACACATTTTATAAGTGTTTAGTTCTGTGTTTGCAAGGAGCATCATGAAAAGAGCCACCTTTTCCTTTTGCATCTTTTGTGCTGCACAAGCTGGCTCTTTCAGCTACAAACGCCTTGGGGGGGGGTTAAAGGTTCCCTTTCGACTTTCTCCAATCAGGCTTCGGCCTACATTGTGTTCCTCTGCTTCTCCTGCTGTCCCTGGGCTCCAACACTGCTAGTTGTTGCCTGGTAGTGCTGTCCGCACAGTCCCAACAGTCGCTCCTCTGTTATTGGGGTTCAGTAACGTCAGCTGTTCCCCTGCTGTGTGTGTGGCAATCCCTCCTATCTCCTCCACCTCCTCCTCCCCCTCCTGTCCCTGGGCTCCAACACCGCTAGTTGCCGTCCAGAAGTGCTGTCCGCACAGTCCCAACAGTCCCTCCTCTGTTATTGGGGTTCAGTAACGTCAGCTGTTCCCCTGCTGTGTGTGTGGCAATCCCTCCTATCTCCTCCACCTCCACCTCCCCCTCCTGTCCCTGGGCTCCAACACCGCTAGTTGGCGTCCAGAAGTGCTGTCCGCACAGTCCCAACAGTCCCTCCTCTGTTATTGGGGTTCAGTAACGTCAGCTGTTCCCCTGCTGTGTGTGTGGCAATCCCTCCTATCTCCTCCACCTCCACCTCCCCCTCCTGTCCCTGGGCTCCAACACCGCTAGTTGCCGTCCAGAAGTGCTGTCCGCACAGTCCCAACAGTCCCTCCTCTGTTATTGGGGTTCAGTAACGTCAGCTGTTCCCCTGCTGTGTGTGTGGCAATCCCTCCTATCTCCTCCACCTCCTCCTCCCCCTCCTGTCCCTGGGCTCCAAAACCGCTAGTTGCCGTCCAGAAGTGCTGTCCGCACAGTCCCAACAGTCCCTCCTCTGTTATTGGGGTTCAGTAACGTCAGCTGTTCCCCTGCTGTGTGTGTGGCAATCCCTCCTATCTCCTCCACCTCCTCCTCCCCCTCCTGTCCCTGGGCTCCAACACCGCTAGTTGCCGTCCAGAAGTGCTGTCCGCACAGAGCCAAACACTTTGCCAATGTGTTAGTGGGGTTCAGCACCGCCAGCTGTTCCCCTGCTGTGTATACGGCAACGTGTACTGCGACCGCCACGCAGGCACAACAAGTTAAATTTAAGGGAACCTGTCCCCCCCCAGGTGTTTGTTACTGAAGGAGCCACCTTGTGCAGCAGTAATGATGCAAAGGGAAAAAGTGCCTCTTTTCGTGGTGCTCCTTGCACATGCTGAACCTAACACTTATGAAAAGTGTCCCCTCCTACCGTGATACCGTCCGGTTGGTGGAACTTTCCTTTGTGATGTGATGCAGCACAGCCGTCATTCTTACCCCCTTGGCGCCGTGCGCCGCCTCCTCAGCGTTGTTTGAATCAGTCCCGGAGCCTGCGCTGTAAGGTTAGCTCTTGGCCATGCACACATTTTGCGCTGCCCGTCTTCTGACATCATTTGGTGTCAGGCTGGCTGCGCCTGTGCGGCCGCGCTGGACGAGAGCCCGCCTCGCAGTGTCGTCTAATGTAATCCCACCGCGGGCCTGGGATCCATGGCCATGCGCAGTGCGCAAGGGGGTAAGAATGACGGCTGTGCTGTGTCACATCACAAAGGAAAGTTCCACCAACCGGACGGTATCACGGTAGGAGGGGACACTTTTCATAACTGTTAGGTTCAGCATGTGCAAGGACCATAATTAAAAGAGCTAAGTTTACCTTTTCCAGCATTAGTGCTGTACACGATGGCTCTTTCAGCTACAAACGCTTGGGGCGTTTGTAGCGCCAAGGGGGTAAGAATGACGGCTGTGCTGCGTCACATCACAAAGGAAAGTTCCACCAACCGGACGGTATCACGGTAGGAGGGGACACTTTTCATAACTGTTAGGTTCAGCATGTGCAAGGACCATAATTAAAAGAGCTAAGTTTACATTTTCCAGCATTAGTGCTGTACACGATGGCTCTTTCAGCTACAAACGCTTGGGGGGGGGGGTTAAAGTTTCCCTTTCAACTTGCTCCAGTGCAGGCTTCGGCCTACACTCTAATTCCTCTCCTCCTCCTGCTGACCCTGGGCTCTAACACCGCCAGTTGGGGCCCAGATGTGCTGGCTGCACAGAGTTAAACACCAGCCAATGTGTCAGTGGGGTTCAGCCGGCAACGTGTCCTGCAACAGCCACGCAGGCACAAGAACTGAAATTGAAGGAAACCTGTCCCCCCTCCCCCAGGCGTTTCTACGTTTTACAGCCACCTTGTACGACAGTAATGCTGCATGTGTGCAAGGTGGCTCAGAAACTTATTCTCCTTGCCCAGGTTGAACTGAACACGTCTAAAATGAGTCCTCTGCGACCATTAAAACGTCCCTCAGGTGTGATTTTCCTTTGTATTGACATGCAACAAGCTCCTTGGTAGCGCTGCCCGTCTTCTGGCATCACTGTTTGACTGCCTGCGCCTCTGCGGCCGCCTTGCCCCACACAACGCCCGTCTTATTTATTTGGACTGCGAGGGTGTGATTGATGGGCATGAACAGTGCATTTCTTCGCCTGTCCCTCATCTCCTTCCGCCTTCTTCGGACTGTGCGTCTTCATGGCCGTGGCATGCGATAAGGGATCAGCTGACGCCGCACAGTCTGAAGTGGGTGTAAGGACTCAAGCGAGAAGCGAACATATGTATTGCGCCAGGCCATGAATCCCAGCCCCGCAGTGTTTTAACAATGTTAAGACACTGCGGGGCTGGGATTCATGGTCATCGCAAACCGCAACGGCCGACATTACATGATGTCAGAGGATGGGCAGCACTAACAGCGCAAGGCCAAGGGATAACACAAAAGCGCAGACTCCTGTGCAACAAATAACGATGCTCAGGAGGCCGCGCAAAGCACCAAGGTGGCATTTTTGCCAGCTGTACTGCGTCTCTTTACGAAGGGAACTCACGCCTCAAAATCAGTTTGACTGTGTAAGGGCCTAAATGTTATACATGTTCCTTTCAGCGTGTGCAAGGAGCAAAATTAAAAGAGCAACCTTTGACTTGTGCAGCATTACTGCTGCATAAGCTGTGGCTCTTCTAGTTTGTAACCCCTGAGGGGGGGTTAAAGGTTACCTTTGAAATTTGTTCAATTAGGCTTCGGCCTACACTCTGCTCCCTCTCCTCCTGCTGTCCCTGGGCTCTAACACCACCAGTTGGGGCCCAGATGTGCTGGCTGCACAGAGACAAACACCTCGCCAAAGTGTCAGTGGGGTTCAGCACCGCCAGCTGTTCCCCTGCTGTGTAGCCGGCAACGTGTCCTGCAACTGCCACGCAGACACAACAGACCCAAAGCTGCCGCAAGTGCAGGCTTCGGCCTACACTCTGCTCCCTCTCCTCCTCCTGCTGTCCCTGGGCTCTAACACCGCCAGTTGGGGCCCAGATGTGCTGGCTGCACAGAGCCAAACACCTCGCCAATGTGTCAGTGGGGTTCAGCACCGCCAGCTGTTCCCCTGCTGTGCAGCCGGCAACGTGTCCTGCAACAGCCACGCAGACACAAGAACTGAAATTGAAGGGAACCTGTCCCCCCTCCCCCAGGCGTTTGTATGTTTTACAGCCACCTTGTACAGCGGTAATGCTGCATGTGTGCAAGGTGGCTCATAAACGTATTCTCCTCGCACATGTGGAACTGAAAACACGTCTAAAATGTGTCCTCTGTGTGACCATTAAAACGTCCCTCAGGTGTGACTTTCCTTTGTAATGACACGCAGCAACCCCCTTGGTAGCACTGCCCATCTTCTGACATCATTGTTTGGCTGGCTGCGCCTCTGCGGCAGCCCTGCCCGACACAACGCCCCTCGGTGTCTTATTTATTTGGACTGCGAGGGTGTGACTGATGGGCATGAACGGTGCATTTCTTCACCTGTCCCTCATCTCCTTCCGCCTTTTTCGGACTGTGCGTCTTCATGGCCGTGGCATGCGATAAGGGATCAGCTGACGCCGCATAGTCTGAAGCGGGTGTAAGAACCCAAGCGAGAGGCGAACATATGTACTGCGCCAGGCCATGAATCCCAGCCCCGCAGTGTTTTAACAATGTTAAGACACTGCGGGGCTGGGATTCATGGTCATCGCAAACCACAACGGCCGACATTACATGACGTCAGAGGATGGGCAGCGCTAACAGCGCAAGGCCAAGGGATAACACGAAAGCGCAGACTCCTGTGCAACAAATAACGATGCTCAGGAGGCCGCGCAAAGCACCAAGGTGGCATTTTTGCCAGCTGTACTGCGTCTCTTTACGAAGGGAACTCACGCCTCAAAATCAGTTTGACTGTGTAAGGGCCTAAATGTTATACGTGTTCCTTTCAGCGTGTGCAAGGAGCAAAATTAAAAGAGCAACCTTTGACTTGTGCAGCATTGCTGCTGCATAAGCTGTGGCTCTTCTAGTTTGTAACACCTGAGGGGGGGTTAAAAGTTACCTTTGAAATTGGTTCAATTAGGCTTCGGCCTACACTCCGCTCCCTCTCCTCCTCCTGCTGACCCTGGGCTCTAACACCGCCAGTTGGGGCCCAGATGTGCTGGCTGCACAGAGCCAAACACCTCACCAATGTGTCAGTGGGGTTCAGCACCGCCAGCTGTTCCCCTGCTGTGTAGCCGGCAACGTGTCCTGCAACAGCCACGCAGACACAAAGCTGCCGCCAGTGCAGGCTTCGGCCTACACTCTGCTCCCTCTCCTCCTCCTGCTGACTCTGGGCTCTAACACCGCCAGATGGGGCCCAGTACTGCTAGCTGCACAGAGCAAAACACCAGCCAATGTGTCAGTGGGGTTCAGCACCGCCAGCTGTTCCCCTGCTGTGTAGCCGGCATCGTGTCCTGCAAAAGCCACGCAGACACAAGAACTGAAATTGAAGGGATCCTGTCGCTCCACCCCCAGGTGTTTGTGTGTTTTACAGCCACCTTGTACAGCAGTAATGCTGCATGTGTGCAAGGTGGCTCATAAACGTATTCTCCTCGCACATGTGGAACTGAAAACACGTCTAAAATGTGTCCTCTGTGTGACCATTTAACCGTCCCGGAGGTATGACTTTCCTTTGTAATGACACGCTGCAACCCCCTTGGTAGCGCTGCCCGTCTTCTGGCATCATTGTTTGGCTGCCTGCGCCTCTGCGGCCGCCCTGCCCCACACAACGCCCCTCGGTGTCTTATTTATTTGGACTGCGAGGGTGTGATTGATGGGCATGAGCAGTGCATAAGTTCGCCTGTCCCTCATCTCCTTCCGCCTTCCTCAGACTGTGCGGCTTCATGGCCGCGGCATGCGATAAGGGATCAGCTGACGCCGCACAGTCTGAAGCGGGTGTAAGGACCCGAGTGTGAGAGGCCAACATATGTACTGCGCCAGGCCATGAATCCCAGCCCCGCAGTGTTTTAACTATGTCAAGACACTGCGGGGCTGGGATTCATGGTCATCGCAAACCGCAACGGCCGACATTAAATGATGCCAGAAGATAAGCAGCGCTAACAGCGCAAGGCCAAGGGATAAAACGACAGCGCAGACTCCTGTACAGCAAATAACAACGCTCAGGAGGCTGCGCCCAGCACCAAGGTGGGATTCTTGACATCTGTGCTGCGTCTCATTACGAAGGGAACTCTCGCCTCCAACACAGTTTGACTGTATAAAGGGCTAAATGTTATACGTGTTTCATTCAGCGTGTGCAAGGAGAAAAATTAAAAGAGCAACCTTTGACTTGTGCAGCACTACTGCTGCATAAGCTGTGGCTCTTCTACTTTGTAACACCTGAGGGGGGGTTAAAGGTTACCTTTAAAATTGGTTCAATTAGGCTTCGGCCTACACTCTGCTCCCCCTGCAGATCATGGGCTCTAACACCGCCAGTTGGTGCCCCGGTACTGCTAGCTGCACAGAGCCAAACACCAGCCAATGTGTCAGTGGGGTTCAGCACCGCCAGCTGTTCCCCTGCTGTGTAGCCGGCATCGTGTCCTGCAACAGCCACGCAGACACAAAGCTGCCACCAGTGCAGGCTTCGGCCTACACTCTGCTCCCTCTCCTCCTCCTGCTGACCCTGGGCGCTAACACCGCCAGTTGGTGCCCGGTACTGCTAGCTGCACAGAGCAAAACACCAGCCAATGTGTCAGTGGGGTTCAGCACCGCCAGCTGTTCCCCTGCTGTGCAGCCGGCAACGTGTCCTGCAACAGCCACGCAGACACAAGAACTGAAATTGAAGGGAACCTGTCCCCCCTCCCCCAGGCGTTTGTATGTTTTACAGCCACCTTGTACAGCGGTAATGCTGCATGTGTGCAAGGTGGCTCATAAACTTATTCTCCTCGCACATGTGGAACTGAAAACACGTCTAAAATGTGTCCTCTGTGTGACCATTAAAACATCCCTGAGGTGTGACTTTACTTTGTAATGACACGCAACAAGCCCCTTGGTAGCACAGCCCTTCTTCTGACATCATTGTTTGGCTGGCTGCGCCTCTGCGGCCGCCCTGCCTGACACAACGCCCCTCGGTGTCTTATTTATTTTGACTGCGAGGGTGTGATTGACGGGCATGAGCAGTGCATATCTTCGCCTGTTGTCACTCATCTCCTTACGTCTTCTTCAGACTGTGCGGCTTCATGGCCGTGGCATGCGATAAGGGATCAGCTGATGCCGCACAGTCTGTAGCAGGTGTAAGGACACGAGCGAGAGGCAAACCAATGTACTGCGCCAGGCCATGAATCCCAGCCCCGCAGTGTGAAACACTGTAAAGGCACTACGGGGCTGGGATTCATGGTCATCGCGAACCACACCGGCCGACATTAAATGATGTCAGGAGACGGGCAGCGCTAACAGCGCAAGGCCAAGGGATAACACGACAGCGCAGACTCCTGTACAGCAAATAACAATGCTCAGGAGGCTGCACCCAGCACCAAGGTGTGATTTTTGACATCTGTGCTGCGTCTCATTACGAAGGGAACTCTCGCCTCCAACACAGTTTGACTGTATAAAGGGCTAAATGTTATACGTGTTTCATTCAGCGTGTGCAAGGAGAAAAATTAAAAGAGCAACCTTTGACTTGTGCAGCACTACTGCTGCATAAGGTGTGGCTCTTCTAGTTTGTAACCCCTGAGGGGGGGTTAAAGGTTACCTTTAAAATTGGTTCAATTAGGCTTCGGCCTACACTCTGCTCCCCCTGCAGAGCCTGGGCTCTAACACCGCCAGTTGGGGCCCGGTACTGCTAGCTGCACAGAGAAAAACACCAGCCAATGAGTCAGTGGGGTTCAGCAACGCCAGCTGTTCCCCTGCTGTGTAGCCGGCATCGTGTCCTGCAAAAGCCACGCAGACACAAGAACTGAAATTGAAGGGATTCTGTCGCCCCACCCCCAGGTGTTTGTATGTTTTACAGCCACCTTGTACAGCGGTAATGCTGCATGTGTGCAAGGTGGCTCATAAACGTATTCTCCTCGCACATGTGGAACTAAAAACACGTCTAAAATGTGTCCTCTGTGTGACCATTTAACCGTCCCGGAGGTATGACTTTCCTTTGTAATGACACGCTGCAACCCCCTTGGTAGCGCTGCCCGTCTTCTGGCATCATTGTTTGGCTGGCTGCGCCTCTGCGGCCGCCCTAACCCACACAACGCCCCTCGGTGTCTTATTTATTTTGACTGCGAGGGTGTGATTGATGGGCATGAGCAGTGCATATGTTCGCCTGTCCCTCATCTCCTTCCGCCTTCTTCAGACTGTGCGGCTTCATGGCCGTGGCATGCGATAAGGGATCACCTGATGCCGCACAGTCTGTAGCATGTGTAAGGACACGAGCGAGAGGCGAACCTATGTACTGCACCAGGCCATGAATCCCAGCCCCGCAGTGTTTTAACTATGTAAAGACACTGCGGGGCTGGCATTCATGGGCATCGCGAACCGCACCAGCCGACATGAAATGATGTCAGAAGATGGGCAGCGCATGGCCAAGGGATAACGCAACAACGCAGACTCCTGTACATCAAAATGCGATGCTCAGGAGGCCGTGCCACGCACCAAGGTGGTGTTTTTGCCAGCTGTGCTGCGTCTCATTATGAAGGGAACTCCCGCCTCCAAGACAGATTGACTGTATAAGGGCCAAAATGTTGTACGTGTTTCATTCAGCTTGTGCAAGGAACAAAATTAAAAGAGCAACCTTTGACTTGTGCAGCACTACTGCTGCATAAGGCGTGGCTCTTCTACTTTGTAACACCTGAGGGGGGTTTAAAGGTTACCTTTAAAATTGGTTCAATTAGGCTTCGGCCTACACTCTGCTCCCCCTGCAGATCATGGGCTCTAACACCACCAGTTGGTGCCCGGTACTGCTAGCTGCACAGAGAAAAACACCAGCCAATGTGTCAGTGGGGTTCAGCACCGCCAGCTGTTCCCCTGCTGTGTAGCCGGCAACGTGTCCTGCAAATGCCACGCAGACACAAAGCTGCCGCCAGTGCAGGCTTCGGCCTACACTCTGCTCCCTCTCCTCCTCCTGCTGACCCTGGGCTCTAACACCGCCAGTTGGTGCACGGTACTGCTAGCTGCACAGAGCAAAACACCAGCCAATGTGTCAGTGGGGTTCAGCACCACCAGCTGTTCCCCTGCTGTGCAGCCGGCAACGTGTCCTGCAACAGCCACGCAGACACAAGAACTGAAATTGAAGGGAACCTGTCCCCCCTCCCCCAGGTGTTTGTATGTTTTCCAGCCACCTTGTACAGCAGTAATGCTGCATGTGTGCAAGGTGGCTCATAAACTTATTCTCCTTGCACACGTGGAACAGAACACGTCTACAATTTGTCCCCTGAGACCATTAAAACGTCCGTGAGGTGTGACTTTACTTTGTAATGACACGCAACAACCCCCTTGGTAGCACAGCCCTTCTCCTGACATCATTGTTTGGCTGGCTGCGCCTCTGCGGCCGCCCTGCCCGACACAACGCCCCTCGGTGTCTTATTTATTTTGACTGCGAGGGTGTGATTGACGGGCATGAGCAGTGCATATCTTCGCCAGGCTGTCACTCAGCTCCTTCCGCCTTCTTCAGACGGTGCGGCTTCATGGCCGAGGCATGCGATAAGGGATCAGCTGACGCCGCACAGTCTGTAGCAGGTGTAAGGACCCGAGCGAGAGGCGAACATATGTACTGCGCCAGGCCATGAATCCCAGCCCCACAGTGTGAAACACTGTAAAGACACTGCGGGGCTGGGATTCATGGGCATCGCGAACCGCACCAGCCGACATGAAATGATGTCCGAAGACGGGAAGCGCATGGCCAAGGGATAACGCAACAACACAGACTCCTGTACAGCAAAATGCAATGCTCAGGAGGCCGCGCCCAGCACCAAGGTGTGATTTTTGACATCTGTGCTGCGTCTCATTACGAAGGGAACTCTCGCCTCCAACACAGTTTGACTGTATAAAGTGCTAAATGTTATACGTGTTTCATTCAGCGTGTGCAAGGAGAAAAATTAAAAGAGTAACCTTTGACTTGTGCAGCACTACTGCTGCATAAGCTGTGGCTCTTCTACTTTGTAACACCTGAGGGGGGGTTAAAGGTTACCTTTAAAATTGGTTCAATTAGGCTTCGGCCTACACTCTGCTCCCCCTGCAGAGCCTGGGCTCTAACACCGCCAGTTGGTGCCCCGAAGTGCTGGCTGCACAGAGAAAAACACCAGCCAATGTGTCAGTGGGGTTCAGCACCGCCAGCTGTTCCCCTGCTGTGTAGCCGGCAACGTGTCCTGCAACAGCCACGCAGACACAACAGACCTACAAATGCCTCCAGTGCAGGCTTCGGCCTACACTCTTCTCGCCCTGCTGACCCTTTGCTCCAACACCGCTAGTTGGGGCTCTAGGAAGACAAGCTTGAATAGGTCCCCATCCTGGTTCCAGCACCGTCAGCTGGTTCCGGGCAGAGCCTGTGGCTTAGGTGCCTCCCTCTGGGTATCCGAGTTCCACCAACGTCAGGTGGTCCTTGGTAGTGCTTTCAGGCACGGGTACCTCCTGCTTAGTAACCGGGTTCCAGTAACGTCAGCTGGTCCTCGGTAGTTCCATTGGCTCTTGGACCTGCGGCTACCCATCCGGGTTCCAGTACCGTCAGCTGGTTCTCGGCAGTGTCTTTTGCTCTTGTACCTTCTGCTCCCCTTCCTGGTTCCAGTACCATCAGCTGGTTCCGGGCAGAGCCTTTGGCTTAGGTGCCTCCCTCTGGGTATCTGAGTTCCACCAACGTCAGGTGGTCCTTGGTAGTGCTTTCAGCACGGGTACCTCCTGCTTAGTAACCGGGTTCCAGTAACGTCAGCTGGTCCTCGGTAGTTCCATTGGCTCTTGGACCTTCGGCTACCCATCCGGGTTCCAGTACCGTCAGCTGGTTCTCGGCAGTGTCTTTTGCTCTTGTACCTTCTGCTCCCCATCCTGGTTCCAGTACCGTCAGCTGGTTCCGGGCAGAGCCTTTGGCTTAGGTGCCTCCCTCTGGGTATCCGAGTTCCACCAATGTCAGGTGGTCCTTGGTAGTGCTTTCAGGCACGGGTACCTCCTGCTTAGTAACCGGGTTCCAGTAACGTCAGCTGGTCCTCGGTAGTTCCATTGGCTCTTGGACCTTCGGGTAGCCATCCGAGTTCCAGTTCCATCAGCTGTTTCTCGGCATTTTCTCAGCCTTCTTGTACCTTCTGCTACATTTCCAAGTTCAAGACCCTAAAGACGACAACCCGGAAGACCACCCCTAAGATGACGACGACACCAGAGACGACGACCACTGAGATGATGACGACCCTGGAGACGATGACCCTGAAGACCACCCCGATGACGACGACCCCGGAGACGACGACCCTGGAGACGACGACCCTGGAGACGACGACGACATGGGAGACCGAGAAGCAGAAGAACAAGAGGCTGCAGAACAAAGAGCAGAAGAACATTAAGCATAAGACTAAATATCAGAGCAAAAGATATTATCTAAATTATAAGCAGAAGAAGACTAAGCAGTGTATGGGGGTGAGTCCGTTCCTCCTCGTGGTGCCCCTGGATAAAGCCTGATGCTGCAGGCCAAACTGAACGCGGACAAATGTAACTCATTTGTGACAGGCAGAACGGAAGGTGTAATCTTCAAACTTTTATAGATAACAACTACGGGAATGCCTGTCACAAATAAGAATATGATGAAGAAGTTGAATATGAAAAAGATAATAGTTAAATAAAAAGAATATGAAGAATGTAAAAAAAAAAAAATATAGGTAGAAGAAGAAGATGAATAAGGTGAAGATAGTTGATGTCAAAGAAGCTGATGATGAGGATAATGAAGAAGAAAGTGGGAGAAGTAAAAAAGAAAGTGAAGGACGTGGAAGTAGTGAAACATCAATATCTGAAAAAACAAAACAAAAAAAACATAGTCAAAATCTTTCTAACGCCGAACGTCATAAAAAAAAACAAAAACCTGCTATTCTATTTGTTTGGGCTAAACCTCTGTGCCTTTAATGTCTCCGCCACCTCCCCCAATACATCCTACATTATTCTTAGTTGTTTTCCTTCATGTAGAATTAACCTACAAGGAAAGAAAGGGTTTATTTTAATTCCGATATTTTCGTCCCATTGACTTGCATTGGGATCGGGTATCGGTATCGGATTAGATCCGATACTTGGACGGTATCGGCCGATACTTTCCGATACCGATACTTTCCGATATCGGAAGGTATCGCTCAACACTAGTAGATACCAATTGGGACAGTTATGCACAATTGCCTATTTTTAAGAGGGGTCTGTCTAGTATTGTAAAAGATGAACTAGCTTGCTCTGAGTCACCACAAGAGCTAGAGACATTTATACAGCATTGTGTGCGCATTGACATTCGCCTTACTGAGCGTAGGCAGGAGAAGTTTGCTGCATATAACCGTATTTCTAACTTTTCCCTTCCTTCCAAAGAGCCTGCAGGTAAAACATCTCGGGAGATGGAGGAGGTGCTCATGCAAATTGATTCCGTTCAGAGGCGCAAGATCAATGAGTGCCGGGAGCATCGCCTTCGTGAAAGTCTATGTTTCTACTGTGGCCAGTCTGACCACTTCTTGATCAATTGTCCTAAGTGTCCTAGACGGCCTAACAAGGTGCTAGCAGCAGTAGGGGAGTATGACAACTGTTATGGTGAATCTGACATCTCTGAATGTAGCCTGCCTTTAAACGCTGTATTCCATTCACTTTCTATGACTTCACCCCCCAAGGAGCTTAAGGAAAAGAACTTTCACTGTTCTCTCCCTATTAAGATCCTGTGTTCAGGACAGTGGATTTCCAGTGCAGCTATGATTGACTCTGGTGCAGGTGGCAATTTCATGGATATCGCATTTGCCAAGGAACATGGTATTGAAGTTCAGCAAAGAGCCTCTCCAATTACCAAGGAAACAGTGGATGGGTCACCTTTAATCTCTGGGCCTGTGGATCAGGAGACCGTATACCTTGAAATTTTGTTGGAGCCTAATCATCAGGAGCAACTTTCTTTCTTGCTAATTTCTTCTCATTTTCCTGTGATTTTAGGAATTTCTTGGTTGCGTTCTCAGAACCCAATTATAAACTGGGAGACCAAGGAGATTATCTTTCCAACAAGGAGCAACTCAGCGTTATCAGAAGCTGTCCCTGAGTACACGGCTACAGAACCACATGTTATGATAGGGCTAGCGGAACGCACCTAATGAAAGAATATATTTTATTAGGATTGATGCGTTCGCAGCCCGGGGTCCACCATGCAGGAGAACCTGCTGCTAGTAAACAGCGGAACTAATGGCAGTGTTAGCCAACTCTTACTTCACAGAGCAGCCGTGAACTCAAAGCACTGCACCCTGTTAGACTCCACGGGGCACAGCCTAACTGTCTAAACAAGAGCAGTTAGTGGTCTTGCACGCACACAAAACTCCTCGCCGGAGGTGCCAGCATTCTAGGGGCTTATTTCGGCCAGGTCCCTGAACACACAAGCATACGAACTCCTCGCCGGAGGTGCCAGCATTCTAGGGGCTTATTTCAGCCGGGTCCCTGAACACACTCATACAAGACCACACTGGCGCAACGTACATAAATGAAAGCAATACTAGCGCATGGCCATGCCGCCATGCGAGCCTTATATAGCTGCAGCAAGTAAAAGACCTTCCCAGAAGGACCAATGAGAGGCTGCCATACCTGAGCATGTGACCCTAAATCTCCACTGAGAGATCTTGCCCTGGGCATGCTCAGTGTGTGCCAAGCAGGACTTAGTCCTAGCACCTACAGGACCTTCCTGAAAGGACCAATGGACTTAGCTGCAGTATCTGACCATGTGACCCTCGATCTCCACTGAGAGATCTTACTCAGGGCATGCTCAGAAGGAGAAGAGCAGGACTTAGTCCCAGAAGCGTCTGCTCGCCGCTGCCCAGCACTGACTTCAATGGCAGAAGCAGGAAAAGCAGCAGTAACTCTTTGTACAGAGTGAGACTGAGCAAGACGCTGGGGCCGACGTCTCCGCTGAGCAGGCTCCACTGCAGCAGGAGAAGAATGGGAGACCGCAGCGGAGATGGCCCAAGATTCCCCCTGTGCAGAGGCAGGAACTCGACCCCTAACACATGTACAGGTATTTTCTTTACCTCCAGCACATAAAGAGTTCTCTGACATCTGTGACAAGAAGAATGCAGATCAGCTTCCTCCACACAGGCATTATGACTGTCCCATTGAGTTGCTTCCTGGGGCAGCTATTCCTTTTGGTAACGTATACCCTTTGGCGGCACCTGAGCTTCAAGCCTTAAAGGAGTATATTGATGAAAATCTGGCCAAAGGCTTCATACGTCCTTCTTCCTCACCAGCAGGGGCACCTATCTTTTTTGTAAAGAAGATGGATGGGACCCTGAGACCCTGTGTTGACTATCGGGAAGTCAATAAGGTAACCGAATGAAACCGTTACCCTTTGCCTCTGATTCCTGAATTACTGGAAAGAGTCCGCCATGCTAAGGTGTTCTCGAAACTGGATCTTCGTAGGGCTTATAATTTGGTGCGTATTCGTCCTGGGGATGAGTGGAAGACAGCATTCAGATGCCGGTATGGACACTTTGAATCTCTTGTGATGCCCTTCGGGCTTTGTAACGCCCCTGCAATGTTTCAACACCTTGCTAATGACATTTTCAGAGATTTGTTGGACCAGTTTGCAGTGATCTATTTGGACGATATACTAATCTTTTCTGACTCTCTACAGGAACATGAAGAACATGTCAAAACTGTTTTAAGACGTCTGAAGCCGGAGAAATGCGAGTTCCATCATTCTGAGAAACAGTTCTTAGGTTATATCATCTCTCCCCAGGGGCTGAACATGGAATCTGGTAAGATTTAGGCTATCCTTGACTGGCCGGTACCCAAGAACGTTAAGGAGGTCCAACGTTTTATTGGTTTTGCAAATTTCCACAGACGCTTCATTCAAAATTTTTCTGATATTGTCCGTCCCATTACTTCCTTGACAAAGAAGGAAAAACCCTTTAAGTGGTCATCACAGGCTGAAGAAGCTTTTGATCTGCTTAAGATCTGTTTCACATCAGCACCGCTGTTGATAGTGTTGGATCCGGGTGTTTCTTTCATTGTGGAGGCGGACGCTTCTGATAATGCTTTGGGCGCTATTCTCTCCCAAAGAAATGGAGAGAACGGTCTGCTACATCCTTGTGCTTTCTTTTTCCATAGACTAACGTCAGCAGAGAAGAATTACAATGTGGGAGACAAGGAATTGCTGGCTATTATTGCGGCTTTCAAAGAAAGGAGGCATCATCTGCAAGGAGCTGCACAACAGATCATAGTGCTAACTGACCATCGCAATTTAGAGTTCCTTAGATCCGCTAGATGTCTTTCTCCTCATCAGGCTCGTTGGAACTTATTTTTAAATCAATTTAACTTTATCTCGTACCGTCCAGGTTCTCGTAATGGGAAGGCTGATGCTTTATCCCGAATCCATGCTGCGGATTCCGTAGCTGGAGCTGCGTCCAAGACCATTCTATCTGATGCCAATTTCATCGGAGTTATCCACGATCAGGACTTGTGGAACGAGTGCAGGGAGGCCTATGTGTCACGGGGAGACTAGGTGGGCAAGAGCTAATAACCCGGGCCCCTGCAACTTCCCTCAGACTAGGGAAATCTTGACTGACCCTCTACCTAAAGTTTACACTGATGGTGTGCATGTCTAGGCCTCGCCCTGTCTCCTGTTTCAACCCTAGGCTGAAACCACCGCCCACCACCTAGTGAAAAGATCATACACCAATACCCACAGTTAGAACAGACAAGGATAACGGAAAATATACACCACGCCGCAGTCACTCAGGAATACACTTTAAATGTGCAGGGCAAAATAAATACAAATATAGGAAGGAGTAAATAAGACAAAGGGAAATACACCACCAGCAACAATACTCCAACTACTAGCTCACCACTCCAGACCGAGATAGCAACGCACAAGACAGAAGCTATAATCAGCGACGCCCAATGTTCAGGAGAACTATTTAAAGGCAATGGGCATGGCCCAGCTTCCAATCCGAGCATCAGGTAAATTAACCCCGGACCAGCTAGATAAAATCTAGCCGACGCCAATGAGCACATAGTGGTCAAAAGCAGAATTACCGCTGTCTGTCGAATGACCTGGTCTGAACAGCGTCCGACATGACAGTACCCCGCCTTCTACGAGGGACACCAGGGCCATCACGGCTTATAGGACCCGGCTTGTCCAGATGGCAACGGTGAAAAAACCTGACCAGCCGATCCACATGAATGTCCGAGGCTGGTACGCAGGACCTCTCCTCAGGCCCATAACCACGCCAGTGTACCAAGTACTGTAAAGTGTGGTGCACTACACGAGAGTTCCAAATTACCATCCACCAAGACTGTAGGTGGCATAGGCGCCGCATCCACAGAACCCACCACCTTCTTTAAAAGAGACCTGTGGAACACGTTGTGTATCTTATACACCGTAGGAAGCTCCAATCGGTACGCTACTGGGTTAATGACGGCGGTGACCCTAAATGGACCAATAAACCGTGGACCCAATTTAAGGGATGGTATTTTGAGTCTTATGTTTTTTGTGGATAACCACACCCAGTCATCCACACTCAGGTCCGGACCTGGCACACGCCTACTGTCAGCCACACGTTTGTACCTAGCACCCACACTCAACAGGCGCTGTTTAACTCTCCTCGAGACTGATGACAATTGTGCTCCAACTGGTCCTCCTCCGGAACGCCGGAAGAGCCCCTCTGACTCAAAGTACAAAATTGAGGATGTAGCCCGTAAACACAAAAAACGGAGACTCCCCAGATGACTCCTGGCGGTGATTATTGATGGCAAACTCAGCCAAAGGAAGAAAGGTAGACCACTCCTCCTGGTTATCAGAGACAAAGCAGCGTAAGTACTGTTCCAAATTTTGGTTCATACGCTCAGTCTGACCATTTGACTGAGGATGAAACGCCGAAGAATGAGACAACTTGATCCCCAGCCGTGAGCAAAATGCTTTCCAAAATTTTGCCACAAACTGAGTACCCCTATCAGACACGATGTCAGATGGAACCCCGTGAAGTCTGACCACCTCTTGCACAAATACCTGAGCCAGAGTCTTAACGTTAGGCAACGAAGGCAAAGACACAAAAGGCGACATTTTTGAAAACCGATCAACAATCACCAAAATGACCGTGTTCCCAGCTGAGGAGGGCAAATCAGTAAAGAAATCCATGGAGATTTGCATCCATGGCTTACTAGGTTCCTCAAGAGGAAGTAGTGTGCCAACAGGACGGGAGCGGGGCGTCTTAGCCCTAGCGCACGTGGTACAAGCTGACACGTATGAGACCACGTCCTGTCAGATCTTGGGCCACCAAAACCGACGTGACACCAACTCCAAGGTACCTCTAACCCCTGGGTGGCCAGCCAGGACAGCATCATGATGCTCCGCCAAAACCTTTAAGCGGAGATGAAGCGGTACAAAAGATTTGTTGATGGGAAGATCAGATGGTACCTCCTCCTGAGCCTCGGCAATCTCAGCCTCAACCTCGGTAGTGAGAGCCGAAACCACAACACCCTTTTGGAGGATGGGTACTGGATCCTCCCGAGGTTCTCCCCCCGGAAAACACCTGGACAGAGCATCCGCCTTAGTGTTTTTAGACCCCGGTCTGTAAGTGACAACAACATTGAATCGTGTGAAAAACAATGCCCAGCGAGCCTGCCTGGGGGACAGACGCTTGGCTGACTCAAAATACAGCAGATTCTTGTGATCGGTAATAACAGTAACCTGATGAACTGACCCCTCCAAGAAGTGTCGCCATTCCTCAAAGGCCAACTTGATTGCCAACAACTCCCTGTTGCCGATATCGTAGTTACGTTCGGCGGACGACAATTTCTTGGAGAAATAGGCGCATGGACGCAAATCACTCAAAGATGAGCCTTGTGATAGTACCGCCCCCACACCAACCTCAGACGCATCGACTTCCACAACAAAAGGTTTTGATACGTCTGGCTGCACAAGAATGGGGGCTGAAACAAAACTGTTCTTAAGAAATTCAAATGCGCGCACAGCAACCTCAGGCCAAACGGAGAAATTGGTACCCTTTTAATCATGTCAGTTAGCGGTTTAGCAATGATGGAAAAATCCTTGATAAATTTCCTATAGTAGTTAGAAAACCCAAGGAACTGCTGAAGTGCTTTCAGGTTATCAGGCCATTCCCAATGCAGCACCGCTTGCACCTTAGCGGCGTCCATTTTAAAACCAGAAGCAGACACACTATAACCCAAGAAAGGCAACTCTTGAACAGAAAATACACATTTCTCAAGTTTAGCTTACAGCTTATTCTCTCTGAGAAGCTGTAACACCTGCCTGACATGATCTAAATGAGTATCACGGTCGCAAGAATATATGAGAATGTCATCTAGGTACATGATAACAAACTTCCCCAAAACATGCGCAAACACATCATTAATGAAATGTTGGAACACAGCAGGTGCGTTAGTCAACCCAAATGGCATCACCAAATTTTCAAAATGACCCTCAGGGGTATTAAAAGCCGTCTTCCACTCATCACCTTGACGGACTCTTATGAGGTTGTACGCCCCCCTGAGGTCAAGCTTGGTAAACCACTTAGCACCTGCCACCTGGTTGAACAAATCTGGTATCAGTGGCATAGGGTATGGATCACGAACCGTAATCTGGTTCAATTCCCTGAAATCCAAACACGGGCATAATCCGCCATCTTTCTTCTTTACGAAGAAGAACCCTGCTGCCACAGGCGAGGATGAAGGCCTGATGTGCCCTTTGCTCAAACTTTCAGCAATGTAATCCTTTAACGCTTGTCTCTCCGGACCGGAGATGTTAAACATCCTTGCTTTAGGCAATTTGGCCCCTGGTTTAAACCTGATAGTACAGTCATAGGAGCGATGTGGTGGCAACTCTGAACAACCCTTCTCAGAGAACACATCTGCAAAATCCAGAAGTCACTCAGGAACGCTTGAAGTCACAGCAGACACACATGTGGCCAGGCAATTCTCCTGGCAAAATTCGCTCCACTGAATTATGTCCTGAGTTTTCCAGTCAATAACCAGGTTGTGCATAGACAACCATGGAAAACCCAAAACCACCTGTGCAGGAAGATTCCTGAGCACCTTACATGTAACCTGCTCGAAATGTAGAATCCCAATGTGGAGTTTCACCTCAGCCACAAACTCAGTAATCTCCCCCTGTGAGAGAGGAGCAGCATTGATGGTGACCACACGGATAGGATGAGGCAGTTTTTCGATCCTAAAACCGGCCGTGCGTGCAAACTCCTCATCAATGAGATTTGTGGCAGAATCACTATCCACAAAAACAGTGATTGGCAGCTCTCTGCCAGCGACAATAACTTTGGCAGGGAGCTTGCATTGAGAAACCACCATGGATGATATGCATAAGCTCAGATTGGTCTCCTCCACATCCTCTGAGCTTAGAAGTTTTCCACCATTGAGTTTTTCCTTAGACAGCACAGGACAAATGTTAACAAAATGACTAGTTTTACCACAGTAAAAACAGGCTCCCTGCTTCTTGAGCACAGGGGCTCGATGCTTAACATGTGACACCCCTGAGATTTGCACAGGCTCCGTGGGCTCACCTGCAGCAACCTCACATGAACCTAAACCCTCTCCCATAGGCGGCGTCTCATGCTCCCCCTGACGCAAACGGCGATCAATGCGGACAACAAGACTCATAGCGGAATCCAGAGAAGCAGGAGCCTCGTACATCAGGAGGGCTTCTTTAACCCTTCCAGAAACCCCATGAATAAACTGACTCCGCAGTGCGGGATCATTCCACTGAGTGTCGACCGCCCAGCGGCGAAATTCAGAACAGTAATCCTCTGCAACACGCTCCCCCTGTCGAATAGTGCGTATCTTAGATTCTGCTAGAGCCATTCTGTCAGGATCATCGTAAATGTTTCCAAGAGCAGAAAAAACACTCTCCACTGAGTTAAATGCAGCAGAATCAGAAGGTAAAGAAAACGCCCATGCTTGAGGATCCCCGTTTAGTAATGACAACACCAGACCCACACGCTGAGCCTCATTACCTGAGGAAATCGGGCACATACGAAAATAAAGTTTGCAAGCTTCACGAAAAGTAACAAATTTACTGCGTTCCCCAGCAAACCTTTCAGGCAAAGGAAACTTAGACTCAGCAACTCTACCTACCGCTCCAGCTTGCACATTAGATACTGCTAGTCCCTGTTGCTGCACTGCCCCCCTCAATTCAGTGACCTGTAGGAACAGCGCTCTCAACTGGCGGGTTACGGAAGTCATGGAATCCATGGAATTCAAATAATGTTGGCCGATTATAATGTCATGGGAAGCCTAGGTAGGCAAGAGCTAATAACCCAGGCCCCTGTGATTTCCCTCAAATCTGGGAAACCCTGACTGACCCTCTCCCAGAGTTTACACTGATGGTGTGCATGTCTGGGCCTCCACCCTCACCCTATCTCCTGTTTCAACCCTAGGCTGAAACCTCCACACACCACCCAGTGAAGAGACCACTAACCAATACCCACAGTTAGCACAGACAAGGATAACGGAAAATATACACCACGCCGCAGTCACTCAGGAATACACAATAAATGCACAGGGCAAAACAAATACAAATATAGGAAGGAGGAAAATATGACAAAGGGAAATATACACCACCAGATACGATACTCCTTTTCCTAGACCACCACTCCAGACTGAGATAACCAAGCACAAGACAGAAGCTATAATCGGCGATGCCCAATGTTCAGAAGAACAATTTAAAGGCAGTGGGCGTGACCCAGCTTCCAATCCTAGTACCAGCTAAATTAACCCCGGACCAGCTAGACAAAATCTAGCCAACGCCACTGAGCGCATAGTGGACAAAAATGGAATTACCGTTGTCTGTCGAACGCCCTAGTATGAACAGCGTCCGACATGACAATATGAATGATAACACCAAAACTTTTTCTCCACTCATGGTTATCCAAAGTGTTGATAATGTCAGTCAGCAGCATTCAAAATGTGATTAACAAATGGAAAATCAGGGGCTCTGTAAAAACAAACCCACGGTCAGGTAGACCAACAAAAATGTGGTCCACAACTGCCAGGAAAATTGTTTGAGTTTCAAAAAAAACCACAAAAAATAACATCAGCTGAAATACAGGACTCTCTGAAAACTAGCGGTGTGGCTTTTTCAAGATACACAATAAGGAGGCACTTGAAGAAAAATGGGCTGCATGGTCAAGTCGCCAAATGAAAATATTACTGTGCAAATGCCACTCAGTATCTCGCCTACTAAACGCAAACCTGCACAGAGACAAACCTCAAAACTTCTGAAACAAGGAAATTTGGAGTGATGAGACCTTTGTAGAGAGGTCAACAAGGCATATGATGAAAGGAACATCATTCCTACTGTAAAGCATGGATGTGGATCACTGATGTTATGGGGATGTGTGAGCTACAAAGGCACAGGAAACTTGGCAGATGAGGGGGGTGCCAGTACAGGGGTAGCACTGCTGCAGCCAGGCATGTCCTCTGAAAGCCGGAGGAGTGACTGCTCCAGTAAGGAGGGAAATAGGAGAGCAGGGCAGGCCAGACAGGTGCTGGTAGTGGGGGACTCAATTATTAGGGGAACAGATAGGGCAATCTGTCACAAAGACAGGGATCGTCGGACGGTGTCCTGCCTACCTGGCGCTCGAGTCCGACACATCGCTGATCGGGTGGACAGATTACTGGGAGGGGCTGGTGAGGACCCAGCGGTCATGGTGCACATTGGCACAAATGACAAAGTTAGAGGTAGGTGGAAGGTCCTTAAAGATGATTTCAGGGAATTAGGCTGCAAGCTGAAAGCAAGGACCTCCAATGTGGTATTTTCCGAAATACTGCCTGTACCACGTGCCACGCCAGAGAGGCAACGGGAGATTAGGGAGGTTAATAAGTGGCTCAAGAATTGGTGTAGGAAGGAGGGGTTTGGGTTCCTGCAGAACTGGGCCGACTTCTCAGTGGGCTACAGGCTCTACGCTAGGGACGGGCTGCACCTCAATGGTGAAGGGGCAGCTGTGCTGGGGGAGAAAATGGTTAGAAGGTTGGAGGAGTGTTTAAACTAGGGATTGGAGGGAGGGTATTCATTTTATAGGAGGGGAAGATAGTGCATATAGAGACCTGGGCACAAATAAGGAAGTTGGGGGTGGCGGTGGCATGGGGAGTGGGGTTAGAACAGTTAGTAATTTAGGAAAGAATAGAGGTACAGAGAGTAATATCAAGTGCATGTATACTAATGCCAGAAGCCTCGCCAACAAAATGGATGAATTAGAACTAATGTTGTTGGAGCCTAATAATGACATGGTGGGGATATCTGAGACGTGGCTAAATGAGAGCCATGACTGGGCTGTTAACTTGCAGGGCTATAGCCTGTTCAGAAATGACCGTACAGATAAGCGAGGGGGAGGGGTGTGTCTATATGTAAAATCTTCCTTAAAATCCATCCTGCGTGATAATATAGGTGAATCTAATGAAAATGTAGAGTCCCTGTGGGTGGAGATAAGGGGAGGGGGAAAAAATAATAAATTACTGATCGGGATTTGTTATAAATCTCCAAAAATAATGGAAGCAATGGAGAATATCGTCGTAAAGCAAATAGATGAAGCTGCGACTCAAGGAGAAGTCATTATTATGGGGGACTTCAACTACCCTGAAATAGATTGGGGAACAGAAACCTGCAGTTCCAGCAAAGGTAATCGGTTTTTGACAACTATGAGAGACAATTACCTTTCACAACTGGTTCAGGACCCAACAAGGAGGGGGTCACTGCTAGACCTAATATTAACCAACAGGCCAGACCGCATATCAAATATAAGGGTTGGGGGTCACTTGGGGAATAGTGATCACAAAATAATAAGTTTTCATGTAACCTTTAATAAGATGGGTAGTAGGGGGGTGACAAGGACACTAAACTTCAGGAGGGCAAATTTCCAACGGATGAGAGAGGATCTTGGTGCAATTAACTGGGACGATATCCTGAGACACAAAAATACACAAAGAAAATGGGAGACGTTTATTAGCATCCTGGATAGGACCTGTGCACAGTATATACCGTATGGGAATAAACATACTAGAAATAGGAGGAAACCAATATGGCTAAATAGAGCTGTAAGGGGCGCAATAAGGGACAAAAAGAAAGCATTTAGAGAATTAATGGAAGTAGGTAGTGAGGAGGCATTAAATAAGTACAGAAAATTAAATAAACTCTGTAAAAAGCAAATCAAGGCAGCAAAGATTGAGACAGAGAGACTCATTGCCAGAGAGAGTAAAAATAATCCCAAAATATTATTTAACTATATAAATAGTAAGAAACTAAAAAATGACAGTGTTGGCCCCCTTAAAAATAATCTGGGGGAAATGGTGGATGAGGATGAGGAAAAAGCCAATATGCTAAATGACTTTTTTTCATCAGTATTTACAAAAGAAAATCCCATGGCAGACAAAATGACTAGTGATAAAAATTCCCCATTAAATGTCACCTGCTTAACCCAGCAGGAAGTACAGCGGCGTCTAAAAATAACTAAAATTGACAAATCTCCGGGCCCGGATGGGATACACCCCCGAGTACTGCAGGAACTAAGTACAGTCATTGATAGACCATTATTTTTAATCTTTAAAGACTCCATAATAACAGGGTCTGTACCACAGGACTGGCGTATAGCAAATGTGGTGCCAATATTCAAAAAAGGGGCAAAAACTGAACTCGGTAATTATAGGCCAGTAAGCTTAACCTCTACTGTGGGTAAAATCCTGGAGGGCATTCTAAGGGATGCTATGCTGGAGTATCTGAAGAGGAATAACCTCATGACCCAGTATCAGCACGGGTTTACTAGGGACCGTTCATGTCAGACTAATTTGATCAGCTTCTATGAAGAGGTAAGTTCCGGACTGGACCAAGGGAACCCAGTGGACGTAGTGTATATGGACTTTTCCAAAGCTTTTGATACGGTGCCACACAAAAGGTTGTTACATAAAATGAGAGTAATGGGGATAGGGGAAAATATGTGTAAGTGGGTTGAGAGCTGGCTCAGGGATAGGAAACAAAGGGTGGTTATTAATGGAGCACACTCGGACTGGGTTGCGGTTAGCAGTGGGGTACCACAGGGGTCAGTATTGGGCCCTCTTCTTTTTAACATATTTATTAATGACCTTGTAGGGGGCATTCAGAGTAGAATTTCAATATTTGCAGATGACACTAAACTCTGCAGGGTAATCAATACAGGGGAGGACAATTTTATATTACAGGATGATTTATGTAAACTAGAAGCTTGGGCTGATAAATGGCAAATGAGCTTTAATGGGGATAAATGTAAGGTCATGCACTTGGGTAGAAGTAATAAGATGTATAACTATGTGCTTAATTCTAAAACTCTGGGCAAAACCGTCAATGAAAAAGACCTGGGTATATGGGTGGATGACAAACTCATATTCAGTGGCCAGTGTCAGGCAGCTGCTACAAAGGCAAATAAAATAATGGGATGTATTAAAAGAGGCATAGATGCTCATGAGGAGAACATAATTTTACCTCTATACAAGTCACTAGTTCGACCACACTTAGAATACTGTGCACAGTTCTGGTCTCCGGTGTATAAGAAAGACACAGCTGAACTGGAGCGGGTGCAGAGAAGAGCGACCAAGGTTATTAGAGGACTGGGGGGTCTGCAATACCAAGATAGGTTATTACACTTGGGGCTATTTAGTTTGGAAAAACGAAGACTAAGGGGTGATCTTATTTTAATGTATAAATATATGAGGGGACAGTACAAAGACCTTTCTGATGATCTTTTTAATCATAGACCTGAAACAGGGACAAGGGGGCATCCTCTACGTCTGGAGGAAAGAAGGTTTAAGCATAATAACAGACGCGGATTCTTTACTGTAAGAGCAGTGAGACTATGGAACTCTCTGCCGTATGATGTTGTAATGAGTGATTCATTAATTAAATTTAAGAGGGGACTGGATACCTTTCTGGAAAAGTATAATGTTACAGGGTATATACACTAGATTCCTTGATAAGGCGTTGATCCAGGGAACTAGTCTGATTGCCGTATGTGGAGTCGGGAAGGAATTTTTTTCCCCATGGTGGAGTTACTCTTTGCCACATGGGTTTTTTTTGCCTTCCTCTGGATCAACATGTTAGGGGATGTTAGGTTAGGCTATGGGTTGAACTAGATGGACTTACAGTCTTCCTTCAACCTTAATAACTATGTAACTATGTAACTATGTAAAGTTGATGGAAATATAAATGCAGTTTGTTATCAGAAAATACTGGAGGCAAATTTGCACTCATCAGCCCAGAAGCTGCACATGGGTCGTACTTCGACATTCCAATATGACAACAATCCAAAACACAAGGCCAAGTCGACCTATCATTGGCTACTGCAGAACAAAGTGAAGGTTCAGGAGTTGCCACCTCAGCCTCCTGACCTCAATATCATTGAGCCACTCTGGGGAGATCTCAAGCTCGCGGTACATGCTAGAAAGCCCAGAAATTTACAGAAACTGGAGTCTTTTTGCCAAGAAGAGTGGGCAGCTTTACCATCTGAGAAAATAAAGAACCTCATCCACAACTACCACAAAAGAATTCAAGCTGTCATTGATGTTAGAGGGGGCAATACATGGTATTAAGAAATGGGGTATGTAAACTTTTGATCGGGGTCATTTGGATGTTTTGGGCTGTCATTATAATTTAAAAAAAGAAAACACAGTAGATTGACAATAAATGGCTTCAACCAACCACTAACCATGAGTGGAGTCAAAGTTTTGGTGTATTACAGAGATGGCTGAGTAGACCCATGGATTTTCGAGTTCGACCAAACTGTTGCTCAAAGTTCAGTTGATGTCGAAACTTCATTCTGAACCCAATAGAAGTCAATGGTGACCCAAACTTCAGTGCTTTAAAATGGCTGTAAAATGGTGATGTAGATGGTAAGGGGGCAGAAAAAGGTAGCAACATAGGGGTAAAAGCAGGACAATTGCCCTGCAAATAAATGTGAATAGGCAAATTGCTTAAAATAACATAGAATAAAAAAGTACCCTTCACAGCAGAAGCAGGTTTAAGTCTGACAGAGGCGTCACATAGGCCCCACGCCATAGACAGTCTCTCTTGAGCAACCTTGTGTGTCACCTTGGGTGTGGTGGGTGATGAGACAGACAAACCATCATGTATTCCAGAGGACAGTCAACTCTCCATCACCTTTGGTGCATTTTTTGTAGCCTGCCGCTTTGTGCCCTGCTCACACAGCAAGCCAATCTGCCTTCCGACTACTCTCCCATGCCATATGTGCTCTCTTCCATGGTGATCACTGGTAATGGAGATTCAGTGTTCAATTCCAGAAGAGAAGCCTGAGAAATGGTAAGCAGGTGTGTGGAATGCAGCAGTCGTAGAAATTAACCACTACTGAGCAGGTGATGTAGTGAGCCAAAATTGCCATCCATGCCAATTTAAAGGTTGTTTAATTGGAATCAATACTTTAAATTAGGATCTATGGAAGGGCAAGACTGTGTGTTGAGCTTGCTCAGTGGGCATCATCTGAGCTTTGTGAGGAATTTGGGTTTGTGCTCTACAGAGGTTTTTTGCAAGCACCCAGTACCTTACCTCTCCAACCCAGGAAAGAAAGGTACAGACTGTGAAGCTGACCCCAAGACTCCCACCTCACGTTCAAAGCAGGTAGAGGTTGGGAGCTCATCATTACCAGTGGAGAGGGTCAGAAGATCCCCCAGAACCTAAGGAAGTGCGGACCAGGGGTCTTCAGGATAGACGTCTAGAAGCTGCAAAGCCCCTAGAGCTAAAGTCAGGGTTGCAGCAGACCCCCCTCCTGGAGGTGAGCAAAGTACAAGCAAAGGTATGGTGGCCATGCAAAGAGAGTGGAGCACTAAGGCTTAGCAGTAACCTGGATCAACATGTTATGGCATGTTAGGTTAGGCTATGGGTTGAACTAGGAAGACTTAAAGTCTTCCTTCAACCTTAATAACTATGCTACTATGTTACCATCTATGAATTCAGCATCTATGCCTACCTCAGTGAGTATGAGGAGGCTGGGAAGATACTGAGGAGACTCCCCGAGGAGTTGCACGTGGTTTGGCTCACGGCCAACAACACCTGCCACAACAAGAGACCAGCATTGTCTGCCACAATTATTGAGCTGAAGGAAGACATATGCATGCTGGTCCACAGCAAGGTAGTGGAGTGAGTATAGTTCACCTGATGTGGGATACCACCCCCGCTGGCAGTGTCAGTATGGTAAGCAGTGGGAGTATGGCTGCAAAGTAGAACAGCATATGGAATATGAAGAGTGGCCGGCGTCAGGCACATTCATAGTTAATGGAGGTGCTCAGGTCCAGTCATCAGTGGGAGGGGAGGACTGTGCTAGTATCTGGTGCACCAACTGACATATTGGGGATGGCGTATGGCATCGCTCCTGCATCCATAAAGCAGCAGGTAACAAGGATGAATACTGTCAACAAATCTCCGCTGGTGGTTGTAATCTCCCACAATGTCAGTGGTGTGCTGAAAACCAGGGGCACATCTCCAGTTGTGTGTGCTGGGGTATGGGGGTCCCGCACGTGTGGATCCACTACTGGATCAAAGTCAGGGACCCCAGCACCAGTAACAGCCAGGGGTGCTGTTGTGAATTCCATTTCTTGGACTCCCTCCTGTGGTCATGAATGGTACTTTGGTTAGTTCTGCTCTTGGACTCCCTCTGGTGGCTTTGAGCGGAACTGCTGGTCTCTGAGGTTGCTTTCTCAGCTGCCCTCGTTTATTGTTATGCTTGCTTCCCTATTTAACTCTACTCAGATCGTTACTTCATGCCAGCTGTCAATGTTTCAGTATTGGTTCAGATCTCTCTTGGACTTCTCTGAGGACCTGTCTACTCCAGCAGAAGCTAAGTCCCTGCTAGTTCATTTGTTGTTACTGCTGCCTGAATATATTTCTTAGTACTGCTAAATTCTAGTCCAGCTTGCTATCATGATATTTCCTTGCTAGCTGGAAGCTCTTGGGGTGCAGTGTTGCACCTCCACACCGTGAGTCGGTGTGGGGGTCTTTTTGCATACTCTGCGTGTTTTTTTGTAGTTTTTTGTGCTGACCGCATAGTTTCCTTTTCTTTCCTCTGACTATTTAGTTAAGTCTGGCCTCCTTTGCTAAAACCTGTTTCATTCCTGTGTTTGTGACTTTCCTCTTAACTCACAGTCAATATATGTGGGGGGCTGCCTTTACCTTTGGGGAATTTCTCTGAGGCAAGGTTAGGCTTCTATTTCTATCTTTAGGGGTAGTTAGCTCTTAGGCTGTGAAGAGGCGTCTAGGGAGAGTTAGGTACGCTCCACGGCTATTTCTAGTGTGTGTGATAGGAGTAGGGTTTGCGGTCAGCAGAGTTCCCACTTTCCCAGAGCTTGTTCCGATTACTAGTTTACTCAACAGGTCATTCCGGGTGCTCCTAACCACCAGGTCCATAACAGGGTGCAGTGTCAGCTGAGAAGCAGGCAGCACCTGTCATGTCAGCCATTAAAACCGCCAGGGCCATATTTCTGGCAGCACGTGTTGCTGTGTTGGGGTTCATTGTGCCTATGTCATTACCTGGGACAAGATCTGCTGTGGTCAGGGCAGTAGGAGTCCTGGCAATGAAGAAGTACATGGAGAGTGCAGGAGTGAACTTGATTCTGTTTAAAATATTTACCTCTCCCCTGCTCAGAGCAAGCTGCTTAAATGTTGCAGTGTTATTCATAAAGGGGCCAAAGTTGGGGCAGTGCTTTTTGGAGGGTGGCAACCCCACTAACATAGCCAAAAGTGTAAATTAAAGCGTAAATAATAATGGTGGAGAAAAATATGGAAAATGTGATGGTAAGTGAGATTAGAATGCTTATTAGTGATATGAGTGTTGAGAATGGTGGGAATGATTCAAGTGATACGGGGAAGGTTTCATGTGGATGCCATGAGTGCTGCTGAGAATGTGGGATGGATGGTGTGAATGATGTCTCCGAGGATGTTTCACATGGTGCAAGAGGGGGAGTGGCTGACTAGAGACAGGTGGTGGCCGGTAAATGTATGAAAGCAGTGTCAGGGCAGGAGCAGTGGGGGTTGGTCCACCTTCCCCCCAGCGACAAGTCTTCACAGTAATGCTAGTGTCGCCGCTGGGTTCCAGGGGTGTCTCGTGGGGCTTCCTCATATACAGACTGTGGGGATGGCATTTTGTACCTCCGTTTCCTAGAGGCTCTCAGAAAGGATAAGCGGACGGTCATTGTAGAGGAGAGAGAGGTGCACTTTTCTTTCTGGAAGGCTACCTGCCTTCCAAGATAAAAGAAGGGGTAAACTGTATGATACCTCCTGACTTCTGGGCATTGAGTCAGTATGAGGAATGTTGTCCATTTTCATTTGAGGGGTGATGAAGCGTGTGCATCAAAGGCTAATGTGTTGGAGCTTCTTTTGAAGATGAATTTCAGAGCAGCTGATTTTCAGGGCTGGACTTCATGATGAAGTTAAAATGTTCAGAAGGTACTGTCACCCTCATCTCTTCCTCAACATTCCTAGGGACCATCAGGATCATAGTCTTATACCAGAGAAAAGTGAAGGTCTGTCACAGGTGTGATGACCTAGCAACTTCAGCATGGGATGCAAGGTACCGAAATGTGCCTTGTGTGGGGAGGTAGGCCATCTCACTGCATTCTATGGTGGCAATGTGTCACCTGTGTGGTGATCTACATCACCCTTTCAGCCCCTGCCCTCATTCCCTCTCTAATGCCATCTCTGGCCAGGCTGGAGATAGCCATGAGGAAGTTTCTTATGTTTTAACTCCTGCTGAGGTTGGGGTGGCGGGGGGGAGGAGCTGAGGGGCTGATGAAGATAGACTAGCCCAGGAACTCCTCTTATCAAAGGTGGCAGGAGAGGCATTGAAGTGACAGGGAGCAGGTAGGACCCCGTAAAACTTGGTTAATGTCTGTTCCCTCTCCAGAGACTGTGACTGTAATGGCCTTCTTGATTAGGCCATATGTGTTTTTCTTCAGTGGGTCACGAGAAATAGGCCATTGTTAATATGAGCCTGAACAGTGACTCTTGAATTGATATTTGTTGAACTTATTGCCAAGCTAGTGGAAGGGTGAGACTCTGCAATTTGCACCATCTTATATAATTGCTAGGTCTGTACAATGTTATTGTCTATTAGTAGTTCAATAAATATTGCCACACTGTGTTACCCTCACCCTGTGCTATTTTAGTATTCTTACCATGAGAAAGAAGTATGGGCATTGAGTGGGATGAGCCTTGGTCCATGTGGTCTTTCTAAAGTCAGCCAGGCCAACGGACTAGAGCACCTTGAGAGGCAGGGTTGATATGTATCCCCCAGGATGTGGACGGAGTCCTATTAAACCCGCTGGAGTGCCTTGTAGTCACAACAGGGCGTCTTTGAGTCACAGGGCAAAATAAAAGTAAATGTGGACCTGGACAAGCTATTTGGCCTTGGCATTGTTCAGGAAAATCCAGTATGGGCTTTTATTTTTTAAACAGACTGCAGGAAGGAAGTGGGACCGGTCCGTGTCCGAGTCTTACAAGTGGCCCATAGCCACAGACTCCAGTTTGAGAGAAAAATCCTGCAGGAAGGGTTTGGGTGGGTAAGCTTTGGACTTGCAAGCAGCAGAATGGTAGGCTCTGCAGAGCTCAACGGTGTGAGGCAACACAGAGCCAAGCAAAGCCAAAAGGCCTGGCACCCTCAGCGTACATGGTCATGCAGTTGCCCATGACAACTAGTCACTGTCTTTGTTTCCCAGCTGCGATCCGAAGGAACTGATTTGCTTCCTTTTTTGTGAGTATGCTGTTTTATTAAAAGAGACTTTACTTTGAACTTTTTCTGGGTCACTGTCTCATCCCTGCACAGTGTGGACACCGCTGCACTACATGTGGTTGGAGAATGCGGGCAGTGTGAACAGTGGCATACCCCAAAGCGTGCTGCATGTCAATAATTAAGCCGGCAATGCTATAGCTCAAGCCTGCTGATGAACTGTAGAAACTTTTGAAGCAGTTGGTCTTTGCTCAGCAACGGCAACATGAGCAGCACCAGCAGCATCTGCAGTGTCAGGAGCAGCAGTTTCAGCAACAGCAGCAGACAAATTACCTGTTAATGCAGCAGACCGCGGCTATGTGAGAGGCGGCCCCACCAGCAACCGCTTTCTGGTCGGAGGCCCGATACAAAGTTCAGTCCACTCTGAGGAAGATGAGTCCTGAGGACTACATGGAGGCCTTCCTCACAGTCTTCAAATACACTTCAAAGCGTGAGACCTTGCTGGTATCCCAGTGGGCTGAAGTGGCAGGAGATGCCCAGAAATCAAACCTGGATCTCAGTCGGGATGCTGCTTTGGACTATGAGAAGTGGAGAGGTGAGATCCTAGCCAGACTGGGGTTAATACCTATGTGCAGGCTCAGCAGGTGTACAAGAGGTCCTATTCTGAGTCTCGTACCATCAGGTCTCAAGCATATGGCTTACTGCTGCTGGTAAAAAATGGCTCCAACCAGAGACTTTAACCCCACTTCAGATAGTAGAGAGGAGGTGGTCGACTGGCTGGAGAGGGCTGTGGTAGCAGCCATACAGCATTGGTTGGGACAAGGGGACCCGGGCACTCTGGACCAGGTGGTAGGACTGATTGAGCGGTATACAGCCACTCAGGACTTTATATGGGACACTGCTCCTCTCCGGCTGTTACATAAGGCTCCACCAGCTCAGCAGCTTGAGAAAAGTCCACGACCCGCCACTGGGGCCCATAGGGACTGAGTCCATACTGAGGGGGTATCCCAAAAGGAGAGTGACAACAGACCCGTGTCCCCAAGGCTCCCTCATGTCCCAGCTATTAAGTGTTGGCGGTGCCAAGGGCTCGGACATATGGCTGACAACTGTCCCCTAACAACTAAACCCATGGACTGCGGGTATGCTTGAAGAGTGTCTATGTAAGCCCAGCCCACCACTATAGGCACTGTTGGAACCAAACCTTAACTGTGCAAGGGACTAATTAAAAGGAACCAGACAACCAGACAGATGCTATCTTGGACTCGGGAAGCTTAGTGACTCAGGTACATGGGTCCCATGTTTCTGGGGACAACCCCACTGGTTGTAAGATGGGGGTGGTATGCATATATGGGGAATTCTGTTATGATCCGGTGATGTTGGAGCTGCATGAACTTTCTCTGGAGTAGGTGGAAACTGTACTGACCGCAAAACCTGAACTAACACTGCAACTAGAAGTAGCCGTGGGGTGTGCCTAACAAACCCTAGACACCTCGACACAGCCGGAGGACTAAATACCCCTATAGATGGAAATAGGAATACTACCTTGCCTCAGAGCAGAACCCCAAAGGATAGGCAGCCCCCCACGAATATTGACTGTGAGTAGGAGAGGAAAGACACACGCAGGCAGAAAACAGGATTCAGCAAAAGAGGCCACTCTAGCTAAATAGGGAAAGATAGGACAGAATACTAAGCGGTCAGTATTAAAACCCTTCCAAAAATATCCACAACAGATAATACAAAAAGTTCCACAATCTAACTAAAGACATGGAATGTATATCTGCCACTCCAGAGAATCCAACAAGACTGAGAAAATACTGACACAATCTAAGCTGGAGAAAAAAAAAACACTGAATAGCACAGAATTATTAAGCACACAGCATGTGTGCCACAGAAACAAAACCAGACACTTATCTTTGCTGATTTGGCAGAAGGCAGAAGGAACCAAACCAGGACCAAAACCTCCCAACAACCATGGACAACTGGCAAGGACTAATGAATCCAGCACGCCTAAATACCCCAGTCAGAACTGCAATCAGCAGATACACCTGACCAGGACTGCAACTCAGGGACAACTGCATTACCACCTACAACCACCGGAGGGAGCCCAAAAGCAGATTCACAACAGTACCCCCCCTTGAGGAGGGGTCACCGAACCCTGACCAGAGCCCCCAGGCCGATCAGGACGAGCCAGATGAAAAGCATGAACCAAATCAGCAACATGGACATCAGAGGCAAATACCCAAGAATTATCCTCCTGGCCATAACCCTTCCATTTGACAAGATACTGAAGCCTCCACCTCGAAAAACGAGAATCCAAAATCTTCTCAACCACATACTCCAACTCCCTATCAACCAACACAGGGGCCGGAGGATCAACAGAGGGAACAACGGGTACCACATATTTCTGCAATAAAGATCTATGGAAGACATTATGGATAGCAAAAGAGGCAGGAAGCGCCAATCGAAAAGACACTGGATTAATAATCCCAGAAATCCTATAAGGACCAATAAACCGAGGCTTAAACTTAGGAGAAGAAACCTTCATAGGAACATGACGGGAAGACAACCAGACCAGATCCCCAACCTGAAGCTGGGAACCAACACACCGACGACGGTTAGCAAAACGTTGAGCTTCCTCCTGAGACAACACCAAATTGTCCACCACATGAGCCCAAATCTGCTGTAACCTGTCAACCACCGAATCCACACCAGGACAGTCAGAAGGCTCAACCTGCCCAGAAGAAAAATGAGGATGAAAACCAAAATTACAAAAAAAAGGCGAAACCAAAGTAGCCGAACTAGCTCGATTATTAAGGGCAAACTCGGCCAATGGCAAAAAGGCCACCCAATCATCCTGATCAGCAGACACAAAGCATCTCAAATAAGTCTCCAAGGTCTGAATAGTTCGCTCGGTTTGGCCATTTGTCTGAGGATGACATGCAGAGGAAAAAGATAAATCAATGCCCAGCCTAGCACAAAAGGCCCGCCAAAACCTAGAAACAAACTGGGAACCTCTGTCAGACACAATATTCTCTGGAATACCATGCAAACGCACCACATGCTGAAAAAACAACGAAACTTAATCTGAAGAGGAAGGCAAATTAGACAAAGGCACCAAATGAACCATCTTAGAAAACCGGTCACAAACAACCCAGATAACCGACATCCTCTGGGAAACCGGAAGATCAGAAATAAAATCCATAGAAATATGCGTCCAGGGCCTCTCAGGGACCGGCAATGGCAAAAGCAACCCACTAGCATGGGAACAACAAAGCTTGGCCCGCGCACAAGTCCCACAGGACTGCACAAAAGAACGCACATCACGTGATAAAGAAGGCCACCAAAAGGACCTACCAACCAAGTCTCTGGTACCAAAAATACCAGGATGACCAGCCAACACAGAACAGTGAACCTCAGAAATCACTCTACTAGTCCATCTGTCAGGAACAAACAGTTTCCCCACTGGACAACGATCAGGTGTGTCAGCCTGAAATTCCTGAAGAACCCGTCGTAAATCAGGGGAAATAGCAGAAAGAACCACCCCTTCTTTCAGAATGCCGACCGGTTCAAGGACTTCAGGAGAATCAGGCAAAAAACTCCTAGAAAGGGCATCAGCCTTAATATTCTTAGAACCCGGAAGATACGAGACCACAAAATCAAAACGGGAAAAAAAAACAAGGACCATCGAGCCTGTCTAGGATTCAGCCGCTTGGCAGACTCGAGGTAAATCAAATTCTTATGATCGGTCAAGACCACAATACGGTGCTTAGCTCCCTCCAGCCAATGTCGCCACTCCTCAAATGCCCACTTCATAGCCAACAACTCCCGATTGCCGACATCATAATTGCGTTCAGCAGGCGAAAATTTACGGGAAAAGAATGCACACGGTTTCATCAAGGAACCAACATGATCCCTCTGGGACAAAACGGCCCCTGCGCCAATCTCAACCTGAAACGGAAGGGAAACATCCGGTTGGCGCAACACCGGAGCAGAAGTAAATCGACGTTTAAGCTCCTGAAAGGCAGAAACAGCCACAGAGGACCAATTCGCCACATCAGCGCCTTTTTTCATCAAATCGGTCAAGGGCTTAACCACGCTGGAAAAGTTAGCAATGAAACGGCGATAAAAATTTGCAAAACCCCAAAATTTCTGAAGGCTCTTTAAGGACGTGGGTTGAATCCAATCATGAATGGCCTGAACCTTAACCGGATCCATCTCAATAGATGAAGGAGAGAAAATAAAACACAAAAAAGAAACCTTCTGCACCCCAAAGAGACACTTAGACCCCTTCACAAAAAAAGCATTGTCACGAAGGATCTGAAATACCATCCTGACCTGTTCCACATGAGACTCCCAATCATCAGAAAAAATCAAAATATCATCCAAATATACAATCAAGAATTTATCAATATAAGTCCGGAAGATATCATGCATGAAAGATTGAAAAACAGATGGAGCATTAGTGAGCCCGAACGGCATCACAAGATATTCAAAATGGCCCTCGGGCGTATTGAACGCAGTTTTCCATTCATCACCCTGCTTAATACGAACAAGATTATACGCCCCCCGAAGGTCAATCTTCGTAAACCAACTAGCCCCCTTAATCCTAGCAAACAAATCGGAAAGCAAAGGTAAAGGGTATTGAAACTTGACCGTGATCTTATTCAAGAGGCGATAATCAATACAGGGTCTCAAGGAGCCATCCTTCTTAGCAACAAATAAAAATCCCGCTCCCATCGGTGAAGAAGATGGCCGAATATGCCCTTTCTCCAAAGACTCCTTAACATAACTCCGCATAGCGGTATGTTCAGGCACAGACAGATTGAAGAGTCGGCCCTTAGGAAACTTACAGCCTGGAATCAAATGAATAGCACAATCACAGTCCCTGTGCGGTGGAAGAGAACTGGACTTGGGCTCATCGAATACATCCTGAAAATCAGAAAAAAACTCTGGAATTTCGGAAGAGGAAGAAGAGGAGATGGACATTAAAGGAACATCATTATGAACCCCCTGACAACCCCAACTAGTCACAGACATAGACTTCCAATCCAACACAGGATTATGTACCTGCAACCACAGAAAACCCAACACGATAGCATCATGTAAATTATGCAATACCAGAAATCGACAATCTTCCTGATGGGCTGGCACCATGCGCATGGTCACCTGTGTCCAAAACTGGGGCTTATTTTTAGCCAAAGGTGTAGCATCATCATTCCATTTAGTCAACACAGACCATTTTCTAAATTTCTGACAAAACAATTCTGCCGCCTCTTGACCCTGAGATAGGGCCAACAAGGTCTTCTCCGCTTGATCCACAGAATTAGGTTCATCATATAATAGTCCTAAAGCCTGAAAAAAGGAATCTACATTAAGCAAAGCTGGATTCCCAGATTCCAGGGAAAATGCCCAATCCTGTGGATCACCACGCAGCAGGGAAATGACGATTTTAACCTGCTGAATAGAATCCCCAGAGGATCGAGGTCTCAAAGCAAAAAACAGTTTACAGTTGTTTTTAAAACTCAAAAATTTGGACCTGTCACCAAAAAACAAATCAGGAGTAGGAATCTTCGGCTCTAAAACAGGAGTCTGAACAATATAATCAGAAATTCCCTGTACCCTAGCAGCAAGCTGGTCTACACGAGAAGCTAATTCCTGAACATCCATGCTAACACAAGACTCCTTAGCCACCCAGAGAAAAAGAGGGAAGAAAAGGCAAAGCAAACTGCAGAAAAAAAATGACTTCACACCTTTCTTCCCTTCTTCTGAGATGCATTTAACTCATAGTGGGCCAGTTGTACTGTTATGATCCGGTGACTTTGGAGCCGCATGAACTTTCTCTGGAGTAGGTGGAAACTGTACTGATTGCAAAACCTGAACTAACACCGCAACTAGAAGTAGCCGTGGGGTGTGCCTAACAAACCCTAGACACCTCGACACAGCCGGAGGACTAAATACCCCTATAGATGGAAATAGGAATACTACCTTGCCTCAGAGCAGAACCCCAAAGGATAGGCAGCCCCCCACGAATATTGACTGTGAGTAGGAGAGGAAAGACACACGCAGGCAGAAAAAAGGATTCAGCAAAAGAGGCCACTCTAGCTAAATAGGGAAAGATAGGACAGAGTACTAAGCGGTCAGTATTAAAACCCTTCCAAAAATATCCACAGCAGATAATACAAAAAGTTCCACAATCTAACTAAAGACATGGAATGTATATCTGCCACTCCAGAGAATCCAACAAGACTGAGAAAATACTGACACAATCTAAGCTGGACAAAAAAAAACACTGAATAGCACAGAATTATTAAGCACACAGCATGTGTGCCACAGAAACAAAACCAGACACTTATCTTTGCTGATTTGGCAGAAGGCAGAAGGAACCAAACCAGGACCAAAACCTCCCAACAACCATGGACAACTGGCAAGGACTAATGAATCCAGCACGCCTAAATACCCCAGTCAGAACTGCAATCAGCAGATACACCTGACCAGGACTGCAACTCAGGGACAACTGCATTACCATCTACAACCACCGGAGGGAGCCCAAAAGCAGAATTCACAACAGAATTCCGAGACCTGTTCTGGTCCCTGTGGGAGACCAGGGCACAGAATCCGAAGACCACGAGTGAGGAAAATCTGCTGTAGGGGTCATCAACCTAGGGACACAGTGTAAACTCGATAGGTTTCCCCTAGAGGTATTGGCAGGAGAAGTTGAGGAGACCCCACAGATCCCCAAGCTGGAAGTTTCCCCTGGTAAGTTCGGGGTAGCTCAGGTCCTGGATCCCACCCTTGCTTGGGCACGAGAAAGGGTGATAGAGGTTAATAGAGTGGTGCAGCAACCGGGTGCAGAAATGATTTTTCCCCGCACGGCTGTCAACCAAGACCTATTGTACAGGGTGGATAAGTGGTAGAACAACTTATTGTGCCCAAATCCTACCATCGCGTGGTGCTCGAGATTGCTTACACCCACATGCTGGGAGGGCACTTAGAGGCCAAAAAGATGCAGGAACGCATACTGCAGAGGTTTTTTTGGCCCATGGTCTATGTGGAGGTCCAGAGGTTCTGTGACACGTGTCCAGAGTGTCAACTGACCTCACCCCCCACGAACTACCGGAGACCATTGGTACCTCTGCCCATCATAGAGGTACCTTTTGAGTGGATTGCGATAGATCTAGTGGGACCGATAGTAAAATCTGCCCGGAGCCACCAACATATAGTAGTGGTCGTAGACTATGCCACCAGGTACCCGGAGGCCATTTGGCTTTGGCACACTTCAGCCAATCTTATCTCCCAGGAGTTGTTTGTCATATTCTGTTGCCTTGGGCTACCGAAGAAGATCTTCATGGATCAGGGGACTCCTTTTATGTCCAAGGCAACAAAGGAACTGTGCAAGCTTCTAAAAATAAAACAGTGTAACGGTGCATCATCCCCAGACTGATAGGGTTAGTCAAGCACTTCAACAAAACCCTCAATCCATGTTGAAGAAAGTAGTCTCTAAGGATGGAAGGGAATGGGAAATGTTGTTGCCCTACTTGATGTTCGCCATTCGCGAGTTACTGAAGGCTTTCACAGGATTTTCACCCTTTGAGCTACTGTATGACAGGCATCCTAGGGGTCTGATGGACATAGCCAAAGAGACATGGGAGCAGGAGCCCACACATCATAAGAGTGTCATTAATTACGGGGCCAATATGCAGGACTGAATTGTAATGGTCATGCCTATAGTAATGGAGCATTTGGTGGATGGTCAGGCAGCACAGACCCACATATATAACAAAAAGGCCACAATCCACTCCTTTAAAGCAGGAGACGAGTGTTGATTTTTAGTGCCTACCACTGAAAGCAAGCTTATGACCAAGTGGCAAGGCCCATGTGAAGTTTGGGAAAAAGTGGGTGACGTAAACTATCGAGTTTACCACCTCAGGAAAGGAAAACCCAAATATCAAGTTAATCTGTTAAAAGCATGGAAGGTCTGGAAGTGTATGCTTATGGAGGTGACTCCCGACATGTCATCTGGGGACCCTCCAATATCAGCCCGGATGGAGACCGAGGGAGAGGTAAAGGTAGGAGACACCCTCTCAAAACAGCAGCGGCAAGAGGTGCGGAAATTGATACAAATGAATACTGTTGTATTTTTGGGACTCTGGTGCCTCTGTCATACAGCATGACATTGTCACTGAGAGCCACATAAGGATACAAATGAAACCGTACCGTGTGCCTGAGACCCAGAGACAAGTCATCACAAGTGAGGTGAAACAAATGCTTCAACTGGGAGTAATTGAGGAATCCCAGAGTGACTGCGCTAGCTCTATTGTGTTAATCCCGAAGACAGACGAGTCATTACAGTTCTGTAACAACTTCCGTAAGTTAAATGAGGTGTCAAAGTTTGACCTTTACCGAATGTCCAGGGTGGATGAGCTGATTGAGCGACTGAGCAAGGCCCAGTACTTTACCATGATTGATCTGACCAAGGGTTATTGGCAGGTGCCTTCTACGGAGTCGGCCAAGGAAAATACTGCAGTAATAACACCGGAGGGGCTGTACCACTATGTCGTCATGCCCTTTGGACTACATGGGTCCCCAGCCGTGTTCTAGAGGTTAATGGACATAGTACTGGAAGCCCATCAGAAGTATGCATCAGCGTACTTGTATGACATAATGTTTAGTATGGACTGGCATACCCACCTGTCCCAGGTGCATGTGGTAGTAGATTCGCTCAGAGCTGCGGGCTTGACAGCGAATCCCAAGAAATATGCGGTAGGGCTTGAGGAAGCCCGATAATTGGGATACATGATTGGCCATGGGGTTACCAAACCCCAAATAAATATGATCGAGGCAATTCAGAACTGGCACTGACCTGTTACCACCAAACAGGGAAGAGCATTTCTAGGAATCATCGGGTATTATTGGAGGTTTATACCTAACAACACCCCTATCTGATCTCCTCCATGGGTCAGTCATGGTTCACTGAAACTCCCAGGCGGAGGAAGCATATGAATACATGAAGAAGGTGTTGTGTATACAGCCTGACCTCATTAGTCCCAACTTCCAGAAAGGCTTAATTGTACAGACGGATGCCTCTAATGTAGGCTTGGGAGCCATCCTGTCATAGGAGGTGAACGGGGAGGAACATCCGGTCACTTACTTAAGTAGGTAACTCACCCCGGCCGAGAAGAATTATAACATTATGGAGAAGGAGTGCCTTGCCATTTAATAGGCCTTGGAGTCCCTACACTATTATTTGCTTGGTCGATCGTTTTCGGCTGCGATCCGGAGAATCTGATTTTCTTCCTTTGTTTGTGAGCACTCTGTTTTATTTTTTATTAAGATACTTTACTTTAAACTTTCCTGGGTCACTGCCTCATCCCTGCACATTGTGGACACCTGTGCACTACAACCCATAGACCCTTGAATCTCCACAGTGGCCGTTGTCGCTGAGGCCCACGGGAAGGTGTAATTAATATAGCTAATGAGTGCAGAGTAGAGGTACCTTCACACGAAACGACTTTGTAACGATATCGCTAGCGATCCGTGACGTTGCAGCGTCCTCGCTAGCGATATCGTTTAGTTTGACATGCAGCAGCGATCAGGATCCTGCTGTGATGTCGCTGGTCGCTGAATAAAGTCCAGAACTTTATTTGGTCATCCGATCGCCATGTATCGTTGTGTTTGAAAGCAAAAGCAACGATACCAGCGATGTTTTACACTGGTAACCAGGGTAAACATCGGGTTACCAAGCGCAGGGCCGCGCTTAGTAACCCAATGTTTACCCTGGTTACCAGCGTAAAAGTAAAAAAAACAAACACTACATACTCACCTGCGCGTCCCCCAGCGTCTGCTTCCTGACACTTGAGCGCCGGCCCTAAAGTGAAAGTGAAAGCACAGCGGTGACGTCACCGCTGTGCTGTTAGGGCCGGAGCTCAGTCAGTGTCAGGAAGCAGACGCTGGGGGACGCGCAGGTGAGTATGTAGTGTTTGTTTTTTTTACTTTTACGCTGGTAACCAGGGTAAACATCGGGTTACTAAGCGCGGCCCTGCGCTTAGCAACCCGATGTTTACCCTGGTTACCCGGGGACCTCGGCATCGTTGGTCGCTGGAGAGCGGTCTGTGTGACAGCTCTCCAGCGATCAAACAGCGACGCTGCAGCGATCGGCATCGTTGTCGCTATCGCTGCAGCGTCGCTTCGTGTGAAGGTACCTTAGGAGGTCTTCTTAAAGAAAGACAAACACATCTGTGAGAGCTAGAATTCTTGCTGGTTGGTAGGTAATCAAATAAATATTTCATGTAATAAATTCCAAATTAATTATATAAAATTTATACCATGTTATTTTATGGGATTTTTTTAAGATCCTGTCCCTCACAGTTGAAATGTAGCTGCAATAAAAATTTTAAAATTACAATCCTCTTTATCCTTTGTAGGTGGAAAAATTTGCAAAATTGGCATTGTATCAAATACTTATTTTTAGAGATAAGCGAATATTTCAAAGTTTGGTTCGCATTACGATTGCCGAATTTGCAGTAACCACAGATTAATTAGTTGAATATTCACCGAACATAGCCGAACGCCATTCATCTCATGGGAGGCAAAAACAGATGCCTGCACAACGCCTTATAATAGCCCCAAATGCGGCCAAAACACATCAAATGAGGGACAGACACCAGGAAAAAGGCCTCAATTAACACACAGTACAAATTGTAGCATGGCACTGCAGCAGTCAGCCAGGCATGAGGTATAGGGGTCTGGGACAGCATTTACAGCTTTCAATTGAATGCCAGAGTAAGACGAGTTGGGTGAAGGATTGGTGTAGGCCTCCTTTGCTGCAAGCACATGCAACACCTCCACCTGATTTCATGTTGAGCCACACTCAGGTGGCACAAATATCAGTTTTGTAGACTACCATTGTCAGAAAAATTTAAGGATAGTAACACGGTAGTTGAGGTGAAGGCTTGACTATCTCAGAGGCCTGCAGCTACAGACAACACGCATGAAGGAGACCCAACCAGGAGTGCAAACTTTTCCAAATAATATTGGCAGACAACACAAGTTACATCACTTTCGCCATAGCATAGAAAGTATAATAGGGACCAACAGGTCTTCCACTACACCCAATCCAGCAGATGGACATCCAACCAAGAATGTTCACATTTAAACAATTGAGGGTCTTATACCACAGAAGTGGCATCAATTTCACCACAGTATAAATAGCATAACAGGGACTGACATGTCTTCCACTACACCCAATCCAGCAGATGGACACCCAACCAGGAATGTTCACATTTAAAAAAATTAGGGACTTACACCTTAGAAGTGACATCAATTTCACCACAGTAGAAATAGTAGAATAGTGACCGACAAGTCTTCCACTACAGCCAATCCAGCACATGGACACTCAACTAGTAGTGTACATATTTAAACAAATGAGGGCCTTACACCACAGAAGTGGCATCAATTTCACCACAGTACAAATAGTATAATAGGGACCGACAGGTCTTCCACCACACACAATCCAGCAGATGGATACCCAACCATGAGTTTTCACATTTCCAGAAATTACTGGCAGACACCATAAAAGTGACATCAATTTTCTCCACAGTATAGATAGTATAATAGAGACCGCCAGGGATTTTCACATTTTGAAAAATGAGGGTCTGACACCATTGAAGTGGAATAACTGTCACGAGAATAGAAATTGGGACAGACAAGTTTTTCACTACAGTTAATGCTGCAGATGTAGACCAACCATGACTGTTTACATTTCCACAAATTTGTGCTAACATCAGCAGCAGCAGCAGCAGCACTCACAGCAGGCACAAAAGCCACACTAAAGATATCACAGAGTGCAGTTACGTGACAATAATGCATCACACTAAAAAATGCAATATCACTTATACTGTACAGTCTACGATTGGGGTGCAAAAGTCTTTAGAGGTCCATGACGTTCTCATCTTGATGAAAATTAGGTGGTCTACAGTTTCAGGGGACAGCCGACTGCGTTTATCTGTCAGGACACCATTGGCAGCACTGAAGACACTTTCTGAGAGAACGCTGGCTGCAGAGCCAGATGAAACCTCCAAGGCTTGTGATGCGAGCTCAGGCCAATCATCCATTTTGGAAGACCAAAATGTAAAAGGGTCCAAACCCTTCCTGATGGTATTCAGTTCTAGATACTCCTGCACCATCCTGTCCATTTGTTCACTATGTGTAAGACTTGGACTCTGTTGTGCTGGTGCATGAACTGGTCTAAAAAAGGGTCAAATGACTCCCAGAAATTGCTTCTTCCATTTACACTTCTGTTGCTGCAAATGTTTTGGCATTGACGAATTGACGTGCAGGAGGTTAGAAGTGTAGAGCTGTGATGCGAACTATGTGCTTCACTGCTGTCTTGAGGAAAAGTGGTCTTAAGGTTGTGAAAAAGCATGTTAAGACTTGAGCATTGTGGGTTCCTTTCCAAGGCAGGAAGTATCTAGCAAAATTTGGTTTTATAACGTGGGTCTAACAGAGTGGCAACCCACTAGTCAACAGTATTCCTAATCATTACTATACAGCGATCATGTTGCAGATAGGGCAGCAAGAATTCACTCCTATGTCGGGCTCTATCATGCAGTCCAAGCCCATGCTTTTTTCGTGGCTGGGTAGCAATGAGGCTCGTTTCTTTCATCCCCTCCCGCCAACCATGAAAAACAGAGAGGAGAGGACTATCCTCTTCATCTGACAGTTGCTTGCCCATCACCTCTTCCTACTCCATTTGTTCTCGATTCTTGCACCTTCGATGACAGTTTGTCTTTTATCATCAGCCCTTGTTGATCGCAGTAATCCACCCTCCCTTGTCACCCGCCTGTGTGATTACAGTCTGGAACTAAAGGCCCCGTCTCACACAGCGACGCTGCAGCGATACAGACAACGATGCAGATCGCTGCAGCGTCGCTGTGTGGTCGCTGTGTGGTCGCTGGGGAGCTGTCACACAGACAGCTCTCTCCAGCGACCAACGATCAGGGGAATGACTTCGGCATCGTTGAAACTGTCTTCAACGATGCCGAAGTCCCCCTGCAGCACCCAGGTAACCAGGGTAAACATCGGGTTACTAAGCGCAGGGCCGCGCTTAGTAACCCGATGTTTACTCTGGTTACCAAAAAAAACAAACACTACATACTCACCATCTGTTGCCCGTCAGGTCCCTTGGCGTCTGCCTCCTGCTCTGACTGAGCCGCCGTACAGTGAGAGCAGAGCGCAGCGGTGACGTCACTGCTGTGCTCTCACTTTACGGCGGCTCAGTCAGAGCAGGAAGCAGATGCCAAGGGACCTGACGGGCAACAGATGGTGAGTATGTAGTGTTTGTTTTTTTTTACATTTACGCTGGTAACCAGGGTAAACATCGGGTTACTAAGCGCGGCCCTGCGCTTAGTAACCCGATGTTTACCCTGGTTACCAGTGAAGACATCGCTGGAAAGGTGTCACACACACCGATTCAGCGATGTCAGCAGGACCTCAATGACCAAAAAAAGGTCCAGGCCATTCCGACACGACCAGCGATCTCGCAGTAGGGGCCTGATCGCTGGTACGTGTCACACATAGCGAGATCGCTACTGAGGTCGCTGTTGCGTCACAAAACTAGTGACTCAGCAGCGATCTCGCTAGCGATCTCGCTATGTGAGACGGGGCCTTTAGAGACAAAATTATCCCTCCCACAATCTCCTTTGCTTCCTCCTCTTCTTCTGGTACCACCATCTCCTCCCGCAGGCTATTCAAAGGTTGGTCCAGCATATATATGACCATAATAGTGATGCTGATGATGGCGCCATCAGAGACAACCATTTTAGAAGAGTGCAGAGATCCTTAATCTGTGCCCACTCTGTAAACCTGATATGCGCCACATCTGTACTGCATTGGCCCAGGCTATACTACATTACATACTGTGTCAGGGCTCCTTGCTGCTTCCACAGTCACTGCAAAATGTGCAGAGTGGAATTACACTGTGTTGGCACATCACATATCAAACTGTTAACTGGCATGGACAAAGACCTCTGTATCGATGCAAGTGGATGACCTGAGGTGTGCGAACGGTGGAAATGAGCACACAGCTTATGTGCTTTCTGGAGCAGCTCACACAGGCAAGGATAGTGTCAGAGAAAGCACTTTACCACTAGGTTGAGTTCGTGAGCCATGCAAGGCACGTGTTTGAGCTTTTCTCATTGCATGGTCCCCGCCAGGTTTGCAACTGTCTGTATCTACCAGGTGGAAAGGCAGCATTTCTGTGGCTAACAAATTGGAGATGGTGGAGTTCCACCTCTTAACTTTGTCATGCATAGGAGGAAGCAATGTTTTACGTGACCACAATTGCAGAACCATGGGCTGGCTGCAGTTCTGAGAGAGGGCAGAGTATGGTGTAGCGGACAAACTGCTGGACCGTGAGAGAGGTGCAGGAGGAGATGTTATGGTGGATTGAGAAAGTTGTGGTGTGCTCATTCTCTGAGATTGGTCAAAAACAGCAGGCATGTCCTCTTCCGTTACAGCTGATGGCGGGCTCTCAGTCAGCGTGACTGTAGCGGGTAAAGAACTCGAGGATCGAAGACCTGAGTCTCAATGGTTGGCAAGGTAATCTAGGAGGAGGAAGAAGCAGCAGTTGCGATTGATGGGGCGGCTGATGATTATTGAGGTCTGCTGGCCCACATTTTAGTTCAGTGGGATTCCCAGAGTAATGCATGTTGATTGCACACGTGAAGGTTCATACATGTAATAGTCAAATTATTGCACTTTTTACCTCTACTCAGTTTAGGTTTTTTTTGCAAAGTTGGCAGATTACGTGAGTTGGCTCATCCTTTACAATGTCAAAAAAGGCAAAGGATAGGCAACACTAGCCACCGATATGAGCTGAAGACCCATGGATGCTGCTGGTCACAGCCACAGTTATGGCTGAAGATGCAATGCTCGTCGTGGCTGCATCACTATGTGTCTGCGACGTACGGCGCAATGTAACTTCCTCGACTTCCTCCTCAGATGGCCTACTCAGCTGTGTGTCTCTGTGTTCAAGCCAACTGTCATCTACCACATCACCATCATCATCCTCTGTGTTATCACATTCCTCGACCTTGGAGTGACCCTCCTCTTCTTCCTTCCCTGACATCACATTACAGTCCACGTGAGCCTCAGATATCTGAGCCTCTGCAGATAGATCCTCTCATTTATAATTGCTACATTTAAATGACTTTGATTCCAAAAGTTTAACATTGAATTTACGGATGTACCCTTTAAAAATTATTTCAGTTCTTATATTTCATATTTCAGAAAATCAGCCAAAATAACAAATTATGCAAGTGTAGATCTGAAAATACAAGAAATAGTCAATATGGTTTAAGTCTATAATATTTTGTCATTTTAGTGACATTAATTCTTCAATCAGTATCTAGTTGGAATGTTTTTTTTGTTTTTTTTTAAAAAAAGCACAAAGATTTGTTCTAAATAATGGAAGGGCCATTATCTATAATATGCATAACATCAGCCAGATTGAACATCAGGCAGAACAAAGAATGGTGCAATTTTAAACACATTTGGATGTTAACTTAAAGTAAGTGTACACTAGGCACCAAGCCAAATATGTTGGCAGAAAAAAATATGCACAACTTTCTGGGACACTGCCAATAGGGGAATGCAATTTCTGCATAATGGGAATGTTCAAATTTTTAGTAAGATACAGAACACAATATCTCTGAACTTTCAGTATTGCAAGTAATGATGAGCAAATTTATTTGGAAAACAATCGCCAAATATAAATTCGGCACGAGTATGGCACATTTGGATTCGTGATCGGAAACACAAGAAAAATTTTATAAAATCGTGAAAAATCGGAAAAAGTGCAGGAAGATATTTGCGTTGCCACAAAAGTATTTTCAGGATTTTTGCTATGATAATGATGGAGTATCATGAGTGTGGGACATGTGTTTGTTGAGGGGAGTGGGTTTGCAGAGCTCAGAGGCACAGCAAAGACAGCAGGGCACATGTCATACAAGTTTGTTCTGCACTGCTTCTATTGTGCTCCATGCACGAGTATAGCATTCTAAATCTTATTTTTTCACTTGCTAACTGTGAAACAGCATGCTATATACCACCTTGTCATTTAGTGGTGTGGTGACATTGTTCAGTTATTTGTGCTGTTGTGCATGAAGAAATATTTTTTTGGTGCAGTTGCTAGCGTGATTCACCATGCCATATATCACTTTGTTATTTAGTGACGGTGAAATTCCACAGTGTGCATAGCTCATGCACATTAAAATAAAAAAATAATTTATTCTGTTATGTTTTGTTATGTGGTGGTGAAATGAAGCTTTCTTCAGCTCTCACGCACATGAAAAAAGATATTCACTTTTTCTGTTGCAAAACATGATACAGCCCGCCGTATTCCACAATGTAATTTTTTTGCAGTGATATGAAGCTGTCTGCATACGCACATTAAAAAATATATTTTTTTCTGTTGCAAATCATGATACTGCCTGCTGCATCCCACGTTGTCATTTTGTGGTGGGGATATGAAGCTGTCTGCAGACCTAACGCACAATAAAATATATATATATTTTTTTCTGTTGCAAAATGTGATATAGCCTGCCATCTCCCACATTGTCATTTTGTTTGGTTAAAATCAAGCTCTCTGTAAGGTTTTAGACAATTTGCTATATCTGCTGTTATTTTTAGTAGAACCTATTTTTTCTGTCGGCCATTTTGCTTTCTGTTCTGCTGTATCTACTTTGCCCTTAACAAGCATGGAGTTCTCAGTTTCAATGTTTCTGCCCTGTTCTCTCCCACTTGCCCTTTTAAGCAGCATCAGCTGTTTAATCAGTGCTTCAGAATCAAGTCTGCAGTTTACCTGTCACCTTGCTCCTGGGAGACTTGGACTTATTATCCTAACCATCTTCTACTTCAGATCCTTTGACATGTGTGGACTCAGGAATCCCTCAGTTTACCATCAACATTGGCAAGAGAAGTAGAGAGAGAACCTTTAACCTGTTTCTGTGACTAGATGGAATTAAGGTTTATTCCTGCCTGTCTTGTATCCTACCTGCAACTGTGTTAACCCTTACTTGTATGAAGTAATACAAGAACTACTTAAACAAGCCTGTGTCTTCTGTGTTTCCTTGCACCCAAGCACAAGACTCTATACAGACTGTATTTATATTTGACACTCTCTGCAGACCTCATTCACATAACAAAAAAGTTTTACTGTTGCTAAATGTGATACAGCCCACCATTGAAATTTAATAGCGGTCAAATTGTTGTGTGGGCAGAGCTGTTGCACATAGAAAAAACATTTTTTCGATTTTGCATGTCTGATACAGCACGTTAAATCTAAATTTGAAATTGAAGCATATCTTCTAGGTCATACAGGTGTCACTCACACTAAAAAATAAATTCTTCTGTTACTAACGTCACACAGTAGGGGACATCTCACTTTCAAATTATTTGTAGCATCTAGTCTGTTAGAGAGTCCGGATCCACAGACCCACAAAAAAATTATTGTGCTCCTAGCATCATACAATAGGGAACATCTCACTTTCAAATTGTTTGCAGTATCTAGTCTGTTATAGAGGTCTAATCCACAGGCAGTAAAAAAAATTCTACTATTACTAACATCATACAGTAGGGGACGTCTTATTTTCAAATTGTTTCTAGCATCTAGTCTGTTATTTTGGCCTGATCCTCAAGCCCCCATAAATTCTTCTGTTACTAAAGTCATACAGTAGGAAACATTTCACCTTCAAATTGTTTGTAGCATCTAGTCTGTTACAGAAGCCTGATCCAAAGGCCCCCCAAAATTCTTCTGTTACTTACGTCGTACAGTAAGGGACATCTCACTTTCAAATTGTTTGTAGCATCTAGTCTGTTATAGAAGCCTGATCAATAAGCCCCAAAAGATTCTTCTGTTACTGATGTCATACAGCAGTTGACATCTCCCTTTCAAATTGTTTTTAGCATCTAGTCTGTTATAGTGGTTAAATCCACAGGCCCCCCCAAAATCATCTGTTAGTAACATCGTATAGTAGGGGACATCTGACTTTCAAATTGTTTGTAGCATCTAGTTTGTTACAGAGGTCAGATTCACAGGCCCCCCAAAAATTCTTGTGTTACTAACATCATACTGTAGGTGACATCTCACTTTCAAATTGTTTGCAATATATAGTCTGTTATAGAGGCCTAATCCACAGGCAAAAAAAAGGTCTTCTACTACTAACGTCGTACAATAAGAAACATCTCAACATTAAATTGTTTGCAGTATCTAGTCTGTTGTAGAAGCCTGATCACCAGGCCCTCAAAAATTCTTGCGTTACTAACATCATACAGGAGGGGAGATCTCATTTTAAAATTGTTATGAACGTATCTTCTTTGTCATACAGGTCTCATCAATATTCAAACAATTGTTTCTTCTATGACTCACGCAATTCAGCAGGCCATATTTCACCTCATCATTAACTGCTGTTCATATTCAGCTGTTTGCAGAGTTGGTACAGAGTTTGAAATCTTTTTTGTTGCTAATACTGTGCTCCTACCACACTATCTGAGCAGCATGACTGGGAAAAAGCGAGGCCGCGGTGGAAAGGGGGTAAGGCTTGGTGTTCAAAGGTGTATGTGGGGTATGTGGTAATGTTTGTGAAGGCCCTAGTGAACCAACAAGTCACGTCCTATGAAAAAAATATCTGACAACTTCTGTTACTGGACGGGCTATTCCACTACCTTTCTTTGGCAGATGCACAGTGGCACACCTTGTTGATGAGGTCCAGAAAGAGCATGTGCTTGAGTGGATGGCAAGCACAGCTTCAAGTGGCCTCTACCCCTCTTCTTCCACCTCAACATAACTCCCAGTGCAGTTCATTGAGTTGGCACACAACTTACCTTTGCTTCCCCCTGCGTCCCAAATCTTCAAACCATACAACTGACTATATGGAACCACAGATGGGTGAGTCTAAAGAGCTGTTCACACATTCTTTGACATGGTCATCAGAAGTGTACTCAAAATCTTCACAGAGTCAACAAGAGGAAATCTGCACTGATGCCCCCCATTTTTTTAGCCTGGATGTGGGGCAGCATATTACCCTCATCACCAGACACTAACTCCCTGGGGGGAGGTGATCCTGATGAGACTCAGATATCTGAGGCTCATGCGATCTGTACTGTGCTGTCAGGACAGGAAGAGGAGGAGAATGACTCCAAGAGCGAGGAATGTGATAAACCGAGGATGATTATGATGAGGAGGTAGATGCCAGTTGGCTTGAAAACAGACACACAACTGAATAGGTCATCTGAGGAGGAAGACTAGGAGGTTACGTTGCATCATACGTGTAGTGATGCAGCCATGATGAGCATTGCAGTCACAAATGTTGCTGTGACCATAAGCGTCTGCGGATCTGCATCCCGTTGGGGTGGCAAGAGTTGCCTAGCCTTCACTTTTTGACAAAGCAAAGGATGAGCCAACTCACGTAATCTACCAACATTGCAAAAAAGCTGGGTAGAGGTAATAGTGCAACAATTTGACTAGTACAGTACATGTATGAACCTTCACATGTGCAATCAACATGCGTTACTTTGGTATTCACACTGCAATAAAATGCGGACAAGTGGACCTCAACTACCATCAGCCGCCCCATTAATCGCATCTGCTGCTTCCTCCTCCTCCGCTGTTACTGTGCTAACTATTGAGTCACAGGACTCTGACCGTAGAACCTCAGGTTTTTTACCTGCTCCAGTCACACTGACTGAGAGCCTACCACCTGCTGTAAAGGAAGCGGACATGCCTACTGTTTTGACAGATCTCAGAGAAAGAGAACACCACAACGTTCTCAATCTAATATAACATATCTGCCTCCACCTCCCTTATGGTCTAGCAGTTTGTTGGGTTCACCATACTTTGTCCTCTCTCAGCTCTGCAGCCAGCCCATGGTACTGCAGTTGTGGGCACATAAAAGATTGTTTCCTACTATGCATGACAAACCAAAGTGGTTGAATTTCACCATCTCCAGTCTGTTGGCCATGGAAATGTTGCCTTGCAGATGGTTTCTGAAAGCTGTTGGCTGTCACAGTCCCTAGGTACCAGTTGCCCAGTTGTCATTACTTTTCTAAGAAAGTTGCCTGTCGCAGACAACATCACCCATTCCTTGACTACATCTGTTTCCGCTAGGGAGCATTTCACAACAAGCATATGGAAGAGTAAGCATGGCCAAGGGCGTTACATCTTGCTGACTGGCCACTGGGTGACAATGGTGGCTGTGGGGGCAGGCACTGCTACACTAGTCTTGGAATTCCCAAGGCTTGCAGGACAACCCTCTATATTTAACACTTCCTCTACTGCTACTGCCTCCTCCTCTATCTACTCTAGGGCTTTCACCTGTACCCTCAACCTCTGCCTTAGTGAAATACTCATTCCAACATTGCATAACAAATCCTCCATACTATGCAGTCAGTGCTCACTGCAATCAGGCAGTGTTAAAATTGATATGCCTTGGAGATTGCAGTCATACAGCAGAAGGGTTATGGACAGCTCTCCAGGCCAAATTTGAGCAATAGCTGTCTCTGCTGAACCTGTCTCCAGGGAAGGCCATGTCTGTGCACACACGTCCCTTGCATGGCTCACATCCTCAATCAGGTGATACAGCAATTTCATCACCACTATCCTTGTCTGGGTGAGCTGCTGCAGAAAACACAAGCTGTGTGCTTACTTCCACCGTTCGTACCCCTCAGGTCATTGACTTGCATTGATACAGAGGTCTTTGTCCATGCCAGTTAACAGGTTGACATGTGACTTGCAAACACGGTGGAATTCCACTCGGCACATGTTGCAGTGACTGTGAAAGTATGTCATGTTGTATAGCCTGGGCCAACACAGCAAGGATGTGGAGTATATCACATTAATGAAGTGGGCACAGATTAAGGACCTCTGCACCCTTCTGCACAGTTTTGAAATGGCTACTAAGATGATTGGGCTGACGATGACATCATCAGCATCACTATTCCAGTCATCTGTATGCTGGAGCAGACTTTGAATAGTCTGCAGGATGAGTTGGTGGTCAAAGAGGAAGAGGAAGAAGCAGAGGTGGATGTGAAAGGGACAAAATGGTCTCACAGTTCCATATTGTTGTCACACAGTCGGATGCCAAGGGAGGGTAGATTACTGCAATCGAGGGGGGCTGGTGATAACAGGCAAACTGTTAGTGAAGGTGCAAGATCCGAGGAACAAATGGAGGAGGAAGAGGTGACGGGCAAGCAATTGTCAGGAGATGCCGAGGATAATCATCTCATCTCTGTTGTTTGTAGTTAGCGAAAGGGGACAGAGGGCACAAGTATCAGTGTTATCCACTGCATTGGCTTGGACCCCATGGTAGAGCCCAACATATGAGTGCCTTCTTGCTGCACTATCTGCAACATGATGCCTGTATAGTTATGATTAGAAATAGTGCTGACTACTGGGTTGTCACTTTGTTAGATCCAAGTTATAAAGCCACATTTTTCCAGGTGCTTCCCTCCCAGGAAAGGGACCTGTAAATGCTGGAGTATTGAAACACGCTTTTACACAACCTTAACCCCTTAGTGAAGGAGCCAAATTTTTGAAATCTGACCAGTGTCCCTTTATGTGGTAATAACTCTGTAATTCTTCAACAAATCCCAGTGATTTTGAAACTGTTTCTTCATGACACATTATGCTTTATCTTTATGATAATGATAATTTTAGGTCAATAGGTTTTGTGTGTATTTATAACATAATCACAAATTTGAGAAAATTGTTAAAAAATTTGCAGTTTTCTAAATTTGAAAGATTATCCCGTTAATCCAGATAGTCATACCACAGCAAACCATTAATAAAGAACATTTCCCACATGTCTGCTTTACATCAGCACCATTTGTAAAATGTTATTTTATTTTGTTAGCATTTTAGGAGGTTTAAAAATGTAGCAGCAATTTATCACTTTTTCAAGGAATTTTACAAAATTTATTTTTTTAGGGACTTATCCATGTTTGAAGTGTCTTTAGGGGTCCCATATATTTGGAAACCCCCAAAAGTTATACCATTTTAAAAACAGCACCCCGTGACATATTAAAAACTGCTGTCAGGTAGTTTATTTACCTTTCAGGGGTTTTACAGGAATTAATGCAAAGTGGCATGACAGAAATGAAAATGTGTATTTTTACCACCTAAATGCTGCTAACTTCTGAACAGGTTACTACAGCTTACAAACTCTAAGGCCGCTATTTGGTCGTGATTGCCATGGCAAACATCAGGACCACACAATCATGATCTGAGGTCACCAATTTGGATACAGAGGGAGAAGCTACACTCTGTTAACCATTTGTAATGATGTAGTCACTATTGGAAACAGCATCTAAGGGATTAAACTGTGAAAATACTGATCGTGGCTGATACAGCAAGTTGTCAGCTATAGTGTACAGCCGACAACTGCTGGATTGTCACCTGTATGTTAAGGCAATTCTCTTATATCTCAGGTCAGTTAAAAGACATATTGGCAGTCATTAAGGGGTTAAAAGAGTTTTTCTCCAAGCCAGCAGTGAAGCACACAGTATACATTGCAGCTCTTGACTTTCAACATTTGTCAACGCCAAAACATTAGCTGCAGCAGCAGTAGCATAAATGAAAGAAGCAATTTCTGTGAGTCCTTTGACACCTTTTGTAGACCAGCTCATGCACCAGCACCATGCACGTGATGAATGAATGGAGAGGATGTTGCAAGAGTATCTAGAACTGAATATCAATACCATCAGGGAGGGTTTTGATCCTTTCACATTTTGATCTTCTGAAATGGATGAGTGGCCTGAGCTCGCTTCACATGACTTGCAGGTTTTATCATGCCCAGCAGCCAGCATTTTCTCAGAACATGTCTTCAGCGCTGCTTGTGGTATCCTGATGGAAAAGCACAGATGGCTGTCCCCTGAAAGTGTAGACTGCTTAACTTTCATTTAACTTTCATCAAGATGAACAAGTCATGGATTTCCAAGGACTTTTTCACTCCAATCACAGACTAGGCAATGTTGCATTTTTTAGTATTCTGCATTCATTTTTCATAACTGCACTTTGTGATATATTTAGTGTGGCTTCTGTGCCTGCTGTTGCTGCTGCTGTAGATGTTAAAACAAAATTTGTGGAAATGGGAACAGTCATGGTTGGTCTCCATCTGATGGGTTGGCTCTAGTGGAAAACCTGCCGGTCCCTGTTACACTATTCCTATTCTCATCAAATTTATGCCACTTTGGTGGTGTCAGGCACTCATTTTTGGAAATTTGAAAACTCCTGGTTGGGTGTAAATTTGCTGGGTTGAGTCTGGTGGATGACCTGTTGGTCTCTATTATTCTAGTTATGCTGTGCTAAAATTGATGCCACTTTGTTAGTGTATGAAACTAATTTTTGGAAATGTGAACACTCCTGGTTGGGAGTCCATCTGCTCTGTTGGGTGCAGTGGAAGACTTGTCATTCCATATTATACTATTTATACTATGGTGACATTGATGCCACTTTGGTGGTGTCTGACAATAATTTTTGGAAATGTGAACACTCCTTGTTGGGTGTCTATCTGCTGGGTTGGTGTAGAGGAAGATCTGTCTGTCCCTATGATACTATCTATACTGTGGTGTAATTGATGCCACTTTGGTCGTGTATGACAATAATTTTTTGAAGTTTGAACACTCCTCGTTGGGTGTCCATCTGCTGGGTTGGGTGTAGTGGAAGATCTGTCGGTCCCTATTATATTATTTATACTGTGATGAAATTGATGCCTCTTTGTTTGTGTCTGAAACTCATTTTTGGAAATGTGAACACTCCTGGTTGGGAGTCCATCTGCTGTGTTGGGTGCAGTGGAAGACTTGTCATTCCATATTATACTATTTATACTATGGTGACATTGATGCCACTTTGATGGTGTCTGACAATAATTTTTGGAAATGTGAACACTCCTTGTTGGGTGTCTATCTGCTGGGTTGGTGTAGAGGAAGACCTGTTGGTCCCTATGATACTATCTATACTGTGGTGTAATTGATGCAACTTTGGTCGTGTCTGACAATAATTTTTAGAAGTTTGAACACTCCTCGTTGGGTGTCCATCTGCTGGGTTGGGTGTAGTGGAAGATCTGTCGGTCCCTATTATATTATTTATACTGTGATGAAATTGATGCCACTTTGTTGGTGTCTGCCACTAATTTTTGTAAATGAGTGACTCCTGGTTGGGTCTCCTTTATGCACGCTGCCTGTAGCAGTAGGCCTCCAAGACCATCAGGCCTCCACCTCATTGGAGTCAACTACCCTTGTTACTATCCTTAAATTTTTCTCACAATAGTAGTCTGCGAAACTGAATTTTTTGAGTGTGGTGAGCATGAAAGCAGGTTGAGCTGTTGCATCTGTTATCAGGGCTCCCAGCACAGCAAGCCTACACTAATCCCTCACCCACCTCATCTTACTTTGATGTTCAATTAAATGCCGTAAATGCTGCCGTGCCATGCTTCAATTTGTACTGTGGATGAATATAGACTACTTTCTTGGTGTCTGTCCCTCATTTGATGTGTTTTGGCAGCTTTTGGGGCCGTTAGAAGATGTTGTGCATACATTTGTTTTTGCCTCCCATTGACTTCAATGGCGTTCGGCTATGTTCGGCAAATATTCGATGAATAAATCGGCAAATATTGCAATTTCAGACATCGTAATGCAAACCAAACAGTGAAATTTTCACTCATCTCTATTTGCAAGCAATATGTTCCATTACCCAGAATTATATTTAAACGATTGAAAAATTGTAGTACTTAAACCTTTATAAGTAGCAATAAAATATTTAGGTGCATCTTGTATAAAATATTAGCTATTCTATTCCATTAACTAAGCAGCCTTCAGAACAGACAAAGAAGTGATGAAAAGTGATCAAATTTTGTTTTTACTGTCCAATATTCCTCAAAAGTAGACATAACCCATTCATCATTTGTTCACTTTTATCCATGCTCACAATTGTATAGCTAACTTGAGAAACTGCATTTTGCTCAACTCCAAATTTCTACTCAGATTATCAGTAATTTATTACAAAAATCACTGATCATGATTTGATGCTGAATACAGTTTTAAAAATTTCTCTAAATTTTACAGTCAAGTAGAAACACAATTAATATGAAACAGTTTCATGTCATGTAATAGTTACAAATAGAGATGTTTAGATTTGGCAAAATTTGAGTCCGCAAAATTGTGCAGATTTTCCCAGGAAAGTAATAGACAGTGAAGTTATTCAAAGTAAGTTAATGTCCCCTATCTTGTTCTGGAATGAACAGGCTAGGAAATGCAGTGGGAAAAAGAAGAGGTGGAGCACAAAAGAAAAACTTTGGAATGAAATGACACTGAAGAAAAATAATTGGTCCAGAATCAGTGAAGAAGCGGCAATTGGAGGATGTACTACGTTTAATTTTTAAAAAATGTAGTGAAAGGTAGGGAACTTTTAAGAAGTATTTGGGTACATATCCTAATGTACATGTGACTGTGACAGTCAAACAAAAGATAAAGTCTCAAAGAGAAACTAGGCTAAGAAGTTAAATATATTTAAAAAAATTGTAAAATAGTCAAAAGTAAGTAACAAAAAAAAAGGGGAACTGCGCATGCGTCTGGTTAAAGGTGGGAAAGTAAAAACATGGAAGAGGCCCGGAGCCTTTTGGTGAGCTGCATTTCTTGCTGCATGTTCACAGACTTACAAGTGAAGAAGCCTAACTTCACATGCCAGAAATGCAAGCTTGTGTCCTGGTTGGAGGGAAAGTTGCAAAATCTAGAAGAGAGGATAGCTACAATGAAAACCATTAAGGAAGGTGAAGAGTTCTTAGAAAGAGCAGACTTATCTCTTCATGTTACAGAAAGAGAAGAAATTCGAAGTGCACCTGAAGAACCAGAGAAATGGAAGCATGTGACACAGAGAAGCAGGAGGATCGGTAGGTAGTCAGCACTAGGGTTGAGCGACCTTTACTTTTATAAGATCGGGTCGGGTTTCACGAAACCCGACTTTTTCAAAAGTCGGGTCGAGTGAAATCGGCCGATCCTATAAAAAAGTCGGGGTCGGGGTCGGCCGAAACTCGAAACCCAATGCAGTGCATTGGGTTTTCAATGGTTCCCAGGGTCTGAAGGAGCGGAAACTCTCCTTCAGGCCCTGGGATCCATATTTAAGTGTAAAATAAAGAATTAAAATAAAAAATATCGCCATACTTACCCTCTGACGGGCCCTGGTACTAACCGGGAACCTTCCTTCCTTAGAATCAGTCTTCCAGGACCTTGCGGTGACGTCACGGTGACGTCGCGGCTTGTGATTGGTCGTGCGGCCGCCCATGTGACCGCTGCGCGACCAATCACAAGCCGCGACGTCACCGTGACGTCACCGAAGGTCCTGGAAAGGCTGATTCTTAGAAGGAAGGCTGCCGGAAAGAAGCAGGGCGTGTCCGAGGGTGAGTATATACCTAATAGGAATATACTCACCCTCGGCTTCGTTCCGGCAGCCTTCCTTCTTAAGAATCAGCTTTTCCAGGACCTACGGTGACGTCACGGTGATGTCGCGGCTTGTGATTGGTCGCGCGAGCGGTCACATGGGCGGCCGCGCGACCAATCACAAGCCGCGACGTCACTGCGACGTCACCGAAGGTCCTGGATGGGCTGATTCTTAGGAAGGAAGGCTGCCGGAAAGAAGCAGGGCATGTCCGAGGGTGAGTATATACCTAATAGGAATATACTCACCCTCGGCTTCATTCCGGCAGCCTTCCTTCCTAAGAATCAGCCCTTCCAGGACATACGGTGACGTAACGGTGACGTCGCGGCTTGTGATTGGTCGCGCAGCGGTCACATGGGCGGCCGCGCAACCAATCACAAGCCGCAACGTCACCGTGACGTCACCGCAGGGTCCTGGAAGGCTGATTCTAAGGAAGGAAGGTTTCCGGTTAGTACCAGGGCCCGTCAGATGGTAAGTATAGCAATATTTTTTATTTTAATTCTTTATTTTACACTTAAATCTGAATTCCGATACCAATTCCCGATATCTTAAACATATCGGGAATCGGTATCGGAATTCCGATTCCAGATTCAGAAGATCGCCGACTTCATGGCCGACCCCACACAGGGGTCGGGTCGGGTTTCATGAAACCCGACTTTGCCAAAAGTCGGCGACTTCTGAAAATTGCCGACCGGTTTTGCTCAACCCTAGTCAGCACCCATACTGCTCAGGAACCAGTACCAGGCTCTCACGCAGGAGAACAATGAAAAAATACATCAAGATAAAACTTTACCCACAAAAAAAACATACTTGTACGCCCTCAGAGTCCTCCGAGGTGGAGAAAGAAAAATGTTGTGAAGAAGAAACGGAGAGTTGTTTTCAGGGGGGATTCCCTGTTGAGAGGAACAGAGGCCACTATCTGCAGACCGGATATAACCTCAAGAGAAATGTGTGTCTTCCAGGTGCAAAAATTAAAGATGTGTCTGACAGGATATCATGACTTTTCAGGCCTACAGATGACCACCCTTTCCTGCTAATACATGTGGGAACAAATTACACCACAAGAAAGGACCTGGAAACCACCTGCAATGACTTTGAAAACTTAGGTAAGAAAGTGAAAGAACTCGGGCACAGGTAGTCTTATCTTCTATCCTCCCAGTGGATGGCCATGGAACAAGGAGGTGGAATAAAATTCTGCAGGTGAACAACTGGCTATGTCGATGGTGCCATCAGCAAGGATTTGGATTTTTGGATCAAGGAGTGAATTACCTATACAATGGACTGCTTGCTAGAGATGGGGTGCACCTTACAAAGACTGGAAAACATGTATTTGGAAGTCGCCTTGCTACACTCACCAGGAGAGCTTTAAACTAGAACAATGTGGGAAGGGAAGCAAAAGGCCAGAAAAAGCCATACACCTGACAAATACTATTGAGAACTCTGCTGTTAGAAGTGGAAAGGAAGAACAAAGACAAAAAAATCTAAATAATAAAAATATTGGAGGAAGAGAAACCAATCACAAACTGAAATGTTTCTAGACAAATGCACAAAGCATGGGCAACAAACAAGGAGAATTGGAACTACTAACACAGGAGAAGTATGATGCCATTGGAATCACTGAAACTTGGTGGGACGATACATATGATTGGAATACAAGAATAGAAGGATACAACTTATTTGCAAGAAACAGACTTGATAAACGAGGTGGAGGTGTCGCATTGTGTGTCAGAAAAGCGTATATCTGCATAGAGATTGAAGCTTCAGAGACGGGGAGTTCTGTGGAAACTGTTTGGATAAGAATGCAAGGAGAGAACAACGGAAAGGACACCATTGTAGGCATTTACTACAGGCCGTCTGTGCAAGCTGAAGATATGGATGAACTCTTTATGCATCAAATGGCCAAGTTCTACAAAAAATATGACATAGTGGTCATGGGAGAGTTCAACTATCCATACATTTGTTGGGAATCTCTCTCAGGCAAAACTAACAGATCAAGCAAATTCTTATCCTCTCTTGCTGACAACATTATCTTCCAAAAGGTAGAGGAAAAACAAGGGGACTTGCTACCTTGGATCTAATCCTTATAAACAGGGAGGAAATGGTTGAGGAGGTAAAGGTACCTTCACACTGAACGATATCGCTAGCGATCTGTGACGTTGCAGCGTCCTGGCTAGCGATATCATTGAGTTTGACACGCAGCAGAGATCAGGATCCTGCTGTACCATCGTTGGTCGGAGCAGAAAGTCCAGAACTTTATTTCATCGCTGGACTCCCGCAGACATCGCTGAATCGGTGTGTGTGATGCCGATTCAGCGATGTCTTCACTGGTAACCAGGGTAAACATCGGGAAACTAAGCGCAGGGCCACACTTAGTAACCCGATGTTTACCCTGGTTACCAGAGTAAATGTAAAAAAAACAAACACTACATACTTACATTCCGGTGTCTGTCCCCCGGCGCTGTGCTTTCCTGCACTGTCAGCGCCGGCCAGCCATAAAGCAGATCACAGCGGTGACATCACCGCTGTGCTTTCCGGCCGGCGCTCACAGTCAGTGCAGGAAAGCACAGCGTCGGGGGACAGACATTGGAATGTAAGTATGTAGTGTTTGGTTTTTTTTACATTAGCACTGGTAACCAGGGTAAACATCGGGTTACTAAGCGCGGCCCTGCACTTAGTAACCTGATGTTTACCCTGGTTACCCGGGGACCGGCATCGTTGGTCGCTGGAGAGCTGTCTGTGTGACAGCTCTCCAGCGACCACACAACGACGAAACAGCAACGCTGCAGCGATCGGCATCGTTGTCTAGATCGCTGCAGCGTCGCTAAATGTGACGGTACCTTAAGAGTAGCTGGGACCCTAGGAGGTAGCAACCATGCTATTTTAGAATTTTGGATAACTAGAGGAGGAAGACCTGTGAAGACTCAGACTTCAAGGTTAGATTTCAGAAAGGCAGACTTTAAGGGACTCAGAAAGAGAATCATAGGGATCCAATGGCTGGATATCCTCAAGGACAAAAATGTCCAGGAAGGTTGGGAAATCTTGAAAAAATGAGAATCTCGAAGCACAATCGTTAATAATTCCAAAGAGAGGGAAGAATACAAAGCATTTAAGGAACCCAGTATGGATAAACACAGAACTTAAACACATGTTAAAAAGGAAGAAATAAATGTTTATCAAATGGAAAGAGGGAGGCATATCTAAAGAAGAATATAATGCTGTCTGCAGAACCTGCAGGGCACGAATCAGATTATCTGAAGATGACAATGAATTAAGGCTTGCAAGAGAAGTCAAAAGCAATAAAAAAGGATTTGGAGGATATGTCAAAAGTAAAAGAAAAGTCAAAGATGCTATATGATTTTTACAGGATGAATATGATGAAATGGTAAGAAAGGATGTTGAGAAGGCCAAACTTTTAAATTCCTATTTAAACAATCACTGTCCTCATTATATAACTCGCACTTCCAAACATATGCTCACAACCCTTCGGTCTGACATACTAGACAGCCGAAAAACATGAAGAGATCCAGAGTATAATTAAAATAAGGCTTTATTCATGGAAAAAATATATCCAGTGCCACAGTGCACAAGCACCTAAACAAGAAGTGGGGGGCTACCACATATAACATGCTAAAAGCATATTCTGCAGTGTAAAACAGAGTAACGCTGTACATGAATCAGGTATATTACACTTTTTGTTGCCTCAGCATACATATAGTGAAACCATTACATATAGATACCATATAAAACAGCGATCGCCATATCTACCTGTGACTGGCCCAGCGTCCCACCTCACCCCAACGCACGTTTCGCAAATAGCTTCTTCCGGGGGCGTGTCTGGGGCAGGGAAGTGCAGAGTTTTTATCGCGCATAGGCACCAATCAGCTCTGGTGCCGGAAACATGTGATCGCACGTGTTGCCAGGTAACGCCAGGCTATTGTTGGCGCATGCGTCCTTTCTTCCCATGTCCTAAATAAAGGTCACTTCCGGACCTGCGCTCGATGGAACGCCTGCTGAACCGCAAGCGGTCCAATGTAGAGCGCATCCTAAAGTGAATAGGACGGGGAAAGGTGCATGCGCACTACCTGAGCGCCGTTTAGCCATATAAAGAAGACTATTTGTAACTAGGAAAATATTTGGGGAAGAGAGATGCCGCATTAAGGGGACCACTACTTAAAGAGAAAAGTGTGACCTCCCTGTGAAAGTATGTGATCACTTAGCCACAATTTCAATACAATTACACAAAAAGTGCTGTGTGCCGGTGCAAATATAAGTGCAATCACAATAGGTGACTAAAGTGCTACAGTTTATCTTTCAATTAAAACAACATTATATATAGTCTTGATTAATAGTGATTTATTACCAATATACACTCACTGGCCACTTTATTAGGTACACCTGTCCAACTTCTTGTTAACACTTAATTTCTAATCAGCCAATCACATGGCGGCAACTCAGTGCATTTAGGCATGTAGACATGGTCAAGACAATCTCCTGCAGTTCAAACCGAGCATCAGTATGGGGAAGAAAGGTGATTTGAGTGCCTTTGAACGTGGCATGGTTGTTGGTGCCAGAAGGGCTGGTCTGAGTATTTCAGAAACTGCTGATCTACTGGGATTTTCACGCACAACCATCTCTAGGGTTTACAGAGAATGGTCCGAAAAAGAAAAAAAATCCAGTGAGCGGCAGTTCTGTGGGCGGAAATGCCTTGTTGATGCCAGAGGTCAGAGGAGAATGGGCAGACTGGTTCGAGCTGATAGAAAGGCAACAGTGACTCAAATCGCCACCCGTTACAACCAAGGTAGGCCTAAGAGCATCTCTGAACGCACAGTGCGTCGAACTTTGAGGCAGATGGGCTACAGCAGCAGAAGACCACACCGGGTACCACTCCTTTCAGCTAAGAACAGGAAACTGAGGCTACAATTTGTACAAGCTCATCGAAATTGGACAGTAGAAAATTGGAAAAACGTTGCTTGGTCTGATGAGTCTCGATTTCTGCTGCGACATTCGGATGGTAGGGTCAGAATTTGGCGTAAACAACATGAAAGCATGGATCCATCCTGCCTTGTATGGAGCATCTTTGGGATGTGCAGCCGACAAATCTGCGGCAACTGTGTGATGCCATCATGTCAATATGGACCAAAATCTCTGAGGAATGCTTCCAGCACCTTGTTGAATCTATGCCACGAAGAATTGAGGCAGTTCTGAAGGCAAAAGGGGGTCCAACCCGTTACTAGCATGGTGTACCTAATAAAGTGGCCGGTGAGTGTATAATATAATACTGCCAGTGACATAAATAAAGTGACAAGTGCTTATTAGAAATTAATCTACATTATTATAAATTACAGTGCTTGAATTAAAGTGCATATATACAGTTTAAAATCCGCATTTATAATCTATTCCCAATCAAAGACATAAATGCTGCTAATACCAGTTTCCCACATATCTATCAACAGGCCCCCTCCCTTTTATCAAACCCATCCATTGGACCCGGGGATATCCAGAATCTATGATTTGGAACAATGCCATCATAATACAAAAAAAGGAATTTCTATGTACGACACATGAAGAGATCCCCACAAGGAAAGTATGCAAAATGTACAGAAATTGTTCATAATATCTCATTCAAAGATCTCTAACTCTTGGAGGGAGCTTGACATCCGTTTCCACATCTTCCACCAATTCCTATCCTCCGATGTATATCTGGTATTAGAGGGCATCATTCCTATGCAGCGTATCATAATGGAACAAAGAAGGCAACAGTAAAGATCACATGTTCCTACAAACCAATAAAATAGATGTTAAAATCATAAAACCATAACATTTAATTATTAAAACTAACAAAATGCCTGAAATGTTTTTACTGATCTTTACTGTTGCCTTCTTTGGTCCATTATGATACGCTGCATAGGAAGATGTGGAAACGGATATCAAGCTCCCTCCAAGACTTAGAGAACTTTGAATGAGATACTATGAACAATTTCTGTAAAAAATTCGAAACGCCAGAATTATGTTTTTTTGGTCGCTGCAACATTGCATTAAAATGCAATAACAGGCGATCAAAAGAACATATCTGCACAAATGTGGTATCATTACAAACGTCAGTTCGGCACGCAAAAAATAAGCCCTCACACGACCCCAGATCACAAAAAATGGAGACGCTATGGGTATCAGAAAATGGCGCACTTTTTTTTAAGCAAAGTTTTGAATTTTTTTTCACCACTTAGATAAAAAATGACCTAGACATGTTTGGTGTCTATGAACTCGTAATGACCTGGAGAATCATAATATCAGATCAGTTTTAGCATTTAGTGAACCTAGCAAAAAACCCAAACAAAAAACCAGTGTGGGATTGCACTTTTTTGCAATTTCACCACACTTGGAATTTTTTTCCCATTTTCTAGTACAAGACATGGTAAAACCAATGATGACTTTCAAAAGTACAACTCGTCCCACAAAAAACAAGCCCTCAAATGGCCATATTGACAGAAAAATTAAAAAGTTATGGCTCTGTGAAGGAAGGGAGTGAAAAACGAAAACACAAAAACGAAAAAGGGCCGAGGTATGAAGGGGTTAATGAATGAAGGTTGGAGCGAACCCAGTGTAGGCAGAGTTTCCGCTTGGCTCCTGCCTTCACCACTCCTCTGAAATGTCCTGTTCAGGCGTCCGAGTCCCATGAGGCCATGGAGATATCTAGAGCAAGACCTAAGTCCCAGACCGCTCGAATACCCGTGGTCTGTAATGTCTGCCAGCAGATAGGACATTATGCCAAAAAATGTCCCCAGCGGTTGGGAAATGACCGCTTCTAGTAACAGTAGGAGGAGGTTTACTAGACATAGCGGCATTTTCCTCCAAACTGTCCTTTAAGGGGACAATCACCTTAGGCCCTTCCACTCTTACAGTTGAGCTTTGTGTGGATTCTGGGGCGGAAGGGAATTTTATGTCCTCAGCCTTCGCCCAATGCCACGCAATACCCTTGGTGATGCTCGCCAAGCCGGTGACTGTACGAGTGGTGAATGGGTCGACACTGCCCTCACAAATAACACACCAGACCATCCCATTTACATTATCTATGTCTCCATCCCATTAGGAGATTATTTCCCTCCTTGTCATTCCCAAGGGAAAAGACGAGATCCTGCTAGGGATACCTTCATTACATTATCACTCCCCTCATATAGAGTGGTCCTTAGGGCAAATTTTGGGATGGAGGGAATCTTGTGAGGGCAGATGTCTGAGGGAGTGCGTTCAGGTTGCAACTACTGAAGTACCCGCATATATTTCCTCTCTCCCCAAGCAATACTGGCCCTATGTGGACATATTCTCAAAGAGGGCTGCGGAGACCCTTCTCCCAAACCATCTGGTGCAGAGCCTCCTCGGGGTCGAGTCTATCCTCTGTCTCTCCCGGAGAAGGAGGCAATGTCCCAATACATCCAGGAGAATCTGGCAGGAGGATTCATTTGGAAGTCAGTGTCACCTGCAGGGGCAGTTTTCTTCTACGTGCAGAAGAAGAATGGAGAACTACGTCCATGCATTGATCACAGGGGTCTTAACGCCATCACCATTAAGAATAAATACCCTCTGCCTCTGATATCAGAGCTATTCGACAGGTTGATGGGAGCGAGGGTATTTACTAAACTAGATCTGCGGGGTGCTTACAATCTGATATGCATCCGTGAGGGGGACGAATGGAAAACGGTATTTAACGCCAGGGACAGGCACTATGAATACCTGGTGATGCCCTTCAGGCTCTGTAATGCTCCTGCTGTAATGCTCCTGCAGTTTTCCAAGACTTTGTGAATAATATCTTCCGGGATATGCTCTCCACCTCGGTCGTAGTCTATCTGGATGATATTCTCATCTACTCTCGAGATATAGACTCCCACCAGAGAGATGTTTGCAAAGTCTTCGACCTCCTACGGGCAAACTCCCTCTATGCCAAGTTGGAGAAGTGTGTGTTTGAGCAGGAGTCCTTGCCTTTCCTTGGCTATATCATCTCTGCCCAGGGATTGGCTATGGATCCTGCCAAGCTACAGGCTGTGATGGACTGGCAGTAACCCCATTCACTCAAAGCGGTGCAGCGCTTTATGGGGTTCATTAATTACTATCTCCAGTTCATTCTCCACTTCTCAACTTTGGTAGCTCCCTTGGTTGCCCTCACCAAACAGGGAGCAAATCCCGAATTGTGATCGGAGGAGGTTTCCAGAGCCTTTCTCTTGATTAAGTCACACTTTGCTAGCGCTCCCAATTTACATCGCCCCAATGTTGATAAACCTTTTATTATGGAGGTGGATGCCTCTTCCATTGGTGCTGGAGCAGTCCTCTTCCAGAAGGATGCTCAAGGTCGGAAGCATCCTTGCTTCTTCTTCTCCAAGACCTTCACACCAGCAGAGAGGAATTATTCCATCGGGGACAGGGAGTTGCTAGCCATGAAGTTGGCTTTTGGGTGGACACTTTGGGGCCAAAAGGACATCTGTGCTTCTGGTGATGACGACCTTGTGGCTGCATATTGCGCGTGACGTTGGAGACTACATTATCGGGCATGTGTCTCCTGCGCCAAGAATAAGATTCTTCGACAACGGCCAGCTGGGTTACTTTACCCCCTACCAGTGGCAGACTGGCCCTGGGAGATGGTTGTGATGGACTATGTGGTGGGCTTACCCACGTCCCATGGCTGCACCATCATTTGGGTAATCACCGACCATTTTTCTAAAATGGTGCACTTGGTGCCTCTTTCACGGCTACCTTCTGCACTGACCTTGGCAGCGTTGTTTATTAAACACATTTTCTGTCTACACGGTATGCCGGACAAAATTGTCGGTGACCGGGGTCCCCAGTTTAGGCCTCGGTTCAGGAGAGTGCTGTGTCGTCCACTCAGCATTGAGCTGAATCTCTCTTCAGCATACCATTCCTAGATGAATGGGTTGGTAGAGAGAGCCAACCAGACCTTGGTCACTTATCTGCGACATTTTGCTTCTGCTAGGCAGGATGAGTTTGCTCTAAATAATGCCATAGCCGACTCTACTGGACAGACCCCATTTCTCCTTAACTACATCCAGCATAGGTGGGTTCCTGTGCCCATGTCCTTCTCTTCCACCGACTCCAGGGTGGCAGAATGGGCTGTGGAGGCACGTGACATTTGGGACTGCACGCAGGATGCTATCCGGTCCTCCAAGGAGAAAATGAGGGTTTCCGCCGATGCACATTGGCGCCCCGCTCTGACCTTTGCTCCTGGCGACTTAGTGTGGCTCTCCACCCATAACATCAGGCTGCGATTCGAGTCCACTAAGTTTGCACCTCGTTACTTGGGTCTCTTCAAGGTCCTGGAACAGGTTAACCCTGTAGTCTACTGTCTGGCCCTTCCTTCACGCCTAGGTATCACCGACACCTTTCAGGTGTCTCTTCTTAAGCCCGTTCACATGTCCCGGTTTTCTGAGTCATCTGCCGGGACATTGGGTTCATCTATGGATGATTTTGAGGTGAACACTATCTTGGGGTGTAAGGTGGTACGTGGCAAAAATTTTTATTCGGTGTTTTGGAAGGACTATGGCCCAGAGGAGCCTGGTGAGCACATTCGGACTCCGCAACTCATTGCTGCCTTCGAACGTAGCGAGGACCAAGGAGGGGAGGCCCTAGGAGGGGGGTAATGTTAGGTGATGAGATCCCGCCACTGCACAGGGGGAATCTCGAGCCACCTCCGCTGCGGTCTCCCATTCTTCTTCAGCTGCTGTGGAGCCTGCTCAGCAGAGACTTCGGTCCCAGCGTCTGGCTCAGTCAGATACTGTGCGCTTGGTTACTGCTGATCTTCTAGGCACAGCCATTGTAACCAGCACTGTTCAGCGGGAGCAGACGCTCCAGGGACTAAGTCCTGTTTTTTCTCTACTGAGCATGCCCAAGGGACAACCTCTCATTGGAGGTCGGGGATCACATGCTCGGGTCAGAAGCAGTTTCTATTGGACCACTAGGAAGGTCCTGGAGAGCTTTCTCTATAAAAGGTTCGCATGGCCAGATGGCCATGTGCTAGTATCAACTTATGTGCATGAGTGTATGAGCTTAGCCATTTTGTGGTCTGTGTCAGCATGTGCTCAGGGTCGGCTGTAAGTCACTAGAATTCCGTCACCTCTGGAGAGGAGTTTGTTTGTGTGAATTTAGGGCTGGCGTATAGCCTCTGGAATTCCGGCACCTACGGAGAGGAGTTGTTTTGTGTGCTATTGCTACCTGCTCCACTAGTGAGCTTTGATTCTCTGTGAGGTTAACAGAGCACAGCGTTACCTTTAATCCTGGTGACCCTGTGAAGCAACAGAGTTCCCTCCTATACAGACCAGGTGACGGAACCTGTGTCTATTCAGGCGTAGTACCGCCATATATTGCTGCCATTTACTAGCAGCAGATTCCACTCCTGCACGGTGGACCCCGGGCTGCGAACGCATCTATACTATCCCCTATATTTACTCGGTGCATTCCGCCAGCCCTAACAGTATCTCACACCATCATTATTGAAAAAATGACTAAATATGGAATGGACAAGGCAACTGTTAGGTGGATTCATAACTGGCTTAGTGATCGGACACAAAGAGTGGTCGTAAATGGCTGCACATCCAGTTGGAAAAATGTTTCAAGTGGTGTACCACAGGGTTCTGTCCTGGGCCCTGTGTTGTTCAACATCTTTATCAATGATTTAGATGAAGGAATTGAGGGTACACTGATTAAATTTGCTGATGACACAAAGCTAGGAGGTATAGCGAATTCTAGAGAAGAGAGAGAGGATTCAGAAATATGTAAATAAACTGGAGCACTGGGCAGCAACTAACAGAATTATTTTTTACAAGGAAAAATGCAAAGTACTACATCTGGGCAATAAAATTGAAAAAAAGCATATACAGTAAGGGAGGAATAGGGCTAAGCAACAGCCCATGTGAAATAGACTTGGGTATACTAATAGATCTAAACTGAAGATGAGTCAACAGTGTGATGCAGAAGCAAAAAGGCAAATGCAATTCTGGGATGTATTAACAGAAGCATACAGTCTAGATCACACAAAGACATTATTGCCCTCTACTCCTCTTTGGTCAGACCTCATCTGGAATACTGTGTCCAGTTTTGGGCACCACATCTTAAAAAAGACATCAACAAACTGGAGCAAGTTCAGAGAAGAGCGACCAGAATGGTGACCGGTCTGCAAACCATGTCCTATGAGGAACAGTTACAGGATTTGGGAATGTTTAGCTTGCAAAAAAGAAGACTGAGAGAAGACTTTATAGCTGTCTACAAATATCTCAAGGGCTGTCACATTGTAGAAAGATCATCTTTATTCTCATTTGCACAAGGAAAGACTAGAAGCAATGGGATGAAACTGAATGGGAGGAGACACAGATTAGATATTAGAAAAAAACTTTTTGACAGTTAGGGTGATCAATGAGTGGAACAGGCTGCCATGAGAGGTGGTGAATTCTCCTTCCATGGAAGTCTTCAAACAGAGGCTGAACAAACATCTGTCTGGGATGATTTAGCGAATCCTGCTTTGAGCAGGGGGTTGGACCTGATGACCCAGGAGGTCCCTTCCAGCTCTACCATTCTATGATTCTATGATTGCACTGACACAAAAAAAAAATTTTTTGTCAATTCTGCCTTGCAAAAATCCAAATAGAAAGAAATAGAAAAAAATGATCATCCTGCCAGAAAACTAGCCCTTTTGACTTTGTCGGCAAAAAAATGGAAACTTTATATATCTCAAAATTTGATGCTGTGAAAACTTTTCTTTGCTAAAAAAGTGTATTTTTAATGTGTAAAAGTAGCAAAACCTAAAAAACTGGTATAAATCTAATATAATTGTAATTTTACTGAGTAAAGAATATAGACATATTACTTAGGAAATATAATGAATGGCATAACAAAAAAAATAAAAAGCAATTCTTGAACAATTCTTGAATTGCTGTTCATTTATTTGTCCGGTCTCTCAAAGATCACAATAATGCTCCCTTCACATTTATACCCAAAAGAAGGGAAGTGCACAACCAAATGTAAAAAAATAGAAATATTTTATTAGTATATACCAGATAAAAAGACATCCTTAAAAGAGGAACACAAATAAATACTTGAAAAAGGGCATAAAACAATGCAGAGTGACCTCCGAGCAAACAAGATCATGAATGACCATATAAGACAGGTAAATACACACTTGAAAATAAAGGGTAATAGTTGCCACATACAGTGTGTTTAAAGACAATATGAGCCCAGTGGGTGAGATAATTTCAACACGGATGTGACAATAGAATAGGGACACAATTATAAGTGTACACTGGCAAAGCACTGATGCAAATAGAAGTGTAACACCCCAGATTCCTGGTTGTTACAATGGCATTGCTTTCCTCACGGGGAGAGTAATGTCATGCTTGGAAGCGAGGAAGGATCTCTGTTATCAGGTAATCACAAGCAAGGAACATGTTCATACTCCAGGCCAGAAGGGAGCGCTCTGATCCAGCTTGTGGGTGGCTCCCCTATATATATATATATATTAGATTGTGGGCCGATTCTAACGCATCGGGTATTCTAGAGTATGCATGTCCCGTAGTATATGGACAATAATGATTCCAGAATTCGCGGCAGACTGTGCCCGTCGCTGATTGGTCGAGGCAACCTTTATGACATCATCGTTGCCATGGCAACCATTATGACATCTACGTCGATACTGTGCCTGTCGCTGATTGGTCGAGGCCCAGGCGGCCTCGACCAATCAGAGACGCGGGATTTCCAGGACAGACAGAAAAACCCTTAGACAATTATATATATAGATATTCTGGTCTGGAGGGAAAGTCAGACAGTCTGTCAGAGAGACAGAAGAGAGAGGATGAGAGGGGCCGTGCCGCCACGAGAGGTGCTGCAACTCCTGGAAAGAGCAAGAGAAGAGAAATCAGAACAGATTGCAGTGAGCATGTAGGGGAAGGAAAGCGCAGGAGAGTAAAGAACTGGGCGGTTAGCTGTAACTGAGCTACCTCCCTAATGAGTGCAGACACCGGTAGCCGGAAGACCGGGGTTGTGAAGGACTCCACGACTCACAGAAGAAACCGGCAAGACAGCTGGATTACAAGTCACCTGTCCACCCTTATACCTGAAGACACAGTGGCACAGATTGCCCAGGTCGTGATAGATATCCTGTAAAAAGGCTCAAGCCACTTGACATATGGGTTAGTGTCCTACCTGCAAGGAGGACAGAGAGAAAGCGTGAGGACCTTGTGAGAGGTCTAAGGCAGCAAGGGACTACACCACAGCGCTAGAGAGAAGGCTGCCAACTCCACCTGGTAAGGGGGACTTGCAACTCTCTTCCAAGCTGCCGGACCACATCTGCATCTGTGATCTGGCACCCTGGACTGTGGCTGCCTGAATTTGACAGTAAAAAGGTAAAGAGACTGCAACTGTTGTGAACTCTGTTTTCGGGCTCCCTCTTGTGGTCACTGGTGGTATGGTGTGACTTTTGCTTTGGGCTCCCCCTGGTGGCTTTGTTTGTTATCCTGCTGGTCTCTGGCTATCAGCTGGTTCGTTATCCTCTGGGAGGTTCCTATATAGCTCTGTTTTACTTCCACTTGTGGCCGGCTGTCGATGTAATCAGTGCTACTCAGATTCCTTCTGACTACCTTGCTCCCAGTCCATCCAGGATAAGCTAAGTTTTGTTTGCTCATTTTTTGATCAGCAGTGTTTATCATGTTTTCTGTTCCAGCTTGCTAAAATGTAATTCCCTCGCTTGCTGGTTGCTCTAGTGGGCTGAGTTTCTCCCCACAAACCGTTAGTTGGTGTGTGGGTTCTTGAAATCTCAGGATGGATATTTTGTAAGGGTTTTTTATTGATCGCATAGACCCCTGCTCTATTATCTGCTTTCTAGTACTAGTGGGCCTCTTTTGCTGAATCTGATTTCATCCCTATGTATGTGCCTTCTTCTTACTTCACCGTTAATATTTGTTGGGGGCTTCTATATCTTTGGGGATTATTTCTCTGGAGGCAAGCGAGGTCTTTCTTTCTCTTTAGGGGTAGCTAGTTCCTCAGGCTGGCTCGAGACGTCTAAGAATTTTTTAGGCACGTTCACCGGCTACCTCTAGTTGTTTTAGATAGGTTCAGATTTGCGATCAGTCCAGTTACCATCTCCCTAGAGCTCGTCCTTAGTTTAACCCCTTAATGACAGCCAATACGTCTTTTAACTGACCTGAGATATATGAGAATAGCCTCCCCATACAGGTGACAATCTAGCAGCTGTCGGCTGTACACTATAGCTGACAACTTGCTGCATCAGCCACGATCAGTGTTTGCACCTTGCATATCTGTTTAACCCCTTAGATGCTGCTGTCAATAGTGACTACATCATTATAAATGGTTAACAGAGTGTGGGGGCTTCCTCTTTATCCCAATTGGTGCCCTCAGATCATGATCGTGTGGTCCTGATGTTTGCGATGGCTATTCATGACCAATTTGCGGCCTTAGAGTCTAACGGCTGTAGTAATCTGTTCAGAAGTTAGAGGCTTTAAGGTGGTAAAAATACACATTTTCATTCCTGTCATGCCACCTTGCATTAATTCCTGTAAAGCACCTGAAGAGTTAATAAACTACCTGACAGCAGTTTTCAATACGTCAGGGGGTGCGGTTTTTAAATTGGTATCACGTTTGGGGGTTTCCCAATATATAGGACCCCTAAAGTCACTTCAAACATGGATAAGTTCCTAAAAAAATATATTTTGTAAATTTCCTTGAAAAAATGAAAAATTGCTGCTACATTTTAAATCCTCCTAAAATGCTAACAAACTAAAATAACATTTTATAAATGGTGCTGATGTAAAGCCGACATGTGGGAAATGTTATTTATTAATGTTTTGCTGTGGTATGACTTTCTGGATTAAAGGGATAATCATTCAAAGTTTGAAAATTGCTAATTTTTTTACATTTTTCTCAAATTCCTGATATTTTTTATAAATAAACACAAAAGATATTGACTTAAATTTACCATTATCATAAAGTATAACGTGTCACGAAAAAACAATATCAAAATCACTGGGATTTGTTGAAGCGTTCCAGAGTTATTACCACATAAAGTGACACTGGTCAGATTTCAAAAATTTGGCTCCGTCACTAAGGGGTTAATCACTTGCTGATCTATTTGTGATCCTCCGCCACTTGGGATCATAACAGTACAGCCGGCCCTAAAGTGTTAATTGCATGGTAGAAGCAGGAGAAAAGAAGCCTTGAGAATTTTTTTTTTTTTTTTTTGCCGTGTGTCTAGCTGCTGTGGCTGCTTCTCTCCTCCTCTTAATCTTGGTGTGGCTCTGAGTTCAGCTGCTGACATGGATGTCCAGAGCTTGGCTTCCAGTCTGGATCATCTTGCTGCTAGGGTTCAAAGTATTCAGGATTTTGTTGTTCACAGTCCTATGTCAGAGCCTAGAATACCTATTCCGGAGTTGTTTTCTGGAGATAGATCTAGGTTCCTGAATTTTAGGAACAATTGTAAGTTGTTTCTTTCTTTGAAACCTTGTTCCTCTGGTGATGGCGTTCAGCAAGTTAAGATTATCATTTCCTTTTTGCGTGGTGACCCCCAAGATTGGGCCTTCGCATTGGCGCCAGGGGATTCTGCATTGCTTAGTGTAGATGCGTTTTTTCTAGCCCTTGGATTGCTCTATGAGGAACCTAATCTTGAGAACCAGGCTGAAAAAACGTTATTGGCCCTCTCGCAGGGGCAAGATTAAGCAGAGGTGTACTGCCAGAAATTTCGGAAATAGTCGGTGTCAAGTTGGGGTTGTCAGGGAATTCATGGTGACGCTCCTGTGGTGTCAATTGCTTCGTCCACTCCTTCTGAAGTCCCTACGTTTTTGTCAGACTACCAGGATGTATTTGAGGAGCCCAAACTCAATTCTCTTCCTCCTCATAGGGACTGTGATTGTGCTATAAATTTGATTCCTGGTAGTAAGTTTCCTAAGGGACGACTTTTCAATTTATCTGTGCCGGAGCATGCTGCCATGCGGAGTTATATAAAGGAGTCTTTAGAGAAGGGACATATTCGCCCCTCCTCATCACCTCTTGGTGCAGGATTCTTTTTTGTGGCTAAAAAGGATGGTTCCCTGAGACCCTGTATTGATTATCGCCTTTTGAATAAAATCACGGTCAAATTTCAGTATCCTTTGCCATTGTTAACTGATTTGTTTGCTTGCATTAGGGGGTCTAGTTGGTTCACCAAGATAGATCTTCGTGGTGCGTATAACCTTTTGCGTATAAAACAGGGTGATGAATGGAAAACTGCATTTAATACGCCGGAAGGCCATTTTGAGTACTTGGTGATGCCTTTTGGACTTTCTAATGCTCCTTCAGTCTTTCAGTCCTTTATGCATGACATCTTCCGTGAATATCTGGATAAGTTTATGATTGTGTATCTGGATGATATTCTGGTTTTTTCGGATGATTGGGAGTCTCATGTTAAGCAGGTCAGGATGGTCTTTCAGGTCCTACGTGACAATGCTTTATTTGTGAAGGGCTCAAAATGTCTTTTTGGAGTCCAGAAGATTTCTTTTTTGGGTTTTATTTTTTCTCCTTCTACTATTGAGATGGACCCAGTCAAGGTTCAGGCTATTCATGACTGGACGCAGCCTACATCTGTTAAGAGTCTTCAGAAGTTCTTGGGTTTTGCTAATTTTTACCGTCGCTTCATAGCTAATTTTTCTGGCATTGTTAAGCCTTTGACAGATTTGACCAAGAAGGGTTCTGATGTGACTAATTGGTCTTCTGCAGCTGTGGAGGCCTTTCGGGAGCTGAAGCATCGGTTTTCTTCGGCTCCGGTCTTATGTCAGCCAGATGTCTCACTTCCCTTCCAGGTGGAGGTTGATGCTTCCGAGATTGGAGCGGGGGCTGTTTTGTCGCAGAGAAGCCCCGATGGCTCTGTGATGAAGCCATGTGCTTTCTTTTCAAGAAAGTTTTCGCCTGCCGAGCGGAATTATGATGTTGGTAATCGGGAGCTGTTGGCTATGAAGTGGGCATTTGAGGAGTGGCGACATTGGCTCGAGGGAGCTAAACATCGTGTGGTGGTCTTGACTGACCACAATAATTTAATTTATCTCAAGTCAGCCAAGTGGCTGAATCCCAGACAGGCTCGTTGGTCGTTGTTTTTCTCTCGTTTTGATTTCATGGTCTCGTACCTGCCGGGTTCGAAGAATGTGAAAGCTGATGCTCTTTCTAGGAGTTTTGTGCCTGACTCTCCTGGATATTCAGAGCCGGCTGGTATCCTTAGAGAAGGGGTGATTTTGTCTGCCATCTCCCCAGATTTGCGACGTGTGCTGCAAGAGTTTCAGGCGGATAGACCTGACCGCTGTCCACCGGAGAGACTGTTTGTCCCGGATAGATGGACCAACAGAGTCATCTCCGAGGTTCATTCTTCGGTGTTGGCGGGCCATCCTGGAATATTTGGTACCAGAGACTTGGTGGCCAGGTCTTTTTGGTGGCCTTCCTTGTCACGGGATGTGCGTTCCTTTGTGCAGTCTTGTGGAATTTGTGCTCGGGCGAAGCCTTGCTGTTCTCGTGCCAGTGGTTTGCTGTTACCTTTGCCTGTCCCGAAGAGGCCTTGGACGCACATTTCCATGGATTTTATTTCAGATCTCCCTGTCTCTCAGAGAATGTCTGTCATCTGGGTGGTGTGTGATCGTTTTTCTAAGATGGTCCATTTGGTGCCCTTGCCTAAGTTGCCTTCCTCCTCCGAGTTGGTTCCACTGTTTTTTCAAAATGTGGTTCATTTGCACGGGATTCCTGAGAACATTGTTTCTGACAGAGGATCCCAGTTTGTGTCTAGATTTTGGCGGACCTTTTGTGCTAAGTTGGGCATTGAATTGTCTTTTTCGTCGGCCTTCCATCCTCAGACGAATGGCCAAACCGAGCAAACTAATCAGACCTTGGAGACTTATTTAACCCCTTCCCGACCTGTGACACAGCGTATGCGTCATGAAAGTCGGTGCCAATCCGACCTGTGACGCATATGCTGTGTCACAGAATGATCGCGTCCCTGCAGATCGGGTGAAGGGGTTAACTCCCATTTTACCCGATCTGCAGGGACAGGGGGAGTGGTACTTCAGCCCAGGGGGGCTACGATCCCTCTGATTGGCTGTTGAAAGTGAAACTGCCAATCAGAGCGATTTGTAATATTTCACCTATGAAAATGGTGAAATATTACAATCCAGCCATGGCCGATGCTGCAATAGCATCTGCCATGGCTGGAGACCCCGATCTGCCCCCACCCCACCCCACCGATCACCTCCCCAGTCGTCCTTTTTGCCCCGATCTCCGTTCCGCTCCCCTCCTCCCTCCTGTCGGCTCCCCCGGTCCTCCTGTCCGCTCCCCAGGTCCTCCGATCCCCCCCCCCGTGTTCCAATCCCACCCCCCCATACTTACCTGGCTCCGATGTCCCTCCCGGTGTCCGGCCGTCTTCTTCATGGGCGCCGCCATCTTGGAAAATGGCGGGCGCATGCGCAGTGCGCCCGCCGAATCTGCCAGCCGGCAGATTCGTTCCTGCACATTTTGATCGCTGTGATAAGTTCTATCACAGCGATCAAAATAAAAAAAATAGTAAATAAATCCCCCCCCTTTATCACCCCCATAATAAAATATAGAAAATATAATTATTTTTATTGCTTTTCCATTAGGGGTAGGGTTAGGGGTAGGGTTAGGGGTAGGGTTGCACTTAAGGTTGCACTTAGGGTTGCACTTAGGGCTAGGGTTGCACTTAGGGTTGCACTTAGGGTTGCACTTAGGGCTAGGGTTGCACTTAGGGTTGCACTTAGGGCTAGGGTTGCACTTAGGGTTGCACTTAGGGTTGCACTTAGGGTTGCACTTAGGGCTAGGGTTGCACTTAGGGTTGCACTTAGGGTTGCACTTAGGGCTAGGGTTTCACTTAGGGTTGCACTTAGGGTTGCACTTAGGGTTGCACTTAGGGCTAGGGTTGCACTTAGGGTTGCACTTAGGGCTAGGGTTGCACTTAGGGCTAGGGATGCACTTAGGGCTAGGGTTGCACTTAGGGCTAGAGTTGCACTTAGGGCTAGGGTTGCACTTAGGGCTAGGTTAGAATTAGGGTTAGAATTAGGGTTAGAATTAGGGTTAGGGTTGGAATTAGGGTTAGAATTAGGCTATGTGCACACGGTGCAGATTTGGCTGCGGATCCGCAGCGGATTGGTCGCTGTGGATTCGTATCAGTTTTCCATCACGTTTACAGTACCACGTAAACCTATGGAAAACCAAATCCGCTGTGCCCATGGTGCGGAAAATACAGCGCGGAAACGCTGCGTTGTATTTTCCGCAGCATGTCAATTCTTTGTGCAATTCCGCAGCGTTTTACACCTGCTCCATAATAGGAATCTGCAGGTGAAATCCACACAAAAAACACTGGAAATCCGCGGTAAATCAGCAGGTAAAGCGCAGTGCGTTTTACCTGCAGATTTTTCAAAAACTGCAGAAAAATCCACACAAATCCGCAACGTGAGCACATAGCCTTAGGGTTAGGGTTGGAATTAGGGGTAAGACTAGGGTTAGGGGTGTGTTGGGGTTAGGGTTGTGGTTAGGGTTGGGATTAGAGTTAGGGGTGTGTTGGGGTTAGTGTTGGAGTTAGAATTGAGGGGTTTCCACTTTTTAGGCACATCAGGGGGTCTCCAAACGCGACACGGCGCCACCATTGATTCCAGCCAATCTTGCGTTGAAAAAGTAAAATGGTGCTCTCTCCCTTCCGAGCCCCGACGTGTGCCCAAACAGTGGTTTACCCCCACATATGGGGTACCAGCGTACTCAGGAAAAACTGATCAACAACTTTTGGGGTCCAATTTCTCCTTGGGGTCCAATTTCTGTAACCCTTGGGAAAATAAAAAATTGCGGGCTAAAAAATTATTTTTGAGGAAAGAAAAATGATTTTTTATTTTCACGGCTCTGCATTATAAACTTCTGTGAAGCACTTGGGGGTTCAAAGTGCTCACCACACATCTAGATAAGTTCCCTTGGGGGTTTAGTTTCCAAAATTGGGTCACTTGTGGGGGGTTTCTACTGTTTAGGCACATCAGGGGCTCTGCAAACGCAACGTGACGCCCGCAGTGCATTCCATCAAAGTCTGCATTTCAAAACATCACTACTTCACTTCCGAACCCCGACGTGTGCCCAAACAGTGGTTTACCCCCACATATGGGGTATCAGCGTACTCAGGAGAAACTGGACAACAACTCTTGGGGTCAAATTTCTCCTGTTACCCTTGGGAAAATAAAAAAAATCAGGACCCAAAAATTTTTTTTTGAGGAAAGAAAACGTATTTATTATTTTCACGGCTCTGCGTTATAAACTTCTGTGAAGCACTTAGGGGTTCAAAGTGCTCACCACACATCTAGATAAGTTCCTTTGGGGGTCTAGTTTCCAAAATGGGGTCACTTGTGGGGGGTTTCTACTGTTTAGGTACATCAGGGGCTCTGCAAACGCAATGTGACGCCCGCAGAGCATTCCATCAAAGTCTGCATTTCAAAACGTCACTACTTCCCTTCCGAACCCCGACATGTGCCCAAACAGTGGTTTACCCCCACATATGGGGTATCAGCGTACTCAAGAGAAACTGGTCAACAACTATTGGGGTCAAATTTCCCCTGTTACCCTTTGGAAAATAAAAAATTCAGGGCTAAAAAAATTTTTTTCAGAAAAGAATTTTTTTTTTTATTTTCATGGCTCTGCGTTATAAACTTCTGTGAAGCACTTGGGGGCTCAAAGTGCTCACCACACATCTAGATTAGTTCCATGGGAGGTCTAGTTTCCAAAATGGGGGCACTTATGGGGAAGCTTCAATGTTTAGGCACACAGGGGCTCTCCAAACGCGACATGGTGTCCGCTAATGATTGGAGCTAATTTTCCATTCAAAAAGCCAAATGGCGTGCCTTCCCTTCCAAGCCCTGCCGTGCACCCAAACAGTGGTTTACCCCCACATATGGGGTATCATCGTACTCAGGACAAACTGGACAACAACATTTGGGGTCCAATTTCTCCTGTTACCCTTGGGAAAATAAAAAATTCTGCGCTAAAAATAATTTTTGAGGAAAGAAAAATTATTTTTTATTTTCACGGCTCTGCGTTATAAACTTCTGTGAAGCACTTGTTGGTTTAAAGTGCTCACTATGCATCTAGATAAGTTCCTTGGGGGGTCTAGTTTCCAAAATGGGGTCACTTGTGGGGGAGCTCCAATGTTTAGGCACACAGGGGCTCTCCAAACGCGACATGGTGTCCGCTAACGATTGGAGCTAATTTTCCATTCAAAAAGTCAAATGGAGCGCCTTCCCTTCCGAGCCTTGCCATGCACCCAAACAGTGGTTTACCCCCACATATGAGGTATCGGCGTACTCAGGAGAAATTGCCCAATAAATTTTAGGATCCATTTTATCCTGTTGCCCATGTGAAAATTAAAAAATTGAGGCTAAAATAATTTTTTTGTGAAAAAAAAGTACTTTTTCATTTTTACGGATCAATTTGTGAAGCACCTGAGGGTTCAAAGTGCTCACTATGCATCTAGATAAGATCCTTGGGGGGTCTCCTTTCCAAAATGGGGTCACTTGTGGGGAAGCTCCAATGTTTAGGCACACAGGGGCTCTCCAAACGCGACATGGTGTCCGCTAACGATGGAGATAATTTTTCATTCAAAAAGTCAAATGGCGCTCCTTCCCTTCCGAGCCTTACCTTGTGCCCAAACAGTGGTTTACCCCCACATGTGAGGTATCAGTGTACTCAGGAGAAATTGCCCAACAAATTTTAGGATCCATTTTATCCTGTTGCCTATGTGAAAATTAAAAAATTGAGGCTAAAATAATTTTTTTGTGAAAAAAAAGTACTTTTTCATCTTTACGGATCAATTTGTGAAGCACCTGGGGGTTTAAAGTGCTCACTATGCATCTAGATAAGTTCCGTGGGGCGTCTAGTTTCCAAAATGTGGTCACTTGTGGGGGAGCTCCAATGTTTAGGCACACGGGGGCTCTCCAAACGCGACATGGTGTCCGCTAAAGATTGGAGCCAATTTTTCATTCAAAAAGTGAAATGGCGCTCCTTCCCTTCCGAGTTCTGCCGTGTGCACAAACAGTGGTTTACCCCCACATATGAGGTATCAGCGTACTCAGAACAAATTGGACAACAACTTTCTTGGTCCAGTTTCTCCTTTTACCCTTGGGAAAATAAAAAAATTGTTGCTAAAAGATCATTTTTGTGACTAAAAAGTAAAATGTTCATTTTTTCCTTCCATGTTGCTTCTGCTGCTGTGAAACACCTGAAGGGTTAATAAACTTCTTGAATGTGGTTTTGAGTACCTTGAGGGGTGCAGTTTTTAGAATGGTGTCACTTTTGGGTATTTTCAGCCATATAGAACCCTCAAATTGACTTCAAATGTGAGGTGGTCCCTAAAAAAAATGGTTTTGTAAATTTTGTTGTAAAAATGAGAAATCACTGGTCAAATTTTAACCCTTATAACTTCCTAGCAAAAAAAAATGTTGTTTCCAAAATTGTGCTGATGTAAAGTAGACATGTGGGAAATGTTTTTTATTAACTATTTTGTGTCACATAACTCTCTGGTTTAACAGAATAAAAATTCAAAATGTGAAAATTGCAAAATTTTCAAAATTTTCGCCAAATTTCCATTTTTTTCACAAATAAACGCAGAAATTATCGACCTAAATTTACCACTAACATGAAGCCCAATATGTCACGAAAAAACAATCTCAGAATTGCTAGGATCCGTTGAAGCATTCCCGAGTTATTACATCATAAAAGGACACTGGTCAGAATTGCAAAAAACGGCAAGGTCATTAAGGCCAAAATAGGCTGGGTCATGAAGGGGTTAAGATGTTTTGTTTCTGCTGACCAGGACAACTGGGTTACTTTTTTACCGTTGGCCGAGTTTGCCCTTAATAATCGGGCTAGTTCTGCTACTTTGGTTTCTCCTTTCTTTTGTAATTCGGGGTTTCATCCTCGTTTTTCCTCGGGTCAGGTGGAGCCTTCTGACTGTCCTGGAGTGGATGTTGTGGTGGATAGGTTGCATCAGATTTGGAATCATGTGGTGGACAATTTGAAGTTGTCACAGGAGAAGGCTCAGCTCTTTGCCAACCGCCGTCGCTGTGTGGGTCCCCGACTTCGCGTTGGGGACTTGGTGTGGTTGTCTTCTCGCTTCGTTCCTATGAAGGTCTCCTCTCCTAAGTTCAAGCCTCGGTTTATCGGTCCTTATAAGATTCTGGAAGTCCTTGGCCCTGTGTCATTCCGTCTGGACCTCCCGGCATCATTTGCTATTCATAACGTGTTCTGTTGTGATTCGGTTCGTGGGCTCCCCCGGTGGTCTCTTGTGGTACTGGTGTCCTGCAAGCTTTGCCTTCTCAGTTCACCTGTTCCTATCAGATGTGGGAGTATCCTATTTAACCTTGCTCCTCAGTCATTCTAATGCTGGCCATCAATGTATCCAGAGTGATTCTGTTGCATGTTCCTGCTCCCAGTTTTCTGCTCAGCTAAGTTGGACACTTTAGTCCTTAAGTCTATTTTTGTATGTTTTGTCCAGTTTGCACTTATGTGAATCTCTGCAGCTGGAAGCTCTTGTTGGGCTGAAATTACCACTCCAGTGGCATGAGTTGTCACATGAGTTAAGGTAATTTCAGGATGGTGTTTTGAAGGGTTTTGCAGCTGACCGCGAAGTCCTCTGTTGTATCTTTCTGCTATTTAGTTAGCGGGCCTCTCTGTGCTAAATCTGCTTTCATACTACGTGTGTCTTTTCATCTGCTCTCACCGTTATTATATGTGGGGGGCTGCTATCTCCTGTGGGGACATTCTCTGGAGGCAAGCCAGGACTGTGTTTTCTTCTACCAGGGGTAGTTAGTTCTCCGGCTGGCGCGCGGCATCTAGAGACAACGCAGGAATGCCCCCTGGCTACTTCTAGTGTGGTGTGTAGGTTTAGCATCGCGGTCAGCTCTAGTTTCCATCACCCGAGAGCTTGTCCGTTTATTCTATGCTTCTGATGTTTCCTTGCCATTGGAAACCATAACAGTATGGCCAGCCCAAAATGTTTAATCTATAGGCTGAAGCAGGAGAGAAAAGGAACTGTGTGAAACCTTTTTTTTTTTTTTTTTTCCCTCTGAAGTTGCACTCCAGCTCTAATTGCAGTCTCCTGTTTTCCTCTCCTCTTAACCCCTGAATGGCTCAGACTTTATCTGTTGAAATATGGATCCCCAGAGTCTGGCTACCAATTTGTATAATCTTGCCTCTAAAGTTCAGAATATACAAGATTCTTTGTTACATGCTCCTCGCTCTGAACCTAAAATTCCTATACCGGAGTTTTTTTCTGGAGATCGATCTTGTTTTCTAAATTTTAAATACAATTGCAAATTGTTTCTTTCACTGAGATCTCATTCTGCTGGAGATCCTGCCCAGCAAGTAAAAATTCTTATTTCTTTACTGCGGGGTGATCCCCAAAATTGGGCATTTTCATTGGCACCAGGGGATCCTGCGTTGCTCAATGTGGATGCGTTTTTTCTGGCTTTGGGGTTGCTTTATGAGGAACCAAATTTGGAGATTCAGGCTGAGAAAGCCCTAATAGCCCTCTCTCAGGGGCAAGATGAAGCCGAAATATATTGCCAAAAATTTCGAAAATGGTCTGTGCTTACTCAGTGGAATGAGTGCGCTCTGGCGTCAATTTTCAGAGAAGGTCTCTCTGATGCTGTAAAAGACGTCATGGTGGGGTTTCCTGCGCCTACTGGTCTGAATGAGTCCATGACAATGGCAATTCAGATTGATCGGCGTTTACGGGAACGCAAACCTGTGCACCAGTTGGCGGTGTCTTCTGAAGAGGCACCACAGAGTATGCAATGTGATAGCTTTCTGTCCAGAAGCGAACGACAGATTTATAGGCGCAAAAATCATTTGTGCTTCTATTGTGGAAATTCTACTCATGTTATATCAGCATGCTCTAAACGAACAAAGAAAGTTGATAAATCCTCTGCTATTGGCACTTTGCAGTCCAAGTTTATTTTGTCTGTAACTCTAATTTGTTCGTTATCTTCTATTGTTGCGGATGCGTATGTGGATTCTGGCGCCGCTTTGAGTCTTATGGATTGGTCCTTTGCCAGGCGCTGTGGGTTTGATCTAGAGCCTCTGGAAGTTCCTATACCTTTAAAGGGTATTGATTCTACACCATTGGCTAGTAATAAACCACAATACTGGACACAAGTGACTATGCGTATGACTCCAGACCATCAAGAGGTGATTCGCTTCCTTGTACTGTATAATCTACATGATGTGTTGGTGCTGGGATTGCCATGGTTGCAAACTCATAACCAAGTCCTTGACTGGAAAACAATGTCTGTACTAGCTGGGGATGTCAGGGAAATCATGGGGACACATCTTTGGTCTCCATTGCTTCATCTATTCCCTCTGAAATTCCTGAGTTTTTGTCTGATTATCGTGAGTTTTTTGAGGAATCTACTCTTAATTCTCTTCCTCCTCACAGAGATTGCGATTGCGCCATAGATTTGATCCCTGGCAGTAAATTTCCTAAGGGTCGTCTATTCAATCTGTCTGTACCTGAACATGCTGCCATGCGAGAGTATATTAGGGAGTCCTTGGAAAAGGGACATATTCGTCCTTCTTCGTCTCCTCTTGGAGCGGGGTTCTTTTTTGTAGCTAAAAGCGATGGTTCTTTGAGACCTTGTATTGATTATAGACTCTTGAATAAGATCACAGTCAAGTATCAGTATCCTTTGCCATTGCTGACAGATTTATTTGCTCGCATTGAGGGGGCGAAGTGGTTCTCTAAGATTGATCTTCGCGGTGCGTATAATTTGGTGCGAATTAAGCAGGGGGATGAGTGGAAAACCGCATTTAATACGCCCGAGGGCCATTTTGAGTATTTGGTGATGCCTTTTGGTCTGTCAAATGCCCCTTCGGTCTTTCAGTCTTTTATGCACAATATTTTCCGTGAATATCTGGATAAATTTATGATTGTGTATTTGGACGATATCTTGATTTTTTCAGATGACTGGGAATCTCATGTTCAACAAGTTAGGAGGGTTTTTCAGGTTTTGCGGACCAATTCTCTGTTTGTTAAAGGTTCAAAGTGTGTTTTTGGGGTTCAGAAGATTTCTTTTTTGGGGTACATTTTTTCCCCCTCTTCTATTGAGATGGATCCTGTGAAGGTTCGGGCTATTTGTGACTGGATGCAACCGACTTCTCTTAAGGGCCTTCAGAAATTTTTGGGCTTTGCTAACTTTTATCGTCGATTCATAACTGGTTTTTCTAGCGTTGTCAGGCCTTTGACTGATTTGACTAAAAAGGGTGCTGATGTTGCAGATTGGTCTCCTGCTGCTGTGGAGGCCTTTCGGGAGCTTAAGCGCCGTTTTTCTTCTGCTCCGGTGTTGTGCCAGCCTGATGTTTCTCTTCCTTTTCAGGTGGAAGTTGATGCTTCCGAGATCGGAGCGGGGGCGGTTTTGTCGCAGAAAAGTTCAGATTGTTCAGTGATGAGACCTTGTGCGTTCTTTTCTCGAAAATTTTCGCCCGCCGAGCGAAATTATGACGTCGGTAATCGGGAGCTTTTGGCGATGAAGTGGGCATTCGAGGAGTGGCGTCATTGGCTTGAGGGTGCTAAACATCAGGTGGTGGTCTTGACTGATCACAAAAATTTGATTTATCTTGAGTCGGCCAGACGTCTGAATCCAAGACAGGCGCGCTGGTCGTTGTTTTTCTCCCGGTTTAATTTTGTGGTTTCGTATCTGCCAGGTACTAAGAATGTGAAGGCGGATGCCCTTTCTAGGAGTTTTGAACCTGATTCCCCTGGTGATTCTAAACCTACGGGTATACTTAAGGATGGGGTTATATTGTCTGCTGTCTTCCCAGACCTGCGACGTGCTTTACAAGAGTTTCAGGCGGATCGGCCTGATCGTTGTCCGCCTGGTAGATTGTTTGTGCCGGATGAGTGGACCAGTAGAGTCATCTCGGAGGTTCATTCTTCTGCGTTGGCAGGTCATCCGGGAATTTTTGGTACCAGAGATTTGGTGGCTAGGTCCTTCTGGTGGCCTTCCCTGTCTCGGGATGTGCGTACTTTTGTGCAGTCTTGCGATGTTTGTGCTCGGGCCAAGCCTTGTTGTTCTCGGGCTAGTGGGTTGTTGTTGCCCTTGCCTGTTCCTAAGAGGCCTTGGACACACATCTCTATGGATTTTATTTCTGATCTCCCTGTTTCTCAGAAGATGTCCGTCATTTGGGTGGTGTGTGACCGCTTTTCTAAGATGGTTCATTTGGTGCCCTTGCCCAAGCTGCCTTCCTCATCTGAGTTGGTGCCCCTGTTTTTTCAGAATGTGGTTCGGCTGCATGGTATTCCGGAGAATATCGTTTCCGACAGGGGATCCCAGTTTGTGTCCAGATTTTGGCGGGCGTTTTGTGCCAGGATGGGCATTGATTTGTCTTTTTCGTCTGCATTTCATCCCCAGACAAATGGCCAGACGGAACGTACTAATCAGACCTTGGAGACTTATTTGAGGTGTTTCGTGTCTGCTGATCAGGATGACTGGGTCTCCTTTTTGCCGTTGGCTGAGTTTGCCCTTAATAATCGGGCCAGTTCTGCCACTTTGGTCTCCCCTTTCTTTTGCAATTCAGGGTTCCATCCTCGTTTTTCATCTGGTCAGGTGGAGTCTTCGGATTGTCCTGGAGTGGATACCATGGTGGATAGGTTGCATCGTATTTGGGGGCAGGTGGTGGACAATTTGGAGTTGTCCCAGGAGAGGACTCAGCGTTTTGCTAATCGCCATCGTCGTGTTGGTCCTCGTCTTCGTGTTGGGGACTTGGTGTGGTTGTCCTCCCGTTTTGTCCCTATGAGGGTCTCTTCTCCTAAGTTTAAGCCTCGGTTCATCGGTCCTTATAAGATTTTGGAAATTCTTAACCCTGTGTCTTTTCGTTTGGACCTCCCAGCATCCTTTGCTATCCATAATGTCTTCCATCGGTCATTATTGCGGAGGTATGAGGTACCACTTGTGCCTTCTGTTGAGCCTCCTGCTCCTGTGCTGGTTGAGGGTGAATTGGAGTACGTGGTGGAGAAAATCTTGGACTCCCGTGTTTCCAGACGGAGACTTCAATATCTGGTGAAATGGAAGGGCTACGGTCAAGAGGATAATTCTTGGGTTACAGCTTCTGATGTTCATGCTTCTGATTTGGTCCGTGCCTTTCATAGGGCTCATCCAGATCGCCCTGGTGGTTCTTGTGAGGGTTCGGTGCCCCCTCCTTAAGGGGGGGGTACTGTTGTGATTCGGTTTGTGGGCTCCCCCGGTGGTCTCTTGTGGTACTGGTGTCCTGCAAGCTTTGCCTTCTCAGTTCACCTGTTCCTATTAGGATGTGGGAGTATCCTATTTAACCTTGCTCCTCAGTCATTCTAATGCTGGCCATCAATGTATCCAGAGTGATTCTGTTGCATGTTCCTGCTCCCAGTTTTCTGCTCAGCTAAGTTGGACACTTTAGTCCTTAAGTCTATTTTTGTATGTTTTGTCCAGTTTGCACTTATGTGAATCTCTGCAGCTGGAAGCTCTTGTTGGGCTGAAATTACCACTCCAGTGGCATGAGTTGTCACATGAGTTAAGGTAATTTCAGGATGGTGTTTTGAAGGGTTTTGCAGCTGACCGCGAAGTCCTCTGTTGTATCTTTCTGCTATTTAGTTAGCGGGCCTCTCTGTGCTAAATCTGCTTTCATACTACGTGTGTCTTTTCATCTGCTCTCACCGTTATTATATGTGGGGGGCTGCTATCTCCTGTGGGGACATTCTCTGGAGGCAAGCCAGGACTGTGTTTTCTTCTACCAGGGGTAGTTAGTTCTCCGGCTGGCGCGCGGCATCTAGAGACAACGCAGGAATGCCCCATGGCTACTTCTAGTGTGGTGTGTAGGTTTAGCATCGCGGTCAGCTCTAGTTTCCATCACCCGAGAGCTTGTCCGTTTATTCTATGCTTCTGATGTTTCCTTGCCATTGGAAACCATAACAGTGTTCCATCGCTCGTTGTTGCGGATTTATGTGGTACCTGTGGTTCCTCCGGTTGAGCCTCCTGCCCCGGTGCTGGTTGAGGGAGAATTGGAATACGTGGTGGAGAAGATCTTGGATTCTCGTGTTTCTAGACGGAGGCTCCAGTATTTGGTCAAGTGGAAGGGCTATGGTCAGGAGGATAATTCTTGGGTTGTCGCCTCTGATGTTCATGCGGCCGATTTGGTTCGTGCCTTCCATGTGGCTCATCCTGATTGCCCTGGGGGTTTTCATGAGGGTTCAGTGACCACTCCTTAAGGGGGGGGTACTGTTGTGAACTCTGTTTTCGGGCTCCCTCTTGTGGTCACTGGTGGTATGGTGTGACTTTTGCTTTGGGCTCCTCCTGGTGGCTTTGTTTGTTATCCTGCTGGTCTCTGGCTATCAGCTGGTTCGTTATCCTCTGGGAGGTTCCTATATAGCTCTGTTTTACTTCCACTTGTGGCCGGCTGTCAATGTAATCAGTGCTACTCAGATTCCTTCTGACTACCTTGCCCCCAGTCCATCCAGGATAAGCTAAGTTTTGTTTGCTCATTTTTTGATCAGCAGTGTTTATCATGTTTTCTGTTCCAGCTTGCTAAAATGTAATTCCCTCGCTTGCTGGTTGCTCTAGTGGGCTGAGTTTCTCCCCACACACCATTAGTTGGTGTGTGGGTTCTTGAAATCTCAGGATGGATATTTTGTAAGGGTTTTTTATTGATCGCATAGACCCCTGCTCTATTTTCTGCTTTCTAGTACTAGTGGGCTTCTTTTGCTGAATCTGATTTCATCCCTATGTATGTGCCTTCTTCTTACTTCACCGTTAATATTTGTTGGGGGCTTCTATATCTTTGGGGATTATTTCTCTGGAGGCAAGCGAGGTCTTTCTTTCTCTTTAGGGGTAGCTAGTTCCTCAGGCTGGCTCGAGACGTCTAAGAATTTTTTAGGCACGTTCACCGGCTACCTCTAGTTGTTTTGGATAGGTTCAGATTTGCGATCAGTCCAGTTACCATCTCCCTAGAGCTCGTCCTTAGTTTAATCACTTGCTGATCTATTTGTGATCCTCCGCCACTTGGGATCATAACATGCAACCCTGTGTCCTCTGTTTCTTGCTACATTCACCATCTCTATCTATACATCGGGAGCCCTGGGTCCCAGCTTCATCTATTGGAAGCCATACCATCCCTGCTGCCACAACGTCACCCCAGAGGACCCCTTTAAGCAGCGTCAGTCACCTCTGACCAAGAACCACAGGTGGCATCACAAACACAAACTTTATTCAAACCCCCTTAAAGACCTTTCCCTTTTACTTGGGTGCCCAGGGCCATGGACTGGGTCGACACCACCGTGACACATCCCCTTTAAGTACCAGACCCGATACTGAGTACCCCACGGCCCTGGCGGTCATCGCAGAAGTGTTTGATTATGTTGTATACAGACCCGTGTATGGAGCAAAATAGTTAATATTGCAGAGCATATAAAGGGTCAAAATGAGAATAATCCACAAAGAGTAAGGGTGCAGTGCGCTAAACTGCAAGTGTATGGGAAGTAGAGGCATTCAAATGCATAATAGCCATTGCAGTAAGGGAATCCTGAAACATAAATAAAAAAATGTGATGGACACCGTACCAGATTCACTACCAGAAACTGCACGTGTCCAGGAATGTGCTGGGGAACCCCAGTGGAGGAGTCCTACAGAGACTTGGGAGCACGTTTGGAAGTGTTCTGCAGGTGAACAGGACCTGCAGCACGTGACTGCCGGGGAAGTGGCTGGAAGCGGAGCAAGGCCCTGGTCTCCCTGGGACGATAGCGGGCAGGCCAGCCTGTAGGAGTGTCAAAACTAGCCGAGCTCAGAAGCCAGAGAACAGCGCAGTAACCAAAAGGGGCAGCTGAGTAGAGTGTTCAGAGACAAGCCAGGGTCAGAATTCAGAAGACGGAGCAGTACCAGAAGGACAAATAAGAGAGAAGTCAGGGGACATAGCCAAGGTCAAAACCAAGAATGTAGCAGACAGTACAGAGTCAACAGGCAGATAGCAAATGAGGAACAGACCGAGTCATTCACAAGCAAACATACAAAGACAGACAATGCGCACAGAAAAACAGGGGTCAGCTGCCTAGCTGAGTACGGACGTAAAAATGACAACCAGCACAGCACATGAGTGGGTAGATATAGTCCTCCCCTAACCAAAGTGAGGCCACATAGTATTAACCCTAGAAGTACTGCCAAAAAACTCCTGGGCAAACCATGACAAAAATGTATAGGTGGAAGTGCAGCCAATACCTCTGTGGATGTGGTTTCTCAAGAGGGAAAAACCCCGACACTTGTTTCGCTGTCACTTCTTCCTGAGGGAAGAAAGAAGTGGCAGCGAAACATGAGTCATGACTAAGGGTGCAGTTAACACTCCTGAAACGCGTCAGGTGGTTATTGTGTTTTTAAACATGCCTTGAATAAAGTTTTTTGTATTTTATATATATTTTTTTCACCGGGTTGGAGTGCTGCTTCCATTCCTTTTCTATTTAATCTTTATATGCACTTTATCATTATATGTGTTTAATCTTTATATATACTAAAACTTTGTATGTTAAAATTTACAAAAGTGTACGCAATCATACTATTCAATCATACTATTCTTTTAATTTTGTACTTTAAAATAAAATTGCCTTATATCGCAAGTAGTAGCCTTCTTAAAAGCCGTATCCGACCCCTTGTGTTAAAATCTTGGCAATACAAAGTGCAACATTGAATCAGTGCAATAATAAAAATGATATGGTCTCATCACTTGTAGTCTTCTGAAGAAGCCGTTCATATGTTCAGGAGGGGGCATTGATTAGGCATCCTAATTACCCTGTTGTGTCTTGAGCAGTCTCCCATACAGACAAGGACAGTACCCAAGTGTGGTCTATCCCACTAGAGTACTGTGCAGCATTTAAATGAAAAAGATGCATTTGATTTAAATGCTGCACAGCGCTCTTTCGGCAAACAAGGGCACTTGCTGAGTAATTAACCCTCTAAATGTCCCTTTGGAAACATTCCTGTGTAACATTAACTTAGTACCCTTTTTTTATCTATGTTTAATCTAAATATGCTCCAATTGCCCAGGAGGAGTCCTCCTTTCGTGGATAAAACACACAGGGAAGGTTTGTATAGAGACATTGATAGCCAGATAGATTACACGTGTGTAATGTCCTAATCAGCATGATAGACATGCTTATGCAACTAATGGGAAATTAGTGTCCCCTTGTATCCATGCCCCCTCGTGAATTTTCGGACAGCTTCTTCTTCTTCTGAGACTGTACCATTTTTACTATTACCCAGGTTGACTTTTGCAATTTATATACATGTGTCGTGTCTGTTTAGGTTATTTGTTGGTTTAGCTGCAGTTTTAACATTATTAACAAAAAGTTACTTTTTAATGATATATCGAATCCCTGCTGCTAGTGATTTACCCTGATAGGATCATTGAGCCTCTTGTGGGTTACTGCTGTTTTGAGTTCACCAACTTAACAACTTGTTGTCCCCTTTAGGTGAACCAGATACAAATCAGAACCCTGCAGTCGACCAAAAACAAGTCAGCACATTCTTTATGACCATAAATTATTATTGAAAGGTTTTCCCCAATTACAGTACAGTAGCAAAACCTCTTACTGACCTCATCACCAAAAGGTATGCCCACAATTTCACCTGGAACTCAAAATGCGAGTCTAAATTCTTTCAGTTGAAAACCAGACAGCTCAGAGCCCAGTCCTTACTGCTTCCAACTTCCGCTTCCAGTTCATTATCCTAACAGACACTTTGGATACAGGACTTGGAGCCATACTCAGCCTAATGGTAGCCGATGGTCAGGAACACCTGATAGCCCATCTCACCTGGAAACTTTTGGATTGAGAGAGGGCATACGCCACAATAGAAAAAGAATGCCTGGCTATAGTCTGGGCCATGAAAAAATTGCAGCTGTACCTTTATTGCAAGGAGTTCACTGTCCTAACCAACCACAATGCCTTAAGTTTGATACAACTGATGGTTACTCAGATGGAGTTTAGCCTTACAGTGCTATATTTTTTTCTTTGTGTTTCACATAAAAAGGGCAAATATCATGGAAATGCCAATGGACTGTGCTGACAAGTGAAGAAGGATAATCGGAAGCCTATCACGTCTGGCAGCCCCATCAACAGGTACCTATGCCAGGATCCAGCAGTCTCCGAGACTAATTAAGAAGGGGGAGATGGAAAATCACTTTGCTGTACAAACTTTGGTTCACTGAGAACAGGGGAATTCTGATGGCTCAGGCACTGACCACCACTGTATGAGGTATGACAATCCATAAGATATCATATCTTCAGGGCATTATAGGTCACCAGGTGACATTTGCCTGCTCTCTGATGCTAAGGCAGTGTTGAAAACGGTGCCTGGCAAGTTGTTTTTCTTTTTTTTTTGCGAACCACAAATTGAATGTCAAAATTTTTGAATGCATGTGAAACTACAAATTTCAGGAAATTCGACTCAAACAATATTCACTCATCTCTAATGGCAATATGATTTTGCAGGCCACTACAATTACAATGATGCCAAGCTAGTAAAATGTTTTTAAACAGTGAGAAAAATTTGTGGCCATATTGTTTTTCTTTCAATGTCAATAGAGCTGTATGAGTGCTTTTTTGTGTGCCGAGTTGATTTTTGTTATTTATGTAATTTTGGGAAAGATAAAACTTTTTAATCACTTCTTATTGCAGTTTATAAAAATTTCAGGAAATTAAAAATAGATATTTTGGTGATTTTTTTCTTATATTGTGAAAAAAGCTTCTGAATGTTATATTTAGAAACAGAGCTTTATAGACACATCAATGCAACTTTTTTTTAATCTGGTGTAAAGTGAGGTGATACAAACATTTATATTTCTTCTAATATTGTTTTAATGTATGTTTTAGTCCCCTTAAGTAACCTTCTAAGCATGGTCTCCTATGAAGTCAAACAACAGACAACTTCACAGTAGGAATAGAGAAGGCTGCTGGAAGCAATGTCAATATATTAGCACCCCGCAATTGAGTTTCATGAAAACAATGGGCACGTGGAACAGCTCATACTCCCCAGACTGGGCACTTAAATGCCAATGTAAGAGATTGATAAGGGGTTAATATTTTTCAATGCTGGGAGTATTTAAACAAGCATTGGATTGATTGATGTATGCAAACAAACATCAAAATTTATACAAAAAGACAACAGCAGAAATATCATAAATTACTAATTTGACGAAGCAACTGATGAATTGATTTGTTGCATGGATTACTCCATCCATTTTAACGTTTTTAATATGTAGTTGAAAAAAGAGAGACGAGTGCATATAGCGTAATTCAGTATAGGGTAGAGAAAATAAGGTGGAGGTCAGGGGGGTGCTCACCTGACCAATTTGTGAATGTCACAACCCCATTGTCTGCCCATAGTCAAAACAGCTGCTGCAGTCATGCAGTTAACACAGTCTGTTAAAACTGTAAAGAGAAAAAAAAATCATAATGTCAGAATTGGCACAACTACACAATGTCATGCATAAAAAAACTATCAAAGATTCATATTTACCACAAAATAATTTCAATAAGAGCATTAGGTGACTGCGGAGACATGAGGGTCAGTGGGTGCTCTTGTCCACTGGCCCAGCTGTCTTTAGAAAAACCACACGGACAAAAGGCTCATCCCACTGAATTCCAGTACTCATTCACATATGTGGGCAGAATTCTACTCAGACAACACAGGGAAAGAGTAACACCCTCTGGTAAAACTTTCATGGGTCACCAACTATGAGCAGCATATACTGCATTCCCACAAGATGGTACCAGTGATGGGGAAATCAGGGACCACCTTGATATATTTTCATAATTCATACACATACATATATTCATATATTTCTTAGTCTAACAGAATATGCCTGGACATGCCTTTCTTTGCTAAGTCATTAACTATTCATTATCAATTAGAATTGCTGACGAGGGAGAGGCTAATCAGATGAACTTTAATACCGTACGTGTTTGTCCGTTGGTTACCTCTTATGTAAGAATTACCTGATGAATTAATGATGAATTAATGATGGTCTCATATGTAATAAACAGCTGATTCGCGCACGAACATAATGTATACGCCTACTCAAAAGTGTATATAATTGAATGTCTGTTTCCAGTAAATTTATGGCATCTGAACAGATTACGTCTGTCTTTGTCCATCATTGCTTAACCCCTTCACCCCCGGAGCTTTTTCCGTTTTTCCGTTTTCGTTTTTCACTCCCCTCCTTCCCAGAGCCATAACTTTTTTATTTTTCCGTCAATTTGGCCATGTGAGGGCTTATGTTTTGCAGGACGAGTTGTAATTTTGAACGACATCATTGGTTTTAGCATGTCGTGTACTAGAAAACGGGAAAAAAACTCCAAGTGCAGTGAAATTGCAAAAAAAGTGCAATCCCACACTTGTTTTTTGCTTGCCTATTTTGCTAGGTTCACTAAATGCTAAAACTGACCTGCCATTATGATTCTACAGGTCACTACGAGTTCATAGACACCTAACATGACTAGGTTATTTTTCACCTAAGTGGTGAAAAAAAATTCCAAACTTTGCAAAAAACAAAACAAAACAAAATTGCGCCATTTTCCGATACTCGTAGCGTCTCCATTTTTCGTGATCTGGGGTCAGGTGAGGGCTTATTTTTTGCGTGCCAAGCTGGCGTTTTTAATGATAGCATTTTGGTGCAGATATGTTCTTTTGATCGCCCGTTATTGCATTTTAATGCAATGTCGTGGCGACCAAAAAAACGTAAATCTGGCGTTTCGAATTTTTTTCTCATTACGCCATTTAGCGATCAGGTTAATGCTTTTTTTTTTTATAGATCGGGCGATTCTGAACGCGGCGATACCAAATATGTGTAGGTTGGGTTTTTTTTTAATTGATTTATTTTGATTGGGGCGAAAGGGGGGTGATTTAAACTTTTATATTTTTTTTATTTTTTTCACATTTTTAAAAACTTTTTTTTTTTACTTTTGCCATGCTTCTATAGCCTCCATGGGAGGCTAGAAGCAGGCACAGCCCGATCGGCTCTGCTATGCAGCAGTGATCATAAGATCGCTGCTACACAGCAGATTTGCAGGTGTGCTGTGAGCGCCGACCACAGGGGGGCACTCACAGCCACCGGCAATCAGTAACCATAGAGGTCTCAAGGACCTCTATGGTTACAATGGAGGAGCATCGCCGACCCCCGATCATGTGACGGGGGTCGGTGATGCGCTCATATCCGACCGCACGGCCGGATGCGGTAGTTAAATGCCGCTGTCTGCGTTTGACAGCGGCATTTAACTAGTTAATAGGCGCGCGCAGATCGCGATTCTGCTCGCGCCTATTGCGGGCACATGTCAGCTGTTCAAAACAGCTGACATGTCCCGGCTTTGATGTGCGCTCACCGCCGGAGCGCACATCAAAGCGGGGGTCCCGACATGTGACGTACTATACCGTCACATGTCGGGAAGGGGTTAAGCATCCTCATATCTGGCAGCCATCCAATATCCCTGAGGGTCTGACTTGAAGACCACCCTAACACCAGTGACAGAGTCTCACCCTTCCCCTGGCTCACCAGGGATTAGAACCTCCATGACTTTAGGGCCTCCAGGGCCATCTACCCCAACAATCAGCACTTTGATTTTGGGAGGCACAAACTAAGAAGAGGTAGCAGCAAGCTTAGGAAGCTAACCGAACACAGTGAGATATGTGGCCAGGTGATCGAATTGTCTCAAACTGGGTTATCCTAATAAATTTGTGGGGTCAGCGATGGGCAGTGGAGCAATTCTGTAAGCCACCAACTTGAACCATTATCCCTAGGCTGAAGTCTTGCAAAATAATATCGGTGATGTAAAAAGAGCAGGCCTCTTTTTAGATCCCTTAGCTCCCATTTCAGGCCACTGTGCCTCACAGGATTGGAGGTAGATAGTTATGGTTATTTCCTAATTGTTTGCTAGTTCAATTATACTGCATATTTGTCTTCCAAATTATGCAGACTAGTACACCATAGGGATAATTAGAACGGAGCCACATATAAGTCCTCAAGCGGACAGAAAAAACTCCACCACAATACATATATAATCCGACAAAGGAGTTTGCACAACTGCCATATAGAGTATAAAATATATTAATATTTATTTAGTTACCATCATAAGATACAAAGGGTACAAATGTTTAATAGCACAAAAAGTTAATGTCCAAATAACTATATGAAAGACCGATACAGGTAACAGGCACCACATAACACACCAATAGTAAAAGACTGGAGGTCACAGGTTCAACATATCAAGTAATTTAAGAGCATGTATATCCAGCAAGTCCTATGGACCTTCTACTAGCAATAAGTCAATAACCATATAAAGGACTGGACCTCACCCATACTCAGTCGTGGTGTGTATGCAGCAGCACCAGCCCCTACGCGCGTTTCGCGTAGGCTTCTTCGGGGGGCTGTACTGCGTGTGTCATTAACAAGGTTTTTATAAGGCCGTCGCACCTGAAATAGATCGCCGGACTTAATGAACGGCGCATGCGCCAGTGACGTCGGTGCCGGAAAAACAGCATCACCGCTCGGCCGTCCGAGCAGGGAGAGAAGCCAGGGAGCCATAACCATGGCAACCCTGACTCTCACGCCCGACCCAATGGACGCCGGCGGCGATGCACCGTCACTACAACGTCACGGTCATGCGCACAAGTCCCGGCGAGGAGGAACCTAAAAGCGGGGGTAGGTAACTATAGTGCACAATGAAAACAGCGTATTCAACAGTTCTAAAGTGCAGAGTGCTGTGCAAGATATAAGGATATAAAGGTACATGTGTGACACATAACCTATCGACATCAAATCGTACAGACATGAGATACATAAAACACAATTAATTAATAACATCAATGTGCAGTGTTAAGTAACATCAAAAGAGATGAAAACAAAATCCATACATAAAAAATATCACAAAGTGAATATATAAAAGAATAATTCTTGCAGTAATCATTCAGGATGTGAATAAGGAATGTGGATCCCACTTTCGGTCCCTCGTATTAAGGTGCGATGAACGTCAATAACTGTGGTATTTTCATCATATATAACTAGAAATACAATAAAATAACAAGAACAATAAATATAAAATAAAAACACACGAGGACATTAAAATCTAAGTCCAGAGACTAAATATCATGATATTAAAGGCTTTAGGCAAAGCTATTCTGCTCATTAAGTCCAAAGGGAGTCATAGTGTTCAGGACATTAATCCATCTGCATTCTCGCTGGCATAACATGCGTTTTGTGTCCCCGCCTCTAATACCGGCGTGAATCTTATCAATACCCCGCACTTTTAACTCATAGGGATTGCATTTATGTTTTTCTCTGAAGTGTCTGGGGATTGTTTTTAGGTTTTTAATCTCTTTCTCGTCCTTTGCAGCTATGATTTCTCTCACGTGCTCACGTGTGCGTACACGTAGCTCCCTGGATGTGAGCCCTATGTAAATAAGGTCACACGTACATCTGGCATAATATATAACATATGTACTCTTACATGAGATAAATTCCTTAATTTTAAACTCCCGTCCCCCATCTGAGGATATAAATGAGGTGGCACGCTGATGGTTTCTGCACGCCATGCAATCCATGCACGGGAAAAAGCCAATCCTTGGTTTCCTACCCCCTACAATCTCAAGGGGTCTTGCCACATAGTGGCTTCTGACAAGTATATCGCGCAAATTGTGACTGCGCCTAGCCGTCATCAGTGGATTTTTTGATAGATGCTGATTCAAAACAGGGTCTGTTTTTAAGACGGGCCAATGCTTAGATAATATTCTCCTTATATCTTCCCAATTTGCATTGGAGGTAGTAATGAATCTAGTGCCTCCTTGTTGTGTCTTTTTACCCGTCTTTTTGTTTTCAGACACAAAATGGCAATGGTCCTGAGATAGTAAGGAGGTCCTGTTGGTACATTTAGCCCTCCTGTATCCTTTTTTGATACATCTTTTACTGTATCCACGTTCACTGAATCTCTCCCCAAGGTCCACAGCCTGACGCTCAAAAGCCTCATCAGAAGTGCAAATTCTCCTCATCCGGAGAAATTGGCCCACAGGCACAGCTCTGACGGTTGAGCTTAGGTGTGCAGAGGATGCGTGAAGTAAAGCATTTACTGAAGTTTCCTTCCTATGCACATCCATACCCAATGAACCATCAGGCTGTACCTGTATTCTGAGGTCGAGAAAAGAGATATCACTATGATGCCAAGAATAGGTGAGTCTGATGTTGAGGTCATTGCGGTTCAACCCGGAAATAAATGAATCTAAATCACTAACCGATCCCTGCCATATGAAAAAGATATCGTCTATGAAGCGGTACCATCCTAGAATTTGGGGGGCGGCATGTGCGTCGTCTTGAAAAATTTTTTTCTCTCCCAAAATCCCAAAAATAAATTTGCATACGAAGGCGCACATGCCGCCCCCATCGCGGTACCCCGCTTCTGCAGGAAAAAACGGTCCTTAAATGTAAAAAAATTATGTTCCAGGATGAACCGCAACAAGTCCAACACCAGATCTCTGACATTAGTACACCATAGGGGGCTGATGCAATCCATTACTAGAATTGCCATGGATTGATCCAATATGTCTCCATGCACTGACTTGGTATTCTCCATAAGGAGAAAGATTATGCCTTAGACCATCTGTCAAAAGGCTTGACACATGTCTGAAAAAGAGTTTCTCATTTAGTTTTTAACCCTAAGTTATATGGCATAGCTCTTTTAAACAGTTAATATTGAGTTTTAGAATTGTTACATCCAATAGGTGTCACTAGAGTTCCAGTCCTCTTAGTGCTCTTGTGCCTTTTTTTATATATATGTATATTGGTAAGGAAATGCTTGGCAGAAACAAAATGTCGCAGATATGTGACCAGGGTCTGGTTGGCCCTCTCTACCAACCCATTTGTCTTGGGATGATATGCTGAAGAGAGATTCAACTCAATGCTGAGTAGACGACAAAGCTCTCTCCAGAACTGAGACGCAAACTGGGGACCCCGGTCACTGACAATTTTGTCCGGCATACCGTGTAGGCAAAAGATATGTTTGATAAACAACACTGCCAGAGCCCGTGCAGAAGGTAGCCGTGGAAGAGGCACCAAGTGCACCATTTTCGAAAAATGGTTGGTGATAACCCAGATAATGGTGCAGCTAAGAGACTTGGGTAAGCCCACCACAAAATTCATCCCGACCATCTCCCAGGGCCTGTCCACCACTGGTAAGAGGTAAAGCAACCCAGCTGGCCTTTGTTGAGGAGACTTGTTTTTGGCGCAGGAAACACATGCCTGAACATACTCTCCGATGTCATGGGCCAGCAGCTCAGACGTCCTTTTGGTCCCAAAATGACCACCCACCATGGATGAGTGAGACCAAGAGAGAACCTCTGGATGCAAATTTGAAGGAACAAAAGTCTTGCCCAAGGGCAAAGACTCTAGCGAAACCGGAGCCACGGTTCTCAGGATCTCAGAGGGGACAATAAGCCGAGGCTCCTCTTCCTACTCCTCAGATGATACAATGGAGCGAGAGAGAGCATCGGCACGAATGTTCTTCTCCCCAGATAGAAAGTGAAGAGTGAAATGGAACCGAGAGATGAACAGGGACCATCTGGCCTGGAGAGAATTTAGCAGCTGGGCTTGCAAGTAGACCAAATTTTTGTGGTCTGTGAATACTTGGAAAGGAAAGCGAGCCCCCTCCAAATGATGTCTCCATTCTGAGAAAGCCAACTTCATTGCTTGAAACTCCCTGTCCCCCGATGGAATAATTCCTCTCCCCTGGTGTGAAAGTCTTGGAAAAGAAGAAGCAAGGATGCTTCCAACCTTGAGCATTCTTTTGGAAGAGGACTGCTCCAGCACCAACGGATGAGGCATCCACCTTCATTATAAATGGCTTATCTACATCGGTGCGATGTAGGATGGGAGTACTAGTAAAATGAGACTTAATAGAAGTGAAGGCTTTGGAAAACTCCTCAGACTACAATTTGGGATTTTCTCACTTCTTGGTGAGGGCTACCAAGGGAGCTACCAAAGTCTAGAAATGAGGGATGAACTGGCGGTAATAGTTAATGAACCCCATAAAGCGATGCACCGCTGTAAGAGAATGGGGTTCTTGCCAGTCCATCACAGCTTGTAATTTGGCAGGATCCATAGCCAATCCCTGGGCGGAGATGATATAGCCCAGGAAAGGTAAGGACTCCTGCTTAAACACACATTTCTCTAACTTAGTGTAGAGGGAATTTGCCCGTAAGAGGTCGAAGACTCTGCAAACATCTCTCCGGTGAGAGTCAATATCCGGAGAGTAGATGAGAATATCATCGAGATAGACTACGACCGAGGTGAAAAGCATATCTCGGAAGATATCATTAACAAAGTCTTGGAAAACGGCTTGGGCATTGCAGAGCCAAAAGGGCATCACTAGGTATTCATAGTGCCCATCCCTGGTGTTAAAAGCCATCTTCCATTCGTCCCCCTCACGGATGCGAATCAGGTTGTAAGCACCCCGCAGATCTAGCTTAGTAAATACTCTTGCTCCCCGAAGCCTATCAAAAAGCTCACATATCAAGGGCTGAGGATACTTATTCTTAACGGTAATGGTTAGAGTTGAGTGACTTTTACTTTTTTAGGATCGAGTCGGGTTTCGCGAAACCCGACTTTGTGAAAAGTCGGGTCGGGTGAAATCGGCCGATTATTGCGAAAAGTCGGGGGCCGACTGAAACACGAAACCCAATGCAAGTCAATGGGGAATCAAAGTCGGCAGTGAGTGGAGGACAGGAAAACACCTACAGTGCCCATTTTAATGCCACAAACATCAATTCTTATTACTGAAGCTTGTCAATCTTAATTTACTTTATAATAATAGTTAGGCATTGAAAACTGGGGGCCATTTGGCTAAAGTTGTGGGGGGGTAGGGCTGGCTCAAGTTTTTCATGGGCCCAGGAAATGCGGAATACGTCACGGCAGTGGAGCAGGGAAAGGTAAGTATTTTTGCTTTGCAAGTGCTGTGATCCTGAGCAAGCAGTGGGGGCCCACTTGTTGGCATTGGCACTGGTACAGGGCCCCTCATAGTATGGCGGTGTGTTTGACGGCGGGTGGCGTCTCCCACCGGCAGAGACAATTTTGTGCACTGTGAGGGGCACTGTGCCAGTGACGTTGCCAACGAGTATGCCCCCCCACCTGATGAAGGAACCTGCACTTTCATCTGCACCTTCCTCTTTGTCCCCATGTAAGGTGGTATAGTATGCGGGAAGGGGAACCTGACTTTCAGCAGGGTTAGATTCTAGCTGTGTAGAGGGCAAGGGGAATGTAGTGGTCTGGGTCAATGTACCAGCAGACTCATCTAGCAGTGGCTGGGCAATGGGCAGGATGAGGAGGAAACACAGATATAGGCCCAAATAATAAAGTGGGATAAATGCAGTTCAAAATTGGTAACAGGAATAACCAGGCGGCATTGCTTTGTTCAGCAGAGGACAACTGTAATGAGAGGCTGACACAGTGAGTAGGCCCAAATAAGTAAGTGGGCTAAATGCAGTTCAAAATTGGTAACAGGAATAACCAGGCGGCATTGCTTGGTTCAGCGGAGGACAATTGTAAGGAGTGGCTGACACAGTGAGTAGGCCCAAATAAGTAAGTTGGCTAAATGCAGTTCAAAATTGGTAGCAGGAATAACCAGGCGGCATTGCTTGGTTCAGTGAAGGACAGATGTAAGGAGTGGCTGACACAGTGGGTAGGCCCAAATAGGTAAGTAGGCTAAATGCAGTTCAAAATTGGTAACAGGAATAACCAGACGGCATTGCTTGGTTCAGCGGAGGACAACTGTAATTAGAGGCTGACACAGTGAGTAGGCCCAAAAAAGTAAGTAGGCTAAATGCAGTTCAAAATTGGTAACAGGAATAACCAGGCAGCATTGCTTTGTTCAGCGGAGGACAACTGTAATGAGAGGATGACACTGTGAGTAGGCCAAAATAAGTAAGTAGGCTAAATGCAGTTCAAAATTTTTAACAGGAATAACCAGGCGGCATTGCTTGGTTCAGCAGAGGACAATTGTAAGGAGTGGCTGACACAGTGAGTAGGCCCTAATAATAAAGTAGGCTACATGTCTGCCAAAAATGTTTTCAGAAATAAACAGGTGGCATAGCTAGGTACAGGGGTGGGCTCCTCTGCTGAGTAGCAGACAGTAGTAATAGGCGCAACGTATTAACTAGTCTAAATGGAGGCCAGGGCCCCTGTATATTTTAACAATCATCTATCATTTCAACAAATTTGTATTGGCAGTGCCATTGAAGGATTTAACAGCACAGACTACACAGTGGTGGAGCAGGGAGAGGTAAGTATTGCAAGTGGTAGAGCACTGTTCGAACTGGGGGGGAACACTCTCTCGTGGGCTGCGGTACTGGCACAGGGCCCCTCATATTACGACGGTGTGTCTGACGTTGGTTGTGCACCACCACCGTCAGAGACACTTCACTTTACTATGAGGGACCCTGTGCCAGTGCCGTCACCCAAGAGTGGGCACACCCACCTGTCCAGGCAAACGGCACTCGCACGGGTGCTTGCGCCAGGTGGTGACCACGGCCTTGTGGGGGGAGTCAGCCCATTTAGGGAGGTATATAAATGGCCCATGGTGGACATTCAGCAGCTGCAAATGGAGGAATTGGAGAAGTCAGTAAGAGGAGGCCAAAAGTAAGACATTTTTCAGGCAAGCTACGTGTCAGCAGGGGAAGGTGGGGCCAAAAAATTTGAAATCCATGATTGGTTCATTTTAATGAAGGTTAGATTATCAACATTTTGGGTAGCCAGACGTGTCCTTTTTTCAGTCAGTATTGAACCAGCAGCACTGAATACTCTTTCTGATAGCACACTAGCAGCAGGGCATGCAAGCTCCTGTAATGCATATTCTGCCAATTCAGGCCAGGTGTCTATTTTAGATGCCCAGTAATCAAAGGGGAATGACCTGTGAGGGAGAACATCGATAAGGGCGGAAAAGTAATTCGTAACAATACTGGACTAATGCTGTCTCCTGTCACTTTGAATCGATGCAGCAGTACCTGTCGTGTCAGCGGTCGTTGCAAAATCACTCCACAACCTGGTCATAAAACCCCTGTGTCCAATGCCACTTTGGATTTGTGCACCTCTAACACCTCTGCTATGTTGCCCCCTACGGCTCGTGTGAGAACCATCACCGCCGCTGTGTGCTGGGAATGCCTGAACCAAACGGTCTACAAGAGTTGCCTGTTTGGTAGCCAATATTTGCTCAAAGTTCTCATGTGGCATGATATTTTGTAATTTTCCTTTATATCGTGGATCCAGGAGGCAGGCCAACCAGTAATCGTCATCGGTCATCATTTTGATAATGCGGGGGTCCCTTTTTAGGATACGCAAGGCATAATCAGCCATGTGGGCCAATGTTCCAGGTGTCAATTCACTGTTTGTACTGGGTTAAGGAGCACTTTCTTGCAAATCAACATCACTTGTGTCCCGCAAAAACCCTGTACCTGACCTTGCAACGCCACCAGTTTCTATTGCCCCCTGAGAAGCATCCTCCTCCCATAAATATTCATCCCCATCATCCTCCTCCTCCTCCTCTTCATCTGCCACCTCGTCCAGGAGAGTTCCCTGAGCTGACAATGGCTGACTGTCATCAATGCTTCCCTCCTCTTTGGCTGCAGACGCCTGCTCCTTAATGTGCATCAAACTTTACATCAGCAGATGCATTAGTGGGATGCTCATGCTTATGATGGCGTCGTCTGCACTTGCCAGCCATGTGCATTCCTCAAAACACTGAAGGACTTAACAGAGGTCTTGTAGCTTCGACCACTGAACACCAGTCAACTTCATGTCTGCCATCCAAGTGCCTGCCCGTGTATGTGTATCCTCCCACAAATAAATTACAGCACGCCTCTGTTCGCACAGCCTCTGAAGCATGTGCAGTGTGGAATTCCACCTTGTTGCAAAATCGATTATTAGGCGGTGCTGGGGAAGATTCAGTGATTGCTGATGGTTCAGCATTCAGCTAGAGTGTACGGGCGACAGGCAGATGTGCTCTGTGGACGAGCTTTCGCTTCTGGAGGAGGAGGGGTGGCAAATGCCTACAGCCAACTGTTTCCTAGACCATGGGCTAGGCAGAACTTTCCCACTATGGCTGTCCCCTGTGGACCCTGCATCCACCACATTAACCTAGTGTGCAGTGATGAACACGTAACGTCCCTGGCCATGCCTACTGGTCCATGCATCTGTTGTGAGGTGCACCTTTCCACTGACTGATTGCCTCAGTGCATGGACAATGCGGTCTTTGACATGCTGGTGGAGGGCTGGGATGGCTTTTCTCGCAAAGAAATGCTGACTGGGTAGGTCATAGCGTGGTACTGCATAGGCCATCAGGGCTTTGAAAGCGTTGCTTTCAACCAACCGGTAGGGCATCATCTCTAACGAGATTAGTCTAGCAATGTGGGCGTTCAAACCTTGTGTACGTGGATGAGAGGATGAGTATTTTTTTTTCCTAATGAGAGTCTCTTGTAGGGTGAGCTGGACTGGAGAGCTGCATATGGTGGAACTAGCGGGGGTGGTGGTGAACATGGCAGATTGAGAGAGGGTTGGTGATGGAATTCTTGATGTTGGCCTACATACAGTGTTTCCTACCAATAACCTGGTGATTCCCTGACTGCCTTGGCCTTGTGACGATACCTCCAGATTTGCTGCAGGTGGTGTCCTAAACGGTAGGCTTACAATGAGGGAAGCAATGTAGCGTTTCTGACTACCTTAATTCTGAGCAGGTGCACCAACGGTACATGATGTTTGGTAGTTAGTCCAGGCTTGCAAGTGCATGCTGTTTAAATGTCTACGCATGCACATTGTATTTAAATTTTGAAGATTCTTCCCTCTGCTAAAGGACTTTGAGCATTTCTTACAGATAACTTTTGACTGATCATTCGGATCTTGGTTAAAAAAATACCACACTGCACTCTTCCTACTATCGAATACCTTTTCAGGCATTGCACGCTGTGCTACTTTCACCAGATGGCCACAATGTCCTAAAACTGTTTTTGTTTTTGACACAGGTTTTTGGCCTGATATGGGCCTGCCAGATGACAGCTGTTGCGATGTAGATGGCTGCTGCAGATCATCCTCCTCCGCTTCTGAGCTACTGGCAGTGGCACCCTCTTCCCCCAATGGCTGCCAATCTGGGTCAACAACTGGGTCATCTATCACCTCCTCTTCAATGTCATGTGCACCTTCCTCTGTGTCACTGTGTAAAGTGCTATAGCGTTCGGGACGGGGCACCATAGTCTCATCAGGGTCAGATTCTGGCTCCGTACACTGCGAGGGTAATGTAGTGATCTGAGTTAATGGAACAGCATAATAATCTAGCTGTGGCTGTGCATCAGTGCACTCCATGTCCGATTCATCTTGTAATGGGCAGTTAACAATTTCTCTTTCTAACCACAGGCACGGTATGTGTAAAGAGCTCCATGGAGTAACCTGTAGTATCGCCTGACGCATCCTTCACTTTTGGTTTGGGTGAAGGACACAAGGAAACATCTTGTTCCTGACCGGGAGCATCTACTGACGACTTGCTTCTTTTATATTTGGAACTTTCTGAAGAGGAGGCGAAAGAGCTAAAGGCTGAGTCAGCAATGAAAGCCAAAACTTTTGCCTGCTGCTACTGATTTAAAAGCTGTTTTCCTACTCCCAGATAAGGGAGCCTTCACGGCCTTGTGTAGCCAGACGATGATGCTAGCTCAACACCTCCAGCCTTAAGTGCTCTTTTGCTTTTCCCATACCACCAGATGATCCACCACCACCACCACCATCAGTAAAAGCTGGCAACGACCGCCCATGGCCTCTTTCACCAGACTTCCTCATTTTTGAGAAAATCTAACCAAAATAACAACTGTTATATGGTACTGTAAAACAAGGTAGAAGGTGTATATAAACTTGTTGAGAATTTAAATCTCCCTTTTTATTTTGGGGAGACTGAACCACAACTCAGGCCCTGTGTATTTTACAACGCAATGTGAGTGGCAGCAAGTGGCAGGCTGATACACCACAAACTAAGAGGAAAAGAGGTATATCCACTTTGAGAATTTGAATCTCACTTTTTTTGGGGGGAAGACTGAACCCAAACTCAGGCCCAGTGTATTTTACACTGCAATGTGAGTGGCAGCAAGTGGCTGGCTGATATATGAGAATCTAAGAGGACTGAGGTATATCCACTTTGTGAGAATTTGAATCTCACTATTTTGGGGGGAGACTGAACCCAAACTCGGGCACAGTGTATAAAACAACGCAATGTGAGTGGCAGCAAGTGGCTGGCTGATACACGAGAAACTAAGAGGACTGAGGTATATTCACTTTGTGAGAATTTCAATCTCACTTTTTTTGGGGGGAGACTGAACCTAAACTCAGGCCCAGTGTATTTTACAACACAATGTGAGTGGCAGCAAGTGGCTGGCTGATATACGACAAACTAAGAGGACTGAGGTATATCCACTTTGTGAGAATTTGAATCTCACTTTTTTTGGGGGGAGACTGAACCCAAACTCAGGCCCAGTGTATTTTACAACGCAATGTGAGTGGCAGCAAGTGGTTGGCTGGTACACGGGAAACTAAGAGGACTGAGGTATATCCACTTTGTGAGAATTTAAATCTCCTTTTTTATTTTGGGGAGACTGTTGTGAATTCCGCTCTTGGGCTCCCTCCGGTGGTTGTAAGTGGCATTTTTGTGAATTCTGTTCTTGGGAAGTAGTAGAGCGTCGGGTGGTTTCATCAAACTCAATTTGACAGGTGGACACGCCCCTATCAAAGTGTATCAAAGTGTGTAACCCCACCCCTCCCCTGTCTGCTGACAGCAGCTGTGTGACTGCTCCCCCCTCCCTTTTTGATATAGTTTAATATTATTATCACTGTATTTGATACAGTGTTTATTATCCCAGTAATTGTTTTATATTAGATTAATGTGCTGTATTAAAGTTTACTCTTGTTTGATAAGCCGATGATAGGGAGAATGAGCCTGTGTTTCTGCTATCACAGTGTTTAATATTGTTAATACAGCGTTTATTATCCCAGTAATTGTTTTATATTAATGTGCTGTATTAAAGTTTGCTCTTATTTGATAAGTTCCCTGTGCTCTCCCTTTTTGATATAGTTTAATTTGTTAATACAGTGAATATTATCCCCGCAATTGTTTTTTTATATTAGATGTTTATATCTCATTTATATGTGTTTTATAATGGGCACTTTATGTATGTGGCCATATTACAACACCCGCAAGTATGAAGCGTGGTGTTTTATACGTATATAAAAAAGCAAAGACCCAGTATTGTTATTCTCATTTATATGTGATTTATAGTGGGGACATTATGTATGCGGCCATATTACAACACCCACAAGTATGAAGCGTGGTGTTTTATACGTTTATAAAAAAGCAAAAGACACGGTATTGTAAAAATCTAAAAGATTTTATTGTAAAATAAACACATCTCAAAGACATTTCAATGCTGTAAAATTCTTGCAGAGTATAAAAGCAATCACATTAAATAGTCCAGGGATCATACATCATTACACTTCTTACAAAATAAATAGCATCGTTTGAATATACATCATTACACTTCTTACAAAATAAATAGCATCGTTTGAATATACATCACTACACTTCTTACAAAATAATATGGTGTTACAAGTCATGTACGTCATATTTATCCAGTACATTCTTTACATCGTGAGCCACATGGTTTGTAGCATCGGTAGAGACCTTTTTTTAGGTAGCAGAGTTCTACGTGTGGTACCTAATGACGGGGAATGTAAACATTAAATTGTACACGGCGTCGGAGCTAGCTCCTGCGGCGTAAATACAGAGTGTGTCTCGCTGCTGGAAATTTTTAATCCATCTAAAAGCTTCCTAGTAGTGGGATTACCAACAACTGTAGACGGTATATTTAGCTCGGCCATAGCCTGCATAAATGAAGCCCAACCCGGAGGTAAATTCCGGCCGGTCAGAGCATGACTCTGCGTAGTACTACGTACCAAATCCAGTAAGTTAGACCCCGGTATTACGGATCCTTTGAAAATAAATTCAGCTTTATTATTCCAGTCTGTAACATTTGTATTCTGTAGTAACCTGTTTAGTAAAAACTCAGCATTCTTTTTATATCTTTGGCTTATGTGGCTGACAATTTCAGCGATCTCTTGATTTTTATCAGAGTCGGTATTTGACAATTGTTGCTGACCAGGATCAGGAGTGCTAACGAGATTTAAAGCCGTTACTTCTTTTGAACTGTGCCGCGTATGCACCAAGTATCGTTGTAGCACGGTGCTATACATTTTAATTTTCACATCATCGGGAATGTCACGATGTTGTAAAATGTCGCTAATTTCGCCATCAAGGCGATGAATAACGCTGTCGCGTATGTTAACTGTAGCAGCTGGTCTTAGTTTGTCTAGCTCCTGTTTGGGGACTAGATACATTTTCTCTGTATGCTCCATTATCTTCCTGCGAGTAGACTTGTTATTATAGGGATTGCAAAAGCTAAAAGAGGGCCGATAAACCCGCCGGCCTGCTTTAGTAGCCGCTTCTTTTTCTTTATGGGTTGAGATCTGTCACTCAGGGTTCTTATAGCTTTATGCCACTTCTTTAATATGCCTTTTTGATGCTCTTTCAGCGGAATCCTGCCTTTTAAGATTTTTAAAGCAATCTCGCTTATGGCTGTAATTAAATCATTGCTCGCATTGCGCAAAATAGACTTTCGGACCGCTGGGGTTGCTTTCACCAGAGTTTTTAAGAGAGCCCAGTTACGCCGGAGTCTCTCAGACATCTTTACATCACAACGCACACAGCGTAGAATGTCTGATACCTGGGTAAAATTCACTTTTTAGAAGCATTTTTCTTTTGAACATAGACAGCAGGCAACGCTGGTGGAAACAATCCGATCCTTAAGCGAAGTTCCTCAGGGGTATTAGCTCTCAAATCTAAAAGCAAATACCCATAAGGTTCCCGCGTGGCATCCTCAAAAGCTTCTAGGAAAAAACATGTTTTTCCGGGATACATCTGCCGAGCTAGAGTTAAAATTTGTAATTTATCTCGGGGGTTATTAAAAAGCACCATGTATTTTGTGTTTAAATTTATCGTACGGCTTTTCTTACCCTGACAAAATATGTTTTGAACCAGGTAGAAAATGCTGAGATTTCTGTGGTGCACATACTTGGTAAAGGCTTTTTCTATCTCACAATTTTCACTAGCACTCTCCATGAGATCATCAACAATAGCCAAATTCACCTTCTCCGGCGGGAATAATTTGTCATCTACGAATGTATTCGGCAGACCCTCCACAAATCTGGCGTGGGGAAAAGAGAGAGAGATTTCATCATATAGTATCTGCCAACACGAATAAAACCAAACAATATTATCAGGTTTCTGAGAAAAATTAGTTTCAATATTATACAGCATCTGTTTTACAAAATAGCTCTTTCCAGAATTAGACGGCCCTGCTAGAATGCATGAGAATGGGTGTTGCAGGCGTGTATCCATCACCACAATACTCTGCTAATACCCAAAAGGCAAGGTGGTGAAACCGTCAATTAGTCGTCGCTTTGTATAAACCCACTTTTGTGTTTTGCGTAACGGCCTCGTTTCAATCTCCCAGTACTTTTTATTTCTTACAATGGACGGCTGTTGTACGGCAATACGTTTCTGTGTATCTGTGTCAGAATTGCTCGGGTAGTCCAGAACTAGATCTTTTAGACTGTTGAAATTAATAGATTGAGAGTTACCAATATTTAGTGTTATCCCCTTAACTTTTAAGACAGTTTTACCGGTGTTGAGTTTGTACCCGCAAGTTTGGGGCCCGCGGATACAAATTCTGTGATGTGTGTACCACCGGGTATTTCACTGGTCAGCTCCCCCAGGTAAGCGCCTAAAGGCGGCTGCCACTCACCATCTCGCTGTACAAAAATAACTGAATCTGTGTCATGATAAAGGCACCTCTCCTGCAGCCGGTCCAGCAGCGAATAGAGCTGTAATCGAGCATACGCGGTTGTAAAACACGCTATAAAAATGTTTGTGTTTTTTGTTGTGTTAAAATCAGACAGTCAGCGTCTCTTTTGTTTAATGATCCGACTGGTCGCTATAGATTTCATGCTCCCTTTTTACACCACCGCTATTTTTAATGATGGTGACGACTAGCTTTAATGAATTGGATGCTAGACATTCAACATTACTTTGAAGTGTGCGGGCAACGTCATTTAAAAAAGATTCAGATTTAAAATCTTCCCTGGTCTGTTTTGTAGCGAAAATAGGGTCTAAAGTATCACCACATTCAAGCCTTAACTGTACAAAGTCGTCAGGTTCAATGTCCCTGATGATTCTGTTCAGTAATGACTGAATGCCGTCATGAACGATATTCACAGCCTCTACAAATGATCGTACAAGCTCCAGATTTGCAAATCTAAAATGATAGGTGTGTAAAACTGTAGTTGAATCATGTAATAGCCTCTGGGGATATTGTGTGGTTATAGCGCTGTAAACTGTCTCTCGCCCACTTCTAGCTGCTTGCGGCCTTCTGGATTTCTTCAAACCATGCCCAACCAAGCTTAGTCAGGCGGGTTTAGATTTATTTAGATTCACAGGTGGTGTATGTACACATGCATGATTTAGATTAAAATCATATAGCTCGGCGATAATGTCAGGTGTTGGACATGCATTTATCAGCCTTTCATACGTGTCACAGAAAGATTTTAGTTTGATCTGTGCGAGTTTGGTATGAGTATACTGAGCAGACATGCCAATAAACATTTTGACATGTTCATCATCCCACACAGGACTCCCTGTGTAAGACGATTGTTCAGCAACTTTCTGTTTTTTACTTACACGACGGCGTGATACTGAACGCTTCTTTAGAGGTAATAAATTGACAAAATCGGTAGAAGATCCTGCATGAACAGTATCTGCAGGTTGTACAGTTTGACACACACATATATTACCACGGTTATTACCCTTCTTACCAGCGACGAGCTGCGTAATTTCTCTGTTTTCAGGAGTAACTTGTGGGCTGCTGAGTATGCTATTGGCTTCCTGAGTTATGAAGGGACTAACGCTCTGCGACGCAGATCTCTCTCTTGAAATATTCTTATATTTTTGATGTGGAATCTTGGGGCTTGGATTCCCGGGGTGTTTGGGTGCCGCGTAGCTTTCCTCTCGATCCACAACACGGATGGGCGAAAGAGGCGGTGTTCTTACAGCCGCATTAGCTCTTTGTGGTTGATTCTGTGCAGATCCGTAATTACGCCGCTGCAGAACTCGTGGCTGAAGATCCGGCGTATCTAAAAGAAAAGATGCAAGTGTCTGTTACCCGCGAAACCGGTGTAAAATTGGAAAAGCTACATGCCGGGTGTTATCCGTGACCCTGCGTAATATTTGAAAAGTTAACTGTGACAGTTACCCATGAAATCATTCTAACAATACTTGCATAAAACCGGTAGAGAGCAGACCAGATATACACTTACAAGTATGGCGCGGGAATTGTACATCCGCAGCGCCTGGTTTAATGGGCATCACATTGCTCGAACTCATTGAGACGGGGATATTCTCTTTTTCAAATTGAATTTTTCTGGCAACTAGTTTAGCATATGTGAATAAAATACGGCTATTAGTTAACACAGAGCTGATTTTCTACACAAAAGTGAGAATCGTATGTATTTCAAGTGAAGCGCTATCTTTCCTATTCTTGAAACATCTGCTTAATGAATTTCCACGTCCTTTAGGAGCATCGGGTAGCGGTGAAATTACAGTGTTCTTGACATCTATGATCTCGACGTCTGAATCCAGATTTTCACATGCTTCGGGAACACGCCAGTTTTCCGGCATACAGAGCGATGGCTGCGTGTCAGTATCTGTATGAGAAATTGTACATAGCTCGTGTTTACATGCAGGGATTAAATTAGCTGATACAGTATAATATAGTTTTACGGCATTACCCTGTTTATGGTGTATCAGTTTTAATAATAGTATTATATTGATGGATCGCGACATTATTTGTTTTTAATAATTTAGCCGTGTATTTATTATACCATGATTTGTGTAATACACTAGTTAATAACTGTTAATACAGCCTAACTAGCGTATTCAGCGCGTATATAAAATGTGCTTGTCTGTGGTGTGAAATTAACATAGATAATATATATATATATATATATATATATATATATATATATATATATATATATATATATATAGGTTTCTTACATGCGATACAGGAATGATAAATATCTTAGTACCGTGTTACATCGGCATTTTTCCCCTATCTAAATGCAAAAAAAAGAGAATCTAATTACCTGTGATAAGGTGAAGAGCAGGCTCATTATCTTCTAACGGTTCCTCGGCTATGTGTTCAAAGGGTTCATAATTCGGCGTGATGAATTTATTGCGATAATCGGGGGACATACACTCCTCTTAAATAAGAAAGAATGCAAGAATATATAATTAATATAAATTACTTATAATGCAAGAATATATAATTAATATAAATTACTTATAATATAACGACTTAATCAGAATGAACCAATACTCTGTACATTATATTCGGTATACCTAGCTGTGTGCTTGTAAGAAATGGGTTGTATTGATCGCGGGGATATTGGAATTCCATCTTAAATAAAAAAAGGGGTAAAGTTTCATCTATATCTATACCGCCGATAAATACAGATTTTAACTATACTGTACATGATGAATTAGCAAAGGTTCAGTTTATAACTAGCACAAATATATATGTTACAGACAATGATAATATCAGAGCGCAAATAAATCAGCAAATACTTACATTTAGAATAGGTCAGAGATTAGACTGCGTCTGGCTTCTGCTGGCTGGATGTGTGCTGCAAACAGCTGTATTTATCCTGACTGGCAGGAAGCCAGGCAAGTGTTAACACCCAGAAACACACTCCAGTTACGAACCGTCACATGCCTTCTGTTAACGCCCAGAGCACACACAGGCAAACAATTACTGTCTGTATTAACTCATACATGACATAGTCGGATTAAAACAGGAGATTTTATACAGCTGAATTTCTGAAATACGCAGGCTGGTGTTCATCGAGACACAATCGTTTTATTCAGTCGCGGTGTCTAATTCCTATGAAATATATTATCTAGGCCTGGAATATTTGGTATAAATACAGCGTTTAATATAAAATTTTATACAACTGAATTTCTGAAAGCAGGAGGCTGCTGATTATCGAGACACATTCATTTATTCAATCATGGCGTCTAATACCTGGGATCACATATTAGAAAAACAATATTTTACGGCTAGCGAGTCCGGATCATTCTATGGAATAGACAAATTATTTAGAGTGACTAGAGACCGCGGAATAAAGAAATCTGACGTGACTGAGTGGCTGGATAGGCAAGACGCTTATACGTTGCACAAGCCTATTAGAAAACGTTTTTTGACAAATAAAATTTACGTCTCGAACATTGACGCGCAATGGCAGGCGGATCTCATAAGTTTAATCGACTATTCAAGGGAAAATGATAATGTCAAATACATCCTGACGGTGATTGATACTCTATCGAGATACGCGTAGTGTGTGGCTTTGTCAAACAAAACAGGCGCTAGCGTTGCTAGATCGTTCAAATTAATATTTCAAAATGATAAGCGCATACCGAAGAAATTGCAGACGGATCGCGGCAAAGAATTTATAAATTCGTCAGTCAAGCAACTATGTAATTTACATAATATTCACCACTTTTTTACCAACAACGCTGTGAAAGCAGCTATGGTAGAGCGCTTTAATCGCACATTAAAAACTTGTATGTGGCGCTATCTCACGAAGCATAATACCTTTAGGTATATTGATATTTTACCGGATTTGGTGCATAGCTACAATCATACTTATCATTCTACCATACTCTGTACTCCCGCTGAAGTGACAGAGAAAAACGCTATGCAAATCTGGCGCAATATTTACAGTTCTACTATTGCTAATAAACCGATTAAACCGACTTTGAAGGTCGGTGATCATGTCATGATATCGGCCTATAAAGATACATTCTGTAAGGGGTATGAGAAAACGTACAGCGAAGAGATTTTTTTAATTACCGGCGTCTCCGATAAATTTCATAAACCTCTTTATAAAATTAGTGATTTAGCCGGGGACCCTGTAGAGGGGTCATTTTATAAGGAAGAGCTGCAAAAAATACCTAAGGATGAGAATCGCGTCTACAGAGTAGAAAAGATTTTGAGAAAAAAACGTGTCGGGGGTGTAAGTCACTGCCTTGTCAAATGGCTGGGGTACCCCGAAAAATTCAATAGTTGGATCCCGGCTTCGGAGTTGACAGATATATAACCATGGAAGCGCGCTCCTTTTTCGTCACCCTGCCCAGCAATTCATTAATTAAAATCTACCCCGATAACACCATATCGAATTACAACACCAAGTTAACGAGGGCCGTTCATCTTTCAGATGCTTATGAAATGGCATTAACGGAAATACAGTACCCCCATACGTGGAACACGTTTGAGGCTTTTGAAGGGAACTTCTACGCTGCCAAACACGGCGAACCGTTAGAACATTATCACGTAAAATCAGGATTTTACTCGAACATTCATAAGCTGGTTACCGCGGTCAATGCCCGAATAGAAGCGCTGAATTTATCCGCGCCTGCCTACAGAATACGGTATGATGAGCTACGCCGAGAGGTAATCCTGCCCGACCCGGCCCCTATACAGTTTGCTCTGGGTAATAAGCTAAAATTTATCTTCGCGCTACAGACCGTCGATGACTCCCCCGTTGCTTTAATGCCGTGGAATCAGCGCTTTTACCCAAATTCAAAGGCTGGTTTTTATTCGCTTTTTGTATACACTGATATAATTCAGCACCAACTTGTAGGCGATAGTTACGTTCAGCTGTTACGAACCGTAGAAGTTAGCGGCGATGATAATGATATTGTCACTGTGCGCTACACATGCCCCGATTACATACCACTGTGCAAACAGCACTTTGACTCCATAAACATTACAGTCATGTCGGACCAGGCTACGCCGGTTAAATTCAGATACGGCAAGTGTATAGTGCGATTACATTTCAGACCACGACAGTGTTGACACGGTAAAATGGTGTCTCAAAGGGTGTATGGAGATCCCGCTGTTTATGCCCGCTACTATACTGCTCAGTCGGGGCACGGGCTAGAGGGATTCCATGGGAGCGAGTACATGTATGGCTCCGGCCTGGCCGGGATATTTAAAGGCTTATTTCATCGCGCAGTGCCGCTTTTCAGACAAGGCTTAGAATTAGTAAAACCGCACATAAAGACGGCGGTCCGGAACATCGCGACGGACGCCGTCACGACTGCCTCAACGGCCCTTATGAAACGGATAAATACACAACCGCAGCAAGACGGCTCTGGAATAATTTGTCGCTAAAAAAGCACAAAAAAGAAAGAGGCACACTTGCTCCCCTTTACCACCGATGCTCATGAATAAAACTACCTCCAAGAGACGCCACCGTCAGAAACGAGTTAGACGCTCTGCGGACGACATCTTCTAATCAGTTATCATGGCATTCCTGCATGACGCTTCTGTAGAGTGCGCAAAATCTGAACTGGATATTTTTGACGTACCCCCGACACAAACAAGCATAGAGAAATCTCTATTTGTAGAAGTACAACCGGTTGCGGCTTTGTCAGACAATGGGCCGTTGGAATTTTTCATATCTGGGAGCGGCGATTATTATTATGATCTGAACAACACGTTGCTGTACATAAGCTGTCGCATCGTGAAGCAAGATAATACGGCTATTGCCAATGGTGCCCGGGTGGCTCTCATAAACTATTCTCTAGCCACCCTTTTTAACCAGGTCGATATTACTCTGGGAGACCGACTTATCTCACAATCGGACAATCTCTACAGCTATAGAGCGTACATAGAGACCCTTTTAAATTACAGCTCGCAGACGCTGTCATCACAATTTACAGCCGGTTTGTTCTATAAAGACACTGCGGGCCATTACAATGACCGGAGCTTGGATGGAGCAAATGCGGGGTTTATCAAAAGAGCCGATGCAGCTTCTCGCTCAAAACCCGTCGACCTCTTGGGGCCCATCTTTGGGGATATATTTAATCAGCCAAAGTTAATATTGAATGGGCTTGACCTTAAGGTTAAGCTAACAAGAAATAAGGATGCTTTCTGCCTCATGTCCGCAGAAGACGAGCCGCTGAAGGTGCAAATCTCACAAGCGGCTCTCTACGTGAAAAGAGTGCAGGTGTCTCCGGCTGTCCGAATCGGCCACAGCCAGGCCCTCCTATCCGCAACCGCCAAGTACGCTATTGACAGAACATGTCTGAAAGTGTACAGCATCGCCGCGGGGACACAGATCACGAACCATGAGAACCTCTTCCTAGGCCAGATCCCAAAGACTGTTAAATTGGGGTTTGTAAATAATGAGGGGTTCAGTGGGGCTTACGCAAAAAATCCCCTTCAATTCCACCACTACCACATCAACCACGCGGCCTTATATCTGGACGGTCAGCAGATACCCGCGAGGCCCTATAATCCTAATTTTAATGATGGGTTAGCCATCAGAGAGTATATGGCGCTTGCCCATATATCCGGTAAGCAAAAGGCTGATTGTGCCATGGCGATAGATCGTGAAGAATTTATGGATGGATTCACTCTGTTTGCTTTTGATTTATCGCCTGATCAAGAGCCTGGAGGACATTTCTCGCTCATTAAAACAGGTAACCTACGTGCTGAAGTCCACTTTGCGCTAGCGACACCCCACACGATAAATATGATTGTTTTTGCAGTCAACCACACCATTCTGGAAATTAATAATAGGAGAGAGATCTTGTACGATTTTAATTAACGATGGACAGTCTGCAGCTTACAACGATACTGAAGTCCGATAATTATGCAGGCCGCATATTCGCCGGCGTGTTTCCGTGTGATTTGCTTCCGGAAGAAAGAGTGACTCAGAGACCCGCGGCATATATCGTGAATACAGACCCGGCGAATCAAGCCGGACGCCACTGGGTATTAATCGTACTCTGCGATGATAAGACGGGCATATTTTTTGATAGTTACGGCTTTAGCCCTGAAAATATTATCTTCCCACGCGATTTTGTGACATTCCTGAACAAGAATTGTGACGCGTATTGTTATCAAAGCGCCCAAATCCAAGATCTGTATAGCCATACATGCAGACATTACTGCGTATATGTATTGCACCATTTAGCGCGGGGATTACCATTCAAGAATGTTTTACAACATTTCACGAGCGATGTACAAAGAAACGATAGAACCGTATCAGATTTTACTGCAACAACATTTTCAAATTTAACTCATTCTAATCGTGGTTATCAATTTAACCAAAAATGCACTTGCTATTGTCAGCTTCGTTGATCTAAATCTCTGACCAAATGTACTTATTCTTCCACGATCTAATAAATTTAATACAAATGTACTTTTTCTTCCTTCAGTAAAGATTTAAAAGCTTTCTGTGTTTTGATCATCTGTCTGGGTTCTCAGAAAGGGGGAGGGGGGTCAGGCACACAGCTGCTGACTGCAGACAGGGAAGGGGTGGGGTTACACACTTTGATACACTTTGATAGGGGCGTGTCCACCTGTCAAATTGAGTTTGACGAAACCACCCGACGCTCTACTACTTTGGGCTCCCTCCTGTGGTTTTGAGTGGTATGGCTGCTTCTGGGATTTAGCATCAGCAGCTGTTTTCACTGATCGTCTTTCTGGCTCGGCTATATTAGTCTGGCCTGTTCCCTCATTCAATGTCAGTTGCCAATTGTTCCAGCCTGGAGTCACGGCTCTTTGGATTTCCCTGACACTCTGACCAGTTCAGCAAAGCTAAGTCCTTGCTTGTCCTTTTGCAGTTCACTTGTTGTGGACTTTGTTGTTCAGCACTTTCTATGTTTTGCTCATTTGTCCAGCTTATCAGTATGAACCTTTTCAGCTAAGCTGGAAGCTCTGGGCAGCAGAGTTTGCCCTCCACACCTTTAGTCAGGTGTGGAGATTTTTGCATTTCTCTGCGGTGGACTTTTTCTAGTTTTTATTACTGACCGCACAGTGTTCTGTCCTGTACTAATTCTATCTAGCTAGAAGTGGCCTCCTTTTGCTGAATCTTGTTTCATACTACGTATGTCATTTCCTTCTCCTCTCACAGTCATTATTTGTGGGGGGCTGTCCTATCCTTTGGGGATTTTCTCTGAGGCAAGATAGCTTTCCTGATTCTACCTTTAGGGGTAGCTAGTTCTCCGGCTGTGACGAGGTGTCCAGGGAGTGACAGGAACATCCCACGGCTACTGCTAGTGTCTGTGTTAAGATCAGGAACTGCGGTCTGTATAGTTACCACCTGCTCAGAGCTAGTCGCATGTCGCTCCTACATCACCAGACCATAATAGTACAACTGGCCAAAGATGAGCTGAATGCATCTGAAAAGAAGGAAAAGAAAAAGAGTTCTGAGCCATTTTTTTTTCTTTAGTCTGTTTTGTCTTTTTCCTTCCTCTTAATCTCTGGGTGATTCAGGATTTGGATGCGGGCATGGATGTTCAGGGGTTGTTTTCTCGTGTGGATCAGCTTGCTGCAAGAGTACAGAGTATCCAAGATTATGTTGTTCAGACTCCGGCCTTAGAGCCTTGAATTCCTACTCCGGATTTGTTTTACGGGGATAGATCTAAGTTTTTGAACTTCAAAAATAACTGCAAATTGTTTTTTGCTCTGAAACCCCGTTCCTCTGGTGACCCCATTCAGCAAGTTAACATAGTTATTTCTCTGCTGTGTGGTGACCCTCAGGACTGGGCATTCTCCCTTGAGTCAGGGGATCCGGCATTGCTTAATGTAGATGCATTTTTTCAATCGCTCGGATTATTGTATGATGAACCTAACTCTGTAGAGCATGCTGAGAAAACACTTTTGGCCCTGTGTCAGGGTCAGGAAGCGGCAGAATTATACTGCCAGAAATTTAGAAAATGGTCTGTGCTCACTAAATGGAATGAGGATGCTCTGGCAGCAATTTTCAGAAAGGGTCTTTCTGAAGCCCTTAAGGATGTTATGGTGGGGTTCCCCACGCCTGTTGGTTTGAGCAAATCTATGTCTCTGGCCATTCAGATTGATCGGCGCCTGCGCGAACGCAAAGTGGTGAACCATATGGCAGCGTCCTCTGAGCAGAGACCTAAGCCTATGCAATGTGATAGGATTTTGACTAGAGCGGAACAGAGGGGATACAGACGTCAGAATGGGCTGTGTTTTTACTGTGGTGATTCTGCTCCTGCTATTTCTGATTGCCCTAAGCGTATTAAGAGGGTCGCTAGATCTGTTACCATTAGTACTGTACAGCCTAAGTTTTTCCTGTCTGTGACCCTGATTTGCTCATTGTCGTCTTTTTCTGTCATGGCATTTGTGGATTCAGGCGCTGCTCTGAATTTAATGGACTTGGAATTCGCCAGGCGCTGTGGCTTTTCTTTGCAGCCTTTGCAGAGTCCTATTCCCTTGAGGGGTATTGATGCTACGCCGTTGGCCAAGAATAAACCTCAGTATTGGACTCAGCTGACTATGTGCATGGCTCCAGCACATCAGGAAGATTGCCGTTTTCTGGTGTTGCATAATTTACATGATGTTGTTGTGCTGGGTTTTCCATGGTTACAGGTGCACAATCCTGTGCTGGATTGGAAATCGATGTCTGTGACTAGTTGGGGTTGTCAAGGGGTACATAGTGACGTTCCTTTGATGTCAATTTCCTCTTCCCCCTCTTCTGATGTTCCTGAATTTTTGTCAGATTTCCTGGATGTATTCGATGAGCCCAAGTCCGGTTCCCTTCCTCCACATAGGGACTGTGATTGTGCTATTGACTTGATTCCTGGCTGTAAGTTCCCTAAGGGCCGACTTTTCAATCTGTCTGTGCCAGAGCATGCCGCTATGCGGAGCTATGTCAAGGAGTCTTTGGAGAAGGGGCATATTCGGCCGTCTTCGTCACCATTGGGAGCGGGATTCTTTTTTGTTGCCAAGAATGATGGCTCCTTGAGACCCTGTATTGATTATCGCCTTCTTTATAAAATCACGGTCAAATTCCAATACCCTTTACCTTTGCTCTCTGATTTGTTTGCTAGGATTAAGGGGGCTAGTTGGTTTACCAAGATTGACCTTCGAGGGGCATATAATCTTGTTCGTATTAAACAGGGTGACGAATGGAAAACTGCATTTAATACGCCCGAAGGCCATTTTGAATACCTGGTGATGCCTTTCGGGCTTTCTAATGCTCCTTCTGTATTTCAGTCCTTTATGCATAATATTTTCCGCAATTATCTTGATAAATTCTTGATTGTGTATTTGGATGACATTTTGATTTTTTCCAATGATTGGGAGTCTCATGTGAAGCAGGTCAGGATGGTATTCCAGATCCTTCGTGATAATGCTCTATTTGTGAAGGGGTCTAAGTGCCTATTTGGAGTTCAGAAGGTCTCTTTTTTGGGGTTTATTTTTTCTCCTTCATCTATAGAAATGGATCCTGTTAAGGTCCAAGCCATTCATGACTGGATTCAACCCACATCTGTGAAGAGCCTTCAGAAATTTTTGGGCTTTGCTAATTTTTATTGCCGTTTCATTGCCAACTTCTCTAGTGTGATTAAACCCCTGACCGATTTGACAAAGAAAGGTGCTGATGTGACAAATTGGTCCTCTGAGGCTGTTGAGGCCTTTCAGGAGCTTAAACGCCAATTTACTTCTGCCCCTGTCTTGCATCAGCCGGATGTTTCTCTTCCTTTTTAGGTTGAGGTTGACGCTTCTGAGATTGGGGCAGGGGCCGTTTTGTCACAGAGGAATTCTGATGGTTCCTTGATGAAGCCATGTGCCTTCTTTCCCTGAAAGTTTTCGCCTGCGGAACGCAATTATGATGTCGGCAATCGGGAGTTGTTGGCTATTAAGTGGGCATTTGAGGAGTGGCGACATTGGCTTGAGGGAGCCAAGCACCGCATTGTGGTCTTGACCGATCATAAGAATCTGATTTACCTCGAGTCGGCCAAGCGGCTGAACCCTAGACAGGCTCGGTGGTCCCTGTTTTTCTCCTGTTTTGACTTTGTGGTCTCATATCTTCCGGGATCTAAGAATGTTAAGGCGGATGCCCTCTCTAGGAGTTATTTGCCTGATTCTCCTGGAGTCTTTGAGCCGGTTGGCATTCTTAGGGAAGGGGTGATTCTGTCTGCCATCTCCCCTGATTTGCGGCAGGCGCTTCAGGAATTTCAGGCTGATAAACCTGACCGCTGTCCTGTGGGGAAGCGGTTTGTTCCTGACAGATGGACAAGTAAGGTAATTTCTGAGGTCCATTGTTCTGCGTTGGCCGGTCATCCTGAAATTTTTGGTACCAGAGATTTGGTTGCTAGGTCCTTTTGGTGGCCTTCCTTGTCGCGGGATGTGCGTTCTTTTGTGCAGTCCTGTGGGACTTGTGCCCGGGCTAAGCCTTGCTGTTCCCGCGCTAGTGGGTTGCTTTTGCCTTTGCCTGTCCCGGAGAGGCCTTGGACGCATATTTCCATGGATTTTATTTCGGATCTTCCTGTGTCCCAGAGGATGTCTGTTATCTGGGTGGTTTGTGACCGGTTCTCTAAAATGGTCCATTTGGTGCATTTGCCTAAATTGCCTTCCTCCTCTGATTTGGTTTCATTGTTTTTTCAGCATGTGGTTTGTTTGCATGGCATTCCGGAGAATATTGTGTCTGACAGAGGTTCCCAGTTTGTTTCCAGGTTTTGGCGGGCCTTTTGTGCTAAGATGGGCATTAATTTGTCTTTTTCTTCGGCGTTCCATCCTCAGACAAATGGCCAAACTGAGCAAACTAATCAAACCTTGGAAACCTATTTGAGATGCTTTGTGTCTGCTGATCAGGATGATTGGGTGGCTTTTTTGCCATTGGCCGAGTTTGCCCTTAATAGTCGGGCCAGTTCGGCTACTTTGGTTTCGCCTTTCTTTTGTAATTTTGGTTTCCATCCTCGTTTTTCTTCAGGGCAGGTTGAGCCTTCTGATTGTCCTGGTGTAGATTCCGCGATGGACAGGTTACAGCAGATTTGGACTCATGTGGTAGACAATTTGACGTTGTCTCAGGAAAAGGCTTAGCGTTTTGCTAACCGCCGTCGGTGTGTTGGTGCTCGGCTTCGTGTGGGGGATTTGGTCTGGTTATACTCTCGTCATGTTCCTATGAAGGTTTCTTACCCTAAGTTCAAGTCTCGGTTTATTGGTCCTTATAAGATTTCTGAGATTATCAATCCAGTGTCTTTTCGTTTGGCCCTTCCAGCCTCTTTTGCCATCCACAATGTTTTCCATAGATCTTTGTTGCGGAGATATGTGGTACCCGTTGTTCCATCTGTTGATCCTCCTGCCCCGGTGTTGGTTGAGGGGGAGTTGGAATATGTGGTTGAGAAAATTTTGGATTCTCGTTTTTCGAGGCGGAGGCTTCAGTATCTTGTCAAGTGGAAGGGTTATGGCCAGGAGGATAATTCTTGGGTGGTTGCCTCCGATGTCCATGCCGCCGATTTGGTTCGTGCTTTTCATTTGGCTTGTCCTGATCGGCCTGGGGGCTCTGGTGAGGGTTCGGTGACCCCTCCTCAAGGGGGGGTACTGTTGTGAATTCCGCTCTTGGGCTCCCTCCGGTGGTTGTAAGTGGCATTTTTGTGAATTCTGTTCTTGGGCTCCCTCCTGTGGTTTTGGGAAGGGGTGGGGTTACACACTTTGATACACTTTGATAGGGGCGTGTCCACCTGTCAAATTGAGTTTGACGAAACCACCCGACGCTCTACTACTTTGGGCTCCCTCCTGTGGTTTTGAGTGGTATGGCTGCTTCTGGGATTTAGCATCAGCAGCTGTTTTCACTGATCGTCTTTCTGGCTCGGCTATATTAGTCTGGCCTGTTCCCTCATTCAATGTCAGTTGCCAATTGTTCCAGCCTGGAGTCACGGCTCTTTGGATTTCCCTGACACTCTGACCAGTTCAGCAAAGCTAAGTCCTTGCTTGTCCTTTTGCAGTTCACTTGTTGTGGACTTTGTTGTTCAGCACTTTCTATGTTTTGCTCATTTGTCCAGCTTATCAGTATGAACCTTTTCAGCTAAGCTGGAAGCTCTGGGCAGCAGAGTTTGCCCTCCACACCTTTAGTCAGGTGTGGAGATTTTTGCATTTCTCTGCGGTGGACTTTTTCTAGTTTTTATTACTGACCGCACAGTGTTCTGTCCTGTACTAATTCTATCTAGCTAGAAGTGGCCTCCTTTTGCTAAATCTTGTTTCATACTACGTATGTCATTTCCTTCTCCTCTCACAGTCATTATTTGTGGGGGGCTGTCCTATCCTTTGGGGATTTTCTCTGAGGCAAGATAGCTTTCCTTTTTCTACCTTTAGGGGTAGCTAGTTCTCCGGCTGTGACGAGGTGTCCAGGGAGTGACAGGAATATCCCACAGCTACTGCTAGTGTCTGTGTTAAGATCAGGAACTGCGGTCTGTATAGTTACCACCTGCTCAGAGCTAGTCGCATGTCGCTCCTACATCACCAGACCATAACAGGAGACTGAACCACAACTCAGGCCCAGTGTATAAAACAACGCAATGTGAGTGGCAGCAAGTGGCTGGCTGATATACGACAAACTAAGAGGACTGAGGTATATCCACTTTGTGAGAATTTGAATCTCACTTTTTTTGGGGGGAGACTGAACCCAAACTCAGGCCCAGTGTATTTTACAACGCAATGTGAGTGGCAGCAAGTGGTTGGCTGATACACGAGAAACTAAGAGGACTGAGGTATATCCACTTTGTGAGAATTTAAATCTCCCTTTTTATTTTGAGGAGACTGAACCACAACTCAGGCCCAGTGTATAAAACAAAGGAATGTGAGTGGCAGCAAGTGGCTGGCTGATACACCACAAACTAAGAGGACTGAGGTATATCCGCTTTGTGAGAATTTCAATCTCACTTTTTTGGGGGAGAGACTGAACCCAAACTCAGGCCCAGTGTATTTTACAACGCAACGTGAGTGGCAGCAAGTGGCTGGCTGATATATGACAAATTAAGAGGACTGAGGTTTATCCACTTTGTGAGAATTTGAATCTCACTTTTTTGGGGGGGAGACTGAACCCAAACTCAGGTACAGTGTATAAAACAACGCAATGTGAGTGGCAGCAAGTGGCTGGCTGATATACGACAAACTAAGAGGACTGAGGCATTGAGGTATATCCACTTTGTGAGAAGTTAAATCTCCCTTTTTATTTTGGGGAGACTGAACCACAACTCAGGCCTAGTGTATAAAACAACGCAATGTGAGTGGCAGCAAGTGGCTGGCTGATACACCACACACTAAGAGGACTGAGGTATATCCACTTTGTGAGAATTTGAATCTCACTTTTTTGGGGGGGAGACTGAACCCAAACTCAGGCCCAGTGTATAAAACAATGCAATGTGAGTGGCAGCGAGTGGCTGGCTGATACACCACAAACTAAGTGGACTGAGGTATATCCTCTTTGTGAGAATTTGAATCTCACTTTTTTTGGGGGGACACAGAAGCCAAACTCAGGCCCAGTGTATAAAACAACGCAATGTGAGTGGCAGCAAGTGGCTGGCTGATACACGAGAAACTAAGAAGACTGAGGTATATCCACTTTGTGAGAATTTAAATCTCCCTTTTTATTTTGGGGAGACTGAACCACAACTCAGGCCCAGTGTATAAAACAACGCAATGTGAGTGGCAGCAAGTGGCTGGCTGATAAACCACAAACTAAGAGGACTGAGGTATATCCACTTTGTGAGAATTTCAATCTCACTTTTTTGGGGGAGAGACTGAACCTAAACTCAGGCCCAGTGTATTTTACAATGCAATGTGAGTGGCAGCAAGTGGCTCACTGATATACGACAAACTAGGAGGACTGAGGTATATCCACTTTGTGAGAATTTGAATCTCACTTTTTTTGGGGGGAGACTGAATCCAAACTCAGGCCCAGTGTATAAAACAACGCAATGTGAGTGGCAGCAAGTGGCTGGCTGATATACGAGAAACTAAGAGGACTGAGGTATATTCACTTTGTGAGAATTTGAATCTCACTTTTTTGGGGGGATGACTGAACCCAAACTCAGGCCCAGTGTATTTTACAACACAATGTGAGTGGCAGCAAGTGGCTCACTGATATACAACAAACTAAGAGGACTGAGGCATATCCACTTTGTGAGAATTTGAATCTCACTTTTTTGGGGGGGAGACTGAACCCAAACTCAGGCCCAGTGTATAAAACAATGCAATGTGAGTGGCAGCAAGTGGCTGGCTGATACACCAAAAACTAAGAGGACTGAGGTATATCCTCTTTGTGAGAATTTGAATCTCACTTCTTTTTTTTTTGGACACAGAAGCCAAACTCAGGCCCAGTGTATAAAACAATGCAATGTGAGTGGCAGCAAGTGGCTGGCTGAAACACCACAAACTAAGAGGACTGAGTTATATCCACTTTGTGAGAATTTGAATCTCACTTTCTTTGAGGAGAGACTGAACCCACACTCAGGCCCAGTGTATTTTACAACGCAATGTGAGTGGCAGCAAGTGGCTGGAAGATATATGAAAAAATACAAGGACTGTAGTACAATTTCAATTTCCCTACAATGATCTCAGGACAAGTATGGCAGCAATAAAAAGGACTGCTGCACACAAAAGTGTGGACAAATAAACAAGATAAATGTGCAGAAAGGAGCAACCGGATTTTTGCTTTTAAAAAAGCAATTGGTTTGCACAGCAGCGGTGCAAACAGCAATGCAGCTATCAGGGAGCCTTATAAGGCAGCATAATAAGCTACAGAGCTGATGCACAAAGATATAGCGTCCACTGTCCCTGCAAAACAAAGGTGGTATTGGACAGTGGAAATCGCTACAGCACAAGAGGTTTGGGGGTTAATCTTCTCTCCCTAACTATGTTACTTCTTCTGACAAAGCTGCAGCAATCTCTCCCTATGCTAAGATCGACAGAAGTAAGATGGCGGTCGGCGTTTATGCCCCTTTATAGCCCCTGTGACGCCGCAGAAAGCAAGCCAATCAGTGTCATGCCCTTCTCTAAGATGGGGGGGCAGAGACCTATGTCATCACGCTGCCCACACTCTGCGTCCCCCTTCATTGGCAGAGAAATGGCGCTGAACGCATCATACGAAACGCAACTTTGGCGCGAAGATCGCCGACTGCATGGCCGATCCCACACTAGGATCGGGTCGGGTTTCATGAAACCCGACTTTGCCGAAAGTCTGCGATTTTTTAATTTGTCCTATCCGTTTTGCTCAACCCTATGGGTTGTGATGGTAACAGTGATGGTGTTAAGACCCCTGTAGTCTATACATAGATGTAATTCTCCGTTCTTCTTCTGCACGAAGAAGAACCCCGCCAAAGCAGGTGACACTGACTTCCTAATGAATCCTCTTGCCAGATTTTCCTGCATGTCCTGTGACATTTACCTCCATCTCTGGGAGAGATAACAAATAGACTTGACCCCAGGGATGCCCAGCACCAGTCAAGAGGTCAATAGGACAGTCATAGGGGCGGTGAGGCGGAAGGGCCTCCGCAGTCCTTTTGGAGAACATGTCCGCATAGGGCCAATATTGCTTGGGGAGTGAGGATAGATCTCAGTAGTAGCAACCTTAACACATTCCCTCTGACATCTACCCCCACAAGATTCACCCCATCCCAAAATTCTGCCTGTGGACCACTCGATATGAGGAGAATGGTACCATAGCCAAGGTATCCCTAACAGGACCTCATCAATTCCTTCAGGAATGATGAGCAGAGATATAATCTCCTGATGAGATGGCAACATGGACAAAATAAAAGGGATGGTCTGGTGTGTTATCTGGGAGGGCAGTGTCGACCCATTCACCACTCGTACAGTTACTGGTTGAGCAAGCATCACCAGGGGTAATGCGTGACGTTGGGCAAAGGCAGAAGACATAAAATTGCCCTCCGCACCAGAATCCACACAGAGCTCAACTGAATGAGTGGATGACCCAATTGTAATTGTCCCCTTAAATTACAATTTGGAGGCAAACATCTCCGTGTCTAGTGTACCTCCACCTACTACCACTAGACGCTGACGTTTCCCCCACCGATGGGAACATCTTGTGGCAAGATATCCCAACTGCTGGCAAACATGACAGACCTTGAGTGCTCGAGCGGTCCGGGACTTAGATCCCGCTCGTGACACTCCCATGGCCTCATGTGACTCAGGGGCCCGGACGGGAGATTCCAAAGGTTTGGTGAAGGTGGAAGCCAGCCGAAACCTCTGCCTACACTGGACTCGCTCTAACCTCCGCTCGTTAAAGCAGAGGTCAATATGAGTGGACACAGCTATTAGCTCCTCCAGTGTGGCGGGAATCTCCCTAGTGGCCAAAGCGTCCTTCACATGGTCAGCCAGCCCCCTCCAAAATATCGGGAAGAGGGCTTTATCCGACCACTCCAGCTCAGATGCTAAGGTGCAGAATTGGATGGCAAAATGGCTGAGCAAGGACGTGCCCTGAGTCAATGCCAACAGTTGGAGTGCTGTATCATGGGTGACTGGAGGTCCCAAAAAGACCTGTTTCAGAGTACGCAGGAACAACAGAGCACTCTGCACCACATGATCGCCATGCTCCCACTGCGGCGTAGCCCACTCCAACGCCCTGTCCGACAGGAGAGACAAAATGAACCCCACCATTGCCCGCTCTGTGGGGAAACGTGCAGCCAGGAGCTCGAGGTGTATAGAGCACTGGCTCATGAAACTCCTACAAGATTTGCTATCGCCAAAAAAATTTCTGGCAGCGGGAGACGAGATAGAGTTGGAACAGGGGTGGCAGTGGACAAACTGGCTGCAGCTACACTAGCAGCATGAACAGCGACTGCGGTGACATCCACAGCTGAGGATGTGCGCTCAAGAGCCGCAACCTACCTTCCAGCTGCTGGATGTTCCGCAGTAGACTCTGATCATCCACCATTTATTAGAAAGACCCTGGCGCTAGTATTATGTTAGGGTAGGCGGAACGTACCAAGTATAAATATATGTAATAACTAGCTGAAGAGCCCGGCGTTGCCTGGGCATAGTAAATATCTGTGGTTAGTTATAGCACCTCACTTCTCTTATTTTCCTATCACACCTCTCATTTTCCCCTCACATCTCTTATTTTCTCCCTTACAACTCTCATTTTCCCCTCACTCCTCTTATTTTCCCCCTCACTCCTCTCATTCCCCCCTCACTCCTCTCATTCCCCCCTAACACTTGTCATTTCGACCTCACATCTGTCATTTTCCGATCACTCCACTATTTTCCCTCACTCCTCTCATTTTGCACTCACACCTTTTCATTTTCACCTCACACCCCTCATTTTAACCTCACACCCCTCATTTTCACCTCACACCTCTCACTTTCCCCTCAGTATATACATGTTTGTCATCTCCCTTATATATAGTATACACCTGTATGTCATCTCCTGTATATAGTATATACATGTATGTCATCTCCTCCTGTATATAGTATGTACCTGTATGTCATCTCCTCCAGTATATAGTATGTACCTGTGTGTCATCTGCTCCTGTATATAGTATATACCTGTGTGTCATCTCCTCCTGTATATAGTATGTACCTGTATGTCATATCCTCCTGTATATAGTATATACCTCTGTGTCATCTCCTCCTGTATATAGTATATACCTGTGTCATCTGCTCCTGTATATAGTATATATGTGTGTCATCTCCCCTGTATATAGTATATACCTGTGTGTCATCTTTTCCTGTATATAGTATATACCTTTATGTCATCTCCTCCTGTATATAGTATATACATGTGTGTCATCTCCTCCTGTATATAGTATATACCTGTGTCATCTCCCCTGTATATAGTATGTACCTGTATGTCATCTTCCCTGTATATAATATATACCAGTGTGTCATCTCCTCCTGTATATAGTATATACCTGTTTGTCTTCTCCCCTGCATATAGTATATATGTACATGTGTCTTCTCCTCCTGTATATAGTATATACCTGTATGTCATCTCCTCCTGTATATAGTATATATGTGTGTGTCATCTCCGCTGTATATAGTATATACCTGTGTGTCATCTCCTCCTGTATATAGTATATATCTGTGTTATATCCTCCTGTATTAGACCTCGTTCACACGTTATTTGCTCAGTATTTTTACCTCAGTATTTGTAAGCTAAATTGGCAGCCTGATAAATCGCTAGCCAACAGGAAGCCCTCCCCCTGGCAGTATATATTAGCTCACACATACACATAATAGACAGTTCATGTGACTGACAGCTGCCGTATTTACTATATGGTACTGTTGTTGCTCTTGTAGTTTGACTGCTTATTAATCAGATTTTTATTTTTGAAGGATAATACCAGACTTGTGTGTGTTTTGGGGCGAGTTTCATGTGTCAAGTTGTGTGTGTTGAGTTGCGTGTGGTGACATGCATGTAGCGACTTTTGTGAGATGAGTTTTGTGTGGCGACATGCGTGTAGCAACTTTTTGTGTCGAGTTCCATGTGACAGGTTAGTGTAGCAAGTTGTGTGCAGCAAGTTTTGCCATGGCAAATTTAGGCGTGAGCCTAGTTTTGCATGTGGCGAGTTTTGCGCGTGGCGAGTTTTGAGCGGCAACTTTTGTGTCATGATCTCTGCAGGCAGAGATCATAGCAAGCCTATAGAGGGACAAGCTCTCGGAAGATGGAACTATACTGACCATGAACTAAGCCTGCCGCGCAACTAGAAATAGCCAGGTAGCATTTCCTATTTATCGCTAGATGCCCAGCTCTGGCCTAAGACCTAAATAGCTAGCAGAGGGAAATATAAGACCTGGCTCACCTCTAGAGAAATATTCCAAAGAAGACAGTAGCCCCCCACATATAATGACGGTGAGTTCAGATGAAACAACAAACGCAGCAGGAAAATAGTCTTAGCAAATTTGAGGTCCGCTTACTAGATAGCAGAAGACAGATAGTATACTTTCATGGTCAGCAGAAAAACACTAACAAAACACCATCCAGAGATTACCTTAAACTCTGGCATTAACTCATAACGCCAGAGTAGCAATCCCTGATCAACGAGAGCTTTCCAGACACAGTAACAAAACTTCAGCTGTGAACTGGAACAAATAGGCAAAACAAAACATGGACAAAAGTCCAACTTATCTAGTAGTACTCTAAAAGCAGGAACAAGCACTGAGAGGCATCAGATAACATTGTTGACCGGCAAGAAACCACCAGAGAAATGAGCTTAAATAGCGACACCCACTACTGATGGAACCAGGTGAAAAAGGAAAGAGGATGACAAGTCCAATTCCACAAGCGGCCACCGGGGGAGCCCAGAATCCAAATTCACAACAGTACCCCCCCCTCAAGGAGGGGGCACCGAACCCTCACCAGATCCACCAGGGCGACCAGGATGAGCCCTATGGAAGGCACGAACAAGATCAGAAGCATGAACATCAGATGCATTGACCCAAGAATTATCCTCCTGGCCGTAACCCTTCCAGTTGACCAGATACTGGAGTTTCCGTCTGGAAACACGAGAGTCCAAAATTTTCTCCACAACGTACTCCAACTCACCCTCAACCAACACCGGAGCAGGAGGCTCAACTGAAGGTACAACAGGTACCTCATACCTGCGCAATAACGACCGATGAAAAACGTTATGAATGGAAAAGGACGCAGGGAGGTCCAAACGGAAAGAAACAGGATTAAGAATCTCCAATATTCTATAAGGGCCGATGAACCGAGGCTTAAACTTAGGAGAAGAGACCCTCATAGGGACAAAACGAGAAGACAACCACACTAAATCTCCAACACAAAGCCGAGAACCAACACGACGATGACGGTTGGCAAAACGCTGAGTCTTCTCCTGGGACAACTTCAAATTGTCCATAACCTGCCCCCAGATGTGATGCAATCTCTCCACCACCACATCCACTCCAGGACAATCCGAGGATTCCACCTGACCGGAGGAAAATCGAGGGTGAAACCCCGAATTACAGAAAAACGGGGACACCAAGGTGGAAGAGCTGGCCCGATTATTGAGGGCGAACTCTGCCAATGGCAAAAAAGCAACCCAATCATCCTGGTCAGCAGAGACAAAACACCTCAGATATGTCTCAAGGGTCTGATTAGTCCGCTCGGTCTGGCCATTAGTCTGAGGGTGAAAAGCAGATGAAAAAGACAAATCTATGCCCATCCTAGCACAGAATGCCCGCCAAAATCTAGACACAAATTGGGTACCTCTGTCAGAAACAATATTCTCAGGAATACCGTGCAATCGGACAACATTCTGAAAAAACAGAGGAACCAACTCAGAAGAAGAAGGCAACTTGGGCAGAGGAACCAAATGGACCATTTTAGAGAAACGGTCACAGACCACCCAGATGACAGACATCTTCTGGGAAACAGGCAGATCTGAAATAAAATCCATCGAGATGTGTGTCCAAGGCCTCTTAGGAATAGGCAAGGGCAACAGCAGTCCGCTAGCCCGAGAACTACAAGACTTGGCCCGAGCACAAACGTCACATGACTGCACAAAGACTCGCACATCTCGTGACAGGGAAGGCCACCAGAAGGATCTTGCCACCAAATCCCTGGTACCAAAAATTCCGGGATGACCTGCCAATGCAGAAGAATGTACCTCAGAGATGACTCTGCTGGTCCAATCATCCGGAACAAACAGTCTATCAGGCGGACAACGATCCGGTCTATCCGCCTGAAACTCTTGCAAGGACCGCCGCAGATCAGGAGAAACGGCCGACAAAATTACTCCCTCCCTAAGGATACCTGTGGGTTCAGAATTACCAGGAGAGTCCGGGTCAAAACTCCTAGAAAGGGCATCTGCCTTAACATTCTTAGAACCCGGTAGGTATGACACCACAAAATTAAAGCGAGAAAAAAATAAAGACCAGCGCGCCTGTCTAGGATTCAGGCGTCTGGCAGTCTCAAGATAAATCAAATTTTTGTGGTCAGTCAATACCACCACCTGATGCCTAGCCCCCTCGAGCCAATGGCGCCACTCCTCAAACGCCCACTTCATGGCCAAAAGCTCCCGATTCCCAACATCATAATTCCGCTCTGCGGGCGAAAATTTGCGAGAAAAGAAGGCACAAGGCCTAATGACGGAGCAGTCGGAACCTTTCTGCGACAACACTGCCCCAGCTCCGATCTCCGAAGCGTCAACCTCAACCTGAAAAGGCAGATTCACATCAGGCTGACGCAACACAGGGGCAGAGGCAAAACGGCGCTTAAGCTCCTGAAAGGCCTCTACAGCATGAGGGGACCAATTAGCAACATCAGCGCCTTGTCTGGTCAAATCAGTCAGTGGTTTAACGACATCCGAAAAACCAGCAATAAATCGGCGGTAAAAGTTGGCAAAGCCCAAAAATCTCTGAAGACCCTTAAGAGAGGAGGGCTGAGTCCAGTCACAAATAGCTTGCACCTTGACGGGATCCATCTCAATGGAAGAGGGAGAAAAAATATACCCCAAAAAGGAAATTTTCTGGACCCCAAAAACGCACTTAGACCCCTTCACACATAAAGAATTAGACCGCAGAACCTGAAAAACTCTCCTGACCTGCTGGACATGAGAGTCCCAGTCATCAGAAAAAATCAGAATATCATCCAGATATATTATCATAAATTTATCCAGAAAATCGCGGAAAATATCATGCATAAAAGACTGGAAAACTGAAGGGGCATTAGAAAGACCAAAAGGCATGACCAAATACTCAAAGTGGCCCTCGGGCGTATTAAATGCGGTCTTCCACTCATCCCCCTGCCTGATCCGCACCAAATTATACGCCCCACGAAGATCAATTTTAGAGAACCACTTAGCACCCTCTATACGAGCAAACAAATCAGTAAGCAATGGCAATGGGTATTGATACTTAACAGTGATCTTATTCAGAAGCCGATAATCAATACATGGTCTCAAAGAGCCGTCTTTTTTTGAGACAAAGAAAAACCCAGCTCCCAAGGGAGAAGAAGATGGACGAATATGTCCCTTTTCCAAAGACTCCTTTATATATTCCCGCATAGCAGCATGTTCCGGCACAGACAAATTAAACAAACGACCCTTTGGATATTTACAACCCGGTATCAAATCTATGGCACAATCGCACTCACGGTGCGGAGGTAACGACCCAAGCTTGGGTTCGTCAAAGACGTCTTGATAATCAGAGAGGAACTCAGGGACTTCAGAGGGAATGGACGACGAAATAGAAACCAAAGGTAAGTCCCCATGAATACCCTTACATCCCCAGCTCAACACAGACATTGCTCTCCAGTCCAAGACTGGGTTGTGAGACTGCAACCATGGCAATCCCAGTACCAAATCGTCATGTAAATTATACAGCACCAGGAAACGAATAATCTCCTGGTGATCCGGATTGATACGCATGGTTACTTGTGTCCAGTATTGTGGTTTATTATTAGCCAATGGGGTGGAGTCAATCCCCTTCAGAGGAATAAGAGTCTCCAAAGGCTCTAAATCAAAACCACAACGATTGGCAAAGGACCAATCCATAAGACTCAGAGCGGCGCCAGAGTCAACATAGGCGTCCGTGGCAATGGATGACAAAGAGCAAATCAGGGTTACAGACAAAATAAACTTAGACTGAATGGTGCCAATGGAAACAGACTTATCAAGCTTCTTTGTACGCCTAGAGCATGCTGATATAACATGAGTAGAATCCCCACAATAGAAACACAATCCATTCTTCCGTCTAAAATTCTGTCGCTCGCTCCGGGACAGAATTCTATCACACTGCATACTTTCTGGCGTCTTTTCCATAGACACCGCCAGATGGTGCACCGGTTTGCGCTCCCGCAGACGCCTATCAATCTGAATAGCCATTGTCATGGACTCATTCAGACCTGCAGGCACAGGGAACCCCACCATAACATCCTTAACGGCATCAGAGAGACCTTCTCTGAAAGTTGCCGCCAAGGCGCACTCATTCCACTGAGTAAGCACAGACCATTTACGGAATTTTTGGCAGAAAACTTCAGCTTCGTCTTGCCCCTGAGATAGTGCCATCAAAGTTTTTTCTGCCTGAAGTTCCAAATGAGGTTCCTCATAAAGCAAGCCCAAGGCCAGAAAAAACGCATCCACATCGCGTAACGCAGGATCCCCTGCTGGCAATGAGAAGGCCCAATCTTGAGGGTCACCCCTGAGCAAGGAAATCACAATCCTAACCTGCTGAGCAGGGTCTCCAGCTGAACGAGACTTCAGGGACAAATAAAGCTTACAATTATTTCGGAAATTCTGGAAGCTAGCTCTATTCCCTGTGAAGAACTCCGGCAAAGGAATTCTCGGCTCAGATACCGGAGCATGTACCACAAAATCTTGTAAATTTTGTACTTTCGTGATGAGATTATTCAAACCCGCAGTTACACTCTGGAGATCCATTATTGTCAGGTGCACACAGAGCCATACAGAGATTAGGAGGAGAGAGAGAAAAAAGACTGCAGCAAAGCAGACTGGAGGAAAAAAAAAAAAAAAAAAAATTCCAGCAGACTTCTTATAACTCTCCTTTCTCAACCTGGGTCTTTAACACTTTATTGGCCGGTCAAACTGTCATGATCTCTGCAGGCAGAGATCATAGCAAGCCTATAGAGGGACAAGCTCTCGGAAGATGGAACTATACTGACCATGAACTAAGCCTGCCGCGCAACTAGAAATAGCCAGGTAGCATTTCCTATTTATCGCTAGATGCCCAGCTCTGGCCTAAGACCTAAATAGCTAGCAGAGGGAAATATAAGACCTGGCTCACCTCTAGAGAAATATTCCAAAGAAGACAGTAGCCCCCCACATATAATGACGGTGAGTTCAGATGAAACAACAAACGCAGCAGGAAAATAGTCTTAGCAAATTTGAGGTCCGCTTACTAGATAGCAGAAGACAGATAGTATACTTTCATGGTCAGCAGAAAAACACTAACAAAACACCATCCAGAGATTACCTTAAACTCTGGCATTAACTCATAACGCCAGAGTAGCAATCCCTGATCAACGAGAGCTTTCCAGACACAGTAACAAAACTTCAGCTGTGAACTGGAACAAATAGGCAAAACAAAACATGGACAAAAGTCCAACTTATCTAGTAGTACTCTAAAAGCAGGAACAAGCACTGAGAGGCATCAGATAACATTGTTGACCGGCAAGAAACCACCAGAGAAATGAGCTTAAATAGCGACACCCACTACTGATGGAACCAGGTGAAAAAGGAAAGAGGATGACAAGTCCAATTCCACAAGCGGCCACCGGGGGAGCCCAGAATCCAAATTCACAACACTTTTGTGTTTCGACTTTTATGTGGCGAGGTTGGTGTATGTGTGGTGAAATGTGTGCTGAGGGTGATATGTGTTCAAGCACGTTGTAGTGTGTGGCAAATTTTGTGTGTGTGTTCATATCCCCGTGTGTGGTGAGTATCCGATGTCGGGGCCCCACCTTAGCAACTGTATGGTTTATACTCTTTGGTCCAATCGCTCTCACTCTTTAAGCCCCCCTTGTTTACATCTGGCAGCTGTCAATTTGCCTCCAACACTTTTCCTTTCACTTTTCCCCCATTTTGTAGATAGGGGCAAAATTGTTTGGTGAATTGGAACGTACGGGGTTAAAATTTTGCCTCACAACATAGAATATGAAGCTCTCAGGGTTCAGATGTGTGACTGTGCAAAATTTTGTGGCTGTAGCTGCGACTGTGCAGATGCCAATCCCGGACATACACACACACATACATACACACACATTCAGCTTTATATATTAGATAGGTGCATTCACAACCCGGGGTCCACCGTGCAGGAGAGGAACCTGCTGCTAGCAATTGGCGGCGCTATATGGCAGTATTAGGAAACTCTGCTTCTTCATAGAATCGCTAGGATAAGGAAATGCTGTGCCCTGTTACCCTCACAGAGGAACACAGCTACCAAACAGAGCAAAACTGTGGTCATGCAGTCAGCATAGCACACAAGCAACTCCTCACCAGAGGTGCCGGTATTCTAGGGGCTTATTTCAGCCAACCCTGACCTCATGCAAACATGACCACACAGTAGCAAGGCTCAAAATATAGGTTGATACTAGCGCATGGCCGTGCGGACATGCAAACCTTTTATAGCTGTAGCAGACAAGGACCTTCCTGTTGGCCCAATAGGAGCTGCTACAGGACCTGAGCATGTGACCATTAGACCTCTAATGGGAGGTCGTCCCGTGGACATGCTCAGTATGGCAAAAGCGGGACTTAGTCCCAGAAAGACCTGCTTGCTGCTGAACATTGCTGGCTACAATGACAGAGCCTGGAAGGGTAGTAGTAACCAGTTGTCCAGTATCACTGGGACCAAGGTATCCACTGAGCAGGCTCCACTGCGGCTGGTGGAGAATGGGAGACTGCAGCAGACATGGTTCAAGATTCCCCCTGTGCAGCAGTGGGAACTCGACACCTAACAGTCACTTTTTATGCTGATATGCCTTTATATAGATGATATCGAAGATAATTAAAAAATGAAGATGCTTAGCATTGTTAATGTGCCATCACAAGTGCCCTCCTGTTCAGTAGTTACCATATCATATTGGGACACTTTCGCCCCTCAACTAGGAAAATATAAATAGGTGCCACGTTTCCTTCCTAACATAATGCAGGGCAAAAGTAAAATGTAAAACTTGGGCAGATGACAAAATGCTGTGTAAAGCTCATATAGCAGTTTAAATTTTCAGATTTTATATAGCCCTTAAAGAAAACCTGTCAGCTCTCATAACATTACTGTTTTAATGAATTTATCCTATGAAATTGTGAGAAAATAGACAACTTATTGTTACTAGTTGTAGATGTGTCACTACATACTCTTAAGGTACCTTCACACTAAACGACTTTGCAGCGATAACGATAGCGATCCGTGACGTTGCAGCGTCCTGGATAGCGATATCGTTGTGTTTGACACGCAGCAGCGATCTGGATCCTGCTGTGATATCGCTGGTCGTTGCTGAAAGTTCAGAACTTTATTTGGTCATCAGATCGGCGTGTATCGTCGTGTTTGACAGCCAAAGCAACGATGCCAGCGATGTTTTACAGTGGTAACCAGGGTAAATATTGGGTTACTAAGCGCAGGGCCGCGCTTAGTAACCCGATATTTACCCTGGTTACCATTGTAAATGTAAAAAAAACAAACAGTACATACTCACCTTCTGCTGTCTGTCACAGTCCCTCGCCATCTGCTTCCCGCACTGACTGTGAGCGCCGGCCGTAAAGTGAAAGAAGAGCACAGCAGTGACATCACCGCTGTGCTGTGCCTTACGGCCGGCACTCACAGTCAGTGCGGGAAGCAGATGGCGAGGGACTGTGACAGACAGCAGAAGGTGAGTATGTACTGTTTGTTTTTTTTTACATTTACAGTGGTAACCAGGGTAAACATCGGGTTACTAAGCGCGGCCCTGCGCTTAGTAACCCGATGTTTACCCTGGTTACCCGGGGAACTCAGCATCGTTGGTCACTGGAGAGCTGTCTGTGTGACAGCTCTCCAGCGACCACACAGCAACGCTGCAGCGATCGGCATCGTTGTCAATATCGCTGCAGCGTCATTTAGTGTGAAGGTACCTTTACTGTTTAATCAGTGCATTTGGTGTAAGACTGCTTAAAGATAAACACTCAGTTGATGACTCCCAGTTGTCAATGAATTAACAAATTGTTAAGCAGAATAAAGAAGGAACAGAGCAAACAGTTTTAAGATTTTCCAGAATTGTTATTTCATGTAGAATGTAAATATTTACTAATACACATCTGTCATAAGAGTTGATGGGTCATCCTTTAATTATCTCTCTAATTTACTTTATATTGATTTTATAACTATTCCTTTTACTGTATTATATTTAATATAGTCACAAATGGTTCCCAGCAGCTATGAAATTTGCAAAAAGAAAGAAGAAGAGGTTCTAGCTAAAATCAATAATACATTTTATTAACAAAAAAATACAACAAAGTACACAACAGGGTGGGAGCAAGGACTTCAAATAGGAGAAGGTGCAAAATGAATAAAACAATGGCGCTTATTGGTGTGACAGAGATTACGTCACAAAAGCAGATGGAGATAATGTAAACAGTTGTTTGATGGTCATGTATGGCGCATGGTGCATCTGTAGTGTACCTCTCGAATGTGAAAGGAACTTCTGGATCAGTGCACTATGGAACACATATGGAACACATGCGGGAAAACGTGACTCAGCACCTCTGGAAATCGGCAGGTGTGAATGCCCTAAATCACTCGCAGCCACTCAACATTACTTGGAAGTACAAGAGAGTTGGAATTTAAGGGGAATTCATGGGCACACTTCAAATTAGTTCATATTCCTGCTAGGGGAAGACAAGAGAGTGAGTGTGAATGGTCTGCTATTTTATATATATATAATATATATATATACTTGTTACTTTTCACCTTTTTTTCATTCTTTTTTCACATTTTGATCACTGTATATTCACTGTGGTTGATATATCCAGCATTGTAACTATTATCAGCATTTTTTATTAACATACACCTTGCTGTTCTTTTATTCTTTAATTTATTTAATCCCATATAGCCCTTTCACTTCACCAATTCCACTTAACCAGGAATACTGGTTAGGAACTTAGGAATATGAACAAATTTGAAGTTTGTTTATAAAATCCCATTAAATTCCCACTCTGTTGTACTCCCAAGTGGAGTTGAGCAGCTGCGAGTGGTTATGCACTTGCACATCTGCATCTGCCATGCCTCCTGACTTCTGGTGGTTCCGAAGTCATGTGTCCCGCATGCATTCCACATGATGTCCATAATGCACTGATCCAGAAGTCCCTTTTAGGGCTCATTTCCACTGGCGAGGAAAACGGACGAGTGCAATCCGATAAAAAATCGGATTGCACTTGGACCAATGTTATTCAATAGGTGTCTTTTCATTTGCGATTTTTTTCTCAGCCGAAATCGGACTGAGAAAAAAATCGCAGCATGCTGCGATTTGCTGCGAGTCTCGGACGAGACTTGCCAATGCAAGTCAATGGGTGCGAGAAAAAAATCGCACAGCACTCGCACCATGCGAGTTCTGTCCGATTTTTACGCACCGGTGTCTTTTGAAAAGCAGGTAATTCAGCGCGGTGTACAGTAAAATCACACTGACAGGTTAGAATAGAGTAGATATATACACATAGAATAGGTATATATACATATATATGTCAGTGAGTCACCTATATATGTATATTTATATTTAATGCAGCGCAAGATAGCATTAAAGCCGCTAATTCAATTACCGGCTTTTCATTTCTCCTTCCCAAACCCGACAGGATATGAGACATGGTTTACATACAGTAAACCATGTCATATCCCCCTTTTTTTTGCATATTCCACACTATTAATGTTAGTAGTGTGTATGTGCAAAATTTCGGCGCTGTAGCTATTAAATTTAAGGGTTAAATCGCGGAAAAAAATGGCGTGGGCTCCCGCGCAATTTTCTCCGCCAGAGTAGTAAAGCCAGTGACTGAGGGCAGATATTAATAGCCAGGAGAGGGTCCATGGTTATTGGCCCCCCTGGCTACAAACATCTGCCCCCAGCCACCCCAGAAAAGGCACATCTGGAAGATGCGCCTATTCTGGCACTTGGCCACTCTCTTCCCACTCCCGTGTAGTGGTGGGATATGGGGTAATGAAGGGTTAATGCCACCTTGCTATTGTAAGGTGACATTAAGCCAGGTTAATAATGGAGAGGCGTCAATTATGACACCTATCCATTATTAATCCAATTGTATGAAAGGGTTAAAAAAACACACACACATGATTAAAAAGTATTTTAATGAAATAAACACACAGGTTGTTTTAATATTGTATTGCTCTCTCAATCCATGTGATGACCCTCGCTTGGAAAAATAATAAACCAACAATATACATACCTTCAGATGACCTGTCACGTCCCACGAGGTAATCCATCTGAAGGGGTTAAAATATTTTACAAGCAGGAGCCCTGCTAATGCAGCTGTGCTTGTGCTGGTAAGCCCCGGGGAATGAAGGAAATGTAGGTCAATGACCTATAGTTACCTTCAGTCACGGTGATGCGCCCCCTGGTGGATGTCCTCATGAACAGCAGCCTGGGAACTTTTTCCCACGCTCGAGGTCATATGAGGACAACCAGCAGGGGGCGCATCACCGCGACTGAAGGTAACTATAGGTCATTGACCTACATTTCCTTCATTCCCCGGGGCTTACAAGCACGAGCACAGCTGCATTATAGCAGGGCTCCTGCTTGTAAAATATTTTAAATCCCTTCAGATGGATTACCTCGTGGGACGTGACAGGTCATCTGAAGGTATGTATATTGTTGGTTTATTATTTTTCCAAGCGAGGGTCATCACATGGATTGAGAGAGCAATAAAATATTAAAACAACCTGTGTGTTTATTTCATTAAAATACTTTTTAATCATGTGTGTGTGTTTTTTTAACCCTTTCATACAATTGGATTAATAATGGATAGGTGTCATAATTGACGCCTGTCCTTTATTAATCTGGCTTAATGTCACCTTACAATAGCAAGGTGGCATTAATCCCTCATTACCCCATATCCCACCGCTACACAGGAGTGGGAAGAGAGTGGCCAAGTGCCAGAATAGGCGCATCTTCCAGATGTGCCTTTTCTGGGGTGGCTGGGGCAGATGTTTTTAGCCACGGGGGGGGCCAATAACCATGGACCCTCTCCTGGCTATTAATATCTGCCCTCAGTCACTGGCTTTACTACTCTGGCGGAGAAAATTGTGCGGGAGCCCACGCCAATTTTTTCCGCGATTTAACCCTTAAATGTAATAGCTACAGCGCCGAAATTTTGCACATACACACTACTAACATTAGTAGTATGGAATATGCAAAAAAAAGGGGGATATGAGATGGTTTACTGTATGTAAACCATGTCTCATATCCTGTCGGGTTTAGGCAGGAGAAATGAAAAGCCGGCAATTGAATTAGCGGCTTTAATGTTATCTTGCGCTGCATTAAATATAAATATACATATATAGGTGTCTCACTGACTTATATATATGTATATATACCTATTCTATGTGTATATACAGTGCCTACAAGTAGTATTCAACCCCCTGCAGATTTAGCAGGTTTAATAAGATGCAAATAAGTTAGAGCCTTCAAACTTCAAACAAGAGCAGGATTTATTAACAGATGCATAAATCTTACAAACCAAAAAGTTTTGTTGCTCAGTTAAATTTTTATAAATTTTAAACATAAAAGTGTGGGTCAATTATTATTCAACCCCTAGGTTTAATATTTTGTGGAATAACCTTTGTTTGCAATTACAGCTAATAATCGTCTTTTATAAGACCTGATCAGGCTGGCACAGGTCTCTGGAGTTATCTTGGCCCACTCCTCCATGCAGATCTTCTCCAAGTTATCTAGGTTCTTTGGGTGTCTCATGTGGACTTTAATCTTGAGCTCCTTCCACAAGTTTTCAATTGGGTTAAGGTCAGGAGACTGACTAGGCCACTGCAACACCTTGATTTTTTGCCTCTTGAACCAGGCCTTGGTTTTCTTGGCTGTGTGCTTTGGGTTGTTGAATTGTTGGAAGATGAAATGACGACCCATCTTAAGATCCTTGATGGAGGAGCGGAGGTTCTTGGCCAAAATCTCCAGGTAGGCCGTGCTATCCATCTTCCCATGGATGCGGACCAGATGGCCAGGCCCCTTGGCTGAGAAACAGCCCCACAGCATGATGCTGCCACCACCATGCTTGACTGTAGGGATGGTATTCTTGGGGTCATATGCAGTGCCATCCAGTCTCCAAACGTCAAGTGTGTGGTTGGCACCAAAGATCTCGATCTTGGTCTCATCAGACCAGAGAACCTTGAACCAGTCAGTCTCAGAGTCCTCCAAGTAATCATGAGCAAACTGTAGATGAGCCTTGACATGACGCTTTGAAAGTAAAGGTACCTTACGGGCTCGCCTGGAACGGAGACCATTGCGGTGGAGTACGTTACTTATGGTATTGACTGAAACCAATGTTCCCACTGCCATGAGATCTTCCCGGAGCTCCTTCCTTGTTGTCCTTGGGTTAGCCTTGACTCTTCGGACAAGCCTGGCCTCGGCACGGGAGGAAACTTTCAAAGTCTGTCCAGGCCGTGGAAGGCTAACAGTAGTTCCATAAGCCTTCCACTTCCAGATGATGCTCCCAACAGTGGAGACAGGTAGGCCCAACTCCTTGGAAAGGGTTTTGTACCCCTTGCCAGCCTTGTGACCCTCCACGATCTTGTCTCTGATGGCCTTGGAATGCTTCTTTGTCTTTCCCATGTTGACCATGTATGAGTGCTGTTCACAAGTTTGGGGAGGGTCTTAAATAGTCAGAAAAGGCTGGAAAAAGAGATAATTAATCCAAACATGTGAAGCTCATTGTTCTTTGTGCCTGAACTACTTCTTAATACTTTAGGGGAACCAAACAGAATTCTGGTGGGTTGAGGGGTTGAATAATAAATGACCCTCTGAAAAGACTTTTCACAATTTTAAAAAAAAATAAACAAAGAAATAACATTCTTTTTTGCTGCAGTGCATTTCACACTTCCAGGCTGATCTACAGTCCAAATGTCACAATGCCAAGTTAATTCCAACTGTGTAAACCTGCTAAATCTGCAGGGGGTTGAATACTACTTGTAGGCACTGTATCTACTCTATTCTAACCTGTCAGTGTGATTTTACTGTACACAGTACTGATTTGCCGGCTTTTCAAAGGACACCGGTGCGTAAAAATCGGACAGCAATACGGATGTCATACGGATGTTGCGATTAAAAAATCGCATGACACTCGCATGACACTCGCATGACAATCGCACGATTTTCCTCCGTTTTTTCGGTCCGTTAATCAGACCGTTTTGTCTCTCGCATGTGGAAATGAGCCCTTACACTCGAGGTATGTTACAGATGTGTCATGCGAAGTACATGACCATCAAATAGCTGCTTACTTTATCTTTACCTGCTTTTTGGGCCATAATCTCCGTCACACCAAGCGTCATGGATTTATTTTAACTTTCCATCTTATAACATATCACCATTTCTTATTGGACCTTACACACTATATAATATACTGCTCCCCTGCACTTAGACACTCCCCTGGAAAAGTGAAAGCGAAACTGCAGATGTCTGAAGTAATGTACTAAACACATTGGTATTCAGTTTTTCTTGCAATCATTTACGGTTCCTGAGTAACATGACATCTTCCTTGGCTCGCTATATAGTATTTAAATCCATGTTTTGTCATCAGGATTCATCTATTTATACCTCTATTTGTATGAGCTTTTGTCTAGCTTATTTATGATGATGGCTTTATTTGTGTAAATGACCTCATGATCTTGGCACTAAGCACTTTAGTAATAATATTTATGGGGTGTTTCCATATATGCTTGCCATAGTATCTACCTATATTGTGCTCTCCCTATTTATATAAAATAAATAGATATCTAATGATCTGTCATTTAGGGACCTAAGAGAGCTCAGTTTACTTTTTGCACCTCCTTCCTTTATAGGTCCTTGTTCCCACCCTGTTGTGTACTTTGTTGTATTTCTTTTTCTGTTAATAAAATGTATTATTGATTTTAGTTAGAACCTCCTCTTGTTTAGTGTGGCAAATTTTATAGCTGCTGGGAATCATTCGTGACTATATTCTATGTGAAGTGTCTAATACCTTATATCCTTTCGTTTCTTGGGACATGTGATTAATTATGTTTGCTGTTTCCAAACAGATTGGCCCACTCTCACCATTTATAATGGATCTAAAAGCCAAAATTACTTCCTGGCAAATTAAAGCTACAGATCTTCTTAAACAGGGGACCCCCAGTGTCACTCACGAAAACTCTACCAATAGTAAAGATTTAATCTGCCAATACAAAAATGCCCTCTTTAGAAAAAACAAAATGTGGTGGAACAAAAGATCTCTAGAAAACTATTGTGCTAGAAAAATAATTCCACGGGGCCTACGCATCAGGTCTTCCCTTATTTTGAACTAGAAGATGACATGCTGACAGAGAAATTGATGTCAGCTGCTGCAATATGTTCCTTGGATTTTCCTATAAATTCTTATTGATTCTTATTGAAAAAAACACAATTTCTCTTAAAGAAAATGCCAATGAAATAGATGCATGGGAGAAATTATTGCATAACGAGATGTAACGGGATACTCTGCTGAAGATTTTAATCGACATTAATAAAGATGTGGATGAATAGGATAATGAGATCTGTCAAACTAAATTGAAAAAATATCAAAGAGATACTACTGATTATGAAAACAACAAGATTTTTTGTTGGCAATACAAGAATTCAATAAAAGCCAGAAACCACAAAACCTTAGTCATGCATCTGAAAATTCACATCAACCACATACGGAGGACTAGTCATCTTCTAGTGAGACAGAGGGAACTGGTAACAGCTCTTTCAGTACAATAAATGGCAATAAACAAATACAGAGATATTCTGACATTTTTTCTTAAGTAAATGGAACCAAAAAAGTGATGATAGTCTAAGGGTATTTAATCTATCTACACATACGTTAACTGACGTTCAACTCTGGATACTTGAGAGAGGTCTTACTTTTTACCCCTCATCCTATTTAGATCTGTTCACAATGGTAAGAGATGTACACTTTGTTAGCAGATTGCACTAAATAAAAAATAAATAAAGTGCAATCGCAACCCGGCGTCCACCATGCAGAGATGAACTCTTCTGCTAGTGTGAACAATGACGGAACTAAACAGCAAGCGTTACCTTGAACACATAGAGGTAAAGCCACTCAGTTTGAACAAAACACTGAGTACCAAGCTCAGTTACTTCACCGAGAGGTACGGCAAAAGTATGCAAAGTGCAATACCCTGTTAACGTCACAGGGATACTAGCTCGTGAATTGGGCTAAGCTCTGCAACTAAACGGTGCTAGCCACACACATGAATGAAGCAGATGCAGTGCCAAGAGAGAGAACTCTTTGACGCTAGGTACAATACTTTCACCGAGAAGTATAGCTTAAGGGTTGTGCTTGCTCTGTAACTGAACTCTGCCAATCACACACATGAACGAAACAGATGCAAAGCCAAGTTACCCAGTCCTGACACTACTGAACCTGTGCCTGACCTGCACCCTAAGCATGTAGCAGACTAGAGACTCAGGCGTTGAGCCAAGAGTAGGAAACCGCATCTGTGTGCAACTAGCCTGCCAACTTGTACAGTCTCAGAGCAAAGACACACACAGCAGCATGCAGAATGGTAGAGTAGCCACACACACCAAACATAAATTACACTAGCGTGCCCGCGTGCAACGCTGAGAGCCTATTATCTGCCAAATACTCATGCCCAGTCTGCCGAGACATCACCCAAGGGCCATGCTCATTAAGGTGGCCTCTGGACTTAGACTTCAGAGCACAAGGCTGCACCCGCATATCACTAGTTACCATAGACTTGACTGGAGAGCCAGCAGGAACCAAACATATACCACAAGCCTGAGCAAGACGTTGGTGCTGACGTCTGTGCTGAGCAACACTTGCAGTGGCCGGACCTCAAGGGGAGACCTCAGAAGCAGATATTGCTTGGGATCTATCTTTCACAGCGGGAGAATCCCGACACCTAACACTCTTATTTGCTAGGAAGCTAATTTTTTAAAAATTGCACCACAAGACCAACTATGATGACCTTTTTTCAACCAACGAGGAAAGTGAGGCACTTCAGATACATGAATCTCTGGATGAGGAGAATTAAACTTCCAAGGTTAGTAGTTTTCCAAAGGGCCTCTTTTAAAAATCTAAAAAGTTCCCCTTACTTAGCGTTTGTCCGGTGGTTGAGGGTTTTACAAAATTAGTAACGGCTAACATTCAATTTTTCCCTCCCAGCCCTTCATGGAATAATAATCTCTCTAAATAGAAAGGGTGGACTTGGTTGAGTTACAGCCATTACCTGATGCTGTTTTTAAGACTACGGATAAAGGGGGTAATTTTGTCATATGGCCGACCCATTTATGTGAAAAACAGGCACATCAGCATCTTAATGTTCCACAGTGTTATAGGAAGTTACCATCCAATCCCTTTTCTGCCTTTCAGGAGGAACTGGTTGCGCTTCTGGAGAAAGCCTTAGAGAAAGGCATGATTTTAAAAAAAATGCTGTATGCCATAAGAAACATTTATCCAAGGCTACCTACACTGTACCTCATACCCAAACTACACAAAAACTCTATAAACACTCCTCATAGGTCTATAGTTGCAATAAATGGAGGGCTATGTGAAGTTATTTCTAATGTAATAGATTTCTATCTTAAGCCCTTGGTGTACATATATACCTTGCCCTCTTTTATCCATGATACCATAAGTTCCCTTGAAGAGACTGGATCATTTATACCTCCAGGATCACGCTATTATGGTAACAACCATAGTAGAGGCCCTTTACACATCCATCAGGCATGAGGATGGCTTAAGAGAGGCAGCGGTGGTATCTTGGATACAGTAACCTTGACCCGGAATTGGTTTAATTGCTTATGGTCCTCCTGGAATATGTCTTCACAACAAAATCTTCATGAGTTATTTACAAGTTTATGATCACTTATAAAATGTGTTCAAAGTGCTGCCCATTGTGTTGGATTGTCAATGCAACCCTCTTCTCCCACTCTTGACACACTGATATCAACACCACAGAAGAAATGCTAGCACAGGCTTCCAGTATCGATTGTTTCAGATGTTGCACATCCCTTATCTTCACAGCAGATAATTGCCTTCAGATTACCCCAAAGATAAAAGACTAATGGTGTCAGATTGGGAGACCTTGATGGCCATTCAACTGGCCCATGACGACCAATTCACTTTCCAGGAAACTGTTCAGTTATGCACTGAAGATGGCACGATCCCTGAGTTTTTCCAGCAAGTTTTTACCACCACGTTATGGGTGTCTGATCCGAGCATTCCTACATGAACAGTTTCCTGGAAAGTGGATTGGTCATCGTGGGCCATTTGAATAGCCTAAGGGTCTCCCGATCTGCCCCCTTAGACTTTTTTGTTTGGGGTCATCTGAAGGCAATTATCTATGCTGTGAAGATACGAGATGTGAAGCATCTAAAACAATAGATATTGGAAGCCTGTCCCAGTTTTTCTTCTGCGGTGTTGCTATCAGTGTGTCAAGAGTGGCAGAAGAGGGTTAAATTGACAATCCAACACAATGGGCAGCACTTTGAAAACATTTGATAAGTGGTCATAAACTTGTAAATAACTCATGAAAGAATAAAGTTACATTTAAACCAAGCACACCACTGTTTTTCTTGTGAAATTTTCAATAAGTTTGATATGTCACATGACCCTCTTCCCATTGAAAAAAATAAAGTTGGATCCAAAATGGCCCTCTTCAAAATGGCCACAATGGTCACCACCCATATTGAAAAGTTTTCCCCCTCCCATATGCTAATGTGCCACAAGCAGAAAGTTGATATCACCAACCATTCCAATTTAATTTTGGTGTATCCATATAAATGGCCCACCTTGTACTTGCAGATACAAAGTACTGCTATAGGGGCTGCTTGTGCGCCCACCTATGCTAACCTTTTTTGGGGAGAATGGGAGAAGGACATATTCCAGGAAGAGGCAATTTCTGGGATCAATCTTGTGCAGGTGTGGATGCCCTACATTGAAGATGTGTAGCTTGTTTGGGAGGGGTTGACTGAAGGCTTGGAAACATTGATGACTGTCCTTAACCCCTTCCCGACATTTGACGTACTATCCCGTCGAGGTGGGGTGGGCCCGTATGACCGCCGACGGGATAGTACGTCATAGCCGATCGGCCGCGCTCACGGGGGGCTGCATATCGCAGCTGACATCCGGCACTATGTGCCAGGAGCGGTCACGGACCGCCCCCGGCACATTAACCCCCGGCACACCGCGATCAAACATGATCGCGATGTGCCGGCGATGCAGGGAAGCATCGCGCAGGGAGAGGGCTCCCTGCGGGCTTCCCTGAGCCCCCCGCAGCAACGCGATGTGATCGCGTTGCTGCGAGGGTCTTACCTCCCTCCCTGCCTGCTCCAGACCCGGATCCAAGATGGCCGCGGATCCGGGTCCTGCAGGGAGGGAGGTGGCTTCACAGACGCCTGCTCAGAGCAGGCACTGTGAAGCAGCCTGCACTTCTCTCAGATCGGTGATCTGTCAGAGTGCTATGCAAACTGGCAGATCACCGATCTGTATTGTCCCCCCCTGGGGCAAAGTAAAAAAGTAAAAAAAAAAATTTCCAAATGTGTAAAAAAAAATAAAAAAAAATATTCCAAAATAATGAAAAAAAAAAAAAAATATTATTCCCATAAATACATTTCTTTATCTAAATTAAAAAAAAAAACAATAAAAGTACACATATTTAGTATCGCCACGTCCGTAACGACCCAACCTATAAAACTGCCACACTAGTTAACCCCTTCAGTAAACACCGTAAGAAAAAAAAAAAAAAAACGAGGCAAAAAACAACGCTTTATTACCATACCGCCGAACAAAAAGTGGAATAACACGCGATCAAAAAGACTGATATAAATATCCATGGTACCGCTGAAAACGTCATCTTGTCCCGCAAAAAACAAGCCACCATACAGCATCATCAGCAAAAAAATAAAAAAGTTATAGTCCTGAGAATAAAGCGATACCAAAATAATTATTTTTTCTATAAAATAGTTTTTATCGTATAAAAGCGCCAAAACATAAAAAAAATGATATAAATGAGATATCACTGTAATCATACTGACCCGACGAATAAAACTGCTTTATCAATTTTACCAAACCCGGAACGGTATAAACGCCTCTCCCAAAAGAAATTCATGAATAGCAGGTTTTTGGTCATTCTGCCTCACAAAAATCGGAATAAAAAGCGATCAAAAACGGTCACGTGTCCGAAAATGTTACCAATAAAAACGTCAACTCGTCCCGCAAAAAACAAGACCTCACATGACTCTGTGGAGCAAATGTGGAAAAATTATAGGTCTCAAAATGTGGAGACGCAAAAACTTTTTTGCTATAAAAAGCGTCGCTGGTTTCACACTTGCGTTTTTGTCTGCAGCGTTTTTTGCACAAAAAAACGCATGCGTTTTTTTCCTATATTTAACATTGAAAACGCATGCGGTTTTTTTGTACGCGTTTGGTCGCGTTTTCAAACGCATGCGGGTTTTTTCTGCATGCGTTCATTTTCAGAAATACAACCTGCAGTATTTTCTTGCATTTTTAAGCACATGCGTTTGTTTGCGTTAAAAATGCATGCATTTTTATCGAAAAAAACAGAAAACACACTGAAAAGCCACCCACCACCATCAAGGTGATAAAGGGATCCAAACCCTAACCCTAACTCTACCCCTAACCTCACCCCTAACCGTTTAATGAACATTTTCTGAGTCATAGTGCCACGTATTTCAGTGCCACGTATTTCAGTGCCACGTATTTCAGTGCCATGTATTTCAGTGCCACGTATCACGTATTTCAGTGCCACGTGTTTCAGTGCCACGTATTTCAGTGCCACGTATCACGTATTTCAGTGCCACATATTTTAGTACCACGTATTTCAGTTGCACGTATTTCAGTGCCACGTATTTCAGTGCCACGTATTTCAGTGCCACGTATCACGTATTTCAGTGCCACGTGTTTCAGTGCCACGTATTTAAGTGCCACGTATCACATATTTCAGTGCCACGTATTTCAGTGCCATGTATTTCAGTGCCACGTATTTCAGTGCCACGTATTTCAGTGCCACGTATTTAAGTGCCACATATCACATATTTCAGTGCCACTTATTTAAGTGCCACGTATTTCAGTGCCACGTATTTCAGTGCCACGTATTTCAGTGCCACGTATTTCAGTGCCACGTATTTCAGTGCCACGTGTTTCAGTGCCACGTATCACGTATTTCAGTGCCACGTATTTCAGTGCCACGCATTTCAGTGCCACGTATTTCAGTGCCACGTATTTAAGTGCCACATATCACATATTTCAGTGCCACTTATTTAAGTGCCACGTATTTCAGTGCCACGTATTTCAGTGCCACGTATTTCAGTGCCACGTATTTCAGTGCCACGTATTTAAGTGCCACATATCACATATTTCAGTGCCACTTATTTAAGTGCCACGTATTTCAGTGCCACGTATTTCAGTGCCACGTGTTTCAGTGCCACGTATTTCAGTGCCACGTGTTTCAGTGCCACGTATTTAAGTGCCACGTATCACGTATTTCAGTGCCACGTATTTCAGTGCCACGTATTTCAGTGCCACGTATTTCAGTGCCACGTATTTCAGTCACGTTTAGGGTTAGGGTTAGGGGTAGGGTTAGGGTTAGGGCTAGGGTTGGAGGTAAAGTTAGGGTTGGGGCTAAAGTTAGGGTTGGGGCTAAAGTTAGGGTTAGGGTTTGGATTACATTTACGTTTGGATTAGGGTTGGGATTAGAATTATGGGTGTGTCAGGGCTAGGGGTGTGGTTAGGGTTACCGTTGGGATTAGGGTTAGGGGTGTGTTTGGGTTAGGGTTTCAGGTAGAATTGGGGGGTTTCCACTGTCCAGGCACATCAGGGGCTCTCCAAGCGCGACATGGCGTCCAATCTCAATTCCAGCCAATTCTGCGTTGAAAAAGTAAAACAGTGCTCCTTCCCTTCCGAGCTCTCCCGTGCGCCCAAAAAGGGGTTTACCCCAACATATGTGTTATCAGCGTACTCGGGACAAATTGAACAACAACTTCTGGGGTCCAAGTTCTCTTGTTATCCTTAGGAAAATAAAAATTTGGGGGGCTAAAAATCATTTTTGTGGGAAAAAAAAGATGTTTTATTTTCACGGCTCTGCATTATAAACTGTAGTGAAACACTTGGGGGTTCAAAGTTCTCACAACACATCTAGATAAGTTCCTTGGGAGGTCTAGTTTCCAATATGGGGTCACTTGTGGGGGGTTTGTACTGTTTGGGTACATCAGGGGCTCTGCAAATGCAACGTGACGCCTGCAGACCAATCCATGTAAGGCTGCATTCCAAATGGCGCTCCTTCCCTTCCGAGCTCTGTCATGCGCCCAAACAGTGGTTCCCCCCGACATATGGGGTATCAGCGTACTCAGGACAAATTGGACAACAACTTTTGGGGTCTAATTTATCCTGTTACCCTTGTGAAAATACAAAACTGGGGGCTAAAAAATCATTTTTGTGAAAAAAAAAAAAGAATTTTTATTTTCACGGCTTTGCGCTATAAACTTTAGTGAAACACTTGGGGGTTCAAAGTTCTCAAAACACATCTAGATAAGTTCCTTGGGAGGTCTAGTTTCCAATATGGGGTCACTTGTGGGGGGTTTGTGCTGTTTGGGTACATCAGGGGCTCTGCAAATGCAACGTGACGGCTGCTGACCAATCCATTTAAGTCTGCATTCCAAATGGCGCTCCTTCCCTTCCGAGCTCTGTCATGCGCCCAAACAGTGGTTCCCCCCCACATATGGGGTATCAGCATACTCAGGACAAATTGGAAAACAAATTTTGGGGTCCAATTTATTCTGTTACCCTTGTAAAAATACAAAGCTGGGGGCTAAAAAATCATTTTTGAGAAAAAAAAAAAAATTATTTTCACGGCTCTGCGTTATAATCTGTAGTGAAACACTTGGGGGTTCAAAGCTCTCAAAACACATCTAGATAAGTTCCTTAGGGGGTCTACTTTCCAAAATGGTGTCACTTGTAGGGAGTTTCAATGTTTAGGCACATCAAGGGCTCTCCAAACGCAACATGGCGTCCCATCTCAATTCCAGTCAATTTTGCATTGAAAAGTCAAATGGCGCTCCTTCCCTTCCAAGCTCTGCCATGCGCCCAAACAATGGTTTACACCCACATATGGGGTATCAGCATACTCAGGATAAATTGCACAACATTTTTTGGGGTCCAATTTCTTCTCTTACCCTTGGGAAAATAAAAAATTGGGGGCAAAAATATCATTTTTGTGAAAAAATATGATTTTTTATTTTTACGGCTCTGCATTATAAACTTCTGTGAAGCACTTGGTGGGTCAAAGTGCTCACCACACATCTAGATAAGTTCCTTAGGGGGTCTACTTTCCAAAATGGTGTCACTTGTAGGGAGTTTCAATGTTTAGGCACATCAGGGGCTCTCCAAACACAACATGGCGTCCCATCTCAATTCCAGTCAATTTTGCATTGAAAAGTCAAATGGCGCTCCTTCCCTTCCAAGCTCTGCCATGCGCCCAAACAATGGTTTACACCCACATATGGGGTATCAGCGTACTCAGGACAAATTGCACAACATTTTTTGGGGTCCAATTTCTTCTCTTACCCTTGGGAAAATAAAAAATTGGGGGCAAAAAGATCATTTTTGTGAAAAAATATGATTTTTTATTTTTACGGCTCTGCATTATAAACTTCTGTGAAGCACTTGGTGGGTCAAAGTGCTCACCACACATCTAGATAAGTTCCTTAGGGGGTCTACTTTCCAAAATGGTGTCACTTGTAGGGAGTTTCAATGTTTAGGCACATCAGGGGCTCTCCAAACGCAACATGGCGTCCCATCTCAATTCCAGTCAATTTTGCATTGAAAAGTCAAATGGCGCTCCTTCCCTTCCAAGCTCTGCCATGCGCCCAAACAATGGTTTACACCCACATATGGGGTATCAGCGTACTCAGGACAAATTGCACAACATTTTTTGGGGTCCAATTTCTTCTCTTACCCTTGGGAAAATAAAAAATTGGGGGCGAAAAGATCATTTTTGTGAAAAAATATGATTTTTTATTTTTACGGCTCTGCATTATAAACTTCTGTGAAGCACTTGGTGGGTCAAAGTGCTCACCACACATCTAGATAAGTTCCTTAGGGGGTCTACTTTCCAAAATGGTGTCACTTGTAGGGAGTTTCAATGTTTAGGCACATCAGGGGCTCTCCAAACGCAACATGGCGTCCCATCTCAATTCCAGTCAATTTTGCATTGAAAAGTCAAATGGCGCTCCTTCCCTTCCAAGCTCTGCCATGCGCCCAAACAATGGTTTACACCCACATATGGGGTATCAGCGTACTCAGGACAAATTGCACAACATTTTTTGGGGTCCAATTTCTTCTCTTACCCTTGGGAAAATAAAAAATTGGGGGCGAAAAGATCATTTTTGTGAAAAAATATGATTTTTTATTTTTACGGCTCTGCATTATAAACTTCTGTGAAGCACTTGGTGGGTCAAAGTGCTCACCACACATCTAGATAAGTTCCTTAGGGGGTCTACTTTCCAAAATGGTGTCACTTGTAGGGAGTTTCAATGTTTAGGCACATCAGGGGCTCTCCAAACGCAACATGGCGTCCCATCTCAATTCCAGTCAATTTTGCATTGAAAAGTCAAATGGCGCTCCTTCCCTTCCAAGCTCTGCCATGCGCCCAAACAATGGTTTACACCCACATATGGGGTATCAGTGTACTCAGGACAAATTGCACAACATTTTTTGGGGTCCAATTTCTTCTCTTACCCTTGGGAAAATAAAAAATTGGGGGCGAAAAGATCATTTTTGTGAAAAAATATGATTTTTTATTTTTACGGCTCTGCATTATAAACTTCTGTGAAGCACTTGGTGGGTCAAAGTGCTCACCACACATCTAGATAAGTTCCTTAGGGGGTCTACTTTCCAAAATGGTGTCACTTGTAGGGAGTTTCAATGTTTAGGCACATCAGGGGCTCTCCAAACGCAACATGGCGTCCCATCTCAATTCCAGTCAATTTTGCATTGAAAAGTCAAATGGCGCTCCTTCCCTTCCAAGCTCTGCCATGCGCCTAAACAATGGTTTACATCCACATATGGGGTATCATCATACTCAGGACAAATTGTACAACAACTTTGGGGGTCCATTTTCTCCTGTTACCCTTGGTAAAATAAAACAAATTGGAGCTGAAATAAATTTTGTGTGAAAAAAAGTTAAATGTTCATTTTTATTTAAACATTCCAAAAATTCCTGTGAAACACCTGAAGGGTTAATAAACTCCTTGAATGTGGTTTTGAGCACCTTGAGGGGTGCAGTTTTTAGAATGGTGTCACACTTGAGTATTTTCTATCATATAGACCCCTCAAAATGACTTCAAATGAGATGTGGTCCCTAAAAAAAAATGGTGTTGTAAAAATGAGAAATTGCTGGTCAATTTTAACCCTTATAACTCCGTCACAAAAAAAAATTTTGGTTCCAAAATTGTACTGATGTAAAGTAGACATGTGGGAAATGTTACTTATTAAGTATTTTGCATGACATATGTCTGTGATTTAAGGGCACAAAAATTCAAAGTTGGAAAATTGCAAAATTTTCAAAATTTTCGCCAAATTTCCATTTTTTTCACAAATAAACGCAAGTTATATCGAATAAATTTTACCTTTAACATGAAGTACAATATGTCACGAGAAAACAATGTCAGAATCGCCAAGATCCGTCAAAGCGTTCCAGAGTTATAGCCTCATAAAGGGACAGTGGTCAGAATTGTAAAAATTGGCCCGGTCATTAACGTGCAAACCACCCTTGGGGGTGAAGGGGTTAAAAAAAATGTTTAAGCATAAAATTGACTTATAAATACAGGAGTGATTTTGACTTTTTGGATCTGAAAATCGCTGTCTTAAAAGATGGACAAATTTATAACTAATATTTATATTAAGCCTACAGCCATGAACTCCCATCTCCACGCATTGTCTTCACACACTACCTTCACAATTAGGGGAATTCCTTTCGAACAGTTTCTAATAGCCAAAAGAATGTGGACAAATATTGAGGCCTATGACATTCAAGCCATTAATTTGGTACATCATGTCAATGACAGAGGTTATAGTCATCGATAAATTAAACAGGGATATATGAGATTCATGAAAACACCCAGAGAAAAGTTGTTTTATGAGAACAGTAATACAAAAGGTCGAATGATGACTATCAAGTACGATTTTTATTGACATTCAACAATCAATGGGACCAACAATCCTTGATTATGAATAAGCATTGGGGAGTTCTCTTTACAGATCCAACACTATCAATAATACTTCCTTCAGCACCCTCAATGTTAGAAAGAGGTTGCAAGAACCTTAAGAACATTTTAGTCCATGGCTTCTATGACACTGTCCATAAAAATCAGAAATCAACTAGTGATTCAGGTGTTAAAGGAAACTTGTCACCCCCTGGTGTTTTTAAGTAAAAGAGCCACCTTCAGCAGCACTAAGGCTGCATTCTGTGAAGGTGGCTCTTATGTTTCTGATCCCTAGTAACACTGAGATATTGACTTTTATAAATTGCGCATCATACCTGTATTGAGTCCCAGAGGTATAGTGTCTCCCCCTGTTTTAGCCGCCTCCCAGCCATCCATCATCCAGCATCTGTGCGCCACCTCCTGTGTTGCTGTTACATGCCCGACTCCTGCCCCCATCTCCCTTCTCCTCTTTCTCTTTCCTCCCTTGGCAGCATCTGATGAGCTGACCTGCCAGTGAACTGCTTGAAGTTGGAGAGCAAATTGATTTTTACCTATATGAACTTGCTCCTCAGAGTCTGTATTTTTGTTTGTTTAATGTCATTTTCTGCTAATTTGTCCTAGTGTTCAGTATTTTTGTTTGTTTAATGTCATTTTCTGCTAATTTGTCCTAGTGTTTATCATTAGTAATCATTCTGTGTAATCACTATATTTATACTTTTTTGATTATTCTGAAATATATTCCAAAATTACAATCTCTGTTTAACATTTTCTTTTCACTCACACTTTAACAACTTATTTTAAAATAGTATTGTCAAAACAATACATCAAACAGCCCTCTGTAGAAGATTCATCTCTTTTTAGCTATCACTGATTCATGTCTGCCCCCTTACCAGCTAACATTATTGGACAGCATGCTAATTTTTAGCTGTCAACACACGGATGGAGTATGTTTCTTTTAGAAAAACTGCAAGACTTGTGAAAAAGCACACAGAACACAATAATCGCTGATGCATGCTTAACAATGCGCTTATCCATCATGTTATTAGAACAGCTGCAATAAAAAGAAAGATTAAAGTACTGCAATTTCTTGTATGCATATTTACTGCTTGAGTTTTTAGTTTTCACATGTGTCAGATTTTTTTTTAACTATTACAGTTCATGTTTCCCTGGCCTAACATTATACACAACAAAACACTTACTCCTTCATGCTTTTATGTGTAAGCTCTGTCATCATTGTGGTCAGTTTGTCACAGAAATGTCAAATCAAGAGCATTTAAGAGTTTTTCAAAAAGTCAGCCCTTCTTAAAAATGCACATAAAATGTCACACACTGAAAAAACTAAGACTGACTATGCTTTCCTGACTCTAAATCCTTTTTTTCAGTCATCTACCACTCGATGCTTACTGAAAGCTAGGTTTCCACCAAAATTTCCCCATAAACTGTATAATAGACATATAACAATATACTTTCACTTGATTTTAAAATGTTTAAAAATGTTCTAAAGATAAAAAATAGGTACAAATATAAATACAAAATGATGAGACTAAATGATTGTCAAATACTCTATATACAAGGATGGAGGAGATAATATGTAAATCCAGTGTCTATTATTGCTACAAGTGAAATGTATTGGATGATTACGTATTAGATGTTTGTCAATTATGACATTACCCAACAGGTTTTGCTCACTTCTCTGAGCCAGCAATGTTTTTACACTGATGGCATTGATTTCTTTGCCCACAGCCACATTGGGTTGCTGTATCAAGTTACATATTTAATAAGTTTGTTTTTGGGGTCCATTCAAAGAAGAATCGTTTCTAACATTCCTGCCTACAAAATGAAGGTGGATCTTAATTTAGCATTTGATCCTAACAGTGACCTTGACCTCGATTTTATCTATTTTGCTCTTGTATGGCTCTATGAAATTAGTTACTTGTCACTCATGTTCTTTCTTTGGATTTTCACTCTTCATTCTGGCATCCTACACGCTTTTAGCAAAATTTTTTTTTTTTCAGAGAATATCCCACGGACTGTTGTATAGGAAAAGGCCACACAAAATATAATGATGAAACATTGCAGAAATTAAACCTAGTTGCACCAGTTTATATTGGCTTCATTAAAAGAAATGTATTTACCTTTGACCATGAGTCAATCCATGGGGGAATCAAACTTTGGTTCCTCTCTTTCAGTAAGTAATTGTCAGATGTGCAAAATCACAGAGGCGGAAACCGTGCAAAATCACAGAGGCGGAAACAAACCATTGGTGCCACCTGTGCAGCCGCACAGAGGCAAAGAGGTATAGCGACACTTACAGCTCCAAAGCAGAAAGCAGCTTCTGTCACATACATAAACAGAATCCTGTATACTGTTCTTGCACAGGGGCCCCTTCTGTCTGTGTCCATCACTGAAACTGAAGACGTGCTAATGAATAGGTCACTATGATGCTATGTTTTTCAGTTCCTGTGGTAGTTAGAAGTTATTTATACCCAACAAAAAACAGACCTAAAAATTAGCTTTTATTCTGTGCCTCTGAAAAAATCTCTAATCATTAAAAAGCACACATCTTGAGTGGATCAGACATGGGTGTTAAGAAACCAGGTAAAAAATAGTGAAGAAAGTCTAGGGGATCAAATGTTTACTCCGTTTCCCTACATAGCAGCGGAGGTTGGCACCCTACTGTAAAAACATATTGGTGCCCCGCTCAATGTAGGCTAACCTTGTCTGAACCTAAAGGAAATCCCTCATCAAGCCATCACCAACACCAATAAAGTGCTTAAGTGCTTTGCAATAATGAAACTAACTGTAAATATATTATGTAGGTGACCAGATTATACAGTACATAAACAGAAATTGCTCACTATTTCAAAGCAGGATGGATGTATACAGAAAATGTCTATGTTGACTGGCTGTAGTATCTTAATAAATATCTTTATAGATACTGTCATTTTTAGCAAGTAAAGAAACACCTCCAAACATATATAATTCCAATCCACCAAAAAGTCATAATCCCAAACATCTGAAGAGAATACAGATAACCACCAAATTAGGTGTTCATCCATCAATATTTTTAGGCAAATGAATATAAATGTGACATCCAGTAATTGGCTAGGGACACATCATCCCACAATATCACCAAAGCCAAATATATGTGTCCCTCTCAGTGAGCATAACAGACAGGTTCAATAGCAGATATTAGGAGTTATAATAAACTCCTTACATACAGTACAGACCAAAAGTTTGGACACACCTTCTCATGTAAAGATTTTTCAGTATTTTCATGACTATGGAAATTGTACATTTATACTGAAGGCATCAAAACTATGAATTAACACATGTGGAATTATATTCTTAACAAAAAAGTGTGAAACAACTGAAAATATGTCTTATATTCTAGGTTCTTCTTTTGCTTTGATGACTGCTTTGCACACTCTTGGCATTTTCTTGATGAGCTTCAAGAGTTAGTCACCGGAAATGGTTTTCACTTCACAGGTGTGCCCTGTCAGGTTTAATAAGTGAGATTTCTTGCCTTATAAATGGTGTTGGGACCATCAGTTGTGTTGTGCAGAAGTGTGGTGGATACACAGCTGATAGTCCTACTAAATAGACTGTGTAAGGCTGCTGTAGCATCGTGCGCAGTGAAGAAGCAGTGACCCACAAATTCAAACACAAAAGTCTCTTTTAATGTGTTTCTTCACAGCATTAAAGTCCAATTCACATAAATGCATATAACTTCAGTGGATATTATCAGTGACCAGTTTACACCGGTTCAAAGCAATACATATCACATGGCTTTAGATTTGCAGTCCCTAAACAGGTCAGACTTCCCTTGTCCAGATTCCCTGGGTGACCACATGCCATCTCACAGTCTCTATACGTCTCCATACACACAGCCTCATATGTTGCAGACACTACACACGCCAGCCCTCCTCTAACTAGTTCTCGTGGATGTCCTGCATCGCTGTATCACAGTCTCTTTACAGACTCTTTACTCACACAGTCGTACACAGTTTAGGATATTCTCCGGATAGCAGCCAGGCACCATATCCACCTGTTTGCAATCGTTGCACATGCTAGTCCTCTTTGGGGCACAGGACATCCACCTCCGGGCACAGGACTGTCCACATCCGAGACCAGTACCATGGACGACTTGCATCTCTGTGTATGCTGCGGGTGCCAGGCTATTCAGCTGCCCTGGGTGCTGGCTCTGCTGGCACCTCGCACACCTGACACGGCCTGACACACCCATACCCCTTACTGCAGGGTTTTTAAACACACACAAACCTGTGGCCTTCAGCCACATGGAAAACCCGGACTGGAAATCCGTGACTCTCATGCACACCTATGGACTTCATCCGTCTACATGCACATTCTGGAGAGAACAAACAGCGCCCCCTAGCTGTATCAGAGGCCACAGCCTCACAACTGTTAGAATTTGTATTATGGCAAGAAAAAAGCAGCTAAGTAAAGAAAAACGAGTGGCCATCATTATTTTAAGAAATGAAGGTCAGTCAGTCCGAAAAATTGGGAAAACTTTGAAAATGTCCCCAAGTGCAGTTGCAAAACCGTCATGCGCTACAAAGAAACTGGCTCACATGAGGACCGCCCCAGGAAAGGAAGACCAAGAGTCACCTCTGCTTCTGAGGATAAGTTTATCCGAGTCACCAACCTCAGAAATTACAGGTTAACAGCAGCTCAGATTAGAGACCAGGTCAATGCCACACAGAGTTCTAGCAGCAGGCACATCTCTACAACAACTGTTAAGAGGAGACTTTGTGCAGCAGGCCTTCATGGTAAAATAGCTGCTAGGAAACCACTGCTAAGGACAGGCAACAAGCAGTAGAGACTTGTTTGGGCTAAAGAACACAAATAATGGACATTAGACCAGTGGAAATCTGTGCTTTGGTCTCATGAGTCCAAATTTGAGATCTTTGGTTCCAACCACCGTGTCTTTGTGTGACGCAGAAAAGGTGAACAGATGGACTCTACATGCCTGGTTCCCACCGTGAAGCATGGAGGAGGAGGTGTGATGGTGTGGGGGTGCTTTGCTGGTGACACTGTTGGGGATTTATTCAAAATTGAAGGCATACTGAACCAGCATGGCTACCACAGCATCTTGCAGCGGCATGCTATTCTATCCGGTTTGCGTTTAGTTGGACCATCATTTATTTTTCAACAGGACAATGACCCCAAACACACCTCCAGGCTGTGTGAGGGCTATTTGACCAAGAAGGATAGTGATGGGGTGCTATGCCAGACGACCTGGCCTCCACAGTCACCAGACCTGAACCCAATCGAGATGGTTTGGGGTGAGCTGGACTGCAGAGTGAAGGCAAAAGGGCCAACAAGTGCTAAGCATCTCTGGGAACTCCTTCAAGATTGTTGGAAGACCATTCCCACTGACTACCTCTTGAAGCTCATCAAGATTATGCCAAGAGTGTGCAAAGCAGTCATCAAAGCAAAAGGTGGCTACTTTGAAGAACCTAGAATATAAGACATATTTTCAGTTGTTTCACACTTTTTTATATATAAATTTTTATATGATTGTCATGATTAAGGGAGCTTAGTCTCCAGAAACGCATTGAGATTCTTACCCATATGGTTTGTGCTGAAGTTTGTATCCTCCATGTTTAAGTTTGTGAATAAAGAAAACTTTTTTTCATGGATTTGGTGAATCTGGACATTTTCTTCTCTTGGATTCTACACGCCTGGACACAGCGGGTCCATGCTCCTGAAACTCAGCTTATGCATCAAGGGTGAGATGGTTTATATCCCTTCTCTTCAAAGTAAGGTGCAGCGCATATTAGGTACCAAGAGGCCGGTAGTAATGCAGTGGAACACAGACTGCGCTTCATCCCAGAACGAGTGGACAATATGACCAATAGAGACCGGATATGGTAAGGTGGTGGAACACATATTGTGCTCCAACAAGAGACCTAGAAGTGATACGATATGGAATGCACACTGTTTTCCATCTTTCCTATAAAACCGGAATTGATGCGGTGGAATGCCAGCTGCGTTGTACCCAAGGGCAAGTGTCTGATACACAGCATCCTTCAGATGCCTTCCCAAGAACTAGGAGACAATCGAACTTAATAGTCCAAAACCCGCAATGTTCCAACGTGAAGGTATATACCAAATAAAGGGGTAAAGGGGCAAACCTTAAATATAATAATAAGCTTTCCTTCTTTTGCAGGGATAATATGGGCAGAACAAATTATTCACTCTGTACAATAGGCATAGTCTCCCTCTACCCACACTATGGTGCAGCTGCACCCCTCAATGAATAGGTATAACATTGCATCAATTCATATATCCCAAACTACCACACAAAAGGTCCAATATAGAAGCATAGTGAACACTAATTGGCCCAAGACTGCACTGACAGGGTGTATATAACAAAATATGATGTATATAGCCCTTATGAAGGATCAAGATTGTAGCATGATCTCTTAAAGTTCATTATACCAAAGCTAGTTTGGCCAGTCAAAAAAAAAAACAATTAAATGTAGCTAGCGAACCTAAGTTGTTCATTGATCCCCACTGGACTCATGGACTCAAGCAGAAATATCCAACATGTTTTTCTTTGGAGGATATTTCTGTCACAGTCACCCAATCTCTTTGGCAGGGGATTGTTTCAATCACCTTGAAGGAAAATGACTTCATGTTCCCCTGGTGAACGCTGACTATATGACAAGCCAGTGGTGTGTCCCTACCATTGTTTATATCACCAATATGCTCCCCAATCCTAACTTTGAGGGACCTTTTGGTCTTCACTACATAGTTTTTAGGACAGGTGCGTGTGCAGACATATACCACCGCTGCCGTTTTGCGGTTGGCGAAATCCCTATTTCTATATACTCTGCCAGTGACTGTGCTAGAGAAAACCTTTGATACATTGATGTAGCGGCAAAAGCTACAGTTTCCACACTTAAATGTGCCAACCTCTATTCTATCCAGCCAGGTCCCTGCAAGTCTCGGGATATTATAGTGGTTGTGAACCGCGTTGTCCCAAATGGACTTGCCCCATCTAAAGGTGATTGATGGTCTTGATGTAGTATGATTTGAAATATCCAGGTCTGCCAGCAAGATACCCAGGTGTGTTTTCACAAGATTGACATGATTTTTTATTCTGATCATCAAATGTGTCTATCAGGCTCCTGTTATCACTCGATGTCTTTCTGGTGACTGGGGTAAACAGGCCCCTAAGTGCCACAAGTGGTCACAGACTGCTCTCAGCACTTTAACCCCCCAAATGCTGTGGTCAAACACGATCCCAGCATTCCGGGAGCAGGCAGAGGGCTGACAGGCCTTCTGCCTTTGGATTGCTGATCCCACGGCGTGATGTGGGGTCCTGATTGTTGCCATGGTGACCAGATGTCATCATGATGGCATCCGGGTTACGACAACTAGGAAACTTGCTGAGTATGTGCAGTGCATGATCAGCAAGTCTCTCTGTCAGGTCAGAATTGACAGTTTCTGCAGAATGGAGATGCTGCTTCATCTCCATTCTGCAGAAGTGATCAGCCTTCAAAAAATGATAGTTCCACAGTGGAACAAAGTAAAAAAGTTAGACAAAAGTTGAAAATTTGTTTTAAATAATTGTAGAAATATTTTTTAACAAATCTAAAATAATAATAAAATATTTTATCTCAAAATAAATATTTAAATGAAAAAACACAAAAGAAAATAAAAGTGCACGTATTTGGTATCATCGTGTCTGCAAGGACCTGACCTATAAGGGTATGTGTCCACGAGCCGGTTTACATCCAGATACAACCACAGCGTTCAACCCGCAGCTTACAGATGTTACAGCATAGTGGAGGGATTTTATGAGTCTTTTTAGAACGCAGCATGTCTGTTTACCTTGCGGCGACGCTCCATCGCCGCAAGGTAAATCACAGGGCCCTATGCATAGGGTGTGGAGATTCTGGATGTGTGCAATGAACACATCTGGAATCACCCCGCGTTCAGAAAGGCGTGGCACTTTGGGCGGAGCGGGTTTTCCCCTCCGTCCAAAGCGCCGTAAATCCGGACAGTGGACACGCACCCTTAAGCTAACAAAGTAGAGGAAAAAAATCAGCTCACCATGTCTTTTATCTTGACAGGGTGAAGTAGCCACAATGAATACCAAAGAAAAGCAGGTGTGTCCAGTGAATGGTGAATGTAAAAAATAACTTTTAATGAAAATAAATTTAAAAATGTCCATATATATGGTATCATGATCATGACTAAGACCACCTTGGTAGAGCATTGAACAGCAAGGTGGATTGTTGCTGAGGGGAAAAAAAAAATCTTTAAAACTTCAGCTTAGCGAGTGTGAGCGAGCTGAGTGTGACCTGAGCGTAAGTGTGAACGGCGGTAAGTGTGTGACTTGTGATTCAGTGACTTTGGATTCAGGGAGTTTCCAAGGGAGGAATTGCTGAATTGCTGTCTGTATTTTATTAATACTTTGTATTTATTTTTATTTAACGTTTCTGTCTGGTGCAATCCCCATAGGAAATGTGCTACACTATTGTTAATGCCATCCAGTGCACATCTTGGCACATGTATGCAGTCCTTGATCAGCCGGTCGAGGGTGCACACTGCTGTGCGAGATGAGCATTTGGAAGCCCAGATTCTGGATCTAAATGTGCAGCTGGCAACACTGAGATCCATAGACAATATGGAGAGGAGTCTTCTGCTCACTGAGCAGATGCTCAATGGGATAGATGAGGGGGGGGATGGTAGGATGGAGCTGCAGGACAGTGAAGTAGCTAGCTGGGTGACATTCAGAAAGCGAGGTAGAGGGAAGAGTGCCAGGGAGGCTAGTCCTGATCTGGCACACCCCAATAAGTTTGCTAAGTTGGCAGATGAGGGGGGTGCCAGTACAGGGGTAGCACTGCTGCAGCAAGGCATGTCCTCTGAAAGCCGGAGGAGTGACTGCTACAGTAAGGAGGAAAATAGAGCAGCACGGGCCAGACAGGTGCTGGTAGTGGGGGACTCAATTATTAGGGGAACAGATAGGGCAATCTGTCACAAAGACAGGGATTGTTGGACGGTGTGCTGCCTACATGGTGCTCGAGTCTGACACATCGCTGATCAGGTGGACAGATTACTGGGAGGGGCTGGTGAGGACCCAGCGGTCATGGTGCACATTGGCACAAATGACAAAGTTAGAGGTAGGTGGAAGGTCCTTAAAGATGATTTCAGGGAATTAGGCTGCAAGCTGAAAGCAAGGACCTCCAACGTGGTATTTTCTGAAATACTACCTGTACCACGTGCCATGCCAGAGAGGCAATGGGAAATTAGGGAGGTTAATAAGTGGCTCAAGAATTGGTGTAGGAAGGAGGGGTTTGGGTTCCTGCAAAACTGGGCCTACTTCTCAGTGGGCTACAGGCTCTACGCTAGGGATGGACTGCACCTCAATGGGGAAGGTGTAGCTGTGCTGGGGGAGAAAATGGCTAGAAGGTTGGAGGAGTGTTTAAACTAGGGATTGGGGGGAGGGTATTCAATTTATAGGAGGGGAAGATAGGGCAGATAGAGACCTGGGCACAAATAAGGAAGTTGGGGGTGGCGGTGGCATGGGGGGTGGGGTTAGAACAGTTAATAATTTAAGAAAGAATAGAGGTACAGAGAGGAACATCAAGTGCGTGTATACTAATGCCAGAAGCCTCACCAACAAAATGAACAAATTAGAATTAATGTTGTTGGAGCATAATTATGACATGGTGTGGATATCTGAAACATGGCAGGATGAGAGCCATGACTGGGCTGTTAACTTGCAGGGCTATAGCCTTTTCAGAAAAGCCCGTACAGATAAGCGAGGGGGAGGGGTGTGTCTGTATGTAAAATCGTCCTTAAAACCCATCCGGCGTGATAATATAGGTGAATTTAATGAAAATGTAGAGACCCTGTGGGTGGAGATAAGGGGAGGGGGAAAAAATAATAAATTACTGATAGGGGTTTGTTATAAATCTCCAAAAATAATGGAAGCAATGGAGAATATCCTCGTAAAGCAAATAGATGAAGCTGCGACTCAAGGAGAAGTCATTATTATGGGGGACTTCAACTACCCTGAAATAGATTGGGGAACAGAAACCTGCAGTTCCAGCAAAGGTAATCATTTTTTGACAACTATGAGAGACAATTACCTTTTACAACTGGTTCAGGACCCAACAAGAAGGGGGGCACTGCTAGAGCTAATATTAACCAACAGGCCAGACTGCATATCAAATATAAGGGTTGGGGGTCACTTGGGGAATAGTGATCACAAAATAATAAGTTTTCATGTATCCTTTAAGATGTGTAGTAGAGGGGTGACAAGGACACTAAACTTCAGGAGGGCAAATTTCCAACGGATGAGAGAGGATCTTGGTGCAATTAACTGGGACGATATCCTGAGACATAAAAATACACAAAGAAAATGGGAGACGTTTATTAGCATCCTGGATAGGACCTGTGCACAGTATATACCGTATGGGAATAAACATACTAGAAATAGGAGGAAACCAATATGGCTAAATAGAGCTGTAAGGGGCGCAATAAGTGACAAAAAGAAAGCATTTAGAGAATTAAAGGAAGTAGGTAGTGATGAGGCATTAAATAAATACAGAAAATTAAATAAATTCTGTAAAAAGCAAATCAAGGCAGCAAAAATTGAGACAGAGAGACTCATTGCCAGAGAGAGTAAAAATAATCCCAAAATATTATTTAACTACATGAATAGTAAGAAACTAAAAAATGAAAGTGTTGGCTCCCTTAAAAATAGTCTGGGGGAAATGGTGGATGAGGATGAGGAAAAAGCCAATATGCTAAATGACTTTTTTTCATCAGTATTTACACAAGAACATCCCATGGCAGACAATATGATCAGTGATAACAAAAATTCCCCATTAAGTGTTACCTGCTTAACCCAGCAAGAAGTACGGCGGCGTCTAAAAATCACTAAAATTGACAAATCTCCGGGCCCGGATGGGATACACCCCCGAGTACTGCAGGAATTAAGTACAGTCATTGATAGACCATTATTTTTAATCTTTAAAGAGTCCATAATAACAGGGTCTGTACCACAGGACTGGCGTATAGCAAATGTGGTGCCAATATTCAAAAAGGGGACAAAAACTGAACTCGGAAATTATAGGCCAGTAAGCTTAACCTCTACTGTGGGTAAAATCCTGGAGGGCATTCTAAGGGATGCTATACTGGAGTATCTGAAGAGGAATAACCTCATGACCCAGTATCAGCACGGGTTTACTAGGGACCGTTCATGTCAGATTAATTTGATCAGCTTCTATAAAGAGGTAAGTTCCGGACTGGACCAAGGGAACTGTCATGGTTCTCAATGGCAAGAGAACATAGTAAAGCATACAAAAAGGACTAGGTCTTGGAAGATGGGAACTCGAGCTGACTGTGAGCTAAACCTAACGCACAACTAACAGTGGCCGGGTAGCGTGCCTACGTTTTATCCCTAGACGCCCAGCGCCAGCCGGAGAACTGACTGACCCTAGCAGAGGAAAATACAGACCTGGCTTACCTCTAGAGAAATTTTCCCCAAAAGGCAGACAGTAGCCCCCACATATATTGTCGGTGATTTCAGAGGAAATTGACATACGAAGTATGAAGATAGGTTTAGCAAATTGAGGTCCGCTTACTAGATAGTAGGAAGACAGAAAAGAGAACTTCACAGTCAGCTGAAAACCCTTTCAAAACACCATCCTGAAATTACTTTAAGACTCTAATATCAACTCATGACACCAGAGTGGCAATTTCAGCTCACAAGAGCTTCCAGCCTCAGAAATAATCAATCACAGAGAACTGGAACAAAAATGCAAAACAAACTTAGGACTACAAGTCCAACTTAGCTGATAGTAGTCTAGGAGCAGGAACATGCAACAGAAAGGCTTCTGGTAACATTGTTGGCCGGCATAGAAATGACTGAGGAGCAAGGTTAAATAGAAAACTCCCACATCCTGATGGAAACAGGTGAACAGAGGAGATGAAGCACACAAGTGCAGTACCACCAGAAACCACCGGGGGAGCCCAGAAACCAAATTCACAACAGTACCCCCCCTCAAGGAGGGGGCACCGAACCCTCACCAGAACCACCAGGGCGATCAGGATGAGCCCTATGAAAGACACGGACCAAATCGGAGGCATGAACATCAGAGGCTGTCACCCAAGAGTTATCCTCCTGACCGTAGCCCTTCCACTTGACCAGATACTGAAGTCTCCGTCTGGAAACACGGGAGTCCAAGATCTTCTCGACAACGTACTCCAACTCACCCTCAACCAACACCGGAGCAGGAGGCTCAACGGAAGGCACAACCGGTACCTCATACCTGCGCAACAATGACCGATGGAAGACATTATGAATAGAAAAAGATGCAGGGAGGTCCAAACGAAAGGACACAGGGTTAAGAATCTCCAATATCTTGTACGGGCCGATGAACCGAGGCTTAAACTTAGGAGAAGAAACCTTCATAGGGACAAAACGAGAAGATAACCACACCAAGTCCCCAACACAAAGACGAGGACCAACACGACGACGGCGGTTGGCAAAATGCTGAGTCTTCTCCTGGGACAACTTCAAATTGTCCACCACATGCCCCCAAATCTGATGCAACCTCTCCACCACAGCATCCACTCCAGGACAATCCGAAGACTCCACCTGACCGGAAGAGAAACGAGGATGAAACCCCGAATTACAGAAGAAAGGAGAAACCAAGGTGGCAGAACTAGCCCGATTATTGAGGGCAAACTCCGCCAAGGGCAAAAAGGCAACCCAATCATCCTGATCCGCAGACACAAAACACCTCAAATAAGTCTCCAAGGTCTGATTAGTTCGCTCGGTCTGGCCATTAGTCTGAGGGTGGAAAGCAGACGAAAAAGACAAATCAATGCCCATCCTAGCACAGAACGCTCGCCAAAATCTAGACACAAATTGGGTTCCCCTGTCAGAAACGATATTCTCCGGAATACCATGCAAGCGCACCACATTTTGAAAAAACAGAGGAACCAGCTCGGATGAAGAAGGCAATTTAGGCAAGGGAACCAAATGGACCATCTTAGAGAAACGGTCACACACCACCCAGATGTCAGACATCTTCTGAGAAACAGGGAGATCAGAAATAAAATCCATGGAGATGTGAGTCCAAGGCCTCTTCGGAATAGGCAAGGATAACAACAATCCACTAGCCCGAGAACAACAAGGCTTGGCCCGAGCACAAACATCACAAGACTGCACAAAACCTCGCACATCTCGCGACAGGGAAGGCCACCAGAAGGACCTAGCCACCAAATCCCTGGTACCAAAGATTCCAGGATGACCTGCTAACGCAGAAGAATGGACCTCCGAGATGACTCTACTGGTCCAATCATCAGGAACAAGCAATCTACCAGGCGGGCAACGATCAGGTCTATCCGCCTGAAACTCCTGCAAGACCCGTCGCAAATCTGGGGAAACAGCAGATAATATCACTCCATCCTTAAGGATACCTGTAGGTTCAGAATTACCAGGGGAATCAGGCTCAAAACTCCTAGAAAGGGCATCCGCCTTCACATTTTTAGAACCCGGTAGGTAAGAAACCACAAAATTAAACCGAGAGAAAAATAACGACCAGCGCGCCTGTCTAGGATTCAGGCGCCTGGCGGACTCAAGATAAATCAAATTCTTGTGGTCGGTCAATACCACCACCTGATGTCTAGCCCCCTCAAGCCAATGACGCCACTCCTCAAAAGCCCACTTCATAGCCAAGAGCTCCCGATTACCAATATCATAATTTCGCTCAGCGGGCGAAAACTTACGAGAAAAGAACGCACAAGGTCTCATCACGGAGCAGTCGGAACTTTTCTGCGACAAAACCGCCCCAGCTCCGATTTCTGAAGCGTCGACCTCAACCTGAAAAGGAAGAGTAACATCAGGCTGACGCAATACAGGGGCGGAAGAAAAGCGGCGCTTAAGCTCCCGAAAGGCCTCCACAGCAGCAGGGGACCACTCAGCAACATCAGCACCCTTCTTAGTCAAATCAGTCAATGGTTTAGCGACATCAGAAAAACCAGTTATAAATCGACGATAAAAATTAGCAAAGCCCAAAAACTTTTGAAGGCTCTTAAGAGAAGAGGGTTGCGTCCAATCACAAATAGCCTGAACCTTGACAGGGTCCATCTCAATGGAAGAGGGGGAAAAAATGTACCCCAAAAACGAAATCTTTTGAACCCCAAAAACGCACTTAGAACCCTTTACACACAAGGAATTAGAGCGCAAAACCTGAAAAACCCTCCTGACCTGTTGGACATGAGAGTCCCAGTCATCCGAAAAAATCAAAATATCATCCAGATACACAATCAAAAATTTATCCAAATATTCACGGAAAATGTCATGCATAAAGGACTGAAAGACTGAAGGGGCATTTGAAAGACCAAAAGGCATTACTAAATACTCAAAATGGCCCTCAGGCGTATTAAATGCGGTTTTCCACTCATCCCCCTGCTTAATTCGCACTAAATTATACGCCCCACGAAGATCAATCTTAGAGAACCACTTGGCCCCCTTTATTCGAGCAAACAAATCAGTAAGCAGTGGCAAAGGATACTGATATTTAACCGTGATTTTATTCAATAGCCGATAATCAATACACGGCCTCAAAGAGCCATCTTTTTTAGATACAAAGAAAAAACCGGCTCCTAAGGGAGATGACGAAGGACGAATATGTCCCTTTTCCAAGGACTCCTTAATATATTCCCGCATAGCAGCATGTTCAGGCACAGATAGATTAAATAAACGACCCTTTGGAAACTTACTGCCCGGAATCAGATCTATAGTACAATCGCACTCTCTGTGCGGAGGTAGTGAACCAATTTTAGGCTCCTCAAAAACGTCACGATAATCAGATAAAAATTCCGGAATCTCAGAGGGAATAGATGACGAAATGGAAACCAAAGGTACGTCCCCATGAGTCCCCTGACATCCCCAGCTTAACACAGACATTGCTTTCCAGTCGAGGACTGGGTTATGAGATTGCAGCCATGGCAATCCAAGCACCAACACATCATGTAGATTATACAACACAAGGAAGCGAATAATCTCCTGGTGATCCGGATTAATACGCATATTTACTTGTGTCCAGTATTGTGGTTTATTACTAGCCAATGGCGTGGAGTCAATACCCTTCAGAGGTATAGGAACTTCCAGAGGCTCTAAATCAAACCCACAGCGTTTGGCAAAGGACCAATCCATAAGACTCAAAGCGGCGCCAGAGTCGACATAGGCGTCCGCGGTAATAGACGATAAAGAGCAAATCAGGGTCACAGATAGAATAAACTTAGACTGTAAAGTGCCAATTGAAACAGACTTATCAACCTTCTTAGTACGTTTAGAGCATGCTGATATAACATGAGTTGAATCACCACAATAGAAGCATAACCCATTTTTTCGCCTAAAATTCTGTCGTTCGCTTCTGGACAGAATTCTATCACATTGCATAATCTCTGGCGCCTTCTCAGTAGACACTGCCAAATGGTGCACAGGTTTGCGCTCCCGCAAACGCCGATCAATCTGAATAGCCATTGTCATGGACTCATTCAGACCTGTAGGCACAGGGAACCCCACCATAACATCCTTAATGGCATCAGAGAGACCCTCTCTGAAATTCGCCGCCAGGGCGCACTCATTCCACTGAGTAAGCACAGACCACTTACAAAATTTTTGGCAGTATATCTCAGCCTCATCCTGCCCTTGAGACAGGGCCATTAAGGCTTTTTCAGCCTGAATCTCCAAATGAGGTTCCTCATAAAGCAACCCCAAAGCCAGGAAAAACGCATCCACATTGAGCAACGCAGGATCCCCTGGTGCCAAAGCAAATGCCCAGTCCTGAGGGTCGCCCCGGAGCAAGGAAATTACAATCCTGACCTGCTGTGCAGGATCTCCAGCGGAGCGAGATCTCAGAGACAAAAATAATTTACAATTATGTTTGAAATTCTGGAAGCGAGATCTATCCCCGGAGAAAAATTCAGGTAAAGGAATTCTAGGTTCAGATATAGGAGCATGAATAACAAAATCCTGTAAACTTTGAACCTTCACAGCGAGATTATCCAAACCTGTAGCTAAACTCTGAGGATCCATATTAATCAGGTGAAATCAGAACCATTCAAGGATTAGAAGGAGAGAGAGAGAGACGAAGGTTGCAGTAAGCAGAGATGCAAGTGAATCAACTAATGAGCAAACTCAGGAAAAAAAAAAAAAATTCTTTGCAGGGTTCTTTTCTCTCCTTTCTTCTGCCAATTATTTTAACCCAGGGCCGGCCAAACTGTCATGGTTCTCAATGGCAAGAGAACATAGTAAAGCATACAAAAAGGACTAGGTCTTGGAAGATGGGAACTCGAGCTGACTGTGAGCTAAACCTAACGCACAACTAACAGTGGCCGGGTAGCGTGCCTACGTTTTATCCCTAGACGCCCATACAAAAAAGGTAGCGGGCACCACAAAGCATAAGTGAGTCAGGGATCAACCATATGCATATGAGAAAGGCTATGAAGAAAAACTAAGAAAAAGGATATGCATAACACTGGGATCGACCATGAAAAGATAACAACTTTATTCAAAAAGGCACATCAAAACGAGACATACATTTAAAAGCATTTAAAAACAGAAAAAAACAGCACATAGCTAGTAGGCTACATGCAACCCCCCAGACAGTTGGAGACAAATGTCATTTTAGCACTGAACAATGTGACAAATATTTAGAGAAGGTGCGTGCATATGAATTGAAACACGTACACTAATAAATGCTCATACCACCAAATTATACCATACAGACATCAAACAGTATTGTGGACAAAGGTATAATATATACAAAATTTAGGCTCAGAGTATGCCCCCTCATGCACCCTAAGAATTCCAATGAAAGCAAAACAGCCTATAGGATGTTAACCAAAGAACTGGGGGTAAGATAACCACATATCAGATAAAGATATACCACCCAGAAACAATAGCCAAGTTGTAAAGGAATATATCACCTAAAGACCAGGAGCGAGGCAGATAGTAAACTCCAAAGGAGCCCAAAGTGCAAGGATGCCGAGTAGAAATGAGGTAGTTCAAATACAAAGTGCTAATGCTGGGGAGAACTGGAGCCCCACGCGTATCGATGCTACAAGGGCATCTTCCTCAGGGGAAATGTGAGGTAAACAGCCTAGACTCGTTCTAATATAGCCAAATAATGAAACAAAATAAATATCACCTGTGAGCATTGCTATGACGTGCAGAGATCTGGAGGCATACACTTCCGGGTTACCAGGTTAATCCCCCTGCACATGTGCAGTGGGCAGCTCCTGCTGTATTGCCGAGGCTGCTGAGTAATACACACAAACCCGGCTAAGAGGTTGCTATGGGGGAAGTGACACCCAAGCACCTGCGCAGTGGAAGCAGGCAGGGAGAGGAGACCATAAAATGACTCACGCTATCCCAGCTAAGTGGTTGCCATAGAAACATTGACGCTGAAGTGCCTGCATTATTGAAGCAGGCTAGAAAAAAGAGCACAGAGTAATACAACAGTCCAGGCTAGATGATTGCCGAAATGACTTTAACACTTAAAACGCCTGCACAAATAAGGCCGGCAAGGAGAGGAGACTGAGATAATGCACGCAATCCCAGCAGAGTAATTTACATGGAGACAAAAGGCGCTAAATTGATTAAAGGAAGGTGCCTGCACACATACTACACACAAATATATACACATATATATATATATATACACATATATATATATATATATACATACATACATACATACATACACATACACACACACACACAACTCAGTATAGTATAACGATGAGGAATCATAAACACATAAGACGAAAGATAGAAGTCTAAATGGCGCTTTCTGCTGGTTTGAAGGGCACACACTCTGCATAAAATCTGGAATAAAGTAAAGAAAGATTATTTCCGTTCTACTAAATGTGCAAATAGGAGACGCAGCCCCAATTTACAAGTTACTAAGTTCACACATAAGAGACGCAGACCAAATTCCCAAATAAGAGAAATAGTCCCAACTTACAGGTAACTAAATTCTCAAATAAGAGACGTAGTCCCAGCTTGCAATTTGCTGAGTTTGCGGACAAAAGACGCAGTCCCAACTTAATGTGTATGGCAACTCCAAATAAATCAGGAATTGTGCATGTGTTGGTGCACCAAATCGTAATGAATAGGCTCACATCAAATATGGAGCCCAAGAGAATATAAATAAGCGCCTGCACAATATGGCAGACTCACTCAGCTAGTGCGCACATGGAAACAATATGCTCAAAGAACTGAGTAAGTATATGCGTAAATTAATAGAAGAACGTGCATATGGTCAAACTCGATTAATATGTCCATTAAAGGTGAAGACGCGCATACCATATGCTGTAATAGAGGAGAATATGCCCAAGAGGACCTACAACAATCAACTAGCCCAGTGCCGGTGTATGCACATGCCATAGTTTAGTTAGGACAATGTGTCCAAAGGAAGCCCAAGAGAAAATATAGATCAAACCCACCAGACTAGGGAGATCCAAGGTGCGGGGCAACCAGGATTGGTCTTCGCAGGAGGTACCCCAGGAGGAACAACCGGAGATATTAGAGCCTATGACTGAACAGGATGGTGCTACGGAGCCAGGTGGGTTGCAGATTATTAATTTGTCCTCCTATCCCCTGTCACCTGGGGAGGTTTCTGTGCTCTCTAGGGGACTCTCTTTCTCGCCCACTCATCCCCTAAATAAGTTCGATCTCACTAAAGACCTATATCTTTTTTGTAGGCAATTGACGTTTAAACTTCTTTATCATAAGCCATCGGTAATAGACACACTGCCGGATGAAGACAGGCAGACATTCCGCGACCTTTTGGAGCTTCTGGAGGAAAACGAAAGGGGACCTGGTGAGTTTGAAAGATTCACAGGGCGCATACCCTCGCAGGCCACGCCGCCTTTCTCTCTCTTTCCGGCAGTCCAAATATTCTTTGACACTGTCAGTAAGGACATCTGTAATCTTAGATTGAGGAGTGGGGGTCCTAGTAACCTCTCTGGGGAGGAAAGACGTTGCCTCCGACACCTTAGGAAGCAGGACTCCTTTGTCATTAAAGAAGCTGACAAAGGGGGAAATGTGGTGATTTGGTCGAAAGAACTGTATGTACAGGAAGCTATGCGCCAACTTTCTAACTATTCTCATTACCAGGCCCTCCCATCGGATCCAACGGATGTCTTCAAGGGCCAATTGGACCGTCTGATACGGACTGCGTTTGATATGGGGATCATAAACAAGAGAGAGAGGGGATTTTTGACAACTGATATGCCGAGAGTACCAACTTTTTACATGCTCCCCAAGGTGCACAAGCGCCTGGATAATCCCCCAGGTAGGCCGATTATATCGGGGATAGGGGGACTTCTTGAGAGACCTTGCACCTACCTCGACTTCTTTTTGCAACCTATCGTTTATTCTCTAGGCTCTTATATCAGGGACTCCATGCATCTTATCGAGTCAATTGGCAACCTTGAAATACCAGCTAATGCCTATATTGTGACGCTGGACGTCGAATCCCTTTACACCAGCATTGAACATCGTCTGGGGATTGGAGCAGTGGCGTTCTTTTTGGATCGTGAGACTAGCAGGGACAGAGATCATGATTCCTTCCTCCTGGACCTCCTAAAACTGGTACTTGAGAAAAACTACTTTGTTTCCGACCGTACGTTTTATAGACAAGCAGCGGGCACCGCAATGGGCGCGAAATGTGCGCCCGCGTACGCAAACTTGTTTATGGGGTGGTGGGAGGAGGAACATGTTTATAAACTTCAGTCCTTTCAGGAATTTGTACCCAAGTGGTACAGATTCATAGATGATATTCTGTTTCTATGGACTGGTACCCTTGATAATTGTAACCTCTTTATTGCCCAGCTTAATGATAATCCCTGGGGGATCAAATTAACCTCGAACATTTCTACTACCCTGGTGGATTTCCTGGACTTAAAGATCTCTATCAGAGGCAATGGTCTGGTTACGAGTCTGCATCGCAAGGAGACAGCCACTAACAGTTTGCTCCACTACACGAGCGCCCACCCGGCCCACTTGCGGGAATAGCATACCTAGGGGCCAATTCCTTAGAATTAGGAGAAACTGCACCACCATGTCTGATTTCCGAGAAGAGTCGCAGAAGCTGACGGAGAGGTTTCGGGCCAGAGGGTATCCTCGCAAGGTTATATCTCAGGCATACCAGCACTCCCAGCAAGTGACAAGAGAAGAAACCCTAAAACCTAGGATTAGGACCCCGGTACGGACCATCAACCTTGTTACCACCTATCATAGTCAGTGGAATGACGTGTACACTATCTTAAAGAAGAACTGGAACATCTTGCTTACGGAACCTAAACTTTCGCCGTGGCTCTCTGACACCCCCAGGATGGTGGCCAGGAGGTCTCGGAACCTCAGGGATGAGCTTGTGACAAGTCATTTCAGACGTATGACTACCAGGACGGGGACAGGTGGCAACATGTATGGCTCCTATCCTTGTGGTAGGTGTAACATTTGCAGCCACATGATAGCTGATATTGGGATATCTCTTTCCTGCAGTCCACGCAGGATCCAGGTACCTGGTTATTTTAATTGTCGTACCAGGAACCTTGTTTATGTTTTGATTTGCAGCTGTCCGATGCTCTATGTTGGATATACTACGCAGGAGCTTAGACGTCGGACTCAGCAGCACCTCTCCAACATCAATATGGCCCGGAAGGATTCTGAAAAGGGTAAGAAGCTGTCCTCAGTGGCTGCCCATTTTTTACATCACCATGGGGGGTCACCAAGGGGGTTAAGGGTAATGGGTTTGGAGGGGGTCAAAATGGACATCAGGGGTGGGAGTATAGTACCCGAACTCCTAAGGAAGGAGTCTAAGTGGATCTATGATCTCAATACCTTGACTCCAGCGGGTATGAACGAGGAACTTCTGTATACGGGTTTTTATAAGCAAGCATGAGATAATAGGTCTCCCTCTCTGCTTTCCCACCTCTTCTCCCTCCATCAGTACTTATCTTTCCTTTTTTTATATCCTGTTTTAGATCTGTTGGGCATTCTTGATTCACTCCTAGGTGGCAAACGGAGAGACACCATGGACTATCAGAATCGCTGGTTCCCCATTTACCGGATCATCAGCTTCAGGACATCTCGTGATTAGCCGCTTACCTTGTTCATCAAAGATTAACGTCCTTTTCTGGCTTTTGCCACATATTATGCATCTCTGAACGGTTGTTGTCTGCCTTAAAGTCATAGGACCTTTACCATGCATATTTTTGCCCTAGGGTAATAAATAATACATGTACGTTATGTGAGATGTATTTGGTTTGGTGACGAGGGGTTTGCCTTAGTATCCCCAGCCTATTTAGGGAAGGTGTGTGCTGCTTATAACTGATAACCACTGACTATTGGTATGGATGTCAAGGGTCCTAGTAGCATGTCTTCTTGGGATCTGGATAAATCCCCCTGACCCTATGAACCTATTTGCTATGTTCTTCTTCTTAGTTGTTATACTCGGCGTATCAACTTAGTCTGGTGGGTTTGATCTATATTTTCTCTTGGGCTTCCTTTGGACACATTGTCCTAACTAAACTATGGCATGTGCATACACCGGCACTGGGCTAGTTGATTGTTGTAGGTCCTCTTGGGCATATTCTCCTCTATTACAGCATATGGTATGCGCGTCTTCACCTTTAATGGACATATCAATCGAGTTTGACCATATGCACGTTCTTCTATTAATTTACGCATATACTTACTCAGTTCTTTGAGCATATTGTTTCCATGTGCGCACTAGCTGAGTGAGTCTGCCATATTGTGCAGGCGCTTATTTATATTCTCTTGGGCTCCATATTTGATGTGAGCCTATTCATTACGATTTGGTGCACCAACACATGCACAATTCCTGATTTATTTGGAGTTGCCATACACATTAAGTTGGGACTGCGTCTTTTGTCCGCAAACTCAGCAAATTGCAAGCTGGGACTACGTCTCTTATTTGAGAATTTAGTTACCTGTAAGTTGGGACTATTTCTCTTATTTGGGAATTTGGTCTGCGTCTCTTATGTGTGAACTTAGTAACTTGTAAATTGGGACTGCGTCTCCTATTTGCACATTTAGTAGAACGGAAATAATCTTTCTTTACTTTATTCCAGATTTTATGCAGAGTGTGTGCCCTTCAAACCAGCAGAAAGCGCCATTTAGACTTCTATCTTTCGTCTTATGTGTTTATGATTCCTCATCGTTATACTATACTGAGTTGTGTGTGTGTGTGTATGTGTATGTATGTATGTATGTATGTATATATATATATATATATGTGTATATATTTGTGTGTAGTATGTGTGCAGGCACCTTCCTTTAATCAATTTAGCGCCTTTTGTCTCCATGTAAATTACTCTGCTGGGATTGTGTGCATTATCTCAGTCTCCTCTCCTTGCCGGCCTTATTTGTGCAGGCGTTTTAAGTGTTAAAGTCATTTCGGCAATCATCTAGCCTGGACTGTTGTATTACTCTGTGCTCTTTTTTCTAGCCTGCTTCAATAATGCAGGCACTTCAGCGTCAATGTTTCTATGGCAACCACTTAGCTGGGATAGCGTGAGTCATTTTATGGTCTCCTCTCCCTGCCTGCTTCCACTGCGCAGGTGCTTGGGTGTCACTTCCCCCATAGCAACCTCTTAGCCGGGTTTGTGTGTATTACTCTGCAGCCTCGGCAATACAGCAGGAGCTGCCCACTGCACATGTGCAGGGGGATTAACCTGGTAACCCGGAAGTGTATGCCTCCAGATCTCTGCACGTCATAGCAATGCTCACAGGTGATATTTATTTTGTTTCATTATTTGGCTATATTAGAACGAGTCTAGGCTGTTTACCTCACATTTCCCCTGATGAAGATGCCCTTGTAGCATCGATACGCGTGGGGCTCCAGTTCTCCCCAGCATTAGCACTTTGTATTTGAACTACCTCATTTCTACTCGGCATCCTTGCACTTTGGGCTCCTTTGGAGTTTACTATCTGCCTCGCTCCTGGTCTTTAGGTGATATATTCCTTTACAACTTGGCTATTGTTTCTGGGTGGTATATCTTTATCTGATATGTGGTTATCTTACCCCCAGTTCTTTGGTTAACATCCTATAGGCTGTTTTGCTTTCATTGGAATTCTTAGGGTGCATGAGGGGGCATACTCTGAGCCTAAATTTTGTATATATTATACCTTTGTCCACAATACTGTTTGATGTCTGTATGGTATAATTTGGTGGTATGAGCATTTATTAGTGTACGTGTTTCAATTCATATGCACGCACCTTCTCTAAATATTTGTCACATTGTTCAGTGCTAAAATGACATTTGTCTCCAACTGTCTGGGGGGTTGCATGTAGCCTACTAGCTATGTGCTGTTTTTTTCTGTTTTTAAATGCTTTTAAATGTATGTCTCGTTTTGATGTGCCTTTTTGAATAAAGTTGTTATCTTTTCATGGTCGATCCCAGTGTTATGCATATCCTTTTTCTTAGTTTTTCTTCATATCCCTAGACGCCCAGCGCCAGCCGGAGAACTGACTGACCCTAGCAGAGGAAAATACAGACCTGGCTTACCTCTAGAGAAATTTTCCCCAAAAGGCAGACAGTAGCCCCCACATATATTGTCGGTGATTTCAGAGGAAATTGACATACGAAGTATGAAGATAGGTTTAGCAAATTGAGGTCCGCTTACTAGATAGTAGGAAGACAGAAAAGAGAACTTCACAGTCAGCTGAAAACCCTTTCAAAACACCATCCTGAAATTACTTTAAGACTCTAATATCAACTCATGACACCAGAGTGGCAATTTCAGCTCACAAGAGCTTCCAGCCTCAGAAATAATCAATCACAGAGAACTGGAACAAAAATGCAAAACAAACTTAGGACTACAAGTCCAACTTAGCTGATAGTAGTCTAGGAGCAGGAACATGCAACAGAAAGGCTTCTGGTAACATTGTTGGCCGGCATAGAAATGACTGAGGAGCAAGGTTAAATAGAAAACTCCCACATCCTGATGGAAACAGGTGAACAGAGGAGATGAAGCACACAAGTGCAGTACCACCAGAAACCACCGGGGGAGCCCAGAAACCAAATTCACAACAGGGAACCCAGTAGATGTAGTGTAGATGGACTTTTCAAAAGCTTTTGATACGGTGCCACACAAAAGGTTGATACATAAAATGAGAATAATGCTGATAGGGGAAAATATGTGTAAGTGGTTATTAATGGAGCACACTCGTACTGGGTTGCGGTTAGCAGTGGGGTACCACAGGGGTCAGTGTTGGGCCCTCTTCTTTTTAACATATTTATTAATGACCTTGTAGGGGGCATTCAGAGTAGAATTTCAATATTTGCAGATGACACTAAACTCTGCAAGGTAATTAATACAGGGGAGGACAATTTTATATTACAGGATGATTTATGTAAACTAGAAGCTTGGGCTGATAAATGGCAAATGAGCTTTAATGGGGATAAATGTAAGGTCATGCACTTGGGTAGAAGTAATAAGATGTATAACTATGTGCTTAATTCTAAAACTCTGGGCAAAATCGTCAATGAAAAAGACCTGGGTGTATGGGTGGATGACAAACTCACATTTATTGGCCAGTGTCAGGCAGCTGCTACAAAAGCAAATAAAATAATGGGATGCATTAAAAGGGGCATAGATGCTCATGAGGAGAACATAATTTTACCTCTATACAAGTCACTAGTTCGACCACACTTAGAATACTGTGCAGAGAAGAGCGACCAAGGTTATTAGAGGACTGGGGGTCTGCAATACCAAGATAGGTTATTACACTTGGGGCTGTTTAGTTTGGAAAAACGAAGACTAAGGGGTGATCCTATTTTAATGTATAAATATATGAGGGGACAGTACAAAGACCTTTCTGATTATCTTTTTAATCATAGACCTGTGACAGGGACAAGGGGGCATCCTCTACGTCTGGAGGAAAGAAGGTTTAAGCATAATAACAGACACGGATTCTTTACTGTAAGGGTACCGTCTCACAGTGGCACTTTGGTCGCTACGACGGTACGATCCGTGACGTTCCAGCGATATCCATGCGATATCGCTGTGTCTGACACGCAGCAGCGATCAGGGACCCTGCTGAGAATCGTACATCGTAGCAGATCGTTTGGAACTTTCTTTCATCGCTGGATCTCCCACTGTCATCGCTGGATCGTTGTGTGTGATAGCGATCCAGTGATGCGTTCGCTTGTAACCAGGGTAAACATCGGGTTACTAAACGCAGAGCCGCGCTTAGTAATCCGATGTTTACCCTGGTTACCCGGGGCCTTCGGCATCGTTGGTCGCTGGAGAGCTGTCTGTGTGACAGCTCCCCAGCGACCACACAACCACTTACCAACGATCACGGCCAGGTCGTATCGCTGGTCGTGATCGTTGGTAAATCGTTTTGTCAGACGGTACCCTAAGGGCAGTGAGACTATGGAACTCTCTGCCGTATGATGTTGTAATGAGTGATTCATTACTTAAATTTAAGAGGGGACTGGATGCCTTTCTTGAAAAGTATAATGTTACAGTGTTACAGGGTATATACACTAGATTCCTTGATAGGGCGTTGATCCAGGGAACTAGTCTGATTGCCGTATGTGGAGTCGGGAAGGAATTTTTTTCCCCAATGTGGAGCTTACTCTTTGCCACATAGGTTTTTTTTGCCTTCCTCTGGATCAACATGTTAGGGCATGTTAGGTTAGGCTATGGGTTGAACTAGATGGACTTAAAGTCTTCCTTCAACCTTAATAACTATGTAACTATGTAACCTGGTTGAAATGCATAGATCGTCATTAGGTTCTATAGCCAGTGTGTACTGAGTGCAGGATACCACATATATGGATATATTTTTAATTTACTTTCATTAAAAGTTATTTTTTACCTTCACCACTCACTGGACACACCTGCTTTCCTGTTGGACCTATAAAGCTGTCCCATTAGTTAACCCCTTTATGAACACCAAAAAAAACTAAAAAAAAAGACAAAACAATGCTTTATCATCATACAAGCCGCCATATAGCTCCATCAGTGGAAAAAATAAAAAGTTAAAGCTCTCAGAATAAAGCGATGCAAAAATAATTATTTTTTCTGTAAAATAGTTTTGATTGTGTAAAAGTGTAAAAAAATATAAATGAGGTATTGCTGTAATCATGCTGACCCGAAAAATAAAACTGCCAATTTTACCACACACAGAATGGCATAAACCCCCAAAACAAATTCCTGTTTTTTGTTCATTCTGCCTCAGAATAGAAGGTGATCAAAAATATCATGTGCCCGAAATGGTACCCATAAAAAAGTCAACTTGTCCTGCAAAAAACAAGACCTCACATGACTTTGTGGGACAAAATGTGGAAAAATTATAGCTCTCAAAATGTAGTGATGCAAAAACTATTTTTTGCAATAAAAAGCATCTTTTAGTGTGTGACTGCAACCAAACATAAAAATCTAATATAAATCTGGTATAGCTGTAATCAAATAGACCCAAAGAATAAAGTTGCCTAATCACTTATAACGGGCGAGGAACATAAAAAAATAAATAAAACTAATTCTTCATATGCTGTTGATTTTTTCATTCTGCCTCCCAAAGATCGCAGTAAGGCCGGAGTCACACTAGAGAGTTTTACGGACGTATGAGAGGCGCAAAAACTACGCATTGCACACGGACCAATGAATCTCTATGAGACAGCTCCTATCTGCCATATATTTTGCAGCTGTATCTTACGGCCGTACAAAATCGCAGGATGCTGCGTTTGTTAGCGCATTGCGCAAAAAATCCGCCAATGCAAGTCAATGGGTGCGCAAAAAATATGGATTGCATACAGACCATAAGTGTGACTTGCGAAAAATATGCCAGAGTTTTGCAGGCTACAGGAAATGTGCCAAGCCCTCAATCAGGAAGCTTAGACATGCTAATTAGCTGAAAAAGCCAGACAGGCATCCTGGAAGTCTGACGCATGCCTCCATGGAGTTTCAAGCAGCATGGCATCCATAATAAACGTTGATATGCTTCTCATTCAAAAATTTGGGACCAACGTGATGCAAACTATGCAAACCGGGCAAGGAAAGAGGGTGCTTGGAGGAGAATCTGTGGAATCCTTTTCCCAGATTATGAGCAGCGGCCATGTGAGGTCCAGAGGCAAATTAGTAAGTACACTCATGTTTCTAGATTAATTAGTATTGTAAACTGCAGTAACTGCAAGATTTTCTGACTATTATTATTTTTAATTTTATTCTTATTCTTATTTATTTATATAGCACCATTAATTCCATGGTGCAGGACATGAGAAAGGGGTTACGTACAGAGTTTTAGATAATGCTTACGCTAAACTAATTTACCGTGACAGACTGGTACAGAGGGGAGAGGACCCTGTCCTTGTGGCCTTACATTCTATGGTGTTCCCCTTATATAGTATTGTGCTCTTTGTGTTGTTAATTTTATTAGTGAACATATTTTTGAACAAATGAAGCTTACTAGGCCACATTAAAATATGTAAAATTACTGACACCTTGTTGTACGACTGTGCACAACGGCCTTATACATTATTTTCTTCTCTGTCACTGCAGTGGAAGAGGTTATGAGATGATGGCGCAGTACTAGGGACCAATATAGGAGGGAAAGGCAACAGAGGGCCAGGAGTGGGTCAGCAGCTCCTTCAAAAAAGAGAAAGTACATCTACTATGATCGTCTTTCCTTTTTGGATCCCAGTATGGATCTAAGACCGTAAGTACAAACCTCACAACACATTACACATATGTATTTAATGGTCATATATTTAATTTTATTTTCTGATTCTCATACTTTCCTAACAGAACACAGTCCAACCTCACTGAGAGGAAGACTGGGTCAGACTCGGAGGTCATCATTGATCCGGTTGGGAAGGAGAAGAGGTGGCTAGCCCATCTTCAGATCCTTCCAGGTCCATCCCTCCTGGAACATCTTCAGCTGCACCAAAAGCTCCAGCAACAACTGAGCAAGAAGCTGCACCACCACTCACAGAAGCACCAGTTCCAGTAAGCCAGGATGATCCTGGAAACAGCAGCAGCCCTACTGTTCCACTGGAGACCTCTCCACAGCCTGCTGTCACTTCACGCGACGGCCGCAGAAGGAGAGAGCTTCAGGAAAGTAGGAGGAATGTGGACACTGGGGTCCTTAATTATCTGGCCAGGGCTGCTCAGGATAAGGGTGAGGGTGAGGAGGCCTATGCGAGGAGCCTGGCCTGGTACATCGTCCCCTAGCCCGTGAGGTGAGGCTACGTGTGAGAGGGTGTATTAAAATCCTTATTGATGCATGCACCCCCCCAAATGACCCGTATGAATTGTTTGAAGACATTGAGAGTTGGCAGCTGTCACCACGTAACATCATGAGCCTTCCAAGATCTCAACAGGTGCATGCTCAACAGGGATTTAAAGCACCTCCTCCACATGTGCCTACACCTCAACCCATTCCCACACAAAACCCACCAAGGCCAGCACCTTTCCATATGACATCCTACCATCAACCTTCCCAATATGGCTACTTCTACAGACCCAGTGCTGGAGGCTGGTCCCAACCTGGGTATGGACGACATGGCCATATTGGGGGATATGAATCAAGGCCATATTCCCATACTCATGAGGCCCATAGTCAAAACCCTTATTATGGGCAATACACAACTGGCCAATATGATCAAGGCTAGCATTTTGATCAGGGCCAGACATCATCCACACAGGGTGAAGGACAATTGGCCCAACAAAGGCCACCTGACCAGGACCCAAGCTGCCGCCATCACCTCCACCAACTTGCAGAAATCTGTAAAAAAATGTTTCTGTTGTTTACAATTTTGGTTAATAACCAGGTGTATATTTTATTGTGCTGTGAAAGCACTTTGTCATCTTTTGTTAAAAAATGTGTTATCCCAAGTTTCATTGGCAAGAAAAGCCATATGATAGTAATATGGTGTTTAACCAGAAAAAAAGGCTTTTGCTATAATTCAAATATACAGTATAGCCAAAAGCCAACTTAAGTTTGACCAATCATTATTACATCATCCACAAATACTATGTTCTTAACCATCTATTAATTAAGTCAATACAACACACAGAGTTCAGTAAGTAAAGTATTTTTTTTTCTTTTTAGCTCAAATTATATATATAAAGTAAGAAATTACAAAAGAGAAACAGCATTATCTTGCTGGAGCATTATCTTGCAGTGAGTAGCACCCTGAGGAGAAACAAAATAATTTGTATAAATATCCCTAGTGTTTAGGCCAGAAAGGGGACACTGCTGAGGAAGACCATGTGGTGTAGGTCTACCCACATTGGCCAACATGCCTTCACCACTATCAGTTGAGGAGCACTCATGAATTCTTGTGAAGTTGTGTAAAACAACACAAGCTTTTATTACTTCATTAACATTTGCCTCACTCAACTGAATGGCAGACTGGAGGACCCGCCATTTGGCACACAGAATGCCAAAGGCGCACTCCACCAGTCGCCGTGCCTGTGAAAGTCTCAAATTAAACACCCACCGCCGGTGGTCCAGGTTGCAACGGGGATAAGGCCTCATGACATGCCTTGTCAACTGGAAGGCCTCATCTGCCACAAGTACATATGGCACTGCTTCAGCATTGGAGCCTGGGAGTTGTCGTGGTGGTGGGAGGTCCAACTGGTTTTCACGTAGCTGCCGACCCATAATGGACAAATTGAAGACTCTAGAGTCTCCAGTTCGCCCATAGGCCCCAATATCTACAATTTTAAACCTGTAGCGATTGTCAATTACAGCTAACAGAACTACAGAGAAAAACTGTTTATAACTGTAGAACTGGGAGCCCGAGTTCGGCAGCTTACGCACCCTGATATGTTTCCCATCCAGGGCTCCAATACAGTGAGGAAAACAACAAGGGTCCTTAAATCCACTGGCTTTTTTTTCCGCCAATCCTCCCTTTTGGGCTCCGGCATCACAAGTTCGTGTAGTTTTGCCCATATTTGAATACACGTATCCTGCACTATGCCCGAAATAGTGAACCTCCCTATTAAAAATTCCAGATGGATCCGGCATAAGACAATCCAGTTGACAGGAAGCTGAAAGCACACAACAAAAAAAAATATTAGCAATGTAAGAATGCTTGATAAAAAGCATAGTAAAGACAAGTAATATAAGGATATAAAAAGGCAGGATACCAGTGTACCTTCCAAAATCTACACTGGCTACTTACATTTTACATTAACTACATATTTGCATGTGATTTTGGTTTAATTTAGTAATATAATTTAAATCAGTAGGAAATACAAAATAAAACTAAAAACATCATCAACATACAGTATGTGAGGATGGTGAATACACACTGTAAGACGCTCCTCTGCAGATATGCATTTCCGCATCCTGGTATTCTGATACGTTATTCCTGGACATAATGTCTCCAACAAGATGTCAAAGGTGGGTATTTTCATGCGACAGCACTGAAAGAATTTGTCTGGATGTGTCCGCAGAGCTGTATACTGCCTGTGAAAATGCCTTTTAGTGAGGCATTGCCTCAATAGTGGATGTACCCACATTCTTCTCCTCCTTCATGGATCCACTATCAATGTGACAACACACAGTTAAATAACACCCGCTGAGTTGGGGTGAAATGCAGGAGGTCACACATGTTGCCAAAGTACCACCAAAACCCCAACACAAGCACAGCAACAAAATGGCCAGATGGGAGGGTTACACCTGTTGTAGAGGCCTGAAATAGGGTTGCTGATGAAGATTTAAATTAATTTCAGGCCTCAAAACCGTTAAATGTCCATTTTGTAAGGTTGCGAGAAAAAAACGCATTATGGATGTCATACGGATTACATACGGAGGATGACATGCGTAAAATACGCAGCCACACCCTGTTAGGGTTGGTGGAACGCACCGAGTATATATGTATTAATAGGTGTGTTCGCAACCCGGGGTCCACCGTGCAGGAGAGGAACTTGCTGATGGCAAATGGCAGCGCTATATGGCGGTATAAGAGAACTCTGTTAACTCCACAGATTTGCTAGAAACAAGATGCTGTGCCCTTTTAACCTCACAGAGGTACACAGCTACCAAACAGAGCAAAACTGTGGTCATGCAGTCAGAGAAACAGGCAAACAACTCCTCACCGGAGGTGCCGATATTCTAGTGGCTTATTTCAGCCAAGGCTCTGAATACACACATACAAACTCCTCACCGGAGGTGCCAGCATTCTAGGGGCTTATTTCAGCCAAACCCTAACCACATCCAGACATGACCACACTGATGCTGAGCTCAAAGACTTTGGTTTGATACTAGCACATGGCCGTGCGGCCATGCAAACCTTTTATAGCTGTAGCAGACAAGGTCCTTCCAAGTGGTCAACCAAGGGCAACCAAGGGAGCTTCCAAAGATCAGAAGTGGGGAATGAACTAGCGATAGTAATTAATGAACAACTTAAAGCGTTGCACCACTTTGAGAGAATGGGGTTCCTGCCAGTCCATCACAGACTGTAGCTTGGCAGGATCCATAGCCAATCCCTGGGCAGAGATGATGTAGCCAAGGAAAGGCAAGGACTCCTGCTCAAACACACACTTCTCCAACTTGGCATAGAGTGAGTTAGCCCATAAGAGGTCAAAGACCTTGAAAACCTCTCTCCGGTGGGAGTCAATATCTGGAGAGTAGATGAGAAAATCATCCAGATAAACTACGACCGAGGTGGAAAGCATATCCCGGAAGATGTAGTTTCCAAAGTCTTGGAAAACGGCTGGGGCATTAGAGAGCCCGAAGGGCATCACCAGATATTCATAGTGCCCCTCCCTGGTGTTAAAAGCTGTCTTCCATTCGTCCCTATCACGGATGCAAATCAGGTAGTAAGCACCCCGCAGATCTAATTTGGTAATTACCCTTGCTCCCCGTAGCCTATCAAAAAGCTCAGATATCAGGGGTAGTGGGTACTTATTCTTAATGGTGATGGCGTTAAGACCCCTGTAATCTATGCATGGACGTAATTCTCCGTTCTTCTTCTGCAAAAAGAAGAACCCAGCCCCTGTAGGAGACACTGACTTCCTAATGAATTCTCTTGCCAGATTCTCTCGAATATACTGTGACATTGCCTCCATCTCCGGGAGAGACAATGGATAGACTCGACCCCGAGGAGGCTCAGCAACAGGCAAGAAGTCAATAGGACAGTTTATAGGGGCGGTGAGGCAGAAGCGTCTCCACAGCCCTTTTGGAGAACACGTCCGCTTAGGGCCAATATTGCTAGGGGAGAGAGGATAGTTCTGCGGGTACCTCAGTTGTAGCAATTCCCTCAGGAATGATGAGCAGAGACATACTCTCCTGATGAGATGGTGACAAGGATAGAGTGAAAGGGATGGTCTGGTGTGTTATCTGTGAGGGCAGCGTCGACCCATTCACCACTCGTACAGTTACTGGTTGAGCTAGCATTACCAGGGGTATTGCGTGACGTTGGGTGAAAGCAGAAGACGTAAAATTGCCCTCCACCCCAGAATCCACGCAGAGCTCTACCGATTGAGTGAATGAGCCTGTTGTAATTGTCCCCTTAAAGGACAATTTGGAGTCAAACGTCGCCGTGTCTAGTGTACCTCCACCTACTACCATTAGACGCTGACGATTCCACGACCACTGTGAACATCTGGTGGCAAGATGTCCTGACTGCTGACAAACATGGCAGACCTTGAGTGCACGAGTGGTCCGGGACTTAGATCCCGCTCGTGACACTTCCATGGCCTCATGTGACTCAGGGACCAGGACCGGAGATTCCAAAGGTTTGGTGAAGGTGGGAGCCAGCCGAGACCTCTGTCTACACTGGGCCCGCTCTAACCTCCGCTCGTGAAAACGGAGGTAAATATGGGAAGACACAGCTATTAACTCCTCCAGTGTGGCAGGAATCTCCCTTGAGGCCAGCGCGTCCTTCACGTGGTCAGCCAGCCCCCTCCAACATATAGGGATAAGGGCTTTATCCGACCATTCCAGCTCAGATGCTAGGGTGCGGAAGTGGACGGCAAAATGGCTGACCAAGGACGAGCCCTGAGTCAATGCCAACAGTTGGAGTGCTGTATCATGGGTGACTCGAGGCTCTAAAAAGACCTGTTTCAGAGTGCTCAGGAACAGAGGAGCACTCTGCACCACATGATCCCCACGCTCCCACAGTGGCATAGCCCACTCCAACACTCTGTCCGACAGGAGAGACACAATAAATCCCACCTTTGCCTGCTCTGTGGGGAAATGTGCGGCCAGGAGCTCTAGGTGTATAGAGCACTGGCTCACGAAACCCCTACAAGATTTACTATCAGCAGAAAATTTTTCTGGCAGTGGGAGGCGAGATAGAGTCGGAACAGGGGTGGCCGTGGACAAGGTTGCTGCAGTCGTGCTAGCAGCCTGAACAGCAACTGCAGTAACATCCACAGCTGAGGTTGTGCGCTCGAGAGCCGCCAACCTACCCTCCAGCAGCTGGATGTACCGTAAGGATTGCTGTTTGTCCGCCACTTACTAGCCAGACCCTGGCGCTAGTATTATGTTAGGGTTGGCGGAACGCATCGAGTACATATATATGTATTAATTGGTGTGTTCGCAATGCGGGGTCCACTGTGCAGGAGAGGAACCTGCTGCTGGCAAATGGCAGCGCTATATGGCGGTATAAGTCAACTCTGTTAGCTCTACAGATTTTCTAGAAACAAGATGCTGTGCACTGTTAACCTCACAGAGGTACACAGCTACCAAACAGAGCAAAACTGTGGTCATGCAATCAGAGAGACAGGCAAACAACTCCTCACCGGTGGTGCCGGTATTCTAGCAGCTAATTTCAGCCAAGGCCCTGAATACACACATACAACTCCTCACCGGAGGTGCCGGTATTCTAGGGGCTTATGTCAGCCAAACCCTAACCACATCCAGACATGACCACACTGGCGCTGAGCTCATAGACTTTGATTTGATACTAGCACATGGCCGTGTGGCAATGCAAACCTTTTTTTAGCTGTAGCAGACAAGGACCTTCCAAGTGGTCCAATAGGAGCTGCTACAGGGCCTGAGCGTGTGACCCCCGACCTCCAATGAGAGGTCCTCCCGTGGACATGCTCAGTGTGTGCAAAGCAGGACTTAGTCCCATCAAACCCTTCACACCGCTGACCAGTGCTGGCTACAAAAGCAGAGCCTGGAAAGGCAGCAGTAACCCTCTGCACAGTATCAGGCTGAGCAAGATGCCGGGACCGATGTCTCCGCTGAGCAGGCTCCACTGCGGCTGAAGCAGACTGGGAGACCACAGCAGACATGGCTCGAGATTCCCCCTCTGCAGCGGCGGGAGCTCAACTCCTAACACACCCTGCCTACGAATTACATACGGATCACTGATTTGGGATAATTTCTGCATATTACGCCTGTAAAAAAAGGACCATATTTCCCTACGCTAAGTGTGACCCCAGCCTAAGGCTCAGCGCACATTTATCCTGTGCTCTGTTTTGAGCTCTTACACTGGAGTTTTCATGTAAATCTTTGGCAGGCAGAAGATTCCCTATAATAAGGCAGACGGAGGCACTGCAGAACACCGTGTGACCTGTGATCCAGGTGGTATCCGTCTTTTTAGGACTGCATAAAAGTGCCATTGGCCACAGTTTCGTGCACCTCTGAAAAGAAGAACAACACTGAACAGAGGCCAGATGGAGTCTAGAGTAACTATGCTGCCTCATTATAGTGAATAGATCCCTTAGGGTACGTGTTCATGTTCAGGATGGCCGGCGGTTTGGACGGAGCGGCAAACCCTCTCCGCCCTAAGCTCTGCCCCCTTCTGTGACACGATGATGCCGGATGTGTTCATTGCACACAACAGGCATCATCGCACCCCACACATAGGGCCCTGTGTTTTACTTTGCGGCGGGCAGCGTCGCCGCAAGGTAAACGGACATGCTGCGATCTTAAAAGACGCGCTGCATGTCCGGAATCGCAGGGCCGCCGGGTGCGTGCTACCACGCATAGTGGAGATGGGATTTGATAAAATCCCCTCCACTGTGCTGTAATATCTGGACGCTGCGTGTTTGACGCTGCGGCTCTGTGCAGCGTCAAACACGCAGCGTTTCCGGAACGTGGAAACATACCCTAAGGCCCCAGAATGTATCTAAACTACATATTTTTTCCATGTTTGGCATTTCTGAAGTGATGAGAGCCTGCCATACTTACAAGTGTATGCCTCCAGAAGCAAGGCCTGTGCATAATGTACTGGTGACTGCAATGTACTGGTCACTTCAGCATACTGGTCACTACAATGGCAGTTTGCAACTTTTCCTTGGCAACATTCATTACTGCTTGTTTCTGGAAAATACCCATGGAGTCAAAATCATCACTACACCTGTAGATAAATTCCCCAAGGGGTATAATTTCCCAAATGGGGTCACTTGAGGGGGGATTCTGCTCTTCTAGCAATTAGTGGATTTGTATAAGGAGTCGGCAAACTGTTCTAGGAAAATCTGTGTTCCAGGAGGCAAATAGCGCTTAGTGTTGAGCGATACCTTCCGATACTTGAAAGTATCGGTATCGGAAAGTATCGGCCGATACCGGCAAAGTATCGGATCTAATCCGATACCGATACCCGATACCAATACAAGTCAATGGGACACCAAGTATCGGACGGTATCCTGTATGGTTCCCAGGGTCTGAAGGAGAGGAAACTCTCCTTCAGGCCCTGGGATCCATATCAAAGTGTAAAAGAAAGAATTAAAATAAAAAATAGGGATATACTCACCCTCTGACGCGCCCTGAACTTTACCGCCGTAACCGGGAGCCGTTGTACCTAAGAATGCGCGCTTGAAGGGCCTTAGATGATGTCACGGCGCTCTGATTGGTCCGTAGCGGTCGCGTCACCGCTACGCGACCAATCACAAAGCCGTGACGTCACCTAAGGTCTTTCAAGCGCTTGAAATACCTTAGGTGACGTCATGGCTTTGTGATTGGTCGCGTAGCGGTCACGCGACCGCTACGGACCAATCAGAGCGCCGTGACGTCATCTAAGGCCCTTCAAGCGCGCATTCTTAGGTACAACGGCTCCCGGTTATGGCAGTAAAGTCCAGGGGCCGCCGGAGAGGTGAGAATATCCCTATTTTTTATTTTCATTCTTTCTTTTACACATTGATATTAATCCCGATACCACAAAAGTATCGGATCTCGGTATCGGAATTCCGATACCGCAAGTATCGGCCGATACCCGATACTTGCGGTATCGGAATGCTCAACACTAATAGCGCTCCATTCCTCCCGAGTCTCTCCGTATGGCTAAGTAGTACTGTACAGCCATATATGAGGTATTGCCATGTTCAGTAGAAATTGTATGACAAATTTTGGTGTCAATTTTACCCACTTTTTGTGTGAAAATTTAAAATCTTGGGCTAAAACTACATTTTGGTGGTAAAAATGTAGTTATTTTTTCTTCACTGCCCAATGGTATAACATTCTTTAACACATCCGTGGTGTCAATATGATCACTGCACTTCTATATGAATTAATTAAGAGGTGTAGTTTGTAAAATGGGGTCACTTATGGGGAGCTCTGCCGTTCTAGCACCTAATGGGCTCTCCCAGTGGGCCATGGCACATGCAAAACATAACAGAAAAATCTGGCGCTCATTGCCTTCTGAGCTTTGCATTGTGCTTGGAAAATATTTCCCGATTACATGTAGGGTATTGACGCACTCAGGAAAAAATGGAACTCAGTTTGTTGTAAAAAAAAAGTTCGTATTAGCCCTTAGAAAAATTAAAACAACGTTTTAGTGGTAAAAATGTAATTTATTTTTTCTTCCCCGCTCAGTGGTAAAGAATTCTGTGAAGCAAATGGGGTGTCAATATGATCACTGCACCATTAGGTGAATTAATTGGGGAGTGTAGTATGTAACATGAGTTCACATATAGGAGATTTCTGCTGTTCAGGCACCTCAGGGGTTCTGACAATTTGACATGGCACCCTCAAACCATTAAAGCAAAATCTGCATACCGATATGGCGCATCTTCCCTTCTGAGATTTGCACTGTGCCTCAAAAGTAGTACTCCCCCACACATGGGATATCGGCGTACTCAGGAGAAATTGCACAACAAATTGTTTGGTGCAGTTTCTCCTGTTACACTTATGAAAATGCAATATTTTGTGCTAAAACCACATTTGTGAGGAAAATTTGATTTTTTTTTTTCATTTTCATGGCTCAACGTTATAATCTTCTGTAAAGCATATAAGGGATCATTGTTCTTTCCACACATCTAGATCAGTTCCTTTAGGCGTCTAGTTTCCAACATGGTGTCACTTGTTGGGGATTTTCACTGTTTAGGCACGTCAGAGGCTCTCCAAACTCGACATAGCATCGGCCAATTGTTCCAGCAAATTTTGCATTCAAAAAGTCAAATGGCGCTCCTTTCCTTCCAAGCTCTGCCATGCGTCCACACAGTGGTTTTCTCCCTCATATGGAATGTTTATCACCTGACAACAGGACAAGGATGTCATCAATGTACCACCCCGAGAATTGGATCCGGGGGCACCATGTGACATCCTTGTCCTGAAAAACAACAGTATCCTCCCACCAACCCAGGAGCAGGTTGGCATATGTGGGGGCACAGGGGCTCCTGAGCCAGTGGTAGAACTTGCCGCTGAAGATTAAATAGCTATGGCCTAGGACAAATGTTAGTAGGTCCAACAGGAACTCATTATGTTAGCCAAGGTGTGTCCCATTAGTGCCTAGAAATTATGATACTGCCCTGAGGCCCCGATCATGTGGGATGCTGCTGTATAATTATTCTATGTCAATTGACACTAAAAAAGTGTCTGTTTCAAGTTGTAAGTCTTCCAGTATGGTAAGTAGGTCTATGGTGTATCTAATGTGGGAGGGAAGAGCTGTCAAACAGGGGCAAAGGATCCTGTCTAAATAGACACTAGAGTTCTTACTAAGGGCATCTATACCTGAGACAATTGGATGACCTTTAAAGGGATTAAACCCTTATGTACCCTAGGTAATGAATAGAAGGTAGCCAGTGTAGGGTACTTAGGGAGCATGAAGTAAAATTCACTCTTTGAAATGACATGGCTGCTCAATGCGCTCAATGCTTCGGTCACAATAGTTTCAAGGGAGGAACAATATTGTGCTATGGGGTCCCCCTCAGAATCTCATAGGTAGCTGAAGCAGACAATTTAGAAGAGCACATTTGCACATATTTATCAGTATCCATAACCACCACATTTCCCCCTTATCTGAGGGTTTTTTTTTCTGATTTTATGATTCCTCTTCAAGAAGAGTAGTTCATCCATCTCATCCATAGATAATAGATATATTAGGTTCTACCAGTTTATGCCAGAGGTTTACCTTTTTGATATCATAAGTCACCAGAGGTTTACCCTTTTGATATCATTAGTCAATAACTTGAAAAAATATCAATGCTTCTACATTCGCCCAATGGGGGCAAAAGAGTGCTCTTTACCTTGAGTTTTGAGATGGGACCCTTGCCGTAGAAGTCTGACATCCACTAGTGAGTCCAGGGAGATACTAAACTTTTGACACTTATGTTTATCATTGTCCTAAAATAATTTTTTCCATTTAAATTTTGACTGGCCAAACTAGCTTTGACATATTGATCTTTAAGAGATTCTGCTATAATCTTGGTCCTACATTAAGGATATATACATACTAGTTATTGAACCCGTTCTACGCCCGGATGGCGAGCATTTATATTGGTATATGGTCTCCATCCTGGTATGTGCTGCTCCCATCTTGCTCTCCCATCCTGTCATGTGCTGCTCCATCCTGCGCCCCCATCCTGTCATGTGGTGCTCCATCCTGCATCCCCATCCTGTCATGTGCTCCCATCCTGTGCCCCCATCCTATTATGTGCTGCTCCATCCTGCGTCTCCATCCTATCATGTGCTCCCATCCTGTGCCCCCATCCTGTGATATGCTGCTCCATCCTACACCCCCATCCTGTCATGTGTGTGCGCCCCCATTCTGTCATGTGCTGCTCCCATCCTGTGCCCCTATTCTGTCATGTGCTGCTCCCATACTGTGCCCCCATCCTGTCATGTGCTGCTCCCATTCTGTCATGTGCTACCATCCTGCACCCCCATCCTGTCATGTGTGCGCCCCCATTCTGTCATGTGCTGCTGCCATTGTGCACAATCATTCTGTCATGTGCTGCTCCCATCCTGCGCCCCATTCTGTCATGTGGTGCTCCCATCCTGCGCCCCCATTCTGTCATGTGCTGCTCCCATCCTGTGCCCCCATTCTGTTGTAATGTGCTGCACCCATTCTGCCTGTTCCTGTTTCCATTCTGCCATATGTTGATCTCATCTTTCTCTCTCCGGCTCTACTGCCCGAGTGCGGCTGTGCTGAGTGCGGGTGGCTGTGCTGAGTGTGGGCGGCTGTGCTGAGTGCAGGCGGCTGTGCTGAGTGCGGGCGGCTGTGCGTGGCTGTGCTGAGTGCGGGCGGCTGTGCTGGGTGCGGGCGGCTGTGCGTGGCGGTGCTGAGTGCAGGCGGCTGTGTGTGGCTGTGCTGAGTGCGGGCGGCTGTGCTGAGTGCGGGCGGCTGTGCTGAGTGCCGGCGGCTGTGCGTGGCGCTGTGCGTGGCGGTGCTGAGTGTGGGCGGCTGTGCTTGGCGGTGCTGAGTGCGGGCGGCTGTGCTGAGTGCGGGCGGTTGTGCGTGGCAGTGCTGAGTGCAGGCGGCTGTGCTGAGTGCGGGCGGCTGTGCATAGCTGTGCTGAGTGCCGGCGGCTGTGCTGAGTGCCGGTGGCTGTGCTGAGTGCGGGAGGCTGTGCTGAGTGCGGGAGGCTGTGCTGAGTGCGGGCGGCTGTGCGTGGCGGTGCTGAGTGCGGGCGGCTGTGCGTGGCGGTGGTGAGTGCGGGCGGCTGTGTGTGGTGGTGGTGAGAGTGCGGGCGGCTGTTCATGGCGGTGGTGAGTGCCGGCAGCTGTGCTGAGTGCCGGCGGCTGTGCTGAGTGCGGGCAGCTGTGCTGAGTGCGGGCGGCTGTGCTGAGTGCGGGCGGCTGTGCGTGGCGGTGGTGAGCACGGGCGGTTATGCATGGCGGTGCTGAGAGTGCGGGCGGCTGTGCGTGGTGGTGGTGAGTGCGGGCGGCTGTGCGTGATGGTGCTGAGAGTGCGGGCAGCTGTGCGTGGCGGTGGTGAGTGCGGGCGGCTGTGCGTGGCGGTGGTGAGTGCGGGCGGCTGTGCGTGGTGGTGGTGGGTGTGCAGGGTGGTGCCGAGAGTGTGGGCGGCTGTGCTGGGCGCCGAGTGCTGGGGGCCTGAGCAAGCGGGGACACCGGCACGCTGTGGGGGTCAGGTGCCGGAGTCTCCACTAGCTCAGGCCCCCGGCACTTGCTATATTTACCTGTCCCCAGTTCCACTGCTGCACGCCTCTCTGTCTTCCGGGGTCCTCTGCCTGTGACTGTTCAGTCAGAGGGCGGCGCGCATTAAGCGCGTCATCGCGCCCTCTGAACTGAACATCGCAGGTGTAGGATGGAGCAGCGCGCAGCAGTGGAACGGGACAGGTAAATATACTCACCCTCCGCCTCCTGGCTCGTCCCTGCTTCTCCGTTGGAGATCGCGGTGTGCGTTCAGCGCTTACGCATACCGCAATCTCCTGGGAGCGTCACTCTGTGGGGTCCAGACTGCGCCGGTGCTTGCACAGTCTATAAAGGCTTTGGACAGAGTGACGCTCCCAGCGTTATATTATAGATTTTGTTATGTACACCCTGTCAGTGCAGGCTTGGGCCAATTAATATGCACTATAAATCTATATTAGACTCTTTTGTGTGGTAGTTTTGGACATACAAATTGAGGCAATTTTATACCCATTCATTGCAGGTGCATCTGCACCATAGTTTGGGTAGAGGGAGACTATGCCTATTGTATAGGGCGAATAATTTTTTCTGTTCATATTATCCCTGAAATAGAAGGGGGGCTTATTATTATATTTAAGGTTTACCCCTTTACTTGGTATCTACCTTCATGCTGGAATATTGCGGGTTTGGGACTATTAAATCCAATTGTTATCTAGTTCTTGGTATGGCAGCTGAAGGATGCTGTGTATTGGACACTTGCCCTCAAGTAGAACGCAGCTTGCATTCCACCACATTATTTCCGGTTTTCTCGGTGGAACGCAAGATGGAATACAGAATGCATTCCACATGCGTTCTAGGTCTCCTGGTGGAACGCATTGTGCGTTCCATCACCTTACCATATCCCGTCTCTAGTGGTCATAACAGTCACTCGTTATGGAATGAAGCACAATGTGCATTCTACCGCCTTACTTCTGGCCTCTTTGTATGCAATATGCACATCACCATAATGCCACATCCGACCTTAAGCGGTCATGTGACTGGCACATCACTTCTGGTTTTACTGGCAATGTGCACATATAAGGCAGGACACTACAGCAAGGGGGTCCACACACTGTCAGAAACCTGTACTTGCGATGAGAGTGATTGGGAGCTGACTAAATTTCCTCACTTCTGACTCCCCTGATGAATTTATATTCCATTAAAAAAAGGGAAAATTAGTCTGGATTGGATACAGTGTCATTCTAAGCTAAATGACACAATGTTTATTGCTCTGAAACAGTGAGCAATTTCTGTTTATGTACAATCTGATCACCTACATAATATATTTACAGTTAGGTTCATTATTGTAAAGCACTTAAGCACTTTATGAATGTTGGTGACTGCTTGGTGAGGGATTTCCTTTAGGGTCAGACAGGGCTAGCTTATGTTGAGCGGGGGCACCACTACATTTTTCCCCGAGGGTGTGCCAACCTCCGCTGCCAGGTTGGAAAATGGAGGATCAAGTATCTGATCCCCTAGACTGTCTTCATTATTTTTGACCTGGTTTCTCAGCACCCATTTCTGATCCACTCATTAAGATTTATGCTTTTTATTGACTAGAGCTTTTTTAGGTACAGAATAAAAGCTAATTTGTAGGTCTGTTCTTTGTTGGGTTTAAACAATGTTGATACCAGACCTCAGTTCATCTGTTTGGCTTTCTTCTTTGCTAGTTAAAAGATAGTTATTTTTAACCACTTTCTGACATTGGGTGTAATAGTACCTTTCTGGGCACATGACAGCTGATCTATACAGCTGATATGAGCCCGCAACAGCCGTGGGTGGAATTGTGATCCACCCTCAGCTGTTAAGTAGTTAAATGCTGCTGTCAATCTCTGACAGCGGCATTTAACTCGCGCTTACCAAAGGCGCGTTGCTAATCCTGCCCATCAGTGACCCCGTCACATGAGCTTCGGTCACCAATGGGTCAGCATGACAACCAGAATTCTGCAGCAGACCACTATGGTTGTCATTGCCAGATTGCTATGAGCTCAGCTGCGTGGTAGGCTATCATAGCAAGTTGGCAGTTATGCTACACACATGTGATCTGATCATCGCCTGTTTGTAGCAGAAACAATCAAAGTATTACAGCTTCTATTCTGTCATGGACACTATTGAATCATGCAAAAAGTGAAAAAAGTTTTTAAAAACATAAAAAATTAAAAAAAATATAAAAATTCTAATCACCCCCCTTGCCCCATTCAAATTACAACAATTTAAATAAAAAAGAACCTAGAAATGTTTAGTGTCATAATGACTCTGAGAATCATATTTTTCTCCTGTTTTCCAGTACATGATATGTTAAAACCAATGGTGTCATTCAAAAGTACCAATTGTCCCTCAGAAAACAAGTCCTAACATGGCCACATTGACCAAAAAATAAAAAAATAATGGCTCTGGGAAGAAGAGAAGCAAAAAACAGAAATTCAAAAACAGTCTACAGTCACAGCATCAATCATTATATTATGAGAGGTGACTATAAGCACGTTCCTGCACTTTGATTGAGAGCTCATTTTGCGGACTTGAGCTGGAAAGCTTACAGCCACTGCCCACAGTATAGTCAATGGTACAGTGAGTGGTGATAGAGGCCACTGTATACACAACCGCATGACTGGAAACCTTCAGCTCCTGAGAAAAAATATGTTAACTTTCTCTTGGTGGCCACACTCTCAGTAAGTAGGCTACAGTGGTGAATTATAATGAGTGCAATCTGGGCGGTAGCCCAGGGCCCTGTGGTATGGGGGGGGGCACCACAGGGCTGCCATCAGGCCATCATCTGCTCACAGGGCCCCTACCGGCAGGCTAAACTGGGCCCTTAGCGGCGCTGCGGCAGTTTAACGCTATTGATGTGCGGGTGTGGGCCCGCGCCCGCATGTCAATAGTTAACAGCTGCCAGCCAATCGGAGGCTGGCAGCTGACGTCAGCCGCAATGCACACATCGCCGGCATCTGACATCATTGTCAGTTGACGGCGAGTGCGCGCTTCAGCTGCATGGAGGGAGCTTCCCCGCAGGAGCATGGCCAGGTAAGAAGAACTTGTTTTTTATTTTTGGTTATTTTTTATTGAGAGCGGTGATCCAAGGGGGGGGCGGGGCAGACTGTGAGACACAGGGGCAGAATGCAGGACATGGGTACAGAAAGCTGGACACGGGGGGCATAATGCTGGACATGGGGGCAGAATGCTGGACATGGGCAGAATGCTGGACATGAGCAGAATGCTGGACATGGGGACAGAATGCTGGACAGGGTGGCAGAATGCTGGACACGGGGGCAAAATGTTGGACACGGGTGACAGAATGCTGGACATGGGGGACAGAATGCTGGACACGGGGACAAAATGCTGGACACAGGGGGCAGAATGCTGGACACGGGGGCAGAATGCTAGACACAGGGCAGAATGCTGGACAAGGGGGCAGAATGCTGGACATGGGGATAGAATGCTGGACATTGGGGCAGAATGCTGGACATGGGGACAGAATGCTGGACAAGGGGGCAGAATGCTGGACATGGGGACAGAATGCTGGACATTGGGGCAGAATGCTGGACACGGGGGGCAGAATACTGGACATGGGGACAGAATGCTGGACAAGGAGGGAAAATGCTGGACATGGGGACAGAATGCTGGACATTGGGACATAATGCTGGACACGGGGGCAGAATGCTGGACATGAAGACAGAATGCGTGACATTTGGGCAGAATGCTGGACATTGGGGCAGAATGCTGGACATAGGGGCAGAATGAGAGACATAGGGGCAGAATGGAGATATGGGGCATGATTGGAGACACAGGGGGCAGGATGAAAGACATGGGGGCATGACTGGAGACACTGGGGGCATGACTGGAGACACTGGGGGCAGGATTGGAGACAGATGGAGCAGGATTGGAGACAGATGGGGCAGAATAGAGACACAAGGGGCATGATTGGAGACACAAGGCAGAATTGCAGACATGGGGCATGATTAGAGACATGGGGGCAGAATGGAGATATGGGAATGATTGGAGACACAGGGGGCAGGATGAAATACATGGGGGCATGACTGGAGACACTGGGGGCATGACTGGAGACACTGGGGGCAGGATTGGAGACAGATGGAGCAGGATTGGAGACAGATGGGGCAGAATAGAGACACAGGGGGCATGATTGGAGACACGGGGCAGGATGAAAGACATGGGGGCATGATTGGAGACACTGTGGGGCAGGATTGGAGACAGATGGGGCAGGGCTGGAGACAGATCATGCAGGATCATGGGGCAGGATGAATATGATGGAGACAGATGGGGCAGGATGGGGAGATCATATGGGGCAGAATGGATACTCATGAGGGCAGGATGGTGGAACATATGGCTGAAGCCAGGAAAGAGACACAAGGGGGCTAGGATTGGGAATATTATTACCATAGGGGCTAATTAAGGGATATTATTACTGCAGTGATGTGTTTATTTTATTTATTGAGTATACTGTTTTAAATGGGGGGGTCCTGTTACTGTGTAGAGTGATACAATGTTGCCTTTTTTCCTTCATGTGGTGTAATGTAGAAGTTGGGAAAAATTAAGTAATGTGTTCTGCAAGCGGAGCTCAAGATACCTGTGTTATTTCCTGTAGAGACGAGCCCTGGCTGGAAGAAGTGATGACGATCTATGCTGGATGAAAGATGAAAAACAAAGATGAAGGACTTCACCTAGAGACGTCACTGGTGAGTCAGTGTGTTACTTATACACTGACACTATACACTGTATACTATATATAGAAGTCCAGTGTATAATGTCACCAGTGATCACTGTATTACCTATACATTATATACAGTGCTCCTGTGTATAATATCACCAGTGATCACTGTATTACCTGTACACAGACACTGTGTTAGGGTTGGCGGAATGCACCGAATATATATTTATTAGAAGTTGGTGCATTCGCAACCCGGGATCCACCATGCAGGAAAGCACCTGCAGCTAGATATGGCGGTACAATTTAGTAATATAAACAAACTCTGTTACTTCACAGAGGAACACAGCTACTTAGTAGAGCAGATGGTGGTCATGCAGTCAAATGCAAACACGCAGCTCCTCGCCGGAGGTGCCAGCATTCTAGGGGCTTATTTCAGCCGGGTCCCTGAATACACACACACCAAACTCCTCGCCGGAGGTGCCAGCATTCTAGGGGCTTATTTCAGCCGGGTCCCTGAATACACACACAAACATGACCACACTGGGGCTGAGCTCGTACATAAATTGACACTAGTGCATGGCCGTGCGGTTATGCACACCTCTTATAGCTGCAGCAAGTACAGGACCTTCCTAGAAGGACCAATGAGAGACTGCCACAAACGTTGAACACCTTCAGGACCTTCCTAGAGGACCAATAGGATTTGCTGCAGTACCTGAGCATGTGACCCTTGATCTCCAATGAGAGATCTTACCCTGGGCATGCTCAGAAGAGTAAAAGTAGGACTTAGTCCCAAAGATGTCTGCTCGCTGCTGACCAGTACTGGCCACAATGGCAGAAGCTGGAAGGACAACAGTAACCCTTCGCACAGTGTCAGACTGAGCATGATGCTGGGACCGATGCCTCCGCTGAGCAGGCTCCACTGCGGCAGGAGAAGAATGGGAAACCGCAGCGGAGATGGCTTGAGATTCCCCCTGTGCAGAGGCAGGAACTCGACCCCTAACACACTGCATGGTAAGTACAGATCTCCTGTGTAATGGCACTTATGGTGATAGTATTGTGGTTTTTTATTACTGATCAGTATTGCAGTATTCAGTCACTATGTGGTGGTAATATGTGGACATGTTGTTGCAGTATTTGTCCCTTGTATGTGCTATTTGGTCACTTTGTGGTGGTAATATGTGGTCTGGTCATGGTGTTGTGTTATTTGTTCCTTGTATGTGATATTATTGGTCATTTTAAAAATTGAAAAATAAATAAAAATATACCTAAATTGCATTGCATATTTTAACAAATATTTAGAAGGTTGCAGTAGAGTAGGGCCTGGCCAAAAGTGTCTACCATGTTATGGTGGCGGCTTAAAAATCTTTAGGCCAAAGCAAAAGCTGCCAGTTATATGTGTGACCTGGTGATGGGAACTGTTAATGGGTAATAGATGAGAAGTGGAGTTTTTCCAAGAGAGAGCGGTGAGACTGTGGACAGTTCGAAGGGTGGAGGCGGGGCTGGGGTGGAGCCTGGGTGGAGTCTCAAGGGGCCCCGAAAATTTTCCTCTGTGGGGGGCCCACAGAGTCTGAACAGCCCAGGGCCCTGTCTACACTTAATCCACCCCTGGGTGGCTATGCAGCTTCATAACATTATTCATCTTTAGATGATTAGCACTATATCTGGAGGTAGAAAGCACTTCTGAGGTGACAGGTTCCATTTAAATCTTCATTTGCTTCTTTTGTACTTTGAGTACATCAAAAGATCAAATGTAGCCAGCATTGTAGAATCTGCACTTTAGTAACATGGCAATACTATTATTATTATTCTACTTTACAGCCTATGTCAAAAGGCAGCAATAAAATCTAGCTGCCTCTTAGCTCCTGCTTCTCAAATCCCCTCTTGTATATCTCACTGTGTGTCAAATATGCTTCTTTTCATTGGAATCTTTGAGCTTTATTGTGCACATTAATATGCTAGATACTTCAAAATGCATAACATTGAGGTTGTTTACTACCATAACTTTTTTTGCACAAAAGGTAGTAGAACAGATTTATGAAAATGATGAAACATTTGTAAGTTTTAGAAAAGTTACCAACAGAGGTGAGCATTCTTCTCAACATTAATAATCTTGAAAACCAATGTAATAGGGCACAGTTATGGTACGTGCTCACGATCAGCAAATGCTGCGGGATGGATGCTGCATACTTGTGCAGCGTCCAACCCACAGCATCCAGATGTCACAGCATAGTGGATGCGATTTCAAGAAATATGCCCACTATGCATCCAGAGACACCAGCGGTTCACCCGGGGAGACGGACATGCGGCGCGTCTCTCCAGACCGCAGCATGTCAATTTCTCTGGTGGAGACACTAGTCCTTGCAACAGAAATTTCACCAATAGAATGTATTGGACACAGTGAATCCGCATGGTTCAGTGAACACAGAGAGATTCACCTGCATTCAATAGATGGCAGCGCTGCGTCCAAAGCGCTACCACTTCGTAATCGTGGGCACTCGGCCTTAGAGTGGAAGCAGGGGTACAAGTCGAGGTTGTCCAAGTGCTCATCTTTTACATAGGAAAATACCAGTGTTATAAATAGCACATGAGGAATTCAAATTTAAAACACACCTTGGATTATGCTTAAAAATGTATCTATTAATGTGTTTTTAACAGACGACATATCCTGATCAGCCACAGGCTTTTTTTTTGTGTCAGCTATAATTATGATAAATAAGTAACCTGGATAATACTATCTTTAGAAATATTTTTATTCATTTTCTCATTGTACAATAAAATTATTATTACAAAAGACATGTTTTACTTCATCTATTGACCATGTTTGGAATTAAAGATCACTCCCGCTCATCTTTATTTTTTCTAAATACATTTTTTCCATTATTTTGATGCTCTTTAACTAAGCTTTTAGAATCATTTATTCCACTTCTTTCTGGTACTAAATTTTTATATGTAAAGCTATTTCTATTTTTTGTGCTCATCATGTTGAATAACAATTTTCTTACATAACTATTAACATGCATGACGCAATTTAAATAGTAGACAAAGAAAAGACAGAACAATTCTGGGAATAATACAATAAGAGGTAATTTATCTATCAAATGCAATGTTTTACCCAGAATTTTTCTCACATAATTACTGCATGAATTAAAATTTCATATCAAATATAGTTTGTTTGGACAATTTGATAAACCACGTGCAATATGTAACCTATTAGCAAAGTCCCTATAATTCAAGCAGCCTTACAATAATTATACAGTTGTGCTCAAGAGTTTACATACTCTGGGAGAAATTTTGCTTTCTTGGCCTTTTTTTTAGAGAATATGAATAACCATTTCTCCACTCATGGTTAGTGGTTGGGTGAAGTTATTTATTGTCAAACTACTGTGCTTTCACTTTTTAAATCATAATGACAACCCAAAACAAAGCCCCTGATTTTCAATTTGTTAATCAAAGTTTGAACGCTGCTGAATGGCATTATTAATTCTTTGGATATCTTTTTGTATCCCTTTCATGTTTTATACAGTCAACTACTATTTCCCGTAGATCTATTGACAATTGTTTTGTTTTCCACATGACTCACAATACAGAAATGTCAGTGGCTGGATGAAAGGTGGAAGAGTCTGTCTAGATCTTAAAAACTCACTCAGCATTTATGCACACACACTGATTACAAGCAAACAGGTCACAGGTGAGGATGTTACCTTTAGTAGCCATTCAAACCCATTTGTGTCAACTTCTGGGTGTGTTATCAGGCCAAAATCACCAGGGTATGTGAACTTTTGATCAGGGTCATTATAGATGTTTTGGGTTGGCATTAGGATTGAAAAAAAAGAATAGTTGGACAATAAATGACTTCACCCAACCACAAACCATGATTGGAAAAAAAATGTTTTGGTGTTATCATTAACATTCTTTGAAAAAAGGCCAAAAAAGCGAAAATTCTGCCAGGTATGTAAACTTTTGAGGACACCTATAGATGGTATGTACTGCAACTATAGCAGAACCTATTTTAAATCTGAATGATTTATAAGCTTGTCTATGATCTTTCAGGAGTGGAGAAAAATTATTGTGTTGTATGTTTTTCAATAAGAAAACAAGTGTTGTATGTCTTCAAAGAAATAAAATATGTTATTGTACCTAGAATGGTTTCTATGATTCATATGCCATAAAAATATTTCCTAAAATTATGTATAATTTGTTTATGAAAGAGAAAATGATTAGCGATGGGAGAACTTGAATCGTAAAATTTGGAGTCTGTACCAAACACCTCCTTTTTGGGCACAGACACCGAACATGGACTTCACTATTAAGTCCATGCTACTTTTCGGCCCCTGAGCACTGAGTGTTGGTCGTGCTGTCATGAGAATGACAACGTGGCAAACACTGCTTTTGATCAACAGAAAAATCATTACCGCTGGTTAGTCAGCGGCGGTTCCAGCACTGTCAAATGACAACGTGAACCCAAAGCTGTGATCGGAGGTAAAGAGTTTACCTCCGGTCACTGGTATCAGCTGATAGGACTACAGCTCCAATCAGCCGATGCCTGCTGCCACTAATAACATTGAGAGCAGGCGACGGCTGATGGGAATATTCATCAGCCGGCAGTGGCACCTCTACTTTAAATAAATAATAAAAAAGAAACGGTATGAGTTCCCCTGTATTTTTGACAACCATCCAGGCAAAACTGACAACTGGGGGCTGAAACCCTCAGCATGCGAACCGTGGCTGTCTGACCTGCGGTAATGATTTTACCGCCAATCAGAAGCAGTGTTTGCCACCCTGTCATGCACATGACAGAGTGCTAAACACTGGATGTTTGGGCCCTCCATTTTAGGGTCTGCATTTGGGTTCGGGTCCAGGTACTGTTCTGGTACTCAAAACAAAACGTTTTTTAATTGTTCGGCTGAACCCGCCGGACCCAAACATCAAGAGGTCCGTCCATCTCTAAAAATGATGGATCCGACTTCACGGAGGTAAAATCTTGAACCTTTATTGAATCATCATAAAATCATGGTAAACATTCACATGTTCAATCATGACTAAAGGTGCATTATATACCAGAGCCCATTAGTGTTTGTCAAATAGACATTTTTATGAATGGTTAATCTGACAACACAGCATTTATTCTTAGTTACTCCAGACAAATTTCCAGTAGGTCAAAAGACCTAAGCTGCTGCTATGAGCCTGAATGCTGACTTTTGAATCAATATTTGTTGCAACTTATTGTGCTGCTGTCCTTGGAAGACAGGGATGCAGGATAATAGAACAATTGATGTTTGCTAATATGTTTATTACCCATTGCATTGGTCCATGCAGTTTGTTGACCTACAAACAGAAAAGGACAAACTGTGCAGATTGATCGAATACTCTAACTATGAGAGTTAACCTCATACTACCTTCCCTCTGACCTGTGGATGAGAGCCTGAGGGACAGATGTGGGTATGAAAGGAGACCTTAATTATTCTGCAGAAAAATTCTGCAGAACTGCAGCCAGGAAACCATGGCATCAACTGGAGAACTGCAGATTTGAGATGCTACAGAACAGCAGCCAGGTAAACTTGACTTCAACCAGAGGGATAAAGACTTAAGGCTCTACCTAACAGCCTAGGTACCATGGTCCCAGCTGGAAGAATAAAGTTCAGATTCATTGACCATCATTGAACCCATGGAAACATTTGGAGACAATAGGTTTTGGCAATCAGTCCACTTGACCCCATGGAGACATTTGGAGAAGCCAGGATGGGATAATCATGTCAACAGACCCCATGGAGACATTTGAAGAAGCCAGTTTGGGACAATCAGTTCACCTGGCCACACACCTTGGTGGACTGTCAGCTCCCTAAGCTTGTTACCTTCACTTTGTGGGTGCCCCCCAAAAGTGGGTGCCATTGGTGGGGCTAGTCGGCTCTGGAAACCCTGAAGTCGCAGCTGCTCAAATCTATGCGAGCCTTGATTGCTATTGTCTGTTGGTGGTTCATTATAGTATTGCCACAGTGTTTTACCCTCACCATGTGTTGTTTGAGTAGCATTCTGCCCATGGGAAAGAAGAAGGAGTGTTTGCACACAGTGGGATTAGCACTGGTTCAGGCGGTCTTTCTAAAGACAGCTGGTATGGCAGACGAGAGCACCCACTGTTTCTCTTGTCTCCACAGTTTTCATGATTTTATAAGGATTAAATAAAGGCTCAAGATTTCACCTCCTTGGAGCTGTATCCATCCTTTCCTCCTTCATGCTGTTTCCGTACCTGGCAGTGACTTTTTTCTGACATCTAGAAGACTTCAGTCTATTGTGATGAGTTGGCTTCTCTATCATACATTTTTTTTAAATATTGACTAAAATTTTGAACAAAAACTACACAAGAGACATTCAAAATACATCTATATACACAAAAAAATCAATTTTGCTATTTCGCTATCAATATATTATAAATTACTTATGTTTTTAGATATAAAAACAAAATAAAAGTACTGTAGGAGAGCCTAAAGAGTGATGTTATCGATGTGGTAACTGAAGTTCTGCATAAATATTTTTTTCTCTCCAATAGTTGAATAGGCTGATAGCAGGAATTTAGCATAACAAATGTTCTGTTTTGTGTCAGGATGCACATCATTTACAGTGTTGTGTAATTTGTAAATCCCCAAAAATTGACAGAAGAGACAATTTGCATATTTCCCAAAGGATCATTGCAGCTTTAAATCTCCTCATCTTGGCATGCTTAACATGTCACTCTCCGCAAGAAGAAATGATACTTCTTGGATCCCGGTCAGACACCTCTCACACAGCCAAATCAGATCTCACACATTGCATTAACGAGGGGCAGTACCCAGAAACACAGTGTGTGCAAATTGAGATTCTGGTTTGGCTTTTATCCTAAGTCATGTGACAAGGTTCGTTAAAGGGTCGACATTGACTGTTAGGATTGCTACTTCCAATAGAAGGCACTAGAATTCTAGTTCTCTTCCTCCCTGAAGAAACAATTTGCATAAATCCTCATCCTGTTGCTTGATGGAGGTAAAAGTCCTGTAAGTATATTTAGTACCTATCAGACATTTATTGTGTATACTTTGAGTAAGCCATAAATGTCCCAAAATGTAATACCTCTTTCATTTTTTAGTGCGGACCCTGGATTGGCTCAGGTTGTGCCCCCTGATGTATAGTATATCATAGCATACTGATGACATAACACAATTTAAAGCAATCCTGAAACATTTTAAAGTGCACCATTACTGTGATTCAAAATTTGTCAAGATTTGGCGCATTGATAAAATAAATAATATAGGTGAATATGATGCTCAGTGAAGGAAATTTGGAATATTATATTGCTGAAGAAGAGGTACAGAGCTAGCAGCATCATACAAACCCATGTGTTGTAGGTGGCTCAAAAATCTCCAGTCACAAAAGAAGGTATCAGTTTTACAAATGACACATGATAGGTGAAAGGTGCCAGTACAGATTGTGGACTCTGTCCCATAAATATATTTAATAATTTATTAGTATACATTTTTCAGCACATCACTTTAATGCTTGTCAATAGTTATTTCATTTAATTAAAGGCTAGCTGGTGGTGCACACAAATGCACTTGGAGTGAACTTTGTTGCATTCCACATCAGCATTTTCAGGTAGTTTACACATTCCCTTGCATCGGTTTGATGCTTCTGACTCTTGAACATGAACCTTACCACTTGTCTAATGGACTTTTTTTGGTGACAGGACAAGGAATCTGGTGCATGCATCAGGTATTAAACCACTATTGAATAGATAATGATCACAAAATCATGAAGTATATAAAGAGCAGTAGGTCATCTATTTTTTAACCCTAGAAGAAACCATTACACAAAACACGTGTTAGCAGTGAAGTCCCTTTATACATAGGAATATAGTATATATTGTAGGTAAGATCTGACTGGATAACACTATAATTGTAATTTACTGCGCTACTCCAGTTGGGTACTACATACGGTATGTCAGAGGTGTGCCGATAGATGAGTCTATAAAGTGTAAAATTGCAAAAAACTATGTAAAAGTTTTTGGCAGATGTGGAAAAATGATGCAAAGTAAGAATGCTTTAATAAACAGAAGTGCCAATAGTTTATTTATAAACAAAAAATATAAATTAAATGAACAAAAAAGATGTCTAAATAAAATCATTATTTCGTGTAACCTCCATTTGTATTTGTAGGCAGAATAAATTTGGAGACACTCACACTCTTCCCTGATGGTATTGAATGATGGATAAGTACCTGCTTTTTGTTACTCAGTACTGAGAACATCAAGAAATGGGCAATATTGAGGCCTGTAATCAAAGTGGTCAGCCAAAAAGATTTAGCGCAGCAGATGAAAAACACATCATTACTTCAAAATCAGAAGTCGTGTGGTTCTATCAGTTCAGAATTGGCAGCAATCAGTAGAACCCAGCAACACAGCTACATTTATCTACTGTTCAGGGAAGCCTGACCAGAAATGCTCTTCATGAAACCATTTTCGACAAAAATCCTACCTTAGATACAATGTGTCCAGCTGACTCACTTATACACAAAACCAAGTGAAATAGAGTGCAAAAATATGAAAGCAGGTATGCTGGAATGATGAACCAAAATGTGAAATATTGTGTTTCTCGAGAAGGTACCACACTTTGTTCACGAAGGATAAGAGAAAGCAGTACAATAATGATTATCTGCAGGCAACACAGAAGCATAGGGAAGTTTCCTTGCAAGTTTGGGGCTGCATATGGAGTTCAGAATTTGGTCAAGATTAATGGGATTCTCAATGCTAAGAAATACTGGCAGATACTTATCGATCATGCAATAATCAGAACTGCATTTTATTGTCTCCAAATTTATTCTGCAGCAGGACAATGAACCCAAACAGCTAATGTCATCAAGAACTATGTTCACATAACTGTAAAAGAAGAACAAGCATCTTAGAAATGATAATATGGCTCCGGGAGATCTTACCATCATCCAGCTTGTATGGGATTACATAAATAGACAATGGAATCTTACATGCACAAAAGATCTTTGGTTATTTCTCCCAGTTAATTGGAACAACCTCTCTGCTGAGTTCCTTCATTAAAAAGTTTTTACCGTACCTAGATTAATTGATGCTTTGATGCTGTTTTCAAGACAAAGGGTGGTCACACAGAATATTAGTTTGATTTAGATTTATATTTTACTCATTCATTTTTCATTTTGTAAGTTGAGAAACATAAACTACTAATGTTTCTCTGATTGCAAACATGTTAATTTGCAACATTTTTAATTAGCAGCATTTCTGCACACCTTCCTAAAGTTTTCACAAAAGCTTTTATATATAATGTGTGCCCCCTGTGGCTGCTGTATGTAATGTCTACATGAAGCCTTATGTCTGCTACATCATAATATTTAAATTAAAATAAATAAATTATATTTTTTTCATAAACCAATAGTATACATGAAAATTCACAGGTAAAATTTATGCTTAGTGAAGACAGATTATTACATAACTGAGATAGGAGACGAATAGAGATAGGTGGACACCTGAATGTTCGGGTCCAGTGGGTTTCACCTATCAGTTACAAAAAGTTTGAGTTCGGGTACCAGAACAGCATCCGGACCCGAACCCAGACCCTATTCACTTGAATGGGGGGCCCGAACATCCAGTGTTTGCTGTGCTGTAATGTGCATGACAGCGTGGCAAACACCGCTTCTGATCGGTGGTGAAATCATCCCCGCCGGTCAAAGAGCCGTGGTTCCCATGCTATCAAAAGACAGCATAAGCGCTCAGCTGTGATCGAAGGTATACAGTTTACCTCCACTCACTGGTGTCAGCTGATGGGACAACTGCTCCCATAATCTGACACTTGCCGCCGCTAATAGCAGGGAGAGCAGGAGTGGCGGATTGGTGTATTCATCTACTGCTCCTGCACACAATGAATAATTTAAAAAATATAACCCCACATGGATTCCTCTGTATTTTTGTTAACCAGCCAAGCAAAACTCACAACCGAATGGCTGCAAACCTCAGCTGTCAGCTTCAGCAAGGCTAGTTATCAAGAATAGATGGTCCCTACACTGTATTTTTAATTATTTGAATAATTAAAAATGGCGTGGGATCCCCCCTTTTTGACAACCAACCTTGCTAAAGCTTGCTAATGGGCCATGGATATTGCCCACCCCCCAGCCTAAAAATAGCAGCCCACAGAGTCCCAGAAAAGGCATATCTATTAGATGGGCCAATTCTGGTGCTTTGCCCAGCTTTTCCCTCTTGTTCTCTAGCGGTGGCAAGTGTGGTTCATATTTGTGGGGTTGATGTCACCTTTGTATTGTCAGATGAAATCAAGCCCACAGCTTAGCAATGGAGAGCTGTCTATAAGACACCTCTCTATTACTAATCTTATAGTTGTGTTATAAATAAGACACATACAGAATAAAGTCCATTAATTGAAAAAATGAAACAAACTCCTTTGAAAATCTCAATTAAACCATACTTACGACCTCGCTTATTTCCACCAGTCCTCGATCTTCTGTAATATACCAAAAATAATAAAACAACAATATACCATACCTGTCCGTCATTCTGTCCCATGCCGTAATCCATGTCTAAGGGAAAATACTCTGCGTATGGTAGAGAGGAAGAGGAAGGAGAAGCTCTGTCTCTAGCTCCTCCCTCCACCAACCATCTCCTTTGAATAGAATTTCATCAGATACAACTGTCATCTCCTATCTCAGTAATAAAACAAAAATGTCAGGTTCACATGTTGGCACCTTTACCTGCACACAGCTCTGATACTGTGTATTCAACTTGAAGAAATGATTTATGTAGTACTAGATGGCAGCCCGATTCTAAAGAATCGGGAGTCTAGAATCCATATATACTTTATTTATTCAAATGTAAGAATAATACAATTAATAAATAATAGTAAGAAAGAACAAAAAATGGCTGCACTCACCAGCTCTTGACAATTCTTGACAGTACGGCACATTTCTGATTGGTCGCTCGAGGCAGGCGGCAACCAATCAGAAAAGTGCCGCGCACCACGAAGGCATATATCTTTGTCCACCCTGAGCGGGTGTAGGACGCTGGTGACGTCACTTATCTCCGGACATTATCTCCGGACAAAGCCACGGAAGTTGGCACAAATTGCCGGAAGTAGTATTCTAGGCAATTATATATTAGATTTTAATGTTATCAGTGTTTACCTTTGAACGTTTATATTGTATTGTCCTGTCACCAGCCATGTGTACGATTATCGGCCGAAAGCCTCTCTGGAACCAATAATCACCCCATGTAAAGGTATCTTTATAAGTTAAAGATTCAGAATACTATGACTTTTATCATATCCTGAACAGTCAAGTTTTTTATGAACCGTTAAGGTTTTCTGGTTGAAGTAAAAAAAAACTGAGTGTTTACAGTTTGAAACCATAAAATGTTGAAAAATTATGTCATTCTTGAGTATATCACTCAATGGTGCTCATAAACGTGTCAAACTTGATCTATAATATACTTTAATATACGTTACTTTAATCTTTAATATACTTAAGAACAGGGCCCCAGACATCACACAGGGGGTCTGAAACACCGCACAGTGGTCCAAAATATCGCTGTGCTCTGCCTGGGGCCCCATATGCTGCCTGGGGCCCCTGTGCTCTGCCTGGGGCCCCATATGCTGCCTGGGGCCCCTGTGCTCTGCCTGGGGCCCCATGTTCTGCCTGGGGCCCCTGTGCTCTGCCTGGGGCCACTGTGCTCTGCCTGGGGCCCCATATGCTGCCTGGGGCCCCTGTGCTCTGCCTGGGGCCCCATATGCTGCCTGGGGCCCCTGTGCTCTGCCTGGGGCCCCATAGGCTGCCTGGGGCCCCTGTGCTCTACCTGGGACCACTGTGCTCTGCCTGGGGCCCCATATGCTGCCTGGGAACCCTGTGCTCTGCCTGGGGCCCCTGTGCTCTGCCTGGGGCCCCATGTTCTGCCTGGGGCCACTGTGCTCTGCCTGGGGCCCCATAGGCTGCCTGGGGCCCCTGTGCTCTGCCTGGGACCACTGTGCTCTGCCTGGGGCCCCATATGCTGCCTGGGGCCCCTGTGCTCTGCCTGGGGCCACTGTGCTCTGCCTGGGGCCCCATATGCTGCCTGGGGCCCCTGTGCTCTGCCTGGGGCCCCATATGCTGCCTGGGGCCCCTGTGCTCTGCCTGGGGCCCCTGTGCTCTGCCTGGGGCCCCATGTTCTGCCTGGGGCCCCTGTGCTCTGCCTGGGGCCACTGTGCTCTGCCTGGGGCCCCATGTTCTGCCTGGGGCCACTGTGCTCTGCCTGGGGCCCCATAAGCTGCCTGGGGCCCCTGTGCACTGCCTGGGACCACTGTGCTCTGCCTGGGGCCCCATATGCTGCCTGGGGCCCCTGTGCTCTGCCTGGGGCCACTGTGCTCTGCCTGGGGCCCCATATGCTGCCTTGGGCCACTGTGCTCTGCCTGGGGCCCCATATGCTGCCTGGGGCCCCTGTGCTCTGCCTGGGGCCCCATATGCTGCCTGGGGCCCCTGTGCTCTGCCTGGGGCCCCTGTGCTCTGCCTGGGGCCCCATATGCTGCCTGGGGCCCCTGTGCTCTGCTTGGGGCCCCTGTGCTCTGCCTGGGGCCCCATGTTCTGCCTGGGGCCCCTGTGCTCTGCCTGGGGCCACTGTGCTCTGCCTGGGGCCCCATGTTCTGCCTGGGGCCACTGTGCTCTGCCTGGGGCCCCATAAGCTGCCTGGGGCCCCTGTGCTCTGCCTGGGACCACTGTGCTCTGCCTGGGGCCCCATATGCTGCCTGGGGCCCCTGTGCTCTGCCTGGGGCCACTGTGCTCTGCCTGGGGCCCCATATGCTGCCTGGAGCCCCTGTGCTCTGCCTGGGGCCCCTGTGCTCTGCCTGGGGCCCCATATGCTGCCTGGGGCCCCTGTGCTCTGCCTGGGGCCCCTGTGCTCTGCTTGGGGCCCCATGTTCTGCCTGGGGCCCCTGTGCTCTGCCTGGGGCCACTGTGCTCTGCCTGGGGCCCCATATGCTGCCTGGGGCCCCTGTGCTCTGCCTGGGGCCCCATATGCTGCCTGGGGCCCCTGTGCTCTGCCTGGGGCCACTGTGCTCTGCCTTGGGCCCCATAGGCTGCCTGGGGCCCCTGTGCTCTGCCTGGGACCACTGTGCTCTGCCTGGGGCCCCATATGCTGCCTGGGGCCCCTGTGCTCTGCCTGGGGCCACTGTGCTCTGCCTGGGGCCCCATATGCTGCCTGGGGCCCCTGTGCTCTGCCTGGGTGTAGGACACTGGTGACGTCACTTATCTCCGGACATTAGCTCCGGACATTAGCTCCGGACATTATCTCCGGACATTAGCTCCGGACATTATCTCCGGACATTAGCTCCGGACAAAGCCACGGAAGTTGGCACAAATTGCAGGAAGTAGTATTCTAGGCAATTATATATTAGATGGGCATTTCCTGAAGGAAATACATGGTGCTTGAACAGCGCTACCAGCTTTACAGCAGCACTTTTCACACACGGGACTGGGGGGCGCGCTTACTTTTGCACCCGGGGCCGGGGGCGCGCTTACTTTTGCACCCGGGGGCGCACTTACTTTTGCACCTGGAGGCGCACTTACTTTTGCACCCGGGGGTGCACTTACTTTTGCACCCGGGGGCGCACTTACTTTTGCACCCGGGGGCGCACTTACTTTTGCACCCGGGGGCGCACTTACTTTTGCACCCGGGGGCGCACTTACTTTTGCACCCGGGGGCGCACTTACTTTTGCACCTGGGGGCGCACTTACTTTTGCACCCGGGGGCGCACTTACTTTTGGGGCCGCACTTACTTTTGGTGGGCGGGGCTCCTCGGCCTCCGATTTGGTTGGTGGGGCCCCTCATCCTCCGATTTGGTGGGTGGGGACCCTCGGCCTCCGATTTGGTGGGCGGGGACCCTCGGCCTCCGATTTGGTGGGCGGGGACCGGCCTCCGATTTGGTGGGCGGGGACCCTTGGCCTCCGATTTGGTGGGCGCGGACCCTCGACCTCCGATTTGGTGGGCGGGGACCCTCGGCCTCCAATTTGGTGGGCGGGGCCCCTCGGCCTCCGATTTGGTGGGCGGGGTCCCTCTGCCTCCGATTTGGTGGGCGGGGTCCCTCTGCCTCCGATTTGGTGGGCGGGGACCCTCGGCCTCCGCTTTGGTTGGCGGGGCCCCACGGCCTCCGATTTGGTGGGCGGGGTCCCTCTGCCTCCGCTTTGGTGGGCGGGGCCACTCGGCCTTCGATTTGGTGGGCGGGGACCCTCGGCCTCCAATTTGTTGGGCGGGGACCCTCGGCCTCCAATTTGGTGGGCGGGGACCCTCGGCCTCCGATTTGGTGGGTGGGGACCCTCGGCCTCCGATTTGGTGGGTGGGGACCCTCGGCCTCCGATTTGGTGGGCGGGGCCCCTCGGCCTCCGCTTTGGTGGGCGGGGCCGGGCCCCTCGGCCTCCGCTTTGGTGGGCGGGGCCGCTCGGCCTTCGATTTGGTGGGCGGGGATCATCGGCCTCCGATTTGGTTGGCGGGGCCCCTCGGCCTCCGATTTGGTTGGCGGGGACTCTCGGCCTCCGATTTGGTGGGCGGGGACCCTCGGCCTCCGATTTGGTGGGCGGGGACCCTCGGCCTCCGATTTGGTGGGTAGGGACCCTCGGCCTCCGATTTGGTGGTCGGGGATCCTCGGCCTCCGCTTTGGTGGGCGGGGCCCCTCGGCTTCCGATTTGGTGGGCGGGGTCCCTCTGCCTCTGATTTGGTGTGTGGGGCCCCTCGGCCTTCGCTTTGGTGGGCGGGGCCCCTCGGCCTTCGATTTGGTGGGCGGGGCCCCTCGGCCTCCGATTTGGTTGGTGTGGACCCTCGGCCTCCGATTTGGTGGGCGGGGACCCTCGGCCTCCGATTTGGTGGGCGGGGACCCTCGGCCTCCGATTTGGTGGGCAGGGACCCTCGGCCTCCGATGTGGTGGGCGGGGCCCATCGGCCTCCGATGTGGTGGGCGGGGCCCCTCGGTCTCCGATTTGGTGGGCGGGGACCCCTGGCCTCTGATTTGGTGGGCGGGGCCCCTCGGCCTCCGATTTGGTGGGCGGGGACCCTCGGCCTCCGATTTGGTGGGCGGGGACCCTCGGCCTCCGATTTGGTAGGCGGGGCCCCTCGGCCTCCGATTTGGTGGGCGGGGACCCTCGGCCTCCCATTTGGTGGGCGGGGACCCTCGGCCTCCGATTTGGTGGGCGGGGCCACTCGGCCTACGATTTGGTGGGCGGGGCCCCTCGGCCTCCGATTTGGTGGGCGGGGACCCTCGGCCTCCGATTTGGTGGGCGGGGACCCTCGGCCTCCGATTTGGTGGGTAGGGACCCTCGGCCTCCGATTTGGTGGTCGGGGACCCTCGGCCTCCGCTTTGATGGGCGGGGCCCCTCGGCCTCTGATTTGGTGGGCGGGGTCCCTCTGCCTCTGATTTGGTGTGCGGGGCCCCTCGGCCTCCGCTTTGGTGGGCGGGGCCCCTCGGCCTTCGATTTGGTGGGCGGGGCCCCTCGGCCTCCGATTTGGTTGGTGTGGACCCTCGGCCTCCGATTTGGTGGGCGGGGACCCTCGGCCTCCGATTTGGTGGGCGGGGACCCTCGGCCTCCGATTTGGTGGACGGGGACCCTCGGCCTCCGATGTGGTGGGCGGGGCCCATCGGCCTCCGATGTGGTGGGCGGGGCCCATCGGCCTCCGATGTGGTGGGCGGGGCCCCTCGGTCTCCGATTTGGTGGGCGGGGACCCCTGGCCTCCGATTTGGTGGGCGGGGCCCCTCGGCCTCCGATTTGGTGGGCGGGGACCCTCGGCCTCCGATTTGGTGGGCGGGGACCTCCGGCCTCCGATTTGGTAGGCGGGGCCCCTCGGCCTCCGATTTGGTGGGCGGGGACCCTCGGCCTCCCATTTGGTGGGCGAGGACCCTCGGCCTCCGATTTGGTGGGCGGGGACACTCGGCCTCCGATTTGGTGGGCGGGGCCCCTCGGCCTCCGATTTGGTGGGCGGGGCCCCTCGGCCTCCGATGTGGTGGTCGGGGCCCCTCGGCCTCCGCTTTGGTGGGCGGGGCCGGGCCCCTTGGCCTCCGCTTTGGTGGGCGGGGCCGCTCGGCCTTCGATTTGTTGGGCGGGGCTCCTCGGCCTTCGATTTGGTTGGCGGCGCCCCTCGGCCTCCAATTTGGTTGGCGGGGCCCCTTATCCTCCGATTTGGTGGGCGGGGACTCTCGGCCGGACCCTCGGCCTCCGATTTGGTGGGCGGGGCCCCTCGGCCTCCGATTTGGTTGGCGGGGCCCCTCGGCCTCCGATTTGGTGGGCGGGGACCCTCGGCCTCCGATTTGGTGGGCGGGGCCCCTCGGCCTCCGATTTGTTTGGCGGGGCCCCTCGGCCTCCGATTTGGTGGGCGGGGCCCCTTATCCTCCGATTTGGTGGGCGGGGACTCTCGGCCTCCGATTTGGTGGGCGGGGACCCTCGGCCTCCGATTTGGTGGGTGGGGCCCCTCGGCCTCCGATTTGGTGGGCGGGGCCCCTCGGCCTCCGATTTTTTGGGCGGGGCCCCTCGGCCTCCGATTTGGTGGGCGGGGCCCCTCGGCCTCCGATTTGGTTGGCGGGGCCCCTCGGCCTCCGATTTGGTGGGCGGGGACCCTCGGCCTCCGATTTGGTGGGCGGGGACCCTCGGCCTCCGATTTGGTGGGTGGGGACCCTCGGCCTCCGATTTGGTGGGCGGGGACCCTCGGCCTCCGATTTGGTGGGCGGGGACCCTCGGCCTCCGATTTGGTGGGCGGGGCCCCTCGGCCTCCGATGTGGTGGGCGGGGCCCCTCGGCCTCCGCTTTGGTGGGCGGGGCCGGGCCCCTCGGCCTCCGCTTTGGTGGGCGGGGCCGCTCGGCCTTCGATTTGGTGGGCGGGGCTCCTCGGCCTCCGATTTGGTTGGCGGGGCCCCTCGGCCTCCGATTTGGTTGGCGGGGCCCCTCGGCCTCCGATTTGGTGGGTGGGGACCCTCGGCCTCCGATTTGGTGGGCGGGGACCCTCGGCCTCCGATTTGGTGGGCAGGGACCCTCGGCCTCCGATTTGGTGGTCGGGGACCCTCGGCCTCCGCTTTGGTGGGCGGGGCCCCTCGGCCTCCGATTTGGTGGGCGGGGTCCCTCTGCCTCCGATTTGGTGTGCGGGGACCCTCGGCCTCCGCTTTGGTGGGCGGGGCCCCTCGGCCTTCGATTTGGTGGGCGGGGCCCCTCGGCCTCCGATTTGGTTGGTGTGGACCCTCGGCCTCCGATTTGGTGGGCGGGGACCCTTGGCCTCCGATTTGGTGGGCAGGGACCCTCGGCCTCCGATTTGGTGGGCGGGGCCCCTCGGCCTCCGCTTTGGTGGGCGGGGCCGGGCCCCTCGGCCTCCGCTTTGGTGGGCGGGGCCCCTCGGCCTCCGATTTGGTTGGTGGGGCCCCTCGGCCTCCGATTTGGTTGGCGGGGCCCATCGGCCTTCGATGTGGTGGGCGGGGCCCCTCGGCCTCCGATTTGGTGAGCGGGGACCCTCGGCCTCCGATTTGGTGGGCGGGGCCCCTCGGCCTCCGATTTGGTTGGTGGGGCCCCTCGGCCTCCGATTTGGTGGGCGGGGACCCTCGGCCTCCGATTTGGTGGGCGGGGACCCTCGGCCTCCGATTTTGTGGGCGGGGCCCCTCGGCCTCCGATTTGGTGGGCGGGGACCCTCGGCCTCCGATTTGGTGGGCGGGCACCCTCGGCCTCCGATTTGGTGGGCGGGGACCCTCGGCCTCCAATTTGGTGGGCGGGGACCCTCGGCCTCCGATTTGGTGGGCGGGGACCCTCGGCCTCCGATTTGGTGGGCGGGGCCCCTCGGCCTCCGATGTGGTGGGCGGGGCCCCTCGGCCTCCGCTTTGGTGGGCGGGGCCAGGCCCCTCGGCCTCCGATTTGGTTGGCGGGGCCCCTCGGCCTCCGATTTGGTGTGTGCTCTGCCTGGGGCCACTGTGCTCTGCCTGGGGCCCCATATGCTGCCTGGGCCTCTGTGCTCTGCCTGGGGCCCCATATGCTGCTTGGGGCCCCTGTGCTCTGCCTGGGGCCCCTGTGCTCTGCCTGGAGCCCCATGTTCTGCCTGGGGCCCCTGTGCTCTGCCTGGGGCCACTGTGCTCTGCCTGGGTGTAGGACACTGGTGACGTCACTTATCTCCGGACATTAGCTCCGGACATTAGCTCCGGACAATAGCTCCGGACAATAGCTCTGGACAAAGCCACGGAAGTTGGCACAAATTGCAGGAAGTAGTATTCTAGGCAATTATATATTAGATAGTGTTTAAGCTTAAAAATAGAGAAAGAATCATTTCAAACATTTTTTCTTTGCTGTGAGCCAGTACATGACAAGTTGGAATACTATCAAAATTACCTGAAAAGCAATTTTCATTATTAACGTTAATCTACCCAATGTCACAGCGTTATGATCTTCAGGGCAAAATCATTAAGGAGCAGAAGGAATCTCTGGGTACTTGTAACTGGTAACTGAACTTCCTTATATTATTTTGCTTTGTTATGATGTATGTATACAACTATTCATGTATGTGTACACTGGGAGGTATTGAGTAATGTCACATTGTGGAAGTTTAATGCCATCTATTGATTATACCCACTCCCTATACATTTTCCTGTGATTTCCCTGTATAGGACTTTTATCCCATTCTACATGTTCGTTCAGTGTTTTCATAAATATATGAATTATATTCTTATATATTAATAAAAATATATATTTTTAAGTGAATATTTGTGCATGTATTCCCTTTTTTTTAGTAAGAATTATATAATTTGAGAGTTCGTACAATATGCTGAATGAACATGAAAGGAACAATGGATTTTACTTAGCCAGTGGGTGATAGTAAAAGATGGCACATTACCCACTCTAAAGTCATGGTTGCCTTAACCAACTTGTGTAAATAATAATTGGCTTAGATTTAATTTTTTTAAATCATTTATTACAGATTAAGCCTCATTTTAATTTTTATAGTACAAAACATTAGTACACATGAAACTTTGTGTTAGGACTGGTGGAACGCACCAAATAATAATTGGAGATGATATAAGGTGCGTTCACATTCTGGGGTCCACCGTGCAGAAAAGACACCTGCTGCTTGGTAATGACTGACTATATGGCGGTACTATGTGAGTAAACACACGGGTTAGCTTCACCTGGTATGAAAGAAGCGAACCCTGTTGCGTCACAGGGCCGCAATACCGCACAGAGAGCGCAAGCAAGGCGACACAGAACTCTGCCCCAAGACTCAGGGATCCCTCTAGATTTCTTGTGCTCAACAATGCTACTGTGGTGCCAGGGAATCAACTAAACTAAACATTTACCGCACAAGAGTGCATGTAGCGCCGCTCTGGCGGATGCCACTAACCACCCTAACTAAGGCTAGAAAAGCGCACTATCTGTGCACGGCACCGCTCTGGCGGTTGCTGCTAACTAGATTCAGTATCTTGTGCTAATGTGCAGGATAGCACTGTCAGTCGCTAGGTAGCTCCACCATTCGCGAGCAGGCAACAACACTAGGGATGGGAATGATTCAGAGCTTTCATCCATCCACAGGCATTCATCCACACACACAAGTTAACAAGTTTACACTAGCGCATGGCCGAGCGACCATGTGAACCATTTATAGTAGCAGCACTCTGGGACCTTCCTGATGGTCCAATAGGAGCCGCAACAGGACCTGAGCATGTGACCCCCGACCTCCAATGGGATGTCGTCCCCTGGGTATGCTCAGAGTGGGAAAACAGGACATAGTCCCTGAAACGCCTGCTCACTGCTGATCAGTGCTGGCTACAGAGGCAGAGCCTGGAAAGGCAGCAGTAGCCAACAGCACAGTATCAGCCTGAGCTGCACAGTATCAGCCTGAGCCAGACACTGGGATCGACGTCTCTGCTGAGCAGGTTCCACTGCGGCTGGAGGAGAATGGGAGAAGGCAGTTGACATGGTTTGAGATTCCCCCTGTGCAGGGGTGGGAACCCAACACTTAACTTGTTGTATTGTATCTTATTATAGAAGTCTGCTTTTCTCTCCTGGACTAATCATTAATTTAAAAAATTCTCATTTCACGGGTAAAATCTGTATTCAGTTAAGGTATTGTTTTACATTTCTGATATACAGAAGGAAATTACATTTACTTCTGATAAGATTCTATGTAGACTGGAGAAGGTGGAGGAAGGAAAATAAGAGGCAGAGCTCTTCCATCCTCCTCTCCCTTCTACGTAAAATCTTACATCCAATCTCAGTGTTAGGCGTTAGGATTCTTCCGCTGCACAGGATAGTGTTATGACCCCAATGGCAGGGGGTCTCAGAAATAAATACCAAGTCTGCAAACACAAAAAACCAGCTCATAGGGCAGTGGTAACTGGGCTGACCGTATATCTAATCCTAGCACCACAAATAGCAGCAGCCGGGGAACGTGCCTACGTTGGTTCTAGAGTCACGTCTCACGCCAGCCGGAGAACTAACTAACCCTAGAAGGGAAAAGATAGACCTTTCTTGCCTCCAGAGAAAAGACCCCAAAAGTTGGATACAAGCCCCCAACAAATAATAACGGTGAGGTAAGAAGAAAAGACAAACGTAAGAATGAACTAGGTATTTAGCAAAGAGAGGCCCACTGACTAATAGCAGAATATAGTAAGATGACTTATACGGTCAGCAAAAACCCTATCAAAATTTCCACGCTGGATATTCAAGAACCCCCGAACCGTCTAACGGCCCGGGGGGAGAATACCAGCCCCCTAGAGCTTCCAGCAAAATCAGGAATCACATTTAGTACAAGCTGGACAAAAAATAAGAGCAATGAAAATAACCAAAAAACAAGGAATCAAGACTTAGCTTAATTTTGCAAGAACCCGGACCAGCAGACAGGAGCAAACAGAAAGGACTGATTACAACGATGCCAGGCACCAGACTAAGAATTCAGGAAGTTCATATAGCAACACCCCTGGACTAATGACCCAGGTGGGTGCCAAACTGAGGAAAGACAATCCCAGAGTCATATCACTAGTGACCACAAGAGGGAGCCAAAAAAGTCTAATTCACAACAGGATAGATCTCAAGCCTCATCTTCTTCTGCAGTCTTTCATTTTGTCCCGACCGCAGTGGATGCTGCTCAGCAAAGACATCAGTCTTGGCATCTTGCTCAGACTCAGTCTGTGAGCAGGGTTACTGGTGCCTCTCCGGGGTCAGCTATGGTAGCTAATAATGGACTGCAGAGAACATTCTCTTCTGAGACTAAGTTGAGGTTTTGCTCTACTTGTCATGCTCGTGAGGCAATTTCTCTTTGGTCGTCGGCCATCACATGCTCAGGTCCTGGTCAGACTCTGGATTTGCCCATGAGCAAGGTCCTGTCTGATTGACAAAAACTATAAAAGGATCTTTGGCGTGCCTGTTGGTGTGCTAAGATCATCTATGTCCTGTGTGTATGAGTAACCTAACGGTACTGTGGTACTTGTATGTGCTCAGGGCAGGTCTAGTGCGTTTCGAATTCTGGCTTCTCCGGAGAGGAAATTGTGTGTCCGAATTCAGGGCTGGGGTTAGGCCTTTAGAATTCTGGCTTTTCCGGAGAGGAGTTCTGTGAGTGCTTGGAGTCCACTACCAGTTCCCTTGCCCCAGTGGGGCTTGCATACACCTGGGTTCAGGGTTCACGTTTAGCGTCATTATCACTCTAAGGCTGTGGGCCTATAAACACAGCTCTGCTGCAGAGTTTCTTTTCCATCGCTGTGTGCGATTGGCACAGCCACGTGCTCCTCCGCTGAGAGACATCTATCTCAGTGCGAGTCAGTTACGCTCGCTGCTTGTCTCACCATTGTCTTTTTAGCTGCAGTATACCATCTCTGCACGGTGGACCCCGAGTGGCAAACGCACTTTATTATCATATTTTATTTAGTGCACACTACTGACCCTAACACTCAGTAATGTAAAAACATCCTCACAGTAAAGTGAGAATTTTTTAAATTAATTATCAGTCCTGGTGGAGAAAGATGAAGTCTTCTCTGATAAGACATATCACAAAGTGTAATAGTGAAAGCAGTGTAATAGTGTAATAGTGTAATTAGTGAATCCTGCTTTGAGTAGGGAGTTGGATCAGATGACCCAGGAGGTCGCTTCCAACTCTACAATTCCATGATTCAAAGTTCCTCATTTTCATGTGTATTGATTTATGAAATAAATATTTAAATGACAATTACATTTTAAATCATTTATAATCTTCAGCAAATAAAAGAACCCACATTTGGGACAGGTAACTAGGATTAGTTGAGTATAAGCTTGTTTTCTTACACTGGGAGTCCAATAAGGGGCACATCATACTGTTCGGGAGCTGTGGTGGACATCATACAGTATGGGGGGCAGTAGTAACCATTATACTGTATGGGTTGATGTTGGGGCCATCATTCTATGTTGTGGTATATGGGGGGGGCAATCATACTGTGTGAGCATGTTGTGGGACCATTATACTGTGTGGGGTGTCATGGTGACCATCATACTGTCTGCAGTGATGTGGGGCATTATGCTGTGTAGGTGGAGGAATGTTGGGACATCATTCTTTGTATGTGCATTTTTGGAGCATCATACTCCATGAGGTGCATGGAAAAAGTATCACAATGGGTGAGAACACAAATCAGTCCCCAGAAGAAGCAAGGCAAAACATACGATGGGATGTAAGGACTCGGTCCCTGGCATATTGGGTACTGTTTTTCCATTCAGAGAAAACAGGTTGGCTTTAAAATAGGAGTACATTTTTCACTCTTTACACTGACATTATCATCAATTTCTTTCCAAAATGTTAATATGTAATGCTATTTGGACCTGATTACTCTCTTATCTAGGTATATGCTGTGTTCCTATCAGTGAGACACTTACTATTTATTTTAATATAAAAAAATAAAATAGTTATTTAATAACGTTATATGTATTTTACACTACTTCATAGTCCTTTCTTTGAGATTTTACTCATATCTCAATGTGGTGATGTTCTGTACTCTATGGGGTATATGAAAGGGGTATCACATTAGGTGAGAACACAGTTTCAGTAGTGGCAAAATAACTGTGTAAGTGACATAACAAATATCTCTACTTCTGTCTTAAAATTTTGGAGATATAGCTTTCTGTGACTATGCCTATTTGCCATGATAAGACTTTGGGGACAGTGATTTTTATGTTAATTCCTATGCAGGGGCATTATTTCTATAAAGTGGTACTGATGGTCATTATTGTAGTGAAGCACAATTCAGGAGGTGGCGTTGTTGCAAAAAAGCACAGTGGATGATTATTATCATCATAAGGAAATACAGGAGGCATTATTATTATTATTATTATTATTATTATCATTATTATTATTACAAAGCACACAGGGTAATTTTATTATTATAAGGAGGTCAAGTGGGATCAATACAAAAGGAGGCACAGGGAAATTATCACTATAAGGAGTCACATGAGGATCACTATTATGAGGCACAGAGGGACATTATTTCTATCTATTTCTGTCTATACGTAAAGAGGGGACACAAAAAGGGGGGTACTAATACTTTAATGAGCACAGAAGAAAAGTTTTGTTGTTTAAGGTATTGGCCATAGCACTATATGGTTTGTGCAAAGGTGGGAGAATGAAAGGAGGTGGCTGGAAGAGCAGTAAGTTAATGATGTATGTGTAATATTTGCATGGACATGTTGAGGAGGAAGTGGTCATTATTAGTGTTGAGCATTCCGATACCGCAAGTATCGGGTATCGGCCCATATTTGCTGTATCGGAATTCCGATACCGAGTTCCGATATTTTTGTGATATCCGAAATCGGAATTGGAAATTCCCAGTGTATGGTTCCCAGGGTCTGGAGGAGAGGAGACTCTCCTTCAGGCCCTGGGATCCATATTCATGTAAAAAATAAAGAATAAAAATAAAAAATATGGATATACTCACCCCTCCGGCGGACCCTGGACCTTAGCGGTGTAGCCGGCAGCCTCCGTTCCTAAGAATGCAGTGAGTGTAGGACCCGCTAGAACATTGCGGCTTGTGATTGGTCGCGTGAGCGGTCACATGAGCGGTCCCGTGACCAATCACAAGCCGCAACATCATCGAAGGTCCTTCACTCTGCATTCTTAGGAACGGAGGCTGCCGGTTACATCGCTAAGGTCCAGGGTCTGCCGGAGGGGTGAGTATATCCATATTTTTTATTTTTATTCTTTATTTTTTACATGAATATGGATCCCAGGGCCTGAAGGAGAGTTTCCTCTCCTTCAGACCCTGGGAACCATCCAGGATACCTTCCGATATTTGTGTCACATTGACTTGTATTGGTATCGGGTATCGGTATCGGCGAGATCCGATATTTTGCCGGTATCGGCCAATCCAATCCGATACCGATACTTTTGAATATCGGATGGTATCGCTCAACACTAGTCATTATTGATCTAGGACAAAAAGGAAAGAAAAAATTAAATAAATGGCTACAATGAGCAAGCACATCACTGGTGAGAAGCTGTACAGAACACACATATATATGGGGTGCAGAGACAGGAGTCAAGTGTTAAAAATGATATTGCCATTATATGGTCACGGTTTTGTGGTAATATGAGTCCTAGTATAGTAGCTTTGATTAATGATTAATGATCATTATAGTAGTATTATCACAGCTGTATGTGCTGCTAATATGTGTTTATGGTCTATTGGTATTAGTGGGTTATATTACAATATTATTTTTGCAATATTATTATTAAAGGTGGATTCCTATCTCCAAAATCATATCCCAATATGTATTAGCAAATACCTTTAATTAGAAATTTAGTGTAGTTCTTCAGATTCGCTGTCACTTACCTCATGTAGGGCATTGCAGTAGCTAAGGTATCCATGGTTATGACCACTAGGAGCTAACTAACTAATTAACTGCCTCTATATTAGTTGCTGTAACCATGGATACCTAAACTACTACAATGCCCTATGAGATAAGTGACATAGCAAATCTGAAGAGCTGTACTACATTCTTAATTGGAGGTATTTGCTATGGTATTATTATTATTATTATTATTATTATTATTATTATTATTACACCTACTACATATTGGGATAGAATCTTGGAAATGAGAATACCACTTTAAATTTTATATAGAGATATTGTTGATAATATTGGTCTTATAGGGAATCTTGATTTCCTCCAGGCAGGGTATTATAAGTAATACTGAATAAAACATCTGGGGAAGGGTTTGTTCTTTGAAATACCAGGACTGAATTTAACTCCCAGTCTGGCCTTAGTATATGATCTTTTCCAATAACAGCCTTGAATATACACTGTTCAAAAAAAATAAAGGGAACGCTAAAATATCACATCCTAGATATCACTGAAATAAATATCTCAGTTGCAAATCTCTATTCATTTCATAGTGGAAGGTGTTGAGAAGAATAAAACATAAAAATGATTATGAGAAGAATAAAACATAAAAATGATCAACGTAATTCAAAATTAACATCCCACTGAGGTCTGGATTTGGAATGATACTCAAAATAAAAGGGGAAAATCAAATTGCAGTCTGATCCAACTTCAGTGGAAATGCCTCAAGATAAGGAAATAATGCTCAGTGGTGTCTGTGGCCTTCATGTGCCTGTATGATCTCCCTACAATGCCTGGGCATAGTCCTGATGAGGCTGCAGATGTTCATATTCTCCTGAGGGATCTCCTCCCAGACATGGAATAAAGCATCAGTCAACTCCTGGACCATCTACGGTGCAATGTGGCATTGGTGGTTGCAACGAGACATGATGTTCAAGATGTGCTAGATTGGATTCAGGTCTGGGGAATAGGCAGGCCAGTCAAAGCTTCATGCCTTCATTATGCAGGAACTGCTGACACACTTCAGCCACATGAGGCCTAGAATTGTTATGCATCAGAAGGAACCCAGGGCCCAGTACACCTGCATATGGTCTTACAATGGGTCTGAGGATCTCATCCTGGTACCTTATGGCAGTCAGGGTGCCTCTGGCTAGCACATGGAAGGATGTGTGTCCCTCCAAATAAATGTCTCCCCACACCATTCCTGACCCACTGCCAAACCCATCATGCTGGAGGATGTTGCAGGCAGCAGAACATTCTCCATGGTGTCTTCAGACTCTGTCCCATTTTTCACATGTGCTCAGTGTGAACCTACTCTCATCCATGAAGTTCACAGGGCGCCAATGTTGAGTCTTCCAATCTTGGTGTTCTCTGGCAAATGTCAATCACGCTGCACGGTTGGGCTGTGAGCACAACACCCACATTTGAACATCAGGCTCCCATACCACCTTCATGGGGTCTGTTTCTGATAGTTTGAGCAGACATATGGATGTTAGTAGCTTTCTAGAGACCATTTTGAAGGGCTCTTGCACTGCTTCACCTGTTGCTCCTTTCACAAAGGAGGAGGTAGCGGTCCTGCTGCTGGGTTGTTGCCCTCTTATGACCCCCTCCACATCTTATAGTGTACCGGCCTGTGTCCTGATATCTGGTCCATGATCTTGACACTGTGCTGAAAGACACAGCTACCCTTTTTGCCACAGCTCGTATTGATATGCAATCCTGGATACGCTGCACTACCTGAGCAACTTCTGGGTTCTAGACACTGTCTGATGCTATTGTACCTCTAGGGATGAGAGCATTGATAAGATGCAAAAGTGACAAAAAAGCCCCCAAAAATTAGAATAGAGAGATGGTTTGTGGTCACCTCCTACAGAACCACTGCTTTATAGGGGGTGTCTTGATAATTTCAATCAGTGTTACTTCATAACTGGACAGGTTGATTTCACAGAAGTGTGATTGACTTGGAATTACATTGTGTTGTTTAAGTATCCCCTTTATTTTTTGAGCAGTGTATTTCACATCCAATCTACTATTGTGAGTTCTCTTAAATCAGTGTAATCTTGTAAGATGCATTTTTAATTATGTAATTTTTTTAGTTGTATGGAATGTTTTCTGATAGTTTGAGTACATAATAAAAGAAAATAGTCAAAATAGACTTGATAAAAATGATAGTGTGTTACCATTTTGATTGTATAAATCACAAGTAAATTCAACTAAAAAACAAATAGTGGAATTGTGCATTATGACGGGCTACTGGACTGCAAAGGATCCATATATTGTTCTTACAAAGGGGCCATTTTTTGTCTGTGTCCACACCTGAAACTGTTATATGTTTTCATCCGCTATGAAGTTTTGATCTAGTATTTTGTTGCCTTGTTTGTTTTGAAGAAAACTATTTGTAAAGTAGAATAGGTTTGTTTAATTCATTTGACCAGAAAATTCTGTTTGCAAAATATTGAAGTAAAATGTAACATATTTACCTTATTTAACTAAATATTCACTCTGTTTTATATTTTCAATCAAGTATGGATGATGCATTCATATATTTTATTACTTTGAAACTCACCAAAAATTAGATTAAAGAAGGTCTTATGCGAGGAGCAGTAAAAATAATAGTACACACGTTTAAATTAAACAAAACAACATGGAAAACACAGATGAAACATTTTTGGGTGTCTACAAAAATTCTCAGGTGCATACATGTACTTTTTGTTATTCCCAGAATTCCACATGTAAAGTGCAAATACAAATAAAAAGTTCTTAATAAAAAAAAAATTGTACATGAGGTTTCATTTTGCTAACCTTTTTGGATGTATAACTTCTGATTCAAATTCATGATAATTCATGAGACGTCTGGACATTAGGAAGATTGAACTTGGCTTTCTCATGGCTGAAACGTTTGCTACTGCAGAAGTGTTGAGGTGTACCAACATTTCTCTTTGCTTTTGGCCTCCAAACTCCAAAAGTCTGAATTTCAATTCCTGATCCTTTCTTCTTAGAGAAATATAGATGCTGTCAGAGCTGACTAACAAAGGCTTAGCCTCCTAATCCCCTTTGAATAAATATGTATGCTTGACTGAGCCAAGTATGCATGCATGTATAGGTAGGGGAATCAGGAGAAATAGCCGTGTGACAGTTGTTGAAGGAATACTGGCACCTTTAAATGATTTATACCCAGATTTTTTAAAAACTTTATAGCACACATCTACCAATTGACACAAATATTTGTTTATTCATTAACTGAAAGTTTGAAGCAATATATCCTATAAAATAGAGGTATTGCAAGGAATCAAATGAGGAACAAAGGAATGGAAACAGAAAATAATGTCGCTAAGAGATAAACTGCAAAGTTAAATTGGAATTTATTTTATATTAAAAAGGTAAATAAAAAACAGGACTAACAACTTAACAAAAGAAAACGAGGTTAGTGGGATAAAAATAAAAATGAAACTCCATTCTTACTTTATTTTATTGTTTAGTAACAATTCATATTCATATATATATCTTCCAGTGGCGTACACACCATGTATGCGACGGGTGCCGCCGCATCCGGGCCCCACGGCCGGGGGGGCCCGGTGCTGCCCGGCCCCATGGTGTGTACGCCACCTATTTTTTTTTTTTTTTGTGTTAATTTTTTTTTGCTCGGGTCGGGGACCAGTCGTCCCGGGGGGGGGGGGGGGGGGGGGGGGGGGCGCGCGCGGCGAGGCGACAGGGCTTTGCTGTCGGGCCCTGTCGGAGATGAGCGTGTGGGGAAGCAGGAAGCTTCCCCACGGTGCTGCGCTGCAGTTGGAGGGGGAAGGTCACATAGGGGGCGCGGTGATCTCATTTCCGAGCGACCGGAAGTGACGTCACCGTGCACCCTTTGCGACCGACGGCTGCTCGCTCCTGGACTCCTCACATACCGTGTTTCCCCGAAAGTAGGACCCCCCCGAAAGTAAGACAGGGTGGGGGTTACGGGGGGGTCCTTCAATGTAAGGCCTCCCCCGAATGTAAGGCAGGGTTGGGGGGCCGCTGTGAAATGTGATGTCTTCACTGGTATCCATGGTAAACATCGGGTTACTAAGCGCAGGGCCGCGCTTAGTAACCCGATATTTACCATGGATACCATGGTAAAAGTAAAAAAAAAAAACACTTCATACTCACCGTCTGTTGTCCGTCACGTCCCCTGGAGCTTGCCGTAGTGACTGTCTCAGCGACGTCCGGCCGTAAAGCAGAGTCCAGCGGTGAAGTAACAGCGGTTCACCGCTGGGCACCGCTGTTACGGCCGGCCGGCGCTGAGACAGTCAGTGCGGCAAGCGCCGAGGGCAGTAGCGTAGCTACTGGGGGGGCAGAGGGGGCCGTTGCCCCGGGCCCAGTGTCATGAAGGGGCCCACCCACAGCCACTTCTGTATCAGGCAGCACTGAGGGAGAGCACGGCACCTTGCCTGCTCCCCTGTCTTCCTGAGACGCGGCTGCACACTGACTGGCACAGTGGCAGAGTCCTCAGTGCAGTAGTGCAGTGTACTAGTCTATGGCCTGAGCTCACCTCATGATAAGATTCTCCCAGGCTCCGCTCCTGTGTGCTCTCCTTCATGCACGCTGGATCTCCCCTGGGTCCTAGTGCTCACCGCTGGTTTACCTCAGACACTGCTGGCCATGTCTATGATGTCTGACACCTCACCTCATGCTCTCTGCCTGCAGCACTTGGTGGGACATTGCAGCGCCATCCATAAACTTGCTGCAGTGCCTGCAAACTCCATCTGAGGGCTGCCAGAATGTAAGCTAATTAAATTCAGGTAAAGGTCACTGTGGGGAGAATGTGAGAGCCTGGGGGCCTGGTGGGCACTGAAGGGGTGGTGGAGGGAGGACAGGGGCCTTAGTATTAGAGTTACTATAATAGTGTTTAGTGCTCTGCACCACATCACATGTAATACGTGCTGTTTGGGGGGCTGATGGGGTAATGGGCTTATTATTCTTACAGCCGGGGTCTTATAAGCCCCAGCCTGTTAGTATAACAAGCCCCCATACAGTAACCATGTTGTGAGCTGCATTATATGTAATGCTGTCATAGTAAGTGACTTATTATTGTTATAAAGTTATTAAAGGGAGCCTGAGCGGTGTTACAGGCCGCTCATGGTTTGTACAGCGTCTATCAGCACTGTCTGTAGTGTACCAGGCGGACATGTTTGTCTCTATAAGGGTAGGTGCACACGGTCGGTAAACGCTGCGGTTGGACGCTGTGTACTGGTGCCTCGTGCAGATGTTACAGCATAGTGGATGGGATTTCAAGAAATCCCATGTCCACTATGCGTCCATAGATGCCTGCGACGCTCGCGGTTTACCTGTGGAGACAGATATCCGGCACGTCTTTCCAGAGCACACCATGTCTATTTATCCAAGATAAAAGTCACCTGTACAATGTATTGGATGCAATGATTCGGCATGGTTCAGTGAACAAATGCGAAATCACCTGCGCTCAATGCCGGCAGCACTTGGGATACATCGGACATGTGCTGCGTCCAAAGCGCTGCCAATTACTGTAACGTCTGCACATACCCTAAAGCTGCAGTGTTTCGTAGAAAAACATACTAATAGCTGCTAGGGAGCGAGCGGCGCTGTGCACTAGTCCTACAGACAGGTCCCTGGTGGCTTCTCCCCACCCGCTGACAGTGCGGTGCTGTGCACTAGTCCTACAGACAGGTCCCTGGTGGCTTCTCCCCACCCGCTGACAGTACGGTGCTGTGCACTAGTCCTACAGACAGGTCCCTGGTGGCTTCTCTCCACCCGCTGACAGTACGGTGCTGTGCACTAGTCCTACAGACAGGTCCCTGGTGGCTTCTCCCCACCCACTGACAGTACGGTGCTGTGCACTAGTCCTACAGACAGGTCCCTGGTGGCTTCTCTCCACCCGCTGACAGTACGGTGCTGTGCACTAGTCCTACAGACAGGTCCCCGGCGGCTTCTCTCCACCCGCTGACAGTGCGGTGCTGTGCACTAGTCCTACAGACAGGTCCCTGGTGGCTTCTCCCCACCCGCTGACAGTGTGGCGCTGTGCACTAGTCCTACAGACAGGTCCCCGGTGGCTTCTCTCCACCCGCTGACAGTCCTAGAGACCCAGTGTGGTGCTGTGCACTATTCCCAAAGACAGGTCCCCGGCGGCTTCTCTCCACCCGCTGACAGTGCAGTGCTGTGCACTATTCCTACAGACAGGTCCCCGGCGGCTTCTCTCCACCCGCTGACAGTGTGGTGCTGTGCACTATTCCCAAAGACAGGTCCCCGGCGGCTTCTCTCCACCCGCTGACAGTGCGGTGCTGTGCACTATTCCTACAGACAGGTCCCCGGCGGCTTCTCTCCACCTGCTGACAGTGTGGCGCTGTGCACTATTCCTACAGACAGGTCCGTCGGCTTCTCTCCACCCGCTGACAGTGCGGTGCTGTGCACGAGTCCTAGAGACCCAGTGTGGTGCTGTGCATTATTCCTACAGACAGGTCCCTGGTGGCTTCTCCCTACCTGCAGGACCGTGCGGTGCTGTGCACGAGTCCTAGAGACAGGTGCCTGGTAGCTTCTCCCCGTACTTATTTTCAGTAATACCATGGTCATCAGCAGAAGTTCCCCTATGCCGACAATTAGGGTGTGCCACTATAGTTGTAATCAGGGTTACGTGGCTAGGGGCCCACTCAGATGTTTCGCCCCCCCTGAGCTAAACCCCTAGCTACGCCTCTGGCCGAGGGACATGAAGGACGACAGAAGGTGCGTATGTAGCGTTTTTTTTTTTACATGGAGAGAGCTGTCTGTGCGAGCCCCCGACTCTGCAGCCGGCCCCTCTACAGTGAGAGCCCCCGACACCACAGCCGGCCCATCTACTGTGAGAGACCCTGACTCTGCAGCCGGCCCATCTACTGTGCAAGCCCCCTACACCGCAGCCAGCCCCTCTACCGTGCGAGACCCTGACTCCACATCCGGCCCCTCTAGAGAGCGAGCACCAACAATGTATACAAGGAGGCCTGGAGGTCTTCCCTAATAAATATACCATGATGGGGGAGTGTGGAGCCAGGAAGGAGCGCTTCCCTAATACGGAGCAGCCAGTGTCGCACTAGTGGGGTCTTTACCTCACTGAGGATCAGCATCTTAGGGCGATGGAGACAAGTACGGCCGCTCCATACAGGCCACGTGCACCAGGGGCCACAGCTGTGTGGTGCAGGCACTTTTCCCATGTGGGGCCCCATAGTGCAGCCATGCCAGGAGCAGAGAGAGGGGCACAGTGCACCAATGCCTGCAGACCCATATGGGAGCAGTGATCTCCTGCAGGCAGACTACAAGCCCCAGCACAGCTCAGTGTGTTTTTTCTTCCTCCCCTTTCTTTCCCTTCTCCCCCGTCCTCGTTCCGGTCGGCCCATTTCCTTGGGTCTGGGTATCTCCATGGAGACTTCTTATACTTCCGGCGTCTATTCCTCCCTCTATGCGATCAGCGCGCATTTCCTCACTTCCGCCTCCTGCATGGCGGCAACCCAGCTGTATACACTCCGGATGATGATTGGTCCGTATATATGGTATGTAGGTTCTTACCACCACTACACTCACTTCCCCTGACGAAGCCGCTGCAGTTACCTTCGGCTAATGTAAGACCTCCCCCGAAAGTAAGACAGGGTGGCACTTATTGGGGTAAAATTAATGTAAGACAGGGTCTTACTTTCGGGGAAACACGGTATAATGTACGCTGCTTATACTGGTGTCTACTGGGGTGTCCTCACATATAATGTACGCTGCTTATACTGGTGTATACTGGGGTGTCCTCACATATAATGTACGCTGCTTATACTGGTGTATACTGGGGTGTCCTCACATGTCAAACAGGCACAGCACTTTACATTCACATATAATGTACGCTGCTTATACTGGTGTCTACTGGGGTGTCCTCACATGTACACATATAATGTACACTGCTTATACTGGTGTCTACTGGTGTGTCCTCACATGTACACATATAATGTACGCTGCTTATACTGGTGTCTACTGGTGTGTCCTCACATGTACACATATAATGTACGCTGCTTATACTGGTGTCTACTGGTGTGTCCTCACATGTACACATATAATGTACACTGCTTATACTGGTGTATACTGGTGTGTCCTCACATGTACACATATAATGTACGCTGCTTATTCTGGTGTATCCTCAAATATACACAAATGTATCATACTAAAGTGAATAAATGTTTAGGATCACACTGTATTGGGGATGGCAAATAATAATAGTTTCACTTTTTTAGGTTGAATTCATTTTATCTATTACTGCAATGCAATGCTGCTTTCTCCTGCAATGCTGCTTTCTGGTAAGTCTATTTTTTATTGCCTTCGCCATATAAATTAGTAATTGGGGGGTGTGGCTGTGGAGAGGGTGTGGCTGTGGAGGGGGTGTGGCTGTGGAGGGGGCGTGGCTTAACATGCAAATTTTCGGCGCGCTACGCGCGCCACCTATTCCCCTCCCTTCTTCGGGGGGGGGGGCCCTTTGCTCAATTTTGCTATGGGGCCCTGTGAAATCTATGTACGCCCCTGATATCTTCTACCTACCAGTAGACATGAGCACATCTGCCAAAATTCAATAATAAATAATAATAATCTTTATTTTTATATAGCGCTAACATATTCCGCTGCCCTTTACAGTTTGCACACTTTTTCATCACTGTCCCCGATGGGGCTCACAATCTAAATTCCCTATCAGTATGTCTTTAGAATGTAGGAGGAAACCGGAGAACCAGGAGGAAACCCACGCAAGCATGGAGAGAGCATACAAACTCCTTGCAGATGTTGTCCTTGGTGGGATTTGAACCCAGGACTCAAGCACAGCAAGGCTGCAGTGCTAGCCACTGAGCCACCGTGCTGCCCCAAAATTAGATTTTGCCATATCGAGCAGATTATTCTCAGCAAATTGATTGAGTTTTATCTCTCTTATAAAGTCACAATGTAGAAATTAATTTTCTTTTTGCTAAAAATACTAGGAATCTTCTTTATTTCCCTGTTCTATTACTAACCTAGTGTTCAATTTGAGCTCTATGTTAACTATTTTTTGTGACAGAAATCTAATTACATTTCTGAAATGGCAGAGAATTGGCCAATGTAATCTCCCATGAAGGAAAAAACAATTGGTATACACACTAGCTACAGATGGAATCTGCAGGTAGGATGAATATGTAAAGATTTAAAGATAGAAAGTTGGAAGGAGTGATGTACAGTAACATGAGAAATGTTAAAAAATCCTACCAAAAATTCATAAAGATAAATTCACGAAACCTTAACCTTAAGATATATTTAACATACTGTAACTTCTTTAAAAAACTGCCATTTGAAGCTTGTCGAATTTTAAAGTAGGTATCATTGAAGAAACATTCAAAAATGCAATATCAAAACTAAATTCAACAGAGATAAAGAAGACATTATGATAAAATGAATCTAATATTTGGCCAAACATAGTCATCCTGTCTAAGATATTGAAGACTGAATTAAATTACAAATGATAAATACCACTGATAAAGGGATTGCCTCTACTCATGTGACACCTTTAAGGGAAAAGTAAATTCTGATTTTAGATACTTATTCAAACTGTAGTTTATGAGAAAAAATGCAAGGTTTAAGTTTTGATAGATGAGTCTATACTACTTTCAAAAGCCTCTATCCTGACAATTTATCTTAAATGTCACACTGGAGACAGTCAAGATTATATTTGAGACACTGGAGACAGCCAAGATTAAAAACAGAATAGCAAATCAAATGATGATGCATTTGCAAAATGTTTACATTATTATAGATCATGAAGAAAAAAACTCACTTTAAAAAAATGCTGCAGTGTAAGCAGCAGGTTTTTTTTGTCTCAGATTACCTATAACTTACAGTATATAATGTAGTCTTTTGATGACCCACTCTTCTGTCCCCCATAAATTTCACTACAGTACGCTTAGATTTAAGGAACAATCAGACCATTTGCTCCCAGCATTCATTACTTCCTAGTGATCCTAGACTCCATCAACACTGGCTTCAGTCAATTAATGAAAAAGGTACTCACATCAGCTATTTGACTCACAGTGCCACATTGGCATAGGATGGGATTGAGTTTTGGTAAAAAGTTAGTGGGACTGCATAAATATTATGGGAGAACAGTTGTACAGCCATTTTAAGATTGTTATACACTGTCACACAGTGATCCAACTTGAAAAGGTTTAATTATTAGCCTACAGTACCAGATTATTCTTTCCAAAAGTGACTTTCTTTTCTATGGTACACTGGCGTTGAAAATTTCAGCTTGACATGACAATTATAAGATTAGAAAATCTAGATAAAAAATAATGTAGAAGTTGAACAGCAGATTAACAACAACAGAACAATAGCTTTTCTTTAACATTGAGAGATAGAATATCAAAAATTAAATCCAGAAAATCACATTGTATAAATTATATAAATGTACTTGCATTTTGCAGTGAGAAATAAGTATTTGATCCCTCTGGCAAACAAGACTTAATACTTGGTGGTAAAACCCTTGTTGGCAAACACAGCAGTCAGACATTTTTTGTCGTTGATGATGAGGTTTGTGCACACGTCAGGGGGAATTTTGGTCCACTCCTCTCTGCAGATCATCTCTTAATCATTACTCAACTCCATCCATAAGTTTTCTATAGGATTAAGGTCTGGAGACTGGCTAACTGGCTGACATTAATTGAGTCTGTGGACTAGAGTCTTTTATAAAGGTGACTATGTAAGACAGCTGTCTTTAATTCAGGCAATGAGTTGATTAAGAGTGTCTAACTGGTCTGTACGAGCCACAACTCTTAATAATTGGTAGGGGATCAACTACTTATTTCTCACTGCAAAATGCAAATAAATGTATATAATATATGCAATATCATTTTCTGGGTTTTATTTGTTGATTGTTGTGAATTAGACTTTTTTGGGTTCAAAGTGTCTCTTTGGAGTACAGAAGGTTCCCTTTTTGGGTTTTATTTTCTCCCCCCGGGCCGTTAGACGGTTCGGGGGTTCTTGAATATCCAGCGTGGAAATTTTGATAGGGTTTTTGCTGACCGTATAAGTCATCTTACTATATTCTGCTATTAGTCAGTGGGCCTCTCTTTGCTAAATACCTAGTTCATTCTTACGTTTGTTTTTTCTTCTTACCTCACCGTTATTATTTGTTGGGGGCTTGTATCCAACTTTTGGGGTCTTTTCTCTGGAGGCAAGAAAGGTCTATCTTTTCCCTTCTAGGGTTAGTTAGTTCTCCGGCTGGCGCGAGACGTCTAGAACCAACGTAGGCACGTTCCCCGGCTGCTGCTATTTGTGGTGCTAGGATTAGATATACGGTCAGCCCAGTTACGACTGCCCTATGAGCTGGTTTTTTGTGTTTGCAGACTTGGTATTTATTTCTGAGACCCTCTGCCATTGGGGTCATAACAGTTGATATCCATATCTCTCAATGTTAAAATTAACCTAGCCTTAAAATTATAGACTGTTCATGTCTTTGTCAGTGGGCAAACTTACAAAACCAGCAAAGGATCAAATACTTATTTCCCCCACTGTATCTACACCATTTATAATTTGAAACTAATTCAAGTTTCCAACATCTAAGACAGCATTAGTTATTTACTTTAATATTTTAGGACCTAGCATTGCTAAGGACTTGAAAGTACTGTATTTAAAAAACAAAATAGTTGCTCCTTCACCTTCTCTTCTATTAGATATGAATGTTTTTGCCTCTTTTCTCAAATCTTAATGCAAACTAATGTTTTCTATAAATTATGACCACTGCAGCTATGTTTCCTGATTTAATTTTATTCTCAAAAATGGCTGTTTTGAAAATATGATCTGTTTGTAACTATTGCTTTTCAAAATATTAATATATTTTTTACAATTATTGTGGTCAAATTCTGTAGATTTAACTTATTATACTACAAATACTAAATCATAGAGAATATTGACTTAATTATCATTACTATGTAATATGTCATGATGGATGTTGCAAAACAAGTTATAATTCAAGATAAGGTGCAATCACATGTATAAATAGTGGATATAGTGGGGCTCCTGCTGACACAAGGTGTGTTTCGCCCTTTGTTAGTACATATGCTCTATGATTTATTATTTGTAGTAAAATAAATTAGATTTATAGTACTTGTCACTTTATACCTCACTATAGCTCTATAAACAGTCATATATACCATATATGACTGCTATACGCTGATCGGTTATGCATTGAAATGTTTTATTAGTACTATATAGATTGCTACGATTAATTGCACTTGTCACTTTATAAATAATACTGATTGGTCATGTACTATAATATTTGATTTTTGCTATATTGATAGCTATGAATGATTGGACTTGCACTATGATAGGCGCTGACCGTTTTCGTGTATAGATATATGAAAAAATGTGGTTTAAATGTATGTAATCTTTATATGCAAATTGCCTCTTCAGAGAAAAAGAAGACTTGAACTCTATAGCGCCACCTGTTGGAAGTAGCGACCTTACAAGTCACAATCAACCCTTTAACGAGTCTTGCAATATGACTTAGGATAAGAGCCAAATCAGTATCTCAATTCACAGACACAGTGTTTCAGGCTGTTGGCCCTCGTCAGTGCGTAGCATGAGAACTGATTTGGCTAGGTGAGAGGCTCTGGACTGGGGTCTAAGGGGTAATGTTTCTCCTTATGGAGAGTGACATACCAGCTCTGGCTTGTCAAGGTAAGGAGGCTTTTTCACTGTGCAATGCTCCTCTGGGAAATTTAATATGCAGATTGCCTCTTCAGAGAAAAAGAGGACTTAAACTCTATAGTGACACGTATTGGAAGTAGCGATCCCACAAGTCACAATCAACCCTTTAACGAGTCTTGTAATATGACTTAGGATAAGAGCCAAATCAGTATCTCAATTCGCAGACATGGTGTTTCGGGCTGTTGGCTCTCATCAGTGCGAAGCATGAGAACTGATTTGGCTAGAACTGACAGCCTAGTCCACTTCCAGTGTGGTATATACTACCCATAATAAATATGGAGAGAACATCAAATACAGGATATGGTCGTGGTGCTGCTTCTGGTGATGGTATTGATTTTAATTAGGGGCAGCACGGTGGCTCAGTGGGAGCCCTGGGTTCAAGCCCCACCCTGGGCAACATCTGCAAAGAGTTTGTATGTTCTCTCTGTGTTTGCGTGGGTTTCCTCCGGGTTCTCCAGTTTACTCCCACATTCCAAAGACATACTGATAGGGAATTTAGATTGTGAGCCCCATCAGGGACAGCTATGATAATGTGCGCAAACTGTAAAGCGCTGGGAATATGTTAGCGCTATATAAAAAATAAAGATTATAAATATTATTAATTACATCTAATCACGTCAGGTTCCGACCAACCTATAAATGTAGGCTTTACCAAGAAAGTTGTTTATGGGCAGCTACTGTGTGCACGGAAAGTATTCAGACCGACCCCTTTACATTTTTCACTCTTTGCTTCATTGCAGCCATTTGGTAAATTCAAAAAGTTATTTTTTTTTTCATTAATGTACACTCTGCACCTTATCTGCACCTTTTTTTTAGCAAACTGTATGCGGACTTTCATATGTCTTCCACTGAGGAATGGCTTCCATTGGGCTATTCTGCCATAAAGGCCTGACTGGTGGAGGACTGCAGTGATAGTTGACTTTGTGAAACTTTCTCCCCTCTCCCTACTGCATCTCTGGAGCTCATCCACAGTGATCTTTAGGTTCTTATTTACCTCTCTTACCAAGTCTCTTCTCCCATGATTGCTCAATTTGTCTGAACGACCAGGTCTAGGAAGACTTCTGGTGGTCCCAAACTTCTTGGAGGCCACTGTGCTCTTAGGAACCTTGAGTACTGCAGAAATTATTTTGTAACCTTGGCCAGATCTGTGCCTTGCCACAATTCTGTCTCTGAGCTCCTTTGCCAGTTCCTTTGACCTCATAGTTCTCATTTGGTCTGACATCCACTGTGAGCTGCGAGGTCTTATATAAACAGGTTTGTGCCTTTCCAAATCAAGTCCTATCAGTTTAATTAAACACAACTGGACTCCAGTAAAGGAGTAGAAACTTTTCAAGGAGGATCACAATGAAAATTACAACATGTCACTTAAGAGTGTTTGAGCAAAGGGTATGAATACTTATGACCATGTGATATTTCATCTTTTCTTTTTTACTAAATTTGCAAAAATGTATACAATTATGTTTTATTTTTCCATCAAGATGGGGTGCAGAGTGTAAATTATTGAGAAAAAAAATAACTTTTTTGAATTTACCAAATGGCTGCAATGAAAATTTAAAGGGGTCTGAATACTTTTTGTACTTACTGTAGGTCAGGGACCCATCAGATTCATGACATTACCTTGACGATAGTTGATGGGCTCACACTATTTGGCCAAATTTTGTGGTAAAGGTCTCATGTGTATTTTTCCCAAATGTCAAAAGCCATTTTACTATTCCAACTTCATGTATTTCACATTAACATGCTTTAACACAATTGAGAGCAACCATTTTCTTATTTTGATATATAAGTTGTTTTTTTCAGTATGCACCTGTTCAGACTAGTTTTTGATGTGCTGGTCAGTTTTTCAGTAATTTCTATGCTAAGCTTTCTGACTGAGCACTCCACCCTTCACCACGTGTTGATTTTAATTACATCTAATCACATCAGGTTCTGACCAACCCATAAATTTAGGCTTTACCAAGTGAGGTGTTTATTGTTACGGCTACGACCGCAGACACGGCCGAGCCGACGCCTTCACGTCGCCTGACCAGGACGGCGTGGGCAAGCGTCCCAAAAAGGAACGCAATGTGGACCCACTGGACCACATAGAGTAACCTGGACCTACCCAGACTAGGGAAGGGCAGCGAGCAGGGTCTGTGGCAGCTGAACATGTGAACAAGATGTTGATAGGCAGAACTAGATTACACCGCACAACTTCAGGTATGAAGAAACAAAGTTTACTTAAATGAAAGCACAGTACATAACAAAGCATAATGATGTCAGGATCCTGATTCCACACATCTAGGAAGGGTACACGTCTCAGACGTCAGACGATGGCAGGAGTCATCATGAGTTGATACAGTCCAGGAACATCTGGCACGGGCATACTAGGACGGCCTCTCTCAGGCCACAGGCATAGCACAGGCTCAGCAGGAGAACATCAGACACCAATCCCAGAAGGACTTCATCACTGGGTGGACCTCAGGACATCAGGACACAGGCAGGACATCAGGACACAGGCAGGACATCAGGACACAGGCAGGACACCTTGGACAGACTTCAGAAGATGGCAGGAGTCATCACGGGTTGATGCAGTCCAGGGTCATCTGGCACGGGCTTACTAGAACAGCCTCTCTCTCTGGCCTCAGGTGCAGCACAGGCTCAGCAGGAAAACATCAGACACCGATCCCAGAAGGACGTCATCACAGGGTGGACCTATGGCCATCAGGACACAGGCAGGACATCAGGACACAGGCAGGACATCAGGACATTGGACACTGGATAGACATCTGGGATACTGGTGTGGCAGCCCAGGTCATCGGCTGGGACACTGTCGTGGCAGCCCAGGGCATCAGGACATCGGACACTGGGTAGACGTCTGGGACACTGGCGTGGCAGCCCAGGTCATCGGCTGGAACACTGGCATGGCAGCCCAGGGCATCAGGACATTGGACACAGGAAGGACATCAGGAAAAAAGCAGGACATCAGGTCATAGGACACAGGATAGACATCTGGGACACTGGCGTGGCAACCCAGGTAATCGGATGGGACACTGGCATGGCAGCCCAAGGCTTCAGACCTAGGAAGGAACTCAAGCATGATGGTGCAAGCACCGCCATACTGGACCTGGACCAGACGGGGTTAGCATCACATAGCAAGCTGAGCACAGAATAGTAAGAGCTCAGTAGGAACTCCTGACTCCATCTTTAAAAGATGAGCCCCAGGAGTACAGTCACTGGGTACGGGGTGACAGACACAAAAGGGCTTCAGGAACATAACACAAAGGACACAGTTCAGATAGGATCAGGTACTGGATATACAGCCTCGAGGACAGGCAGATCTGGGCACTCTGCCCCCCGAACAGGCGGAAAACACAAACGGACTGGATATGCAGCCTTCAGGATAGGCGCCTCTGGGTACTCTGCCCCCGGAACAGGTGGACAAAACAAAATACAAGTGGATCTGGGTATTCTGCCCCCAGAGTAGGCGGGATCTGGGTACTCTGCCCCCAGAACAGGCGGTAGACAGGTATCAGCTCTCCCAGAACAGACTGCAGACAGAACGGGAGCTGCATACCTAACTCACTAGGCAAGACACAGAAACACAATGCAGTGCTCTGGCAATGCCCAACAGGAAAGAGGGAGTTTATATAGGAGCTGCTCCTCAGCAATAGGCTGAGGAAGCAACACAGGTGCACACTCAAACCGTAACCACAAACAGAAACCATTACAGCACAGTCAGCGCAGGAACTGTGGCTTAGGGCACCTGGCAGCGACTGCTAGCCTGAACACACGTGGAAAGTCATGCACCAGCTGCAGAGGACCTCGCAACCCGGGGCTAGCTTCCACAGCGGTAGCCAGGTACCGCACATGTGAGTGGCCATGCAGCAGAGCAAAGACATCACAGCACATGTACAGCTATGCAGCGGTGGCAGGGAACTGAGCAGCGTCCATACAGGTAACAGACAACAGTATCCCTGCACATTAGGGGAGATGAGCAAGGGTTAAAGCAGAGACATGCAGAGTAATGCCGAAGAAACAAGGTATAAACCCAGCGGCGTTCCATTTATATTCACCCATGCATTCAGATATTAGCCATGGGTAAGTGTACACATGGACCCATCAGATTCATGAGATTACATTGACGATGGTTGATGGGCTCACACTATTTGGCCAAATTTTGTGCTAAATGTCTCATGTGTATTTTTCCTAAATTTCAAAAGCCATTTTGCTATTCCCACTTCATGTATTTCACATTGACATGCTTTAACACAATTGAGTGCTACCATTTTCGCATTTTGATATACCGTATATACTCGAGAATAAGCCGACCCGAGTATAAGCTGAACCCCCTAATTTTGCAACTAAAGTCTGGGAAAACTTATTGACTCGAGTATAAGCCTAGGGTGGAAAATGCAGCAGCTACCGGTAAATGTCAAAAATAAAAATAGATACCAATAAAAGTAAAATTAATTGAGACATCAGTAGATTAAGTGTTTTTGAATATCCATATTGAATCAGGAGCTACATATAATGCTCCATACAGTTCATTATGGCCCCATAAGATGCTCCATATAATGCTCTATGCAGTTCATTATGGCCCCATAAGATGCCCCATATAATGCTCCATGCAGTTCATTATGGCCCCATAAGATGCCCCATATAATGCTCCATGCAGTTCTTTATGGCCCCATAGATGCCCCATATAATGCTCCATGCAGTTATGGCCCCATATAATGCTCCATGCAGTTATGGCCCCATATAATGCTCCATGCAGTTATGGCCCAATAGATGCCCCATATAATGCTCCATGCAGTTATGGCCCCATATAATGCTCCATGCAGTTCTTTATGGCCCCATAGATGCCCCATATAATGCTCCATGCAGTTATGGCCCCATATAATGCTCCATGCAGTTATGGCCCCATATAATGCTCCATGCAGTTATGGCCCAATAGATGCCCCATATAATGCTCCATGCAGTTATGGCCCCATATAATGCTCCATGCAGTTATGGCCCCATATAATGCTCCATGCAGTTCTTTATGGCCCCATAGATGCCCCATATAATGCTCCATGCAGTTATGGCCCCATATAATGCTCCATGCAGTTATGGCCCCATATAATGCTCCATGCAATTATGGCCCCATAGATGCCCCATATAATGCTCCATGCAGTTATGGCCCCATAGATGCCCCATATAATGCTCCATATATTGCTCCATGCAGTTATGGCCCCATAAATGCCCCATATAATGCTCCATGCAGTTATGGCCCCATAGATGCCCCATATAATGCTCCATGCAGTTCTTTATGGCCCCATAGACGCTCCATACAGCATTGTGCCTCATGTAATGCTGCTGCTGCACTAAAAAAATCACATACTCACCTCTCCTTGCTGCTCCTCAGCATTCCGTCTCTCCGCACTGACTGTTCAGGCAGAGGGCGTCGCTCACACAAAATACATCACCGCGCCCTCTGACCTGCACAGTCACAGCAAGGGGACGGGAAGATGGAGCTTCGGTGGAACGAGGGAAGGTAAATATACTCACCTACTCCCGGCACTCCTGACGCGGTCCCTGCATGTCCCACGGTGTACGGCGCAGCAGCTTCTTCCTATAGTGAGCGGTCACATGGTACCGCTCATTACAGTAATGAATATGCAGCTTCACCCCTATGGGCGTGGAGTCCATATTCATAACTTTAATGAGCGGTACCACGTGACCGCTGAAGTGGGGAAGAACTTGAAGCTGCCGCGCCGAACACCGTGGGACTTGCAGGGACCGCGTCAGGAGCGCCGGGAGTAGGTGAGTATTTGACAGGCGTTGCTCCCCCTCACCCGCCGACCCCCCGGCCATCCATGACTCGAGTATAGGCCGAAAGGGGCACTTTCAGCCCATTTCTTTGGGCTGATAATCTCGGCTTATACTCGAGTATATACGGTAAATACTGAAATAGCATTTCAGGAGTATAAAGATCTAAATAAGAAATGTAAAAGAGAAATCAAGATGGCAACGTTACCTACAGAGAAACAGATCGCCAATGACATTAAAATAAATCCAATTTTTTTATAAATAGAACAATGCCAAAAAGAAAAAAATAGATGGTATTGGTGCCTTAAAAGATGACAATAACAAGATAATCACAGAGGACAAAGAAAAGGCAGGGATATTAAACAGGCACTTTTCATCTGTGATCACCAATGAACTGTCTGGTACAGGGATCAATCAACAAGGCAAAAATCAAAATTCACAACCAGATGTAATTAGTTTGACACTAAAAGAAGTGCATTTACGTCTGAGCAATTTAAACATTGATAAATCCCCCAGCCCAGATGGCATTCATCCATGGATACTGCGGGAACTGAGCTCAATAATTGACAGACCACTGTATCTCATATTCTTAGACTCTCTTGTAACAGGTGTGGTGGCACAAGATTGGAGGATGGCTCACGTGGTACCAATATTCAAGAATGGTAAGAAGTTGGATCCGGGCAATTACCATCCAGTAAGTCTGACATCAGTAGTGTGCAAAATTTTTGAGGGTATTATAAGAGATGACCTGCAGGAATATATTGCAGAGAATAATATAACTGACAACCAGCATGGATTCATGAAGAATAAGTTGAGTCTAACTAACATGTTGAGTTTCTATGAGGAGGTGAGTGCAAATTTGGATTTAGGTAATGTGGCTGATGTGATTTATCTGGACTTTACAAAAGCATTTGATACATTTCCACATAACAGACTTATACTTAAGCTACAGAAGCAAGGACTGGTGGAAGCTATATGCAGATGGATAAGAAATTAGGTAAATGACCAGAAACAAAGTGTTGTCATAAATGGTACATTCTCTAAATGGGATATTGTCAGCAGTGGGGTACCACAGGGATCTGTACTAGGACCGATTCTTTTTAACCGCTTTATTAATGGCCTTGTGGATGGGATTGAGAGTAAAATGTCAGTCTTTGCTGACAACTCCTAATTATGTAGGATATTAAAATCTGAACTTGACATTACAATATTGCAAAACGATCTGAATAGGATGACTGAATGGGCAAACAAGTGGCCAATGAGATTTAATATAGATAAATGTAAAGTAATGCACCTAGGACAGAGTAATCCTATTGCTGCATATACATTAAATGGAAGTATACTCGGGACTACAGATCAAGAGAAGGGCTTGGATATTGTGGTTACAAGTAAGCTGAGCAGCAGTACTCAATGTCATGAAGCAGCTGCAAAAGCAAACAAGATTTAAGAATGTATATAAAGAGAGCTAAAATCCTGCCATCCAATGTATTATTACCCCTTTATAAATCACTAGTGAGGCCACATCTAGAATATGGGATACAGTTTTGGGCTCCACATTATAAAAAGGATATTCAGAAGTTAGAAGGGATGGAAGGCCTCCCATATGAGTAGAGGTTTACATGTATAAATATATGTGTGACCAGTAGTGTTGAGCGATACCGTCCTATACTTGAAAGTATCGGTATCGGAAAGTATCGGCCGATACCGGCAAAGTATCGGATCCAATCCGATACCGATACCCGATACCAATACAAGTCAATGGGACTCATGTATCGGACGGTATTCCTGATGGTTCCCAGGGTCTGAAGGAGAGGAAACTCTCCTTCAGCCCCTGGGAACCATATTAATGTGTAAAAGAAAGAATTAAAATAAAAAATATTGCTATACTCACCTCTCCGACGCAGCCTGCACCTTACCGAGGGAAGCGGCAGCGTTCTTTGTTTAAAATTCGCGCTTTTCTTTCCTTTACTGAAGTCCCGGCTTGTGATTGGTCGCGTGCCGACCATGTGGCCGGGACGCAACCAATCACAGCAAGCCGTGACGTAATTTCAGGTCCTTCAGGATTTTAAAATTACGTTCCGGCGTTGTGATTGGTTGCGTCGCAGTCACATGGGCAACGCAACCAATCACAGCAAGCCGTGACGTAATTTCAGGTCCTTAAGGATTTTAAAATTACGTCCCGACTTTGTGATTGGTTGCGTCGCAGTCACATGGGAGACGCAACCAATCACAAGCCGTGACGTCACGGGAGGCTGGACACGCGCGCATTTTAAAATGGGCGCGTGTCCAGCCTCCCGTGACGTCCCGGCTTGTGATTGGTTGCGTCGCGATCAACCAATCACAAGCCGGGAGGCTGGACACGCGCGCATTTTAAAATTTTAAAATGCGCGCGTGTCCAGCCTCCCGGCTTGTGATTGGTTGACCGCGCCGCAACCAATCACAAGCCGGGACGTCACGGGAGGCTGGACACGCGCCCATTTTAAAATGCGCGCGTGTCCAGCCTCCCGTGACGTCCCGGCTTGTGATTGGTTGCGTCTCCCATGTGACTGCGACACAACCAATCACAAAGCCGGGACGTAATTTTAAAATCCTTAAGGACCTGAAATTACGTCACGGCTTGCTGTGATTGGTTGCGTTGCCCATGTGACTGCGACGCAACCAATCACAACGCCGGAACGTAATTTTAAAATCCTGAAGGACCTGAAATTACGTCACGGCTTGCTGTGATTGGTTGCGTCCCGGCCACATGGTCGGCACACGACCAATCACAAGCCGGGACTTCAGTAAAGGAAAGAAAAGCGCGAATTTTAAACAAAGAACGCTGCCGCTTCCCTCGGTAAGGTGCAGGCTGCGTCGGAGAGGTGAGTATAGCAATATTTTTTATTTTAATTCTTTCTTTTACACATTTTTACATTAATGTTGTTTCGATACCGATACCCGATACCACAAAAATATCGGATCTCGGTATCGGAATTCCGATACAGCAAGTATCGGCCGATACCCGATACTTGCAGTATCGGAATGCTCAACACTAGTGACCAGTACAAAACACTGACACATGACTTGTTCCTTCCAAGAACTGTCCTGAGCATTGGGGGGCACTTATTATGGGTGGAAGAAAGGCAATTCTGACAGCTAAACAGGAAAGGGTTCCTTACAGTTAGAGCAGTCAGACTGTGAAATGCCCGACTACAGGAGGTAGTAATGGCAGGCATTATAGCAGTTTTTAAAAAAGTGTTGGATGATTGCCTTGATGCACATAACATTGTGGGTTATAGCTAGATTAGTGACAAAATGTAAAATTGGTGGAAAAAGGTTGAACTTGATGGACCTAGGTCTTGTATGTAACTATGTAACTATGTAACCCCTGGGCTTGAAGTCAGCTGATATTACCTATTATTCCACTTGCCACCACCACAGGGCAAGTAGGAAAAGTCAGGCAAAGTGCTGAAATTGTTGCATCAAATAGATATTTTAAAGCTGGGGAAGGCCAATATCAATTGCCCCTTCTCAGTCTGAGAACATCAGCCCCATCTGTCAGTTTTAGCTTGGCTTTTTGTCAAAAATGGGGGGAAACCCATTCTTTTTTTAAATTATTTATTTAAATAATAAAAATTACAGCTTGGGGTTCCCTCTATTTTTGATAATCAGCAAATATAAAGCTGACAGCTGAGATCTATTGTTTAAGCACACTGAGGGCCACAATGCTAATTAGGAACTGTAATAACAATAATTCATAAATAAAATTAATAATTCATGGAAGAGTGGTATACTTTGAAACACTCTTTCATACAAGGCGAGGTTTTATCAGGACATATTTCAAAATGATAAACTGTGTCCTTTCTTATTACCCTCTTGTAACATACTATGCACCTTTTCTGCATTATATAAGAATAAAAGAGGGACACAACAGGTGAAAAGTGCTTGTCATGTATGGTCCAGCCATCATTCTAATAAATAGGGCATTTCAAATAACTGTTCATGAACAAGTCATCAGCCAGGATCTGTCTAAGTGCAGTTGCCAAGTACTCGTGGGTGCATAGAGGATGTAGAGACTAGAGATGAGCCACCTCCCTAGTGTTCGGGTTCGGTTCCGTTCGTCGAACAGGGACGTGTTCGACGAACTGTTCGTCGAATGTTCGACGAACACCGTCAAACCCCATTGAAAACAATGGCAGGCAAACACAAACACATACAAACACATGGAAAACACATAGAAAACACTTTAAAAGGTGTCCAAAAGCTGACCAACTGCTCAGAAGACACAACAAACACATGGAAAAGTCACAACTACATATAGTCATGCGAAAAGAAAAGAGGTGGAGGAGTAAAAGGAGGAGGATACACAGATATAGGCATGTCATGCCCTTCTAAAATCAAGAAAGGCTGGAGTAAAAATCTAAACTCACTATACCAACACCCAGACGTCTTGACAAAAAAAATTAAAAAAGAAATATCTTTAGGTAGAATGGCGGCGGGTCCATTCAGAACACTTTCCTTAGAAGACGTAGTGGTACCCCCATTGGGAGTTGTGCCAAAAAATGAACCCAATACATTCAGACTAGTCCACCATTTGTCATATCCAAGAGGCAGGTCAGTAAACGACAACATCGACATGGAACCAAGTACAGTACTATGTACTGTACCTCCTTTGACAAGGCAATCAGGCGGGTCAAGAAGTTGGTAAGGGGCACCCTAATGGCCAAAACAGACATTGAGGGGGCGTTCTGGTTACTACCTGTGCCTCCGAATAGTGTCCTCCCATTGGGCTGCTTCTGTGAAGGAGCATACTACATAGATCGCTGTTTGCCCATGGGGTGCTCCATATCCTGCTCACTATTTGAGGCATTTAGTTGCTTCCTCGAATGTGTCGTCATGGACATTTGTAAGGTGGCACATATTATCCATTACCTCGACGACTTCTTATGCCTGGGCCGAAAAGACTCGCCACAGTGTGAAAACACGCGTTAGTCCACCTGTGAGAAGGAGAGAGCTGGAGGGAGAGTGGACACCCCAGAGCCAAGGGGTTAGATTGAGAAAGAAAGAAGGCGGTGTAGCTTGCTTCATGGGTGGGGTATGCTGCTGAGTATCACTAAATTCTACTAGGCCCAAAAGGATTTCCTGGCCTAGATGCAGTTACAAAATAGTAGTTAGGTAAACAGGTGGTGTAGCTTGCTTCATGGGTGGGGTACGCTGCTGAGTAGCACTAAATTCTACTAGGTCCAAAAGGATTTCCTGGGCTAGATGCCAGTAAAAAATAGTACTTAGGTAAACAGGCGGTGTAGCTTGCTTCTTGGGTGGGGTACGTGTTGTGAACTCTGTTTTCGGGCTCCCTCTTGTGGTCACTGGTGGTATGGTGTGACTTTTGCTTTGGGCTCCCCCTGGTGGCTTTGTTTGTTATCCTGCTGGTCTCTGGCTATCAGCTGGTTCGTTATCCTCTGGGAGGTTCCTATATAGCTCTGTTTTACTTCCACTTGTGGCCGGCTGTCGATGTAATCAGTGCTACTCAGATTCCTTATGACTACCTTGCTCCCAGTCCATCCAGGATAAGCTAAGTTTTGTTTGCTCATTTTTTGATCAGCAGTGTTTATCATGTTTTCTGTTCCAGCTTGCTAAAATGTAATTCCCTCGCTTGCTGGTTGCTCTAGTGGGCTGAGTTTCTCCCCACACACCGTTAGTTGGTGTGTGGGTTCTTGAAATCTCAGGATGGATATTTTGTAAGGGTTTTTTATTGATCGCATAGACCCCTGCTCTATTTTCTGCTTTCTAGTACTAGTGGGCCTCTTTTGCTGAATCTGATTTCATCCCTATGTATGTGCCTTCTTCTTACTTCACCGTTAATATTTGTTGGGGGCTTCTATATCTTTGGGGATTATTTCTCTGGAGGCAAGCGAGGTCTTTCTTTCTCTTTAGAGGTAGCTAGTTCCTCAGGCTGGCTCGAGACGTCTAAGAATTTTTTAGGCACGTTCACCGGATACCTCTAGTTGTTTTGGATAGGTTCAGATTTGCGAACAGTCTAGTTACCATCTCCCTAGAGCTCGTCCTTAGTTTAATCACTTGGTGATCTATTTGTGATCCTCCGCCACTTGGGATCATAACAGTACAGCCGGCCCGTAAAGTGTTAATTGCATGGCAGAAGCAGGAGAAAAGAAGCCTTGAGAATTTTTTTTTTTTTTTTTTTGCCGTGTGTCTAGCTGCTGTTGCTGCTTCTCTCCTCCTCTTAATCTTGGTGTGGCTCTGGGTTCAGCTGCTGACATGGATGTCCAGAGCTTGGCTTCCAGTCTGGATCATCTTGCTGCTAGGGTTCAAAGTATTCAGGATTTTGTTGTTCACAGTCCTATGTCAGAGCCTAGAATACCTATTCCGGAGTTGTTTTCTGGAGATAGATCTAGGTTCCTGAATTTTAGGAACAATTGTAAGTTGTTTCTTTCTTTGAAACCTCGTTCCTCTGGTGATGCCGTTCAGCAAGTTAAGATTATCATTTCCTTTTTGCGTGGTGACCCCCAAGATTGGGCCTTCGCATTGGCGCCAGGGGATCCTGCATTGCTTAGTGTAGATGCGTTTTTTCTAGCCCTTGGATTGCTCTATGAGGAACCTAATCTTGAGAACCAGGCTGAAAAATTGTTATTGGCCCTCTCGCAGGGGCAAGATGAAGCAGAGGTGTACTGCCAGAAATTTCGGAAATGGTCGGTGCTTACTCAGTGGAATGAGTGTGCCCTGGCTGCAAATTTCAGAGAAGGTCTTTCTGAAACCATTAAGAATGTCATGGTGGGGTTCCCTACGCCTGCAGGTCTGAATGAGTCAATGACTCTGGCCATTCAGATTGATCGGCGTTTGCGGGAGCGCAAACCTGTGCACCATTTGGTGGTGTCTTCTGAACAGACACCTGAATCTATGCAATGTGACAGAATTCTGACCAGAAGTGAACGGCAAAATTATAGACGGCAAAATGGGTTGTGCTTTTACTGTGGCGACTCAGCTCATGTTATCTCAGCATGCTCTAAGTGCAAAAAAAAGGTTGATAAATCTGTCACCATTGGTACTTTACAGCCTAAGTTCATTTTGTCTGTTACCCTGATTTGTTCCCTGTCATCTTACCCGGTTAATGCTTTTGTAGATTCAGGTGCCGCCCTGAGTCTGATGGATTGGTCATTTGCCAGGCGCTGTGGTTTTGATTTGGAGCCTTTAAAATTCACTATTCCACTAAGGGGAATTGATTTTACACCATTGGCTACGAATAGATCTCAGTACTGGACACAAGTGACCATGTGCATGACTTCTGTTCATCGGGAGGTGATTCGCTTTCTTGTACTGCATAATTTGCATGATGTCGTCGTGTTGGGTCTACCATGGTTGCAGACTCATAATCCAGTCCTGGATTGGAAAGCTATGTCGGTGTCAATTTGGGGTTGTCAGGGAATTCATGGTGACGCTCCTGTGGTGTCAATTGCTTCGTCCACTCCTTCTGAAGTCCCTACGTTTTTGTCAGACTACCAGGATGTATTTGAGGAGCCCAAACTCAATTCTCTACCTCCTTATAGGGACTGTGATTGTGCTATAAATTTGATTCCTGGTAGTAAGTTTCCTAAGGGACGACTTTTCAATTTATCTGTGCCGGAGCATGCTGCCATGCGGAGTTATATAAAGGAGTCTTTAGAGAAGGGACATATTCGCCCGTCCTCATCCCCTCTTGGTGCAGGATTCTTTTTTGTGGCTAAAAAGGATGGTTCCCTGAGACCCTGTATTGATTATCGCCTTTTGAATAAAATCACGGTCAAATTTCAGTATCCTTTGCCATTGTTAACTGATTTGTTTGCTCTCATTAGGGGGTCTAGTTGGTTCACCAAGATAGATCTTCGTGGTGCGTATAACCTTGTGCGTATAAAACAGGGTGATGAATGGAAAACTGCATTTAATACGCCTGAAGGCCATTTTGAGTACTTGGTGATGCCTTTTGGACTTTCTAATGCTCCTTCAGTCTTTCAGTCCTTTATGCATGACATCTTCCGTGAATATCTGGATAAGTTTATGATTGTGTATCTGGATGATATTCTGTTTTTTTCGGATGATTGGGAGTCTCATGTTAAGCATGTCAGGATGGTCTTTCAGGTCCTACGTGACAATGCTTTATTTGTGAAGGGCTCAAAATGTCTTTTTGGAGTCCAGAAGATTTCTTTTTTGGGTTTCATTTTTTCTCCTTCTACTATTGAGATGGACCCAGTCAAGGTTCAGGCTATTCATGACTGGACGCAGCCTACATCTGTTAAGAGTCTTCAGAAGTTCTTGGGTTTTGCTAATTTTTACCGTCGCTTCATAGCTAATTTTTCTGGCGTTGTTAAGCCTTTGACTGATTTGACCAAGAAGGGTTCTGATGTGACTAATTGGTCTTCTGTGGCTGTGGAGGCCTTTCGGGAGCTGAAGCGTCGGTTTTCTTCGGCTCCAGTCTTATGTCTGCCAGATGTCTCACTTCCCTTCCAGGTGGAGGTTGATGCTTCCGAGATTGGAGCGGGGGCTGTTTTGTCACAGAGAAGCCCCGATGGCTCTGTGATGAAGCCATGTGCTTTCTTTTCAAGAAAGTTTTCGCCTGCCGAGCGGAATTATGATGTCGGTAATCGGAAGCTGTTGGCTATGAAGTGGGCATTTGAGGAGTGGCGACATTGGCTCGAGGGAGCTAAACATCGTGTGGTGGTCTTGACTGACCACAAGAATTTGATTTATCTCGAGTCGGCCAAGCGGCTGAATCCCAGACAGGCTCGTTGGTCGTTGTTTTTCTCTCGTTTTGATTTCATGGTCTCGTACCTGCCGGGTTCGAAGAATGTGAAAGCTGATGCTCTTTCTAGGAGTTTTGTGCCTGACTCTCCTGGATATTCAGAGCCGGCTGGTATCCTTAGAGAAGGGGTGATTTTGTCTGCCATCTCCCCAGATTTGCGACGTGTGCTGCAAGAGTTTCAGGCGGATAGACCTGACCGCTGTCCACCGGAGAGACTGTTTGTCCCGGATAGATGGACCAACAGAGTCATCTCCGAGGTTCATTCTTCGGTGTTGGCGGGCCATCCTGGAATATTTGGTACCAGAGACTTGGTGGCCAGGTCTTTTTGGTGGCCTTCCTTGTCACGGGATGTGCGTTCCTTTGTGCAGTCTTGTGGAATTTGTGCTCGGGCGAAGCCTTGCTGTTCTCGTGCCAGTGGTTTGCTGTTACCTTTGCCTGTCCCGAAGAGGCCTTGGACGCACATTTCCATGGATTTTATTTCAGATCTCCCTGTCTCTCAGAGAATGTCTGTCATCTGGGTGGTGTGTGATCGTTTTTCTAAGATGGTCCATTTGGTGCCCTTGCCTAAGTTGCCTTCCTCCTCCGAGTTGGTTCCACTGTTTTTTCAAAATGTGGTTCGTTTGCACGGGATTCCTGAGAACATTGTTTCTGACAGAGGATCCCAGTTTGTGTCTAGATTTTGGCGGACCTTTTGTGCTAAGTTGGACATTGAATTGTCTTTTTCGTCGGCCTTCCATCCTCAGACGAATGGCCAAACCGAGCGAACTAATCAGACCTTGGAGACTTATTTAAGATGTTTTGTTTCTGCTGACCAGGACGACTGGGTTACTTTTTTACCGTTGGCCGAGTTTGCCCTTAATAATCGGGCTAGTTCTGCTACTTTGGTTTCTCCTTTTTTTTGTAATTCGGGGTTTCATCCTCGTTTTTCCTCGGGTCAGGTGGAGCCTTCTGACTGTCCTGGAGTGGATGTTGTGGTGGATAGGTTGCATCAGATTTGGAATCATGTGGTGGACAATTTGAAGTTGTCACAAGAGAAGGCTCAGCTCTTTGCCAACTGCCGTCGCTGTGTGGGTCCCCGACTTCGCGTTGGGGACTTGGTGTGGTTGTCTTCTCGCTTCGTTCCTATGAAGGTCTCCTCTCCTAAGTTCAAGCCTCGGTTTATCGGTCCTTATAAGATTCTGGAAGTCCTTGGCCCTCTGTCATTCCGTCTGGACCTCCCGGCATCATTTGCTATTCATAATGTGTTCCATCGCTCGTTGTTGCGGAGGTATGTGGTACCTGTGGTTCCTCCGGTTGAGCCTCCTGCCCCGGTGCTGGTTGAGGGGAATTGGAATACGTGGTGGAGAAGATCTTGGATTCTCGTGTTTCTAGACGGAGGCTCCAGTATTTGGTCAAGTGGAAGGGCTATGGTCAGGAGGATAATTCTTGGGTTGTCGCCTCTGATGTTCATGCGGCCGATTTGGTTCGTGCCTTCCATGTGGCTCATCCTGATCGCCCTGGGGGTTTTCATGAGGGTTCGGTGACCCCTCCTTAAGGGGGGGTACTGTTGTGAACTCTGTTTTCGGGCTCCCTCTTGTGGTCACTGGTGGTATGGTGTGACTTTTGCTTTGGGCTCCCCCTGGTGGCTTTGTTTGCTATCCTGCTGGTCTCTGGCTATCAGCTGGTTCGTTATCCTCTGGGAGGTTCCTATATAGCTCTGTTTTACTTCCACTTGTGGCTGGCTGTCGATGTAATCAGTGCTACTCAGATTCCTTCTGACTATTTTGCTCCCAGTCCATCCAGGATAAGCTAAGTTTTGTTTGCTCATTTTTTGATCAGCAGTGTTTATCATGTTTTCTGTTCCAGCTTGCTAAAATGTAATTCCCTCACTTGCTGGTTGCTCTAGTGGGCTGAGTTTCTCCCCACACACCGTTAGTTGGTGTGTGGGTTCTTGAAATCTCAGGATGGATATTTTGTAAGGGTTTTTTATTGATCGCATAGACCCCTGCTCTATTTTCTGCTTTCTAGTACTAGTGGGCCTCTTTTGCTGAATCTGATTTCATCCCTATGTATGTGCCTTCTTCTTACTTCACCGTTAATATTTGTTGGGGGCTTCTATATCTTTGGGGATTATTTCTCTGGAGACAAGCAAGGTCTTTCTTTCTCTTTAGGGGTAGCTAGTTCCTCAGGCTGGCTCGAGCCGTCTAAGAATTTTTTAGGCACGTTCACCGGCTACCTCTAGTTGTTTTGGATAGGTTCAGATTTGCGATCAGTCTAGTTACCATCTCCCTAGAGCTCGTCCTTAGTTTAATCACTTGCTGATCTATTTGTGATCCTCCACCACTTGGGATCATAACAGGTACGCTGCTGAGTAGCACCAAATTATACTAGGTCCAAACGGATTTTCTGGGCCAGATGCTGTTAAAAAATAGTACTTAGATAAACAGACGGTGTAGCTTGCTTCTTGGGTGGGATACTGTGCTGAGTAGCATAAAATGCTGTTAGGTACAAAACGAATTTCTGGGCTAGATGTGCAGCGCCCCAGAGTCCTGGTTGCTGTAGTAATGTCATTCTTCCACCAGGGGGAATGATATTACATCTGATGGCACTAAAGGATTTCATCTTTTCAGGTATCACGGCATCACAACACATTTCACACTCCAATCCACCAGGGGGAGCCATGCTCCTATCTAGTAGGGCACTCCTCACAGAAGGGTAAAACTGGTGGGTTGGATAGAAAGTTATAGAGATGCTGGCTGGGCTTCGCCCAGGCAACACCTGTAAGGCAGACAAGGGGAAAGGAGGAACTTCTGAGCTGCAGACAGAGGGTCCCTGTCAGGGGTGGGATCCTGACAGAGGCCTAGCGAGACAGAAAGACACGGAGCTGCGCCTGCCCCACGTGCAGCAGTATCTTAAGAAACGACACGAAGAGAAGCGTATTGTAGAGAGTGAGAAATGAAATCACAGCACAAGGAGATAATACCGGTTGGAGCTCTGCCCTGAGATCGGCAGCCTCCTTCTGAGGTGCGTAGCCGGTGGCCGGAACACTGAGGTAGTAATTGACTCTACGCATTACTTCAGAGACCGGCAGGACAGTCAATAACAAGTTGGCTGCCCGACCTTAATACCTAAGAAGACACGGTGGCAAATTGTGGGGTCGGGGCGTCTCTAGGGTCCCTATAAACAAGCCTCAGGCCATCCCAGTCAAACGGGTTTGTCCTATCCATACCATCTGGGGGACAGAGAGAGAGAACATCAGAAACATCCACAAAAGTAGTGAGGACTATCCCGTGGTGCTCAGCAGGGAAGTACTACAACACACAGGCGCTAGTAGGAAGGCTACTGATTTCCACCTGGATAAGAGAGCTCTGGATTTGCCTTCAGACCGGCCGGACTCTGCCTGCCCTGTGATCTGTACTCTGGACTGTGGAAGCTGAAGTCTTCAGTAGTGTTGAGCGATACCTTCCGATATCGGAAAGTATCGGTATCGGAAAGTATCGGCCGATACCGTCAAAGTATCGGATCTAATCCGATACCGATACCCGATCCCAATGCAAGTCAATGGGACGAAAATATCGGAATTAAAATAAACCATTTATTTCCTTGTAGGTTCATTCTACATGAAGGAAAACAACTAAGAATAATGTAGGATGTATTGGGGGACGTGGCGGAGACAGTAAAGGCACAGAGGTTTAGCCCAAACAAATAGAATAGCAGGTTTTTTTGTTTTTTTTTATGACGTTCGGTGTTAGAAAGATTTTGACTATGTTATTTTTTTTTTTTTTTCAGATATTGATGTTTCACTACTTCCACGTCCTTCACCTTCTTTTTTACTTCTCCCACACTTTCTTCTTCATTATCCTCATCATCAGCTTCTTTGACATCAACTATCTTCACCTTATTCATCTTCTTCTTCTTCTACCTATTTTTTTTTTTTTTTTTTCTTACATTGTCCATATTCTTTTTATTTAACTATTATCTTTTTCATATTCAACTTCTTCATCATATTCTTATTTGTGACAGGCATTCCCGTAGTTGTTATCTATAAAAGTTTGAAGATTACACCTTCCGTTCTGCCTGTCACAAAAGAGTTACATTTGTCCGCGTTCAGTTTGGCCTGCAGCATCAGGCTTTATCCAGGGGCACCACGAGGAGGAACGGACTCACCCCCATACACTGCTTAGTCTTCTTCTGCTTATAATTTAGATAATATCTTTTGCTCTGATATTTAGTCTTATGCTTAATGTTCTTCTGCTCTTTGTTCTGCAGCCTCTTGTTCTTCTGCTTCTCGGTCTCCCATGTCGTCGTCGTCTCCAGGGTCGTCGTCTCCAGGGTCGTCGTCTCCAGGGTCGTCATCTCCGGGGTCGTCGTCATCGGGGTGGTCTTCAGGGTCATCGTCTCCAGGGTCGTCGTCATCACGGTGGTTGTCGTCTCTGGTGTCGTCGTCATCTTAGGGGTGGTCTTCCGGGTCATCGTGTTTAGTCTCTTGAACTTGGAAATGTAGCAGAAGGTACAAGAAGGCTGAGAAAATGCCGAGAAACAGCTGATGGAACTGGAACTCGGATGGCTACCCGAAGGTCCAAGAGCCAATGGAACTACCGAGGACCAGCTGACGTTACTGGAACCTGGTTACTAAGCAGGAGGTACCCGTGCCTGAAAGCACTACCAAGGACCACCTGACGTTGGTGGAACTCGGATACCCAGAGGGAGGCACCTAAGCCAAAGGCTCTGCCCGGAACCAGCTGACGGTACTGGAACCAGGATGGGGAGCAGAAGGTACAAGAGCAAAAGACACTGCCGAGAACCAGCTGACGGTGCTGGAACCCGGATGGGTAGCCGAAGGTCCAAGAGCCAATGGAACTACCGAGGACCAGCTGACGTTACTGGAACCCGGTTACTAAGCAGGAGGTACCCGTGCCTGAAAGCACTACCAAGGACCACCTGACGTTGGTGGAACTCGGATACCCAGAGGGAGGCACCTAAGCCAAAGGCTCTGCCCGGAACCAGCTGACGGTGCTGGAACCAGGATGGGGACCTATTCAAGCTTGTCTTCCTAGAGCCCCAACTAGCAGTGTTGGAGCAAAGGGTCAGCAGGAGGAGGAGATGGAGCAGAGTGTAGGCCGAAGCCTGCACTGGCGGCAGCTTTGGGTCTGTTGTGTCTGCGTGGCAGTTGCAGGACACGTTGCCGGCTGCACAGCAGGGGAACAGCTGGCGGTGCTGAACCCCACTGACACATTGGCTGGTGTTTTTCTCTGTGCAGCTAGCAGTACCGGGCCCCAACTGGCGGTGTTGGAGCCCGGGCTCTGCAGGGGGAGCAGAGTGTAGGCCGAAGCCTAATTGAACCAATTTCAAAGGTAACCTTTAACCCCCCCTCAGGTGTTACAAAGTAGAAGAGCCACAGCTTATGCAGCAGTAGTGCTGCACAAGTCAAAGGTTGCGCTTTTAATTTTGCTCCTTGCACACGCTGAATGAAACACGTATAACATTTAGCCCTTTATACAGTCAAACTGTGTTGGAGGCGCGAGTTCCCTTCGTAATGAGACGCAGCACAGATGTCAAGAATCCCACCTTGGTGCTGGGTGCAGCCTCCTGAGCGTTGTTATTTGCTGTACAGGAGTCTGCGCTGTCGTGTTATCCCCTGGCCTAGCGCTGTTAGCGCTGCCCATCTTCTGACATCATTTAATGTCGGCCGGTGCGGTTCGCGATGACCATGAATCCCAGCCCCGCAGTGTCTTAACATTGTTAAAACACTGTGGGGCTGGGATTCATGGCCTGGCGCAGCACATATGTTCGCCTCTCACACTCGGGTCCTTACACCCGCTTCAGACTGTGCGGCGTCAGCTGATCCCTTATCGCATGCCACGGCCATGAAGCCACACAGTCTGAAGAAGGCGGAAGGAGATGAGGGACAGGCGAACTGATGCACTGCTCATGCCCATCAATCACACCCTCGCAGTCCCAATAAATAAGACACCGAGGGGCGTTGTGTGGGTCAGGGCGGCCGCAGAGGCGCAGGCAGCCAAACAATGATGCCAGAAGACGGGCAGCGCTACCAAGGGGGTTGCAGCGTGTCATTACAAAGGAAAGTCACACCACCGGGACGGTTAAATGGTCACACAGAGGACACATTTTAGACGTGTTTTCAGTTCCACATGTGCGAGGAGAATACGTTTATGAGCCACCTTGCACACATGCAGCATTACCGCTGTACAAGGTGGCTGTAAAATGTAAAACGCCTGGGGGAGGGGGGACAGGTTCCCTTCAATTTCAGTTCTTGTGTCTGCGTGGCTTTTGCAGGACACGATGCCGGCTACACAGCAGGGGAACAACTGGCGGTGCTGAACCCCACTGACACATTGGCTGGTGTTTTTCTCTGTGCAGCTAGCAGTACCGGGCCCCAACTGGCGGTGTTAGAGCCCAGGGTCAGCAGGAGGAGGAGATGGAGCAGAGTGTAGGCCGAAGCCTGCACTGGCGGCAGCTTTGGGTCTGTTGTGTCTGCGTGGCAGTTGCAGGACACGTTGCCGGCTGCACAGCAGGGGAACAGCTGGCGGTGCTGAACCCCACTGACACATTGGCTGGTGTTTTTCTCTGTGCAGCTAGCAGTACCGGGCCCCAACTGGCGGTGTTGGAGCCCGGGCTCTGCAGGGGGAGCAGAGTGTAGGCCGAAGCCTAATTGAACCAATTTCAAAGGTAACCTTTAACCCCCCCTCAGGTGTTACAAAGTAGAAGAGCCACAGCTTATGCAGCAGTAGTGCTGCACAAGTCAAAGGTTGCTCTTTTAATTTTGCTCCTTGCACACGCTGAATGAAACACGTATAACATTTAGCCCTTTATACAGTCAAACTGTGTTGGAGGCGCGAGTTCCCTTCGTAATGAGACGCAGCACAGATGTCAAGAATCCCACCTTGGTGCTGGGTGCAGCCTCCTGAGCGTTGTTATTTGCTGTACAGGAGTCTGCGCTGTCGTGTTATCCCCTGGCCTAGCGCTGTTTGCGCTGCCCATCTTCTGACATCATTTAATGTCGGCCGGTGCGGTTCGCGATGACCATGAATCCCAGCCCCGCAGTGTCTTAACATTGTTAAAACACTGTGGGGCTGGGATTCATGGCCTGGCGCAGCACATATGTTCACCTCTCACACTCGGGTCCTTACACCCGCTTCAGACTGTGCGGCGTCAGCTGATCCCTTATCGCATGCCACGGCCATGAAGCCGCACAGTCTGAAGAAGGTGGAAGGAGATGAGGGACAGGCGAACTGATGCACTGCTCATGCCCATCAATCACACCCTCGCAGTCCCAATAAATAAGACACCGAGGGGCGTTGTGTGGGTCAGGGCGGCCGCAGAGGCGCAGGCAGCCAAACAATGATGCCAGAAGACGGGCAGTGCTACCAAGGGGGTTGCAGCGTGTCATTACAAAGGAAAGTCACACCACTGGGACGGTTAAATGGTCACACAGAGGACACATTTTAGACGTGTTTTCAGTTCCACATGTGCGAGGAGAATACGTTTATGAGCCACCTTGCACACATGCAGCATTACCGCTGTACAAGGTGGCTGTAAAATGTACAAACGCCTGGGGGAGGGGGGACAGGTTCCCTTCAATTTCAGTTCTTGTGTCTGCGTGGCTTTTGCAGGTCACGATGCCGGCTACACAGCAGGGGAACAGCTGGCGGTGCTGAACCCCACTGACACATTGGCTGGTGTTTTTCTCTGTGCAGCTAGCAGTACCGGGCCCCAACTGGCGGTGTTAGAGCCCAGGGTCAGCAGGAGGAGGAGATGGAGCAGAGTGTAGGCCGAAGCCTGCACTGGCGGCAGCTTTGGGTCTGTTGTGTCTGCGTGGCAGTTGCAGGACACGTTGCCGGCTGCACAGCAGGGGAACAGCTGGCGGTGCTGAACCCCACTGACACATTGGCTGGTGTTTTTCTCTGTGCAGCTAGCAGTACCGGGCCCCAACTGGCGGTGTTGGAGCCCGGGCTCTGCAGGGGGAGCAGAGTGTTGGCCGAAGCCTAATTGAACCAATTTCAAAGGTAACCTTTAACCCCCCCTCAGGTGTTACAAAGTAGAAGAGCCACAGCTTATGCAGCAGTAGTGCTGCACAAGTCAAAGGTTGCTCTTTTAATTTTGCTCCTTGCACACGCTGAATGAAACACGTATAACATTTAGCCCTTTATACAGTCAAACTGTGTTGGAGGCGCGAGTTCCCTTCGTAATGAGACGCAGCACAGATGTCAAGAATCCCACCTTGGTGCTGGGTGCAGCCTCCTGAGCGTTGTTATTTGCTGTACAGGAGTCTGCGCTGTCGTGTTATCCCCTGGCCTAGCGCTGTTTGCGCTGCCCATCTTCTGACATCATTTAATGTCGGCCGGTGCGGTTCGCGATGACCATGAATCCCAGCCCCGCAGTGTCTTAACATTGTTAAAACACTGTGGGGCTGGGATTCATGGCCTGGCGCAGCACATATGTTCACCTCTCACACTCGGGTCCTTACACCCGCTTCAGACTGTGCGGCGTCAGCTGATCCCTTATCGCATGCCACGGCCATGAAGCCGCACAGTCTGAAGAAGGTGGAAGGAGATGAGGGACAGGCGAACTGATGCACTGCTCATGCCCATCAATCACACCCTCGCAGTCCCAATAAATAAGACACCGAGGGGCGTTGTGTGGGTCAGGGCGGCCGCAGAGGCGCAGGCAGCCAAACAATGATGCCAGAAGACGGGCAGTGCTACCAAGGGGGTTGCAGCGTGTCATTACAAAGGAAAGTCACACCACTGGGACGGTTAAATGGTCACACAGAGGACACATTTTAGACGTGTTTTCAGTTCCACATGTGCGAGGAGAATACGTTTATGAGCCACCTTGCACACATGCAGCATTACCGCTGTACAAGGTGGCTGTAAAATGTACAAACGCCTGGGGGAGGGGGGACAGGTTCCCTTCAATTTCAGTTCTTGTGTCTGCGTGGCTTTTGCAGGTCACGATGCCGGCTACACAGCAGGGGAACAGCTGGCGGTGCTGAACCCCACTGACACATTGGCTGGTGTTTTTCTCTGTGCAGCTAGCAGTACCGGGCCCCAACTGGCGGTGTTAGAGCCCAGGGTCAGCAGGAGGAGGAGATGGAGCAGAGTGTAGGCCGAAGCCTGCACTGGCGGCAGCTTTGGGTCTGTTGTGTCTGCGTGGCAGTTGCAGGACACGTTGCCGGCTGCACAGCAGGGGAACAGCTGGCGGTGCTGAACCCCACTGACACATTGGCTGGTGTTTGGCTCTGTGCAGCCAGCACATCTGGGCCCCAACTGGCGGTGTTAGAGCCCAGGGTCAGCAGGAGGAGGAGAGGGATTACAGTGTAGGCCGAAGCCTGCACTGGAGCAAGTTGAAAGGGAAACTTTAACCCCCCCCCAAGCGTTTGTAGCTGAAAGAGCCATCGTGTACAGCACTAATGCTGGAAAAGGTAAACTTAGCTCTTTTAATTATGGTCCTTGCACATGCTGAACCTAACACTTATGAAAAGTGTCCCCTCCAACCGTGATACCGTCCGGTTGGTGGAACTGTCCTTTGTGATGTGACGCAGCACAGCCATCATTCTTACCCCCTTGGCGCCGTGCGCCGCCTCCTCAGCGTTGTTTGAATCAGTCCCGGAGCCTGCGCTGTTAGGTTAGCCCTTGGCCATGCACACATTTTGCGCTGCCCGTCTTCTGACATCATTTGGTGTCAGGCTGGCTGCGCCTGTGCGGCCGTGCTGGCCGAGAGCCCGCCTCGTACTGTCTTCTGATTTAATCCCACCGGGGGCCTGGGATCCGTGGCCATGCGCAGTGCATATCCTCACCTCTCACTCCCCTCCCTACGGCTTCTTCAGACTGTGCGGTGTCATGGCCGTGGCATGCTATTAGGGACCAGCTGACACCGCACAGTCTGAAGAAGCCGTAGGGAGATGAGTGAGAGGTGGAGGTTCAGATATGCACTGTGCATGTCCATGGATCTCAGGCCCCCAGTGGGATTAAATCAGAAGACAGTACGAGGCGGGCTCTCGGCCAGCGCGGCCGCACAGGCGCAGCCAGCCTGACACCAAATGATGTCAGAAGACGGGCAGGGCAAAATGTGTGCATGGCCAAGGGCTAACCTAACAGAACAGGCTCCGGGACTGATTCAAACAACGCTGAGGAGGCGGCGCACGGCGCCAATGGGGTAAGAATGACGTCAGTGCTGCATCACATCACAAAGGAAAGTTCCACCTACCGGACGGTATCACGGTAGGAGGGGACACATTCCATAAGTGTTAGGTTCAGCATGTGCAAGGAGCACCACGAAAAGAGGCACTTTTTCCCTTTGCATCATTACTGCTGCACAAGGTGGCTCCTTCAGTAACAAACGCCTGGGGGAGGGGGACAGTTTCCCTTAAATTTAACTTGTTGTGCCTGCGTGGCGGTCGCAGTACACGTTGCCGTATACACAGCAGGGGAACAGCTGGCGGTGCTGAACCCCACTAACACATTGGCGAGGTATTTGGCTCTGTGCGGACAGCACTTCTAGACAGCAACTAGCGGTGTTGGAGCCCAGGTACAGGAGGAGGAGGTGGAGGAGATAGGAGGGATTGCCACACACACAGCTGGGGAACAGCTGACGTTACTGAACCCCAATAACAGAGGAGGGACTGTTGGGACTGTGCGGACAGCACTTCTGGGCGGCAACTAGCGGTGTTGGAGCCCAGGAACAGGTGGAGGAGGAGGAGGTGGAGGAGGTAGGAGGAGGTAGGAGGGATTGCCACACACACAGCAGGGGAACAGCTGACGTTACTGAACCCCAATAACAGAGGAGGGACTGTTGGGACTGTACGGACAGCACTTCTGGACGGCAACTAGCGGTGTTGGAGCCCAGGGACAGGTGGAGGAGGAGGAGGTGGAGGAGGTAGGAGGAGGTAGGAGGGATTGCCACACACACAGCAGGGGAACAGCTGACGTTACTGAACCCCAATAACAGAGGAGGGACTGTTGGGACTGTGCGGACAGCACTTCTGGACGGCAACTAGAGGTGTTGGAGCCCAGGGACAGGTGGAGGAGGAGGAGGTGGAGGAGGTAGGAGGAGGTAGGAGGGATTGCCTCACACACAGCAGGGGAACAGCTGATGTTACTGAACCCCAATAACAGAGGAGGGACTGTTGGGACTGTGCGGACAGCACTTCTGGACGGCAACTAGCGGTGTTGGAGCCCAGAGACAGGTGGAGGAGGAGGAGGTGGAGGAGGTAGGAGGAGGTAGGAGGGATTGCCACACACACAGCAGGGGAACAGCTGACGTTACTGAACCCCAATAACAGAGGAGGGACTGTTGGGACTGTGCGGACAGCACTTCTGGACGGCAACTAGCGGTGTTGGAGCCCAGGGACAGGTGGAGGAGGAGGAGGTGGAGGAGGTAGGAGGAGGTAGGAGGGATTGCCACACACACAGCAGGGGAACAGCTGACGTTACTGAACCCCAATAACAGAGGAGGGACTGTTGGGACTGTGCGGATAGCACTTCTGGACGGCAACTAGCGGTGTTGGAGCCCAGGGACAGGTGGAGGAGGAGGAGGTGGAGGAGGTAGGAGGAGGTAGGAGGGATTGCCACACACACAGCAGGGGAACAGCTGACGTTACTGAACCCCAATAACAGAGGAGGGACTGTTGGGACTGTGCGGACAGCACTTCTGGATGGCAACTAGCGGTGTTGGAGCCCAGGGACAGGTGGAGGAGGAGGAGGTGGAGGAGGTAGGAGGAGGTAGGAGGGATTGCCACACACACAGCAGGGGAACAGCTGACGTTACTGAACCCCAATAACAGAGGAGGGACTGTTGGGACTGTGCGGACAGCACTTCTGGACGGCAACTAGCGGTGTTGGAGCCCAGGGACAGGTGGAGGAGGAGGAGGTGGAGGAGGTAGGAGGAGGTAGGAGGGATTGCCACACACACAGCAGGGGAATAGCTGATGTTACTGAACCCCAATAACAGAGGAGGGACTGTTGGGACTGGGCGGACAGCACTTCTGGACGGCAACTAGCGGTGTTGGAGCCCAGGGACAGGTGGAGGAGGAGGAGGTGGAGGAGGTAGGAGGAGGTAGGAGTGATTGCCACACACACAGCAGGGGAACAGCTGACGTTACTGAACCCCAATAACAGAGGAGGGACTGTTGGGACTGTGCGGACAGCCCTTCTGGACGGCAACTAGCGGTGTTGGAGCCCAGGGACAGGTGGAAAAGCAGAGGAACACAATGTAGGCCGAAGCCTGATTGGAGAAAGTCGAAAGGGAACCTTTAACCCCACCCCAAGGTGTTTGTAGCTGAAAGAGCCAGCTTGTGCAGCACAAAAGATGCAAAAGGAAAAGGTGGCTCTTTTCATGATGCTCCTTGCAAACACAGAACTAAACACTTATAAAATGTGTCCCCTGAAACCGTGAGACCGTCCCGGAGGTGGGACTTTCCTTCGTAATATGACGCAGCACAGCCGTCATTCTTACCCCCCGGCGCCGTGCCACGGCTCCTCAGCGTTGTTTGATTCCGTCCCGGAGCCTGCGCTGTTATGTTATCCCTTGGCCAGGCACACTTAGCGCTGCCCATCTTCTGACATCATTTGGTGTCAGGCTGGCTGCGCCTGTGCGGACGCGCTGGCCGAGAGCCCGCCTCGCAGTGTCGTCTAATGTAATCCCACCGCGGGCCTGGGATCCATGGCCAGGCGCAGTGCATATCCTCGCCTCTCACTCCCCTCCCTACGGCTTCTTAAGACTGTGCGGTGTCACGGCCGTGGCATGCTATTAGGTACCAGCTGACACCGCACAGTCTGAAGAAGCCGTAGGGAGATGAGTGAGAGGTGGAGGTTCAGATATGCACTGCGCATGTCCATGGATCTCAGGCCCCCAGTGGGATTAAATCAGAAGACACTGCGAGGCGGGCTCTCGGCCAGCGCGGCCGCACAGGCGCAGCCATCCTGACACCAAATGATGTCAGAAGACGGGCAGCGCTAAGTGTGCCTGGCCACGGGATAACATAACAGCGCAGGCTCCGGGACGGAATCAAACAACGCTGAGGAGCCGGGGCACGGCGCCAAGGGGGTAGGAATGACGGCTGTGCTGCGTCATATTACGAAGGAAAGTCCCACCTCCGGGACGGTTTTACGGTATCAGTGGACACATTTTATAAGTGTTAAGTTCTGCGTGTGCAAGGAGCTAAACAAAAATAGCTACCTTTTCCTTGTGCAGCATTACTGCTGCACAAGGTGGCTCTTTCAGTAACAAACGCCTTGGGGGGGGGGACAGATTCCCGTACATTTCAGTTGTTGTGTCAGCGTGGCGGTCGCAGGACACATTGCCGGCTACACAGTTGGGGATCAGCTGACGTTACTGAAACCCAATAACACTGGGTCGTATGTTTTGACTGTGCAGACGGCACTTCTGAGCCTCAACTGGCGGTGTTGGAGCCCAGGAATTAAAGTTCAGGTGGTAGAAAGATGAACACAACAGGAGACCTGGATACTGTAGACAGTCACCTAATTATTTAATCAGGAAGAGGAGTGGCAAATTCCTGCGAGATCCAGGCCTTGTTCATTTTCAGGAAAGTAAGCCGGTCAATGTTATCGGAGGATAGTCGCATGCGACGGTCAGTTAGTACACCACCTGCAGCACTAAAGACATGTTCCGACAATACACTGGCCGCAGGGCAAGACAGCACCTCCAATGCATACTGGCTTATCTCTGGCCATGTATCCAGCTTTGAGACCCAAAACTTGAAAGGTGAAGAGCCGTCTGGGAGTACAGCAAGAGGGCAAGACATGTAGTCTGTCACCATCTGACGGAACCGTTGCCTCCTGCTGACTGGAGCCGTCTGTGATGGTGTAGACTTTTGTGGCGGGCACAGAAAACTGTGCCACAGTTGGGCCATACTGGTCTTGCCTTGGGCAGAGGCACTGCTTCTGCTCCCTCTTTGTGCAGAGCCTCCACCACTGCCTGGATGCACTGAGCTGCTTTGGAATGCACTAGCAGCACTTCTCTCAGTTGGAATGGAGAAGATGATGGAATTCACCAGTGTGTCTTGGTACTCCCGCATCTTTTGCTCCCGGTTCAACGGTGTGATGAGGCTTTCTACGTTGTCCCGGTAGCGAGGATCGAGGAGGGTGAACACCCAATAATCAGACATGTTGAGAATGTGGGCGATGCGGCGGTCGTTTCTCAGGCACTGCAGCATGTAATCCACCATGTGCTGCAGACTGCCAACTGCCCAAGAAACGCTGTCCCCTGCTGGAGGCGTGATCTCTGCCCGCTCGTCATCACCCCACCCTCGCTGTACACACTGAGTACTGGACAATTGTGTAACTCCCTCCTCTGGACGGATGTCTTCCTCCTCCATTGACTCCTCCTCATCCTCCTCACAAACTGTCCCCTGCCTACGCGTTTGTGAGGAACCACGTGGCGCTGACTGTCCAGAAGATGATGGAAATGCTGAATCCTCATCCTCCACCTCTTCCACAACATCATCCCTTAGCGCTTGCAGTGATTTTTCAAGCAGGCAGATAAGGGGGACCGTCATGCTGACTAGTGCATCATCTGCACTCGCCATCCGCGTGAAATAATCAAAGGGACGCAAAACCTGGCAGACGTCATTCATAGTGGCCCACTCTGTGGTTGTGAAGTCTGTACGGCGCTGAGTGCGACTTCTTTGCGCCTGAAGCAGCTGGTACTCCATTACAGCTTGCTGCTGCTCACACAACCGCTCCAACATATGTAACAAGGAATTCCACCTGGTAGGTAGGTCACATATGATGCGATGTTCCGGCAGGCGGTGTCGGCGCTGCAGAGCCGCAATGCGCGCTTTTGCCGTGCTGGAACGCCGCAAGTGAGCACACTCTAGGCGGACCTTGTGCAGCAGTGCATCAAGATCCGGATAGTCTCTCAAAAAACTCTGCACGACCAAATTGAGCACATGTGCCAGACATGGGATGTGAGTGAGGTTGCCGAGGCCCAGAGCTGCCACCAGATTTCGGCCATTATCACACACTACCATGCCTGGCTGGAGATTCGCTGGCACAAACCACACATCGCTCTCCTGCTTGATGGCATTCCAGAGCTCCTGCGCTGTGTGGCTTCGATTCCCCAAATAAATTAATTTCAAGACGGCCTGTTGACGTTTGGCCACGGCTGTGCTCATGTCGGTCGTAACAGGTAAACGTTCATCACGGGTCCATGTGGAGGTGGACTGTGACGGCTCCTGCAGCGATGATTCTGAGGAACTGGTGTAAGAGGAGGAGTCAATGCGTACAGAATGGATTCCTGCAATCCTTGGAGTGGGCAGGACACGTCCTGCGCCACTCGCACGGTCTGTACCCGGCTCAACGACATTAACCCAATGGGCAGTGAGGGAAAGGTATCGCCCCTGTCCATGTTGACTGGTCCACGCATCGGTGGTGAGGTGGACCTTGCTACTGACGGCGTTCAGTAGCGCGTGTTTTATGTGTCCCTCCACATGCTTGTGCAGGGCAGGGACGGCTTGCCTGCTGAAGTAAAAGCGGCTGGGCACATTGTACTGTGGGACTGCCATTGACATCAAGTCACGGAAGCTGTCAGTCTCCACCAGCCTGAATGACAGCATTTCCAGTGACAGAAGTTTGGCAATGCCTGCAGTCAGAGCCTGTGCTCGTGGGTGGTTTGACGAGAAAGGCCTTTTCTCCCATGCCTGTACTACCGATGGCTGTAGACTGGGCTGGGAGTGTGTGGATGACTGGGAAAGTGGTGCTGCGGGTGGAATTACAGCGGGTCTCTGGACAACAGGGCCAGAGGTTCTTCCACGGCGATCCTGGGAGGAAGCCGAACCAGCTGCGTGTGAGCTGGAGGAAGAGGCAACACGAGCTGAAGAGGTGGTAGCTGCCGCTGTTGGTTGGCCTAGCTCTTCAGTGTGTTTTTCTAACTCCGCCGGGTGCCTGGTGCGCACATGTTTCCACATGTTGGAGGTATTGAGGTTGCTGACATTTTTCCCTCTTTTGACTTTGTGATGACACACCTTGCATTTGACATAGCAAATGTCATCTGCAACTGTGTCAAAAAAGGACCAGGCACTGCAAGTCTTGGGAGCGCCCTTTTTGGCTTTTGGAAGATTCATGCTCCTAACGGGTGCCAAAGCGGAGGCTGCAGGATCCGCAGTCTTCCCCCTCCCTCTCCCTCTTTGGGCCGTACGGGGAATCTCTTCCTCAGAGCTCCTCCCACCACCTTCCTGTCCCTCACGCCAAGATGGGTCAAGGACCTCATCATCTACACTACCCTCTGCCCCCAACTGCTCCTCCTGGGTAGTCTCAGCAGCAGAGCACGCACCAGTAAGTGGCACCTGAGTGTCATCATCAGCTGATGCGGCCTGCGATGTGGTGAACGGAGCCACTGGCCCACCCGCCTCTTCAGAGGAAGAGAGAAAAAGCTGTTGGGCATCACTGCACCCTGCCTCTTCTTCCATTTCTCCAATGCTGCTTGGCTGGCCCCCTGTTTCCAAGCCAAGAGATTCAGAGAATAGAAGTAGAGATGGCTCCTGTCCTGGGCTCTCTGTCTGCCTGGGCAATTTGGCAGGTGGTGAAGAGACAGATGGCTGCTCTCCAGTGCTCTGTGTCTGAGAGGATGTGGCACTAATTGAAGTTGATGCATTAGCTGCCATCCATCCGACAATGGCTTCAATTTGTTCTTCACGCAGCAGCGGTGTACGGCGCTCTGCGACAAAGCTGCGCATGAATGACTGTTCCCTGGTGAAAGTGGGTGCTGATGAGTCACCGGTGCCCGCAGCAGGCACAGAATCCCCACGTCCCCTCCCTGCTCTGCGCCCACGCCCACGCCCACGTGCCTTACTCACTGCCTTCTTCATCTTGGTTGACTGATAAAGATAAGCAGAAAAGTACTAATGGATTTGTGTGCTTATTCCTGAACAACTCCTCCTAACAGGTATAAGAAACACTAATTTTCTAAAGTGTGGACTAGACTTTAATATGAGCTAATGTGGCCTACACAAATGTAAAGTGGTGTCACTGGTGTGTTTGGTGAACTTTATTATTTATTTATTTTTTGGGGGCTGAACTGACAACAGATAGAGCTGCAGTCACACGGAGACCGTGCAGACAGACGTAAACGGCGCTGCAAGGCCAAAAAACCCTCCTCTATGTTATCCTATGTAGTGTTTTTCCACAAGTTAGCTGGAGACGGGTAGAAAGACACTAATAGGAATTTTTTGAAAAAATGTGCAGCAGCCTGCACTACTTAAAACAAAATGAAAATTGATTTTGCGGTATGACGCAGTGAAGAACCCTGAGCTGGAGACAACCAGGCTATGGCTGCTCACAGACTACAGGGCGAGCTGCAGTCACACGGAGACCGTGCAGACAGCCGTAAACGGCGCTGCAAGGCCCAAAAACCCTCCTCTACGTTATCCTATGTAGTGTTTTTCCACAAATTAGCTGGAGACGGGTGGAAAGACACTAATAGGAATTTTTTGAAAAAATGTGCAGCAGCCTGCACTACTTAAAACAAAATGAAAATTGATTTTGCGGTATGACGCAGTGAAGAACCCTGAGCTGGAGACAACCAGGCTATGGCTGCTCACAGACTACAGGGCGAGCTGCAGTCACACGGAGACCGTGCAGACAGCCGTAAACGGCGCTGCAAGGCCCAAAAACCCTCCTCTACGTTATCCTATGTAGTGTTTTTCCACAAATTAGCTGGAGACGGGTGGAAAGACACTAATAGGATTTTTTTGAAAAAATAAGCAGCAGACTACACTACTTGGAAAAAAAAAAAAAAAGAACAGTATGAGGCAATGAACCACCCTCCCTGAACTCAATACAACCAGCTATGGATGGCCTATGTGGCTGCACTCAGACTAGAGAGTGGGCTGCACTCACACACACACGCACACAGACCTTGCAGATCGCTGTGAAAACAGCGCTACAAGGCAAAAGCAAGGTGAATAGTAGGTGAACACAGCGGTTGCTAAATTAGCCTTTGGAAAGCACAAAGAAGCAAATCGCTATCTCTAAACTGTCCCTCAGTCAGCAAACAGCGTCCTGTCACTAACTGAATTCACAGCAGAGTGATCGCAAAATGGCGCCAGCGACTTTTAAACTGCATCATGACATCATTTCAGCAGCCAATCACAGCCATGCCAGTAGTTTCATGCCCTCCATGCTGAACAGGATGTGCCCACACTTGGAATCATTCTCATTGGATGAATTTGTGCAGTTTGAATCTGTGAACTTCCGATTCCGGTATCCGATACGCGGCAAGTATCGGAATCCCGGTATCGGAATTCCGATACCGCAAGTATCGGCCGATACCCGATACTTGCGGTATCGGAATGCTCAACACTAGTCTTCAGTAAAAGGTAAAGAGACTGCAACCTTTGTGTCCTCGTTATTCATTGCGCCTTACATCGTCCACCATCACCCCTTACACATCTGGGAAGCCCTGGGGACATACTTCACTTGTGGGAAGGTATACCATCTAGCTGCCATTCCATCACCCCAGCGGACCCCTAAGCAGTGTCGGTCACCCTGACTGAACACCACAGATGGTGTCACGAACACTAGACAAACTTCATCCTTTTAATTGGTCGCCCCTCAAAAGGGTCAGAGACTGGGTCGGGCCACCATGACATTCCCCGAACTGTAGGACCCGGTGCCGCGTACCCCATTGCCCTACTCTGGGGCGATCCAGATCCAGTTAAAAATTAGTAATTGGATCAACAGGCGGTGTAGCTTGCTTAATGGGTGGGGTACGCTGCTGTGTAGCACCAAATTCTACTAGGCCCAAGAGGATTTCCTGGTCCAGATGCCGTAAAAAATAGTAGTTAGGTAAACAGGCGGTGTAGCTTGCTTCATGGATGGGGTACTGTGCTGATTAGCACAAAATGCTATTAGGTACAAAACAATTTCCTGGGCTAGATGCAGTTAAAAATTAGTAATTAGATCAACAGGCGGTGTAGCTTGCTTCATGGGTGGGGTACCCTGCTGAGTAGCACTAAATTCTAATAGGCCCAAAAGCATTTCCCGGGCTAGATGCCGTTACAAAATAGTAGTTAGGTAAACAGGCGGTGTAGCTCGCTTCATGGGTGGGGTACGCTGCTGAGTAGCACCAAATTCTACTAGGCCCAAAACGATTTCCTGGACTAGATGCCGTTACAAAATAGTAGTTAGGTAAACAGGCGGTGTAGCTTGCTTCATGAGTGGGGTACGCTGATGAGTATCACTAAATTCTACTAGGCCCAAAAGGATTTCCCGAGCTAGATGCCGTTACAAAATAGTAGTTAGGTAAACAGGCAGTGTAGCTTTCTTCATGGGTGGGGTACGCTGCTGAGTAGCACTAAATTCTACTAGGCCCAAAAGGATTTCCTGGGCAAGATGCCGTTAAAAATAGTACTTAGGTAAACAGGCGGTGGGTGGCTGGGCTCCTCTGCTGACTAGCAGACACTGAAGCTTTGGAGCAGACCTCTGAATCCCAGCCCATAGTATGAGTAAACAACTCTGCAGACGACCCCACCCACCTGGAACTGACGATGACAATGTCATGTAAAACTCAGCAAGGGGACTAAATAAAAGAGTCTCCATTTTTTCAAAAAATTCGGCCACAGACACCACGGAAGTGGCATCAATTTCGCCAGAGTTTTTTAAAACGGTTGGTGAGGTGATTTTCAAAAATCATCAAGCTTTTAGTCTCCCCAAGATGACACAGGGGTAGAAAAGTCCTTGCGGATCCAGGATTTGTTCATCTTGATGAACGTTAGTCTGTCTACATTGTCACTGGACAGCTGCATGCGCTTATCTGTCAGCACACCACCAGCAGCGCTGAACACACGTTCAGAGAGAACGCGGGCTGCGGGGCACGACAAGATCTCCAAGGCGTGAGTGGCGAGCTCAGGTCATTTTTCAAGATTGGAAGCCCAAAATGAGCAAGGGGCCAGTTCCACAGTCATGGCATCGATGTTAACTTGGAGACACTCTTGTACCATCCTCTCTAGGCGTTGGCTGTGCGTCAGACTTCTTGTCTCCTGTGGCCTTGCAAAGGATGGTCTAAAAAAATCTTGAAACGATTGGAAAAAATTGCTGTTACCACCAGATATGATGTTTCTGTTATGGCTAGAGTGATGACTCGATAGTCCCACGGTTGGCAAGTTAGAACTCAGAGATTGACTACGTGCACCACTGGTGTTTTGTGGAAAAGCAGATGTTAGATTCTGTAACAGTCTCTGCTGATACTCCTGCATGCGTGAATCCCTTTCTATGGCAGGAATTATTTTGCCAAATTTGCTTTTGTATCGGGGATCTAAGAGTGTGGCAACCCAGTAGTCAGCATTACTTCGGATTCTGACAATCCGAGGGTCATGTTGCAGGTAGTGCAGCAAGAAGGCACTCATGTGTCTTGCGCATCCAGGAGGACCAAGTCCTTGTTGTCTTGGTGGTGGCAAGGTGAGAATCATGCTTCCTTCAACTGCCCTCTCCCCCCAACCTCACACAACAGAAATTTGATCAAGGTCTCCCTCATCTGATGAGTCTTCCATGCCCAGCGCCAGTTCGTCCTCCACTTCTTCCTTGCCTCCTGCACCTTCCTTTTTAATATATTTTCAAAAATTACTACATTTCTGTTTTTTCAGTCAAGATGGGGTACAGAGTGTACATTAATGAGAAAAAAAATTAACTATTTTGAATTTACCAAATGACTGCAATGAAACAGAGTGACAAATATAAAGGGGTCTGAATACTTTCCATATCCACTGTATATTCAATTAGTAATTTTGTAAATTATAAACCAATTTTCAAAGTTACAGTATATTAGCTTGGTTTGATTTAATGTCAATTTTCACAATATTTTATTGTTCACTAGTAAGCATATATTTAACATAAGAAATGGATATTTCATTCAGTCTAAACTACTTTTTAATTCCTTATAAATATATTGTGAATGAAGGAAAACCATATATCATCTTCAGTATTTACTGTAAAGTTTCGATAACTAGGATTTCTTAAATCTGCAATGCTCTTTTTTATCTTTCATAACTGATTTTGAAGGAATGTCTTTATTTCTCTACTGATGGAGCAAGCTGAAGGGATTATGAAGCATTATGTTGGGCTCAATGACTTTGTACTTCTCATAAATCAAAGAGAGCCTGAGGAGCAACCTAGTGTGTGGAGTATACATCATTTTCAGAACTAACAGTTCACAAGTGTTACTAAAAATAAAGAAGGAAAGAAAGAAAGAAAGAAAGAAAGAAAGAAAGAAAGAAAGAAAGAAAGAAAGAAGGAATAAAAAAAACAGAAAAGACAAACAAATAAAGGAAAAAAGCAAAAATACTGAAAGAAAGTAGGAAACATTATGGATTATGATCTACTATCAAACTATTTTTTACTAATATACAGCCACACATATACTAATTGCACATGTTACTAAAAAGAAATTAAATTTTAATACTAGGCTATTCTGTATTAGGGATGAGAGAACTCAAACTGTAAAGTTAGGGATTCTTACCACAGGCAGACTTTTCACCGGAAGTCTTACTGTTAAGGTTAGAATGCCTAATAAAGCTTCCTGAAAGGCTGCAGCACAGCCAATTAACAAGCTTTTAGAATGTGGACACATCTGAAGTCATCACAGCCATGCCAAGTAAATTATATTCTGCTGCTTTGTCTGTGCAAGTGTTGGGCCTAAAAAATAATTATACTCTACAGCCATCTATGTGCATTTAGCGCGCCTAAAAAATTATCATAATTTGTCACTGTGTCTGAGCGAGTTGTGGGCTTAAAAATAATTATACTCTAAAGCAATGTATGTTCGATTAGTGGGCCTAAAAAATAATTATACTCTTTCGCTGTGCCTGCTCGAGTTGTGGGCCTAAAAATCAATTATACTCTGCAGCTGTATTGTGCGAGTTGTGCGCCTAAAAATTGATTATACTCTGCAGCTGTGTCTGTACTAGTAGTGTGCCTAAAAATATTTGTACTCTGCAGCCTTGTTTGTGTGATATGTGGGCCCAAAAAATAATGATATTTTGACGATGTGTCTCTGCGAGTTGTGTGCCTAAAAAATAATTATAGACCTGTGTCTGTGACTAAAAACCTCATGAAAAATGAGTAGAGCTTCAATGAGGGGATGAGGATGTGGCCGTTTTGGTGCTGGTGTAGCTGCTGCAAGTGGTGGCGGTCATTTTGTGCCTTCTACATGCTCAAATACAACTTCTTCCTCTTGTGTACGCAGTGTTTTGCATTATTTCGTAGGGCTGAATACCACTGAATGGAGAGGCCAAAACATATTGAGGCAGGGTGAGATTGTACAGTTGAGAGCCCCTCTAGTTCCTTCACATTATTCAGTCCTCTGCAGAAAGCACAGAATTGGCCCCTGAGGACCATAGTCATCCAACTTCCACCTCACCCCCTTGCAGATCAGCCAAGCAGTCTGAGATGCAAGTAATGCAGCAGTTATTGTTGCTTTTTGTTGACTCCATTGGCTGGAGTTCTGTGGCCCATCCACCTAGTCCTGCCCAACAATTGGAAGAGGTTGAGTGCACTGATGCCCAACCATTTGCTCAGTGGGAGGATGACTACATGGGAGGGTTGGTGCACACAGTCAGTGGACCTCTGCAGCACTTCTTTGATGATGACGAAACACTGGTGCTAACTGCTTTGTCTTTCTGCAGCATGCAGACCAGCATGGAGGGCAGGGGTGAGGACTTGGTTGAAGATGATGAGGGGATGATGAGATTCTAAACCCCATATTGAGCAAAAGCAAACCTACTGGTACGAGCAGTTTTGAGGATGAGGAAATGAACAGCAGCATAGCAATAGAGGGAGCAGGGTAAAAAAGCACCGCAGGTGACCCATAGCCAGTATGTCAGCTACTATTCACCATTGCGAAGCTAAGTTCAGCGCACCAAAGCCGGCTCCAAAGATATCCCTGGTGTCCCATCTCTTCAGGGTATGTACTGATGACATGTGATGGCTTGTTTGCATGCTGTGCCATCAGAGCCTGAAGCAAGGTATAATTCTACAGAACACCTGAATGATGAGGTATCTTAATTCCAAGCACAAGAAGAAGTGGAGTTCACACCTTATAAAGCATGACAGATTTGAGCCTACACTTGCTCCCTCTTCTGTTGCAGTCTCAGCCTCTTCCTCCCACTCACGATCAACAGGGCTACCTGCCTCCCCATGAAGATATGATGTGACAGCACCACTACCACCAGTGTCACCAAGCATCATTCATGGAAGTGTTCTGCTTTAGATCCCCCTAACCCATCCTCGAACCATGGTCATGAATGACAGTATTTCCAAATTACTGAATTTAGAAATGCCATCAGTCTGGTCCTTAGAAATATCAGTTTTGTAGACTACTATTGTCAGAAAAATGTGCCACCTGAGTGTGGCTGAGCATCAAAGTAGTTTAAGCTGTTGCATGTGGTATCAGGGCTCCCAGCACAATATGTCTACACAAATGCCTCACCTACCTCATCTTAATTTGAAGTTCAATTTAAAGCTGTAAATGCTGGCCCAGACCCTGATACCTCATGCATGGCTGATTGCTGCTATGCCATTCTAAAATTTTTACTGTGGGTCAAATAAAGCCACTTTCCTGGTGTCTGCCCCTAATTTAATGTGTTTTGACAGCTTTTGGGCCCTTTTGAAGGTGCTGTGTATGCATTTGTTTCAGCCTCCCAATGACTTCAATGGCGTTCGGATATGTTTGTAGAATATTTGACAAATAATTTGGTGAATATTGCACAATCAGTAATGTATCAGATGCAATGATTTCAATTCACTGAAGAAAGAAAAATATTGCTAATCTGTGAATAAGCCTCTGCACATTTTGTCAGTTCAAAGTGTTCAGTATGGGGAGGGAGTTTCTAATTTGAACGTTTCAGTTTTACATAGAGGTACCTCTTCTTTTGCTGATCCATTGTTATTATATCTAATAAAACACACTTCATTTACATTAACATTTTTTCCAATCTTTGTAATCTGTATCTGGAATTATAAATTCATTAAATTCTCGTTAGCTGAAGATATGTTTTCATAGACTGAAGAAGATTTCTCACAACAAGGGTGTTCACATCCTTTGATTGCAGGGCGTTGCTTGTTAAATTCATTCTTTCTCACATGTCAATTCAAAGAATTGTTTCTAGGTTTTCTACATTTTTGCTCAATCCTCCTGCCTTTTTCCTTGTATTCACTTACTGTTCATTGACAAGTGATAGAAAATCCAGTGCATGTGTTATTTTCTTGAAACAACCGTAAAGAGCATGCACAGCATCAAAATGTGCTGATCATCGTGTGTCAAATGACAAAATCTTTTCCTAAAGATGATTTCAATACATTTCAGCCATGCCATGAGTACAATAAGCAAAAAGGGAACAAAGATGTTGACCAAAGTCAAAAACCTTTTACAGTCTGTAGGCAACACTGTGTTGCTGTTACTCCCACCACGTTGAGGCTGTGTCCAGCACAGGATACATAGATGGCAAACTCCATTAAGTTGACCAATCTGTGCTTGCAATCTAGTACATCATCCTGACATAATTGAGGCATTATCGAATGACTGACCATGGCAGTTTGATAGTGGAATTTTGTTCCCCTTAGTGAAAATCCACAAGTGTAACTTGGATCCTTTGTACCATGAGAAAAGTTGGGGATAAACTTCAAGAAACTTTTCACAGGCTCACATCCTTTAATAAAGTAAATGTCAGTTGACTTGTATTATTGAATAATACTTTGACTATTTTATTTCTTTAGGTATACTGCAAAGATTTGCCTTTGCATGTGTCTTTTGTTAATTATTCTAATTTACTGAGATGACTTTTGGGTTTTCATTGTCTTTAAGCCATGATCATCAACACTAACAGAAATAAACAATAAAAAAATAGATCACTCCGTTTGTAATGACTCAAAATAGAGTTTTACTTTTTGTATTGAAGAACTTAAATAAGTGAACTTTTTGATGATATTCTGTTTTTGTGAGAAGCACCTGCAGTTAGCAACAAGGTAAGGAGATAAGGAGAAACTGTGTACATATTTATTTTCACACATCTATACTAGTGGTAGATAACAAAATATTTATAAGTAGACAAATATTTAAAGCACTTTTGTTTATGTCAGAATCATCCATGTTTATGTCTTTCTTTATATATTGATGTACTGATTGCAATTTCTTTCTATTTTCTATATATAAGCTCAGTGAGATGATTAAATAAATATCATGTTTGCTTCTTACTTTTAAAATTAAATGATGTTTTGGATTAAAACGTTCCTACTAAATTACTGTCTTTTAGCAATTTTGTTAAAAGCTTGGCTTCACCTTCTGTCACTGAGTTATTCCTAGCTGCAGTGGTTCTTTGGCAAACTCCAAAGATGCCAATGCAGGAATTATATTTCAATTTTAAAGTGCATGAATTTCTGGAAAGTAATTTTGATTATTTTGTGCTTGTTCTTAATATGTTATGTGGAGCTTAGAGACAGTGTATTAAGTGCTAAACAAACTGTGCAATATATATCTGTATTGTGTTTAAATTATGTTTTCTAGAAAAGTAATCATGTTGCATATGGTCACATGTTTGCTTTCCCAGACATTTTTTATACTTTATCCAAAACTACTTTTTGCACAGTATTGGGGCAATAAAAAGTCATTTTTTTCTGAATTGCATCATAAATTTACTTTGCTTTTCTTTTTCAGGATCGCTTTGCACATACTCTGATATTTATCACCTTGGATATAACAAAAACAAGATTTATGTGGAAAATGCAGTTATGTTTTCCAATATTCTTAGATATTAGTTCCCAACCTACCCCATGGTAATGAAGCTGAAGAAAAAGAAAGCAAACTTATTGGGGAGTCTAAAAAGGAAAAATAACAGTAAGTGGAGCAGTTTAAACTGCGATAAATAATAAACTTGTTCTCAAGTAATGAAAATTCCAGTAACCCAATAAAAGTGTAAATATTATAAACATAAAAATTTGTATAAAAAGCAAAACATTAAGGAAAAAAGGTTCGAAAGTGCACAAACAAAAAGATGTATTGGGATACATAGTCATAAAAAGTGGCTACACTTTTTTAAAGGATTTTAGTTGGAATAAGTAAGTCTAGCATGGATGGGGGTGAAGAGTAAAAACATGGTAAAATATTATGATCTGAACTTTGAGTAAAAATAATATGAATAGCAGTGTAGATGGTAAAACAAAAAAATACGGAATCATACTCATCTGAAATGCCCTTGAAAAATGCTTTATATTAGAAATTGCTCTCAATGCTTTCATTTAGACCCAGATAACTATGTAGTGCACTTTGAAATTTTAATACATATTATGTTTCCATAGCTGTTGGAAGTGGTTTTGAATGGTGTATAGAATATGATCTATTGGTTGAACTAAAAAACTGCTAAAATTACAGTTATAACTGTTGAATGACTGTTCCAAGACACTGTGTTAGTCATTAGTGATCTTTTCATCCAAGGAGCTGAACTCATAATTTTGCATGACACCATCAGGAATAAAGAATGGAATCTTAGTATTCAAAAAGTGTACCTCTCCAGAAGACCATGTCAAAAGACATTATTGGTAACTAATAGTGATGAGCGAGTATACTCGTTACTTGAGATTTCCCGAGCACGCTCGGGTGTCCTCCGAGTATTTTTTAGGCTCGGAGATTTAGTTTTCATCCCCTCAGGTGAATGATTTACATCTGTTAGCCAGATTGAATACGTGTGGGGATTCCTTAGCAACCATGCAACCCCCACATGTACTTATGATGGCTAGCAGCTGTAAGGCTATGTGCACACGTCAGGATTTCTGGCAGAAATTTTCCTGACAAAAACCAGACATTTCTGCCAGAAATCCGCATGAGTTTTTACAACGATTTTACCGCGTTTTTGTGTGTTTTTTTCCAAATGCATAGAATTGCGGGAAAAACACAGAAAATCCACAAAATTAATAAACATGCTGCTTTTTTTTACCGCGATGTGTTTTTTTTTGCGGGAAAAAAACGCACCATGTGCACAAAACATGCAGAATGCATTCTAAATGATAGGATGCATAATGCATGCGCTTTTAATGAGTTTTTATAGCGTTTTTATAGCGAAAAAATTTGAAAAACGCAAAAAAAACCTGAACGTGTGCACATACCCTAAATCATGCAGCTGCGTCAACAAAAACTAAATCTCCGAGCACTTACAAATACTCGGAGACCCCCCGAGCATGCTCGGGAAATCTATACTTGCTCATCACTAGTAACTAAGTATCAAGGCAAAAAAAAAATTGAAAGTTTGGTTCCATGGCCAGGAAACTCCCCAAATCGCCTAACATTGGGAATCTGTGGTTAATCCTCAAAATGCGAGTGGATAAACAAAAACACTGAAATTTTGCACTGATTAGGAATGAAAGGATGAAAAAATTAATGATTTGTATCAAATGTTGATAACGAGCACGCCAAGGCAAATTGCAGAAGTCTTGAAAAATAAAAGTCAGAACTACAAATCTTGAAACTTTTCATCTTACACTTGATGTAATTGACAATGAAATTGTAAAAACGTATGAATGCTTATAATTGTACTACAGTAACCATAAAAAACATTCAGAAAATTAGCAAGGGTAGGGTACCCCTCACCACAAATAAATTGATATGTGGGTAATGGTTGCAAGTATGCTAACAAGAGGATGATCCATATCCTCCATAAGGTCCAAAGAAAACAGCATCCACAGTAGAGAAAAGTATTTTCTTCTTTAACCTTTTAATCCCCGGGGCAATTTTCCATTTTTCGTCTTTTGCTCCCCTTTTTACCAGAGCTATACATTTTTAATTTTTCTGTCAAAATGACCATGTGAGGGTGTGTTTTTTGCTGGACAAGTTGTACTTTTGAATGACTTCATTGGTTTTAACATATTGTATGTTAGGGTTGGCGGATTGCACTAAATAAAATAAATAATAAAGTGCAATCGCAACCCGGGGTCCACTGTGCAGAGATGTAAAACTGCTGCTAGAGTGCAATGACAAAACACACGGCGAGCAATTTACTTGTACACACTAAGTTAATGCCATTCAGCGTGAACAGGATGTTGAGTCCCGTGCTCCGTTACTCCGCATGGAGGAACAGTACAAACAAGTACTAAGTGCAAAGTCCTGTTAAACATCACAGGACAAGCACATAAACTGAACTCGCACTGCAACTAAACTGTGTCAATTGCACACAGGAATGAAACAGATGCTGAGTATAGTATAAAACCCTGACTATGGCTGAGCTTGCTCTAAAACTCTACTGTGCTAATCGCACAAGTGTAGGTAACAGATGCTAAGCCAAGCAGCTAATTGCCCCCACTGATGCTAGCTGCCAGCCTACATATATAGCCTCAAAGCTAGGCAGACATACAACACATGCAGACAGAGTGGTAGTCTCCACTCACATAGCCACACATAAATGAAACTAGCGCACTTGCGTGCACCTCTGGGGGTCTTTTATACCTTAGGATCCACCCCAAACACTCCCACTCATTTGACTGAGCCATGGTCTGTGGGCCAATCAGGAATTGCCACATCATCAGGGAAGCATACATCTTACCACCAAAGAGATCACGGACATGCTCAGTAAAGTGATTTCTGGACTTAGGCTCCAGAGTGTCAAGCCACAGCTGCCTACTGCTGGTTACCATGGAGTTGGCTAAGGAGCCAGCAGCAACCAAATGAATTCCATGAGCCTGAGCAAGACACTGGGACCGAACCTGAATGGGAGACCTCAGAGGCAGGCAAGGCTTGGCATCTATCCCAAGCAGCAGGAAATTCCCATCGCCTAACATCGTGTACGGGAAAATTGGAAAAAAATTTCAAGTGTGGTGAAATTGCAAAAAAAGTGCAATTCCACAATTGTTTTTTTTTTACCAAGTTCACTAAATGCTAAAACTGATCTGCCATTATGAGGTCATTAAGAGGTCATAAACAAAAAAGAAAGTCTAGCACTCAACTTCGGTAAACGTGAAAAGACGCTTTTATTTTGTAGCACTCGAAACGTTTCAGTCCTAACATGGACTTTCATCAGTCACTACAATATCATAAAGAATAAAGTAAAGTAGTACAGCCAGTACAAAAATATAAAGAAAGTATATACAATAAAACATAATAAACAAATAAACATATAAAGTTTACTCGAAGTTCAGGTCAAAATCTATTGCGGTATGAGGAAGAGATGCATGCAGTGGCAATTAGTAAATAACTAGGCTCAGTGATAAGAATGGAGGTCGTGCTGTGGGACGTATAACATGACAGGTACAAGTAGTTTGAGACATACCGTGCCAGTGTAGGCCTGTGGGGTCAGGCAAGAGCCAGGAGATGTAGGCTATAAATAAAGGTCTATGGTGGAACGCAAAAAGTCCAAGGGAGAAAAGATATATAATGGTAAATAAGGAGCCTTGGTGGTGAGTGAGAAGTGGTTAGTATATCATACTTACATAGAGGAAAACCCTGTGCGGCACAAATAAGGGAAGTAGTATATGCTGTAAAGTAGATAAACAGAATAGTTGTATAATGTGCCAATAGAGGTGGTATAAGGGTGCCAAACAAAAGTTGGTAGTGGTACCTGAATTGCGGTATTAAAAACTCGTGGATAATAATACCTCTGGTAGATAGTGGCACCTATGGGCTAAGAGGGTAGCATGGATATACATAAGTACCGGTACAGAAAAGTGACTATAGTACCGCCGAATAAAATGGAAGTGAGGACCTTACCGAAGACAGTGCCGATTGCAGGGAGAGGGTGCAGCCTTCAGACGCGGTATCCGCCGCTTGTCTGAGGAGGGGGAGTCCCTCCATACAATATATAGTATCCGAAATTGGCGCCGGGAATGTGGGGGTGGGACCGCTAAAACCGGAAGTGACGTGGCGGCTTGGAGCGCAAACCGGAAGAAGATGGCCGTGTGGATATTGAAGGTGGTTTGCGTTCCACAGTATGTAAATCCCCGCTGGAGGGGTGGAGAAGGGAGGACAGCACGCACAACAGTCCGAGATCAAGCTACGTGCGGGCACTCTGTACAGCAGATGAAAACATAGGATGTTGTGGCATATAGGTGGAACGCTAGGAGCGTAATGTTGGGACGACATAGTGGTGAAAGAGCAAACGCCTGTAATAGAGTACATAGTAGATTGGTGACAACAGTAATAAGTACACAAAACTGATGGTGGTGCCTCAGAGAGAAAATGTGGCAGATTATCTGTGAGACGTGTCAGATCCATAGTGGAGTGGCAGGATCGTAGGTGATGGTGATTACATGCCCCTTTATTCAGTTTAGTAGAGACGATTCTAAAAGGAACAAGAACATGAGTTAGGGAACAGTACATATAATGATGTCACTGTGAACAAGTTAAATCAGCATAGATAGTTGTACAATTTCACGTAAAAGCAGACAGTTCATATTCCCTGTTTAAACCTTTTGGGGACAGTGTGTCAAGGGTGTGGATCCAGAAGGCCTCACGTCTTTTGAGGGTGAGGATCCTATTGCCACCACGTCGTAGGGGTGGTACTTGTTCCAGAACTTGGAATTTAAGTTGGGATATATTATGTCCCTTTGTAATAAAATGATGGGGTATTTGGCAGTAAGAGGTTTTGGCAGCGTATTGTAGATTTATGCTTGGACACCCTGTCACGAATTGGTTGAGATGTCTCTCCAATATACAGGAGTCCACAGGGGCATTTGATAACATATACGACGAAGGTAGAGTCACATGTGAAATATCCGTGGACCTTGAATTCCTTACCAGAATAGGGATGCGTGATTTTGTCACCTTTAAGGACATTATTGCATTGCGCGCAATGTAAGCATGGGAAGGTCCCTTCCCTAGGATTATTGATAAACCGTTGCCGTATTGTGGTTTTAGGTCCTATGTCGGCTTTAACAAATGTATCTCTCAGACTTGGGGCACGTTTAAAGCATGGCATGAATGGTTGTCTAAATTCAGGGACCTCAGGATAAGCAGTGGAAAGAAGTGGCCAATGTTTCCGTATCGCCTTGTGAATTATATAAGCAGAGGGATGGAATGTATGGATAAACGGAATTCGTTTATTGGTGTCTTTAGTGGGTCTATCCGACGCTATAATGGAATTCTCTAAAAGAGAATGGGGATAACCCCTGGCCCTGAATTTCTTAGTCATGTCTTGGAGACGGGATTCTCTTACTCCAGTGTCTGACACAATACGATTTACCCTGTGAAATTGTGCCCTGGGTATGGACTTCTTGGTAGCAGGGGGGTGAAAACTCGTAGAGTATAGAAGGCTGTTACGGTCCGTGTCCTTGGTGTATAGGTCTGTACTTAGGAAACCATTTGGATCCTTAATGACAAGGGTGTCAAGAAAATTCATTTTATCTCGACTATAGCTCATGGTGAAGCTGATGCCAGGCCAGGAGGTATTGAGGGTGTTGAAGAAGGACTGTAGAGAGTCTATGGGGCCCCGCCATATACAGAAAACGTCATCTATATAGCGCTTCCATATTAAGACGTTTTCCTGAAATAATGAGTTTCTGTAAATGATACTCTCCTCAAAGTCCATCATATAGGCATTAGCGTAAGGGGGTGCTGCGTGTGAGCCCATCGCGGTCCCCCTTATCTGCATATAAAAAGTCTCCTGAAAGAGGAAAAAATTACAAGTTAAGACAATTTTTAGGAGATCAATGCATAATGACACCTGGTCAGCGTGGAAATCCGTGTCCTCCAAGAGGCGGCGAATGGATAGCAGACCCTCAGTGTGGGGGATGGAGGTGTAAAGATCTTTAACATCCATGGTTACTAGAAGGGCATCTGTGGGTATGGTGTGGGTGTCACGGATGAGATTGAGGAAGGATTCTGTGTCCAAGAGAAAGGACTTAGACTTTTGTATGAGTGGGGTAAGGATTTTCTCCAGGAACCTAGCGATAGGGGATAGAAGGGAGTCGGTGGAGGCTACGATGGGCCTACCGGGTGGATTCTCCAAGTTTTTGTGGACTTTAGGTAGCGTATAGAATACCGGAACAATGGGGTCCGGATTCGTGAGAAAATTACATGTTTTTTGATCCAGAACCCCGAGATGTAAATATCTATGAAGAACAATTTCAATCTCATGGCGAATAGTGGAAGAAGGGTCCTTATCCAACACCTGGTATATAGAACCATTGCTGAGTTGTCTAGTGATCTCTGTTAAATACATAGTCTTATCCATAATAACCAGGGCCCCACCCTTGTCGGCTGGTTTGATTATGATGGATTTATCATTTTGTAGGTTGGAGAGAGAATGTCTCTCTTCCACCGACAGATTAGGTGGGTGAAACAAGGTACCCTTCTCAACACTATTTTTAAAGGACGCAAAAGAGTCCTGTACAAAACCAATGAAGGTTTCCACAGCATGGTAGGAATGTGGAGGTTTGAAATGACTCTTTTGACGTAGGCCTAGGTTGGATGAAGACAGTAATTTAGGGTTACATATAGCGACAGCATTATCACACACAGGGGGAGTTACAGCAAAATGTGCTTTGAGTCTGATCTGACGGAAGAAACGCTGCAGGTCCATGTCCAGGTCGAAGGTTCGACAGCGGTATGAGGGACAAAAGGAAAGTCCCTTTTGTAGCAGGGAGTGTTCTGCTACACTCAGAGTCCTAGACGAGATGTTAATTACCAAGTTCTCCATACCTTCGATCTGGTGGTTCGGCTTGAGTCCTGGTTCCTTCTTTGATTTCTGTCCACGTCGCGTCTTCTTCTTGGGTAACGATGACCTAAAAAAGATGAGGAAGAAGAGGAGGAGGGAAGGGGTAACGTGGAGGGTCCCTGTTCGTGGTCCGAGCCCGATGTAGACACTTCTGATGCCGTTGGTGGATTCCCTCGTGGATTCGTGCGCCAGGAATTTTCTTGCCATTGGTAGACTTTATTGTTCCTGTAGTCTTCTGCGTCCCTTGCAAATTTATTCCGTTTTCTGGTTTCAATGTCTCTTTTATGACGGTTGATGCGATCTTCTATTTCGGTTTTGAGAGTACTTAGTTCCTCAGCAGTTCCCGTAGTGGATAGTTGTGCTTCGATAGACTTAATTCTTTCTGAGCTGTCCGAGATCGCCCGCTGTAAATGCTCAACAGTAAGAGTAATTAAATCCAAAGAACACTTATTAAGGATGTGTTCAAATTTAGAGCAAAATCCTTGTGATTCCTTAAATAACGTGGGGCGCAGAGGAACCCGTAAACCTCTGGGTATGCGTTGTACCCTCAGATATTCTGTCAGGGTGGCGCAGTGTAACTCTAAGTTAACGGAGGACCTGAGTTCACGCTCCAAATCCCTCCCACGGGTTTCATGTGGCGGGATGGAGAGGAACTCGCTGGATAATTTAGACTGAGCTAAGATATTTGCAGTTTCCTCTGCGTTGTATGAAAAAGTTGGAAGGGTGGACATGACCTTGTGACGTGCAACACGTATAGGGGAATCAGCGTATGAGAAAACACCGTGTGCACAGTCACAATGTGGTGCATAGACTAGGTTCCCAAACCGTAAGTATAAACAAAAAAGAAAGTCTAGCACTCAACTTCGGTAAACGTGAAAAGACGCTTTTATTTTGTAGCACTCGAAACGTTTCAGTCCTAACATGGACTTTCATCAGTCACTACAATATCATAAAGAATAAAGTAAAGTAGTACAGCCAGTACAAAAATATAAAGAAAGTATATACAATAAAACATAATAAACAAATAAACATATAAAGTTTACTCGAAGTTCGGGTCAAAATCTATTGCGGTATGAGGAAGAGATGCATGCAGTGGCAATTAGTAAATAACTAGGCTCAGTGATAAGAATGGAGGTCGTGCTGTGGGACGTATAACATGACAGGTACAAGTAGTTTGAGACATACCGTGCCAGTGTAGGCCTGTGGGGTCAGGCAAGAGCCAGGAGATGTAGGCTATAAATAAAGGTCTATGGTGGAACGCAAAAAGTCCAAGGGAGAAAAGATATATAATGGTAAATAAGGAGCCTTGGTGGTGAGTGAGAAGGGGTTAGTATATCATACTTACATAGAGGAAAACCCTGTGCAGCACAAATAAGGGAAGTAGTATATGCTGTAAAGTAGATAAACAGAATAGTTGTATAATGTGCCAATAGAGGTGGTATAAGGGTGCCAAACAAAAGTTGGTAGTGGTACCTGAATTGCGGTATTAAAAACTCGTGGATGATAATACCTCTGGTAGATAGTGGCACCTATGGGCTAAGAGGGTAGCATGGATATACATAAGTACCGGTACAGAAAAGTGACTATAGTACCGCCGAATAAAATGGAAGTGAGTACCTTACCGAAGACAGTGCCGATTGCAGGGAGAGGGTGCAGCCTTCAGACGCGGTATCCGCCGCTTGTCTGAGGAGGGGGAGTCCCTCCATACAATATATAGTATCCGAAATTGGCGCCGGGAATGTGGGGGTGGGACCGCTAAAACCGGAAGTGACGTGGCGGCTTGGAGCGCAAACCGGAAGAAGATGGCCGTGTGGATATTGAAGGTGGTTTGCGTTCCACAGTATGTAAATCCCCGCTGGAGGGGTGGAGAAGGGAGGACAGCACGCACAACAGTCCGAGATCAAGCTACGTGCGGGCACTCTGTACAGCAGATGAAAACATAGGATGTTGTGGCATATAGGTGGAACGCTAGGAGCGTAATGTTGGGACGACATAGTGGTGAAAGAGCAAACGCCTGTAATAGAGTACATAGTAGATTGGTGACAACAGTAATAAGTACACAAAACTGATGGTGGTGCCTCGGGGATTTACATACTGTGGAACGCAAACCACCTTCAATATCCACACGGCCATCTTCTTCCGGTTTGCGCTCCAAGCCGCCACGTCACTTCCGGTTTTAGCGGTCCCACCCCCACATTCCCGGCGCCAATTTCGGATACTATATATTGTATGGAGGGACTCCCCCTCCTCAGACAAGCGGCGGATACCGCGTCTGAAGGCTGCACCCTCTCCCTGCAATCGGCACTGTCTTCGGTAAGGTCCTCACTTCCATTTTATTCGGCGGTACTATAGTCACTTTTCTGTACCGGTACTTATGTATATCCATGCTACCCTCTTAGCCCATAGGTGCCACTATCTACCAGAGGTATTATCATCCACGAGTTTTTAATACCGCAATTCAGGTACCACTACCAACTTTTGTTTGGCACCCTTATACCACCTCTATTGGCACATTATTCAACTATTCTGTTTATCTACTTTACAGCATATACTACTTCCCTTATTTGTGCCGCACAGGGTTTTCCTCTATGTAAGTATGATATACTAACCACTTCTCACTCACCACCAAGGCTCCTTATTTACCATTATATATCTTTTCTCCCTTGGACTTTTTGCGTTCCACCATAGACCTTTATTTATAGCCTACATCTCCTGGCTCTTGCCTGACCCCACAGGCCTACACTGGCACGGTATGTCTCAAACTACTTGTACCTGTCATGTTATACGTCCCACAGCACGACCTCCATTCTTATCACTGAGCCTAGTTATTTACTAATTGCCACTGCATGCATCTCTTCCTCATACCGCAATAGATTTTGACCTGAACTTCGAGTAAACTTTATATGTTTATTTGTTTATTATGTTTTATTGTATATACTTTCTTTATATTTTTGTACTGGCTGTACTACTTTACTTTATTCTTTATGATATTGTAGTGACTGATGAAAGTCCATGTTAGGACTGAAACGTTTCGAGTGCTACAAAATAAAAGCGTCTTTTCACGTTTACCGAAGTTGAGTGCTAGACTTTCTTTTTTGTTTATACTTACGGTTTGGGAACCTAGTCTATGCACCACATTGTGACTGTGCACACGGTGTTTTCTCATACGCTGATTCCCCTATACGTGTTGCACGTCACAAGGTCATGTCCACCCTTCCAACTTTTTCATACAACGCAGAGGAAACTGCAAATATCTTAGCTCAGTCTAAATTATCCAGCGAGTTCCTCTCCATCCCGCCACGTGAAACCCGTGGGAGGGATTTGGAGCGTGAACTCAGGTCCTCCGTTAACTTAGAGTTACACTGCACCACCCTGACAGAATATCTGAGGGTACAACGCATACCCAGAGGTTTACGGGTTCCTCTGCGCCCCACGTTATTTAAGGAATCACAAGGATTTTGCTCTAAATTTGAACACATCCTTAATAAGTGTTCTTTGGATTTAATTACTCTTACTGTTGAGCATTTACAGCGGGCGATCTCGGACAGCTCAGAAAGAATTAAGTCTATCGAAGCACAACTATCCACTACGGGAACTGCTGAGGAACTAAGTACTCTCAAAACCGAAATAGAAGATCGCATCAACCGTCATAAAAGAGACATTGAAACCAGAAAACGGAATAAATTTGCAAGGGACGCAGAAGACTACAGGAACAATAAAGTCTACCAATGGCAAGAAAATTCCTGGCGCACGAATCCACGAGGGAATCCACCAACGGCATCAGAAGTGTCTACATCGGGCTCGGACCACGAACAGGGACCCTCCACATTACCCCTTCCCTCCTCCTCTTCTTCCTCATCTTTTTTAGGTCATCGTTACCCAAGAAGAAGATGCGACGTGGACAGAAATCAAAGAAGGAACCAGGACTCAAGCCGAACCACCAGATCGAAGGTATGGAGAACTTGGTAATTAACATCTCGTCTAGGACTCTGAGTGTAGCAGAACACTCCCTGCTACAAAAGGGACTTTCCTTTTGTCCCTCATACCGCTGTCGAACCTTCGACCTGGACATGGACCTGCAGCGTTTCTTCTGTCAGATCAGACTCAAAGCACATTTTGCTGTAACTCCCCCTGTGTGTGATAATGCTGTCGCTATATGTAACCCTAAATTACTGTCTTCATCCAACCTAGGCCTACGTCAAAAGAGTCATTTCAGACCTCCACATTCCTACCATGCTGTGGAAACCTTCATTGGTTTTGTACAGGACTCTTTTGCGTCCTTTAAAAATAGTGTTGAGAAGGGTACCTTGTTTCACCCACCTAATCTGTTGGTGGAAGAGAGACATTCTCTCTCCAACCTACAAAATGATAAATCCATCATAATCAAACCAGCCGACAAGGGTGGGGCCCTGGTTATTATGGATAAGACTATGTATTTAACAGAGATCACTAGACAACTCAGCAATGGTTCTATATACCAGGTGTTGGATAAGGACCCTTCTTCCACTATTCGCCATGAGATTGAAATTGTTCTTCATAGATATTTACATCTCGGGGTTCTGGATCAAAAAACATGTAATTTTCTCACGAATCCGGACCCCATTGTTCCGGTATTCTATACGCTACCTAAAGTCCACAAAAACTTGGAGAATCCACCCGGTAGGCCCATCGTAGCCTCCACCGACTCCCTTCTATCCCCTATCGCTAGGTTCCTGGAGAAAATCCTTACCCCACTCATACAAAAGTCTAAGTCCTTTCTCTTGGACACAGGATCCTTCCTCAATCTCATCCGTGACACCCACACCATACCCACAGATGCCCTTCTAGTAACCATGGATGTTAAAGATCTTTACACCTCCATCCCCCACACTGAGGGTCTGCTATCCATACGCCGCCTCTTGGAGGACACGGATTTCCACGCTGACCAGGTGTCATTATGCATTGATCTCCTAAAAATTGTCTTAACTTGTTATTTTTTCCTCTTTCAGGAGACTTTTTATATGCAGATAAGGGGGACCGCGATGGGCTCACACGCAGCACCCCCTTACGCTAATGCCTATATGATGGACTTTGAGGAGAGTATCATTTACAGAAACTCATTATTTCAGGAAAACGTCTTAATATGGAAGCGCTATATAGATGACGTTTTCTGTATATGGCGGGGCCCCATAGACTCTCTACAGTCCTTCTTCAACACCCTCAATACCTCCTGGCCTGGCATCAGCTTCACCATGAGCTATAGTCGAGATAAAATGAATTTTCTTGACACCCTTGTCATTAAGGATCCAAATGGTTTCCTAAGTACAGACCTATACACCAAGGACACGGACCGTAACAGCCTTCTATACTTTACGAGTTTTCACCCCCCTGCTACCAAGAAGTCCATACCCAGGGCACAATTTCACAGGGTAAATCGTATTGTGTCAGACACTGGAGTAAGAGAATCCCGTCTCCAAGACATGACTAAGAAATTCAGGGCCAGGGGTTATCCCCATTCTCTTTTAGAGAATTCCATTATAGCGTCGGATAGACCCACTAAAGACACCAATAAACGAATTCCGTTTATCCATACATTCCATCCCTCTGCTTATATAATTCACAAGGCGATACGGAAACATTGACCACTTCTTTCCACTGCTTATCCTGAGGTCCCTGAATTTAGACAACCATTCATGCCATGCTTTAGACGTGCCCCAAGTCTGAGAGATACATTTGTTAAAGCCGACATAGGACCTAAAACCACAATACGGCAACGGTTTATCAATAATCCTAGGGAAGGGACCTTCCCATGCTTACATTGCGCGCAATGCAATAATGTCCTTAAAGGTGACAAAATCACGCATCCCTATTCTGGTAAGGAATTCAAGGTCCACGGATATTTCACATGTGACTCTACCTTCGTCGTATATGTTATCAAATGCCCCTGTGGACTCCTGTATATTGGAGAGACATCTCAACCAATTCGTGACAGGGTGTCCAAGCATAAATCTACAATACGCTGCCAAAACCTCTTACTGCCAATACCCCATCATTTTATTACAAAGGGACATAATATATCCCAACTTAAATTCCAAGTTCTGGAACAAGTACCACCCCTACGACGTGGTGGCAATAGGATCCTCACCATCAAAAGACGTGAGGCCTTCTGGATCCACACCCTTGACACACTGTCCCCAAAAGGTTTAAACAGGGAATATGAACTGTCTGCTTTTACGTGAAATTGTACAACTATCTATGCTGATTTAACTTGTTCACAGTGACATCATTATATGTACTGTTCCCTAACTCATGTTCTTGTTCCTTTTAGAATCGTCTCTACTAAACTGAATAAAGGGGCATGTAATCACCATCACCTACGATCCTGCCACTCCACTATGGATCTGACACGTCTCACAGATAATCTGCCACATTTTCTCTCTGAGGCACCACCATCAGTTTTGTGTACTTATTACTGTTGTCACCAATCTACTATGTACTCTATTACAGGCATTTGCTCTTTCACCACTATGTCGTCCCAACATTACGCTCCTAGCGTTCCACCTATATGCCACAACATCCTATGTTTTCATCTGCTGTACAGAGTGCCCGCACGTAGCTTGATCTCGGACTGTTGTGCGTGCTGTCCTCCCTTCTCCACCCCTCCAGCGGGGATTTACATACTGTGGAACGCAAACCACCTTCAATATCCACACGGCCATCTTCTTCCGGTTTGCGCTCCAAGCCGCCACGTCACTTCCGGTTTTAGCGGTCCCACCCCCACATTCCCGGCGCCAATTTCAGATACTATATATTGTATGGAGGGACTCCCCCTCCTCAGACAAGCGGCGGATACCGCGTCTGAAGGCTGCACCCTCTCCCTGCAATCGGCACTGTCTTTGGTAAGGTCCTCACTTCCATTTTATTCGGCGGTACTATAGTCACTTTTCTGTACCGGTACTTATGTATATCCATGCTACCCTCTTAGCCCATAGGTGCCACTATCTACCAGAGGTATTATCATCCACGAGTTTTTATTACCGCAATTCAGGTACCACTACCAACTTTTGTTTGGCACCCTTATACCACCTCTATTGGCACATTATACAACTATTCTGTTTATCTACTTTACAGCATATACTACTTCCCTTATTTGTGCCGCACAGGGTTTTCCTCTATGTAAGTATGATATACTAACCACTTCTCACTCACCACCAAGGCTCCTTATTTACCATTATATATCTTTTCTCCCTTGGACTTTTTGCGTTCCACCATAGACCTTTATTTATAGCCTACATCTCCTGGCTCTTGCCTGACCCCACAGGCCTACACTGGCACGGTATGTCTCAAACTACTTGTACCTGTCATGTTATTCCTCCCACAGCACGACCTCCATTCTTATCACTGAGCCTAGTTATTTACTAATTGCCACTGCATGCATCTCTTCCTCATACCGCAATAGATTTTGACCTGAACTTCGAGTAAACTTTATATGTTTATTTGTTTATTATGTTTTATTGTATATACTTTCTTTATATTTTTGTACTGGCTGTACTACTTTACTTTATTCTTTATGATATTGTAGTGACTGATGAAAGTCCATGTTAGGACTGAAACGTTTCGAGTGCTACAAAATAAAAGCGTCTTTTCACGTTTACCGAAGTTGAGTGCTAGACTTTCTTTTTTGTTTATACTTACGGTTTGGGAACCTAGTCTATGCACCACATTGTGACTGTGCACACGGTGTTTTCTCATATTAAGAGTTCATAGACACCAAACATGTCTAGGTTCTTTTCTAATTAAGTGGTGAAAAGAAAATCCAAACAAAAAAAAAAAAAGTGCCATTTTCCAAGACTTATAGTGTTTCCATTTTTGAGGATTTGGGGCCGGTTGCAGGCTTATTTTTTGTGCGCCGAGCTGACAATTATTGCTACAAGTTTGGTATAGATATAATTTTGATCGCCCAGTATTGCATGTTTCTCCAATGCAGCAGTGACCAAAAAAAGTGATTCAGTTGTTTTGAATTATTTTCTCATTATGCCATTTACAGATCAGGTTCATTCTTTTTTTAATAGATCGGGAGGTTCTGAAAGCGGCGATATCAGATATGTGTTTGGTTGTTGTTTTTTTTATTGTTATATTTTTAATGGGGCAAAAGGGCATAATATGAACTTTTATATTAGGTTTTTAAAAATATTAAAAAATATATATTTTAACTTTTTCTATGCTTTAATAGTCTCTTTGGACAACTGCAGCTTCTAGTCTCCCAATCAGGTCTGCTAAACATAGGCGATGATCAGATCGACTGTATGTAGCAGAAAAGCTCACTTGTTTGAGCTCCGAACACTGGGTGGTGCTCAAAGCAATACCGCACTGACAACCATAGAGGTCACTGCCATCTCATTGGTGACCCATGATCACGTGACGGGGTAACCGATGGGCAGGATTTCCGGAGCACCTGAGTTGAATGCTGCTGTCAGAGATTGACAGTGGCATTTAACAGGTTAACATCTAGGGGTGGATTGCAATTCTACCCACGCTGTTAGAGGCACATGTCAGCTGTTCAAAAAAGGAAAGGCTCAGTGCCGAAGCCCATCTTAAAGGGAACCTGTCACCAGAATATGGCAGGACCGGTTTTCGGTCATATGGGTGGGGTTTTCGGGTGTTTGATTCACCCTTTCCTTACCCGCTGGCTGTATGCTGGCCGCAATATTGGATTGAAGTTCATGCTCTGTCCTCCGTAGTACACGCCTGCATAAGGCAATCTTGCCTTGCGCACGCGCAGTATGCTTTGCCCCAACTGCAGGCAAAGCTGAAAAGCATTAGTGCGCATGCGCCGGCGCACTATGTCGCGGAACACAGCGAAATACTTCCGGGACATAGTGCGCAGCGCATGCACACTAATGCTTTTCGGCTTTGCCTGCGGTTGGGCAAAGCATACTGCGCGTGCGCAAGGCAAGATTGCCTTGTGCAGGCGTGTATTACGGAGGACAGAGCATGAACTTCAATCCAATATTGCGGCCAGCTTACAGCCAGCGGGTAAGGAAAGGGTGAATAAAACACCCAAAAACCCCACCCATATGACCGAAAACCGGTCCCACCAAATTCTGCTGACAGGTTCCCTTTAAAGGGGGGGATTCCGACATGGGCGTATTATTACGCCCAACATCAGAAAGGGGTTAATAATTGATAAAGTCTTTGAAGCAATGTATTATTAGGGAATAACCCACTACTACATTTTTTGCATATTAAACTTTATTTTTTATTTTCTGGAGATTTGTTTTATAATTTTCAACTTCATTATATGTGTTAAAAAAAAAATAAATATATAAAATAATGAAGCATTGCAATTTTAAAACTGAACTAATAGAGTAATATTTCCTGTTTTGATAACATCACTTCTTAGGGCTTATACCCATTTGCGAGAAAAACGGACGAGTACAATCTGAGAAAAAATCAGATTGCACTTGGACCAATGTTATTCAATGGGTGACATCTCATCTGCAATTTTTTTTTTCTCAGCCAAAATTGGACTGAGAAAAAAATTGCAGCAAGCTGCGATTTGCTGCATATCTCGGCTGAAACTTACCAATACAAGTCAATGGGTGTGAGAAAAACACGGACAGCATACGGACCATCCATATGACGTCCTTTTTTTTTTACGGAACGCACTACCTAAAATTTGAAAAAAAAAACATGACAGGAAGTGACACTCAGGGAAGTCTTGTGAGGGATGGTTGAAAATTCAGTCACAGAAAGAATTCCATGAGACCCACCTCCATGGAGTTAAGTTGTGTGATTATTTTGCCATGTCACGTACAATTAATGTCGAGATGCTGTTGGCACTAGTTAAAGATAAGCCTGAACTGTGGGATCCATGAGACTCCAACAATCAAAACAGAAATCTAAGGGATGCATCGTGGACATATATATGTCGGCAATTGTTTCCGAATTATGCCAAAAGTGCCCCAGATGTGCAGCTGGATTGAGTAAGTTTGAATTTTTTTTTTTCCTATATACAGAAGATTTTTTTACAAGAACCTTGTTTTAGTGTACATTTATATTTAACACATAAAACAAGTCACTTTTGCAACTTTTAAAGTGCCATTATTTTATTAACTGTAGTATAAAATGTTTATTCTTTACACCCAGACAAAAATTCTTTACAAAACACCCTTGTATCATGTGTAGGGTAGTACACATGTACGTAGTAGTTTTTCACTCTCTACTTGTTCCCATACTGTTCGCTTGCCTGCTTCATTTGCCATTCTGCCATTTTATTTTTTAATACCTTGCTGTTTGATTGATGAATGCAAGCTATTGGTACAATTGTTACCATCCACCTTTATTATGTTCTCTGTTTTATCAATCAATCTTAGCTTGCTTGCAGGACACTCTGTCCTAATTTTTTTTTGTAAAATTTAGTATTTTTATTGTGTGATGTATTTTAATGTGTGGCCAAGTTTTCTCTATAATGTAATTTTTTGGGGGGTTTATGTAACTTTCAGTTTTTAATATGTCCCTACCTTTTTTTTTTTGTTTTGGTGAATGATATGCAACATAGTTGGCGAATCTGTCTGGATCAGTACAGGAGGGAGCGGCAGAATCACCAGAAAAGTGGTTCAGGAGATGGGGGAAAAAAAGGCCATATATATACATGAGCCATCTGAATTTTTTGGCACCAGTTATGGATTTAAGACCGTAAGAACACTGGTTTTGTCAAACTGTATTTTGTTTAAATCATTTAACACATATAAAACATTTTGTCTGTTTTATAGAACGGAATCTAACTTAACAGAAGCTGACCCAGCCTCTGAGGTGGAGCCTGTTCAGTCCTAAATCAAAGCACCAGTAACAGCAGATGAGGATGCTCCTGGCCCATCTGTGGGGGTGGAGCCTATTCCTGCATCCCAAGCTCAGCTTCCGACCGATCAAGAGGAGCATGAAAGAAGCAGCAGCCCAACCCTGGCCCTTGATATCTCCCCCAAGCGACTGGATAAAGAAGGACAGAGCAGCAAAGTGAAGCTAACTGACGTAAGGTTGACAGTCATGTGTTTGACTACATTTCACTCTGAATATCTGACGATCGTGAAGATGGATTTGGTCGAAGTTTGGTGCAGCACCTAAGGCTAAGTCCTCAACACTTATGGCTGCCCAATAAAGCTGCCATATTGCACCTTATTAATGGTGCCATCCTGCCAAATAACCCGCAACCCATCTTTGCATGTGTAGAAAGAAGGGCTCAAACACAAAATATTTCACAAATATTAGCCAGCACTGTTTCCACACCAGCACCATTATCACCAGCCTCCATACATCCTCCTTCATCCACTGATCAACATAAGCAGATAGTCCAAAGTGAAACCATTGGTCAACACATTGACAGAGGTCATCTCACAAACATTAACCATCCGCATCCCCATGAACATCATCAAGTCCATGGCCACCACACATTGATGCATCCACATAGTAACCCACAAGTGCATCCATCATCTGCTCCAACATACTTTTATAGTGATCGGTACTACCATGGACCACAAGCAAGCTTTTCAGATGTTTATGGCCATGGTGAAGGTTGGCATCAAGGACCAAAACAGCCAGGGCCTTTTGGCCATCTCAGACCAAGAGCATTATGGCATTCTGAAAATGCTCCTGGTTGGGCACATGGACCACAGGAAGCATATAGCCACAGTCAGGAAGCCATCAACCCACCTCTTTTCCCCACCCAGGCACACAATGTCCCTTTGACTCCAACCACACAACAACCATCCCAAACCCAAACATCACAAACATCAACCTCACCCGCCACATCCCAACATTAATTTTTTGATTTATAATGTTTGGTATTGCTTTAATACCAAAAGCATTGCCAACTTTGGCTAGTTCTTAGTTATGCTAAAATGAAGGCTGTTTTTTGTTTGTTACTCAAATTTAAGTTTGTTTGTTTATCAAAACTTGTGAGTTTTTTTTACAGAAATCTTAGGCTGCTTTCCCACATCAGTCTTTTGCCAGCAGTCACAATCTTGCAAATTTTGAAAAAAAAACGGATCCAGCCAAAGTTTCCCTCGGTTCCGTTTTTTTTTTCTCATAGACTTGTATTAGCGACGGATTGTGACAGATGGCCTCACTTTTCATCCGTTTTTTGCTGCATCTGTTGAAAATTATTTTTCCGGCAGCCGGAGAAAATGGACATAGTAACATTTTTTGTGCCTGTCGAAAAAACGGATCTGTCGCCATCTGTTGTTTGCTAGAATGGAACCCTATGGTGCCTGATCCATCAAATGATCGAATCCAGCGACGGATTCAGTTTTTTTTAACTGAGCATGCTCTGATTTTTTTTTTTTTAAGGATCCAATTAGCTGGATCAGCTAGTCAGATCCGTCAAAACACAATGTATCCTTCACATCAGTTTTTCACAATCTGTGATGAATCCTTTTTTTCAACATTCAACAGATTTGACTGATGGCAAAAAAAACTGATGTGTGAAAGCAGCCTTAGGCATTGTGGGCAACCATAACAAGTAACACATAGTATGATAATCTTAATCAACATATCCAATACAAAAAATTATGCAAAATATCATGGGACAACATTTTCTTGCCAGGGTATGGCTTCCTCAGGTGTTGGAAAATAATCAGCAAAAAGTTCTCGAACTCTGAGATCTGAAAGTTGACTTCCTCTGGGCAAAGCCTGTGAAATTTGGCCTTGATTGTTTGGCAATCCACCAACGGCATCCTCAGACACACGAAAATCGTGTTGACGTGTAAAATTATGCTAGATTACACAGGCCTTAATTACAATGTTAAAATTTTGCTTGCATAACTGGAGGTCACTGAGCAATACCCTCCATTTTGTGGTCAAAGTGCCAAAGGCGCATTCAGCAAGACACCTTGCCCAAGTTAGTCTATAATTAAATATGCTTTATATCAAGTAAACTTGTGCATATCTTCAATAGGAGGTGCCCAGGTAGGTTCCAACACCTTAATCATACATAATAAAAACCTGGCACTCAACTTATATATAGGCGGTTTATTATTCAAGTAACAAAACGTTTCGGTCACCAATTTGACCTTCATCAGTTACTGTAAGCATAATATGACAACACTCAGTGAAAAGAAGACAGTGTAAAATAACAAAGAAAAATAAATAAAGTATATACAAAATTCAATTCCCAATAGATCAATAGTATGGCATGGTAATGAAGGTACAGCAAAAAAAAGGTACAGAAAAAAAGATCTTGGCACAATATTGGTGGAGAGAGAGGGAGGGTGGTAAAGTAGTGGAGGAGGGGTCACATACCGTATTGTAGATTGTGGTGAGGAAAATGTGCCAGAATAGGCAAGCCATGATAAGTTTCTGTAATATAGGGGTAACAATATATAAATAAAGAGCCAAGTGGCGTGATGTCATATATATGGAAATGGGAACATACCCTTGGTTTATAGGAAGAAGTGTTGTATGGATTTTAGTTATAACAGCCTTATGGATAAAAAGCATTGGTGGTTAAGTGTAGGCACCTGTTGTGAACTGTGTTTCTGGGCTCCCTCTGGTGGTCACTAACGGTATTGTGTTAGGTATGTCTTGTTGCAGGCCTGAGCTCCAGCTGTGTTGTAAAGCAGCGGGTGTTTCCTATTTGAGTCTCCTCTGGACTCAGTCTCTTGCCTGGCATCGTTGTATCCAGACCTATTTGGTCTCCTCCGGATTCCTTTCAGTCTGCCTCATGCAAGAAAAGCTAAGTCTGTTTTGTACAATTTGGATCGTTTGCATTATTCAGTGTTTTTGTCCAGCTTGCTTTACATTTGATTTTTGACTCGCTGGAAGCTCTAAGGGGCTGATATGCTCCCTCCACACCGTCAGTCGGTGTGGGGGTTCTTGAATGTTCAGCGTGGATGTTTTGTAGGGTTTTCTGCTAACCGCATAGTCCACTATCTATTTTCTGCTATCTAGACTATTGGGCCTCACTTTGCTGAATCTAGTTCATCTCTACGTTTGTGTTTTCCTCTTGCCTCACCGTTATTATTTGTTGGGGGCTTTCTATATCTTTGGGGTTCAATTTCTCTGGAGGCAAGCGAGGTCTTATTTTTTCCCTCTAGGGGTAGTCAGTTCTCCGGCTGGCTCGAGACGTCTAGAACCAACGTAGGCACGTTCACCGGCTACTTTTAGTTGTTTGTGTCAGGATCAGGTATGCGGTTAGCCCAGTTTCCACCTCCCTAGAGCAGTATTTATATTTTTGCTATCTTGCCGGAATATCAGAGATCCTCTGCCATTGGGATCATAACAGAATGCCAGGCCAAAAGAAAATGTTTAATGCATCGCAGAAGCGGGATTAAAAAGAAGTTCTGAGTTTTTTTGTTTTTTTTTTTGCTGCAGTTTGCCTAGCTTCTTCCATCCCCTTTTTCTCTGAGTGGCTAAACTCTGCTGCAGATATGAATGTCCAGACTTTGACTTCTAGTGTGGATCAGCTTGCTGCTAGGGTGAAAAGCATTCAGGATTTTGTTATCCATAGCCCTATGTCTGAACAAAAAATACCTATTCCTGAGCCGTTTTTTGGAGATAGATCCAAATTCCTGAATTTTAGGAATAATTGTAAATTGTTTCTGTCTCTGAAACCTCGTTCCTCTGGTGATTCTGCTCAGCAAGTTAAGATTGTTATTTCCTTCTTGCGCGTCGACCCTCAGGATTGGGCCTTCTCTCTGGCGCCAGGAGATGCATTGGTGAATGTTGATGCGTTTTTTCTGGCACTTGGTTTGCTTTATGAGGAGCCTAATCTTGAAAATCAGGCTGAAAAAATGTTGCTGGTTATCTCTCAGGGTCAGGACGAAGCTGAGGTATATTGCCAAAAATTTTGGAAATGGTCCGTGCTTACTCAATGGAATGAGTGTGCACTGGCCGCAAATTTCAGAAATGGTCTTTCTGAAGCCATTAAAGATGTGATGGTGGGGTTTCCTATCCCTACAGGTCTAAATGATTCAATGGCTCTATCCATTCAAATTGATCGACGTTTGCGGGAGCGCAAATCTGATAATCCTTTGGCGGTGCTGTCTGAACGGTCACCTGATTCTATGCAATGTGACAGAATTCTGACCAGAGCCGAGCGACAAAATCATAGACGTCAAAATGGGTTGTGCTTCTACTGTGGTGATTCAACACATGTTATCTCAGCATGCTATAAACATTTAAAGAAAAAAGTTAATCCTGTCGCCATTGGTACTTTTCAGCCTAAGTTTATTTTGTCTGTGACTTTAATTTGTTCATTATCTTCTTACTCAGTTATGGCTTTTGTGGATTCTGGTGCTGCTTTAAGTCTGATGGATTTGTCGTTTGCCAAGCGCTGCGGTTTTGTCCTGGAGCCTTTGGAAAATCCTATTCCTCTTAGAGGAATTGATTCTACGCCATTGGCAGAGAATAAACCTCAGTATTGGACGCAGGTGACCATGTGCATGACTCCTGTACATCAGGAGGTGATTCGTTTTTTGGTACTGCATAAAATGCATGATGTTGTCGTTTTGGGTCTGCCATGGTTACAGGCCCATAATCCAGTTTTAGATTGGAAAGCTATGACTGTGTCTAGTTGGGGGTGTCAGGGGATTCATGGCGATTCTCCATTGGTGTCTATTGCTTCTTCTACTCCTTCTGAGATCCCTGAGTTTTTGTCAGACTTTCAGGATGTATTTAATGAGGCCAGGTCCAGTGCCCTTCCTCCTCATAGGGACTGTGATTGTGCTATAGATTTGATTCCTGGTAGTAAGTTCCCTAAGGAACGACTCTTTAATTTATCTGTGCCAGAGCATGCCGCGATGCGGAGTTATATAAAGGAGTCTTTGGAGAAGGGACATATTCGCCCATCCTCGTCCCCTCTTGGTGCAGGATTCTTTTTTGTGGGCAAGAAAGACGGGTCTCTGAGACCTTGTATTGATTATCGTCTTCTGAATAAGATCACTGTTAAATTTCAGTATCCTTTGCCATTGTTGTCTGATTTGTTTGCTCGGATTAAGGGATCCAGTTGGTTCACCAAGATAGATCTTCGTGGTGCGTATAACCTTGTGCACATAAAGCAGGGAGATGAATGGAAAACGGCATTTAATACGCCTGAGGGTCATTTTGAGTACCTGGTGATGCCATTCGGATTATCTAATGCTCCTTCTGTGTTTCAGTCCTTCATGCATGACATCTTCCAGAAATATCTGGATAAATTTATGATTGTTTATCTGGATGATATTTTGTTTTTTTTCTGATGATTGGGAGTCCCATGTGAACCAGGTCAGGATGGTGTTTCAGGTTCTGCGTGATAATGCTTTGTTTGTGAAGGGCTCAAAATGTATCTTTGGGGTACAGAAGGTTTCTTTTTTGGGTTTTATTTTTTCCCCTTCTACTGTGGAGATGGACCCAGTTAAGGTCCGTGCCATTCATGACTGGACTCAGCCCACGTCTGTTAAGAGCCTGCAGAAGTTCTTGGGCTTTGCTAATTTTTACCGTCGTTTTATCGCTAATTTCTCCAGCGTGGTTAAACCTTTGACGGATATGACCAAGAAGGGTTCTGATGTTGCGAATTGGTCTCCTGCGGCCGTGGAGGCCTTTCGGGAGCTGAAGCGTCGGTTTACTTCAGCACCAGTCTTGTGCCAGCCGGATGTCTCTCTTAACTTCCAGGTTGAAGTTGATGCTTCTGAAATTGGTGCAGGGGCTGTTTTGTCGCAAAAAAGTTCTGATGGCTCCGTGATGAAGCCATGCGCCTTCTTTTCAAGGAAATTTTCGCCTGCTGAGCGGAACTACGATGTTGGTAATCGGGAGTTGTTGGCCATGAAGTGGGCATTTGAGGAGTGGCGACATTGGCTCGAGGGAGCTAGACATCGTGTGGTGGTCTTGACTGATCATAAAAATCTGATTTACCTCGAGTCTGCCAAGCGCCTGAATCCTAGACAGGCCCGTTGGTCTTTCTTTTTCTCCCATTTTGACTTTGTGGTCTCGTACCTGCCTGGTTCGAAGAACGTGAAGGCTGATGCACTTTCTAGGAGTTTTGTGCCTGATTCTCCGGGAGTCTCTGAGCCGGCTGGTATTCTCAGAGAGGGAGTAATTTTGTCTGCCATTTCCCCAGATTTGCGACGAGGGCTGCAAAAATTTCAGGCTGATAGGCCTGATCGTTGTCCACCAGAGAGATTGTTTGTCCCTGATGGATGGACCAACAGAGTTATTTCTGAGGTTCATTCTTCGGTGTTGGCGGGACATCCTGGGATTTTCGGTACCAGAGATTTGGTGGCCAGGTCCTTTTGGTGGCCTTCCTTGTCGCGGGATGTGCGTTCTTTTGTGCAGTCCTGTGGGATTTGTGCTCGGGCTAAGCCTTGCTGTTCTCGTGCCAGCGGGTTGCTTTTGCCCTTGCCTATCCCAAAGAGGCCTTGGACGCACATTTCCATGGATTTCATTTCGGATCTTCCGGTGTCTCGGAAGATGTCTGTCATCTGGGTGGTGTGCGATCGTTTTTCTAAAATGGTCCATTTGGTGCCCTTGCCTAAGTTGCCTTCCTCCTCTGATTTGGTTCCTTTGTTCTTTCAGAATGTGGTTCGTTTGCATGGCATCCCTGAGAATATTGTATCTGACAGAGGATCCCAGTTTGTGTCCAGATTCTGGCGATCCTTTTGTGCTAAGATGGGTATTGATTTGTCTTTTTCGTCGGCTTTTCATCCTCAGACTAATGGCCAGACCGAGCGAACTAATCAGACGTTAGAGACTTATTTGAGATGTTTTGTTTCTGCTGATCAGGACGACTGGGTTACCTTTTTGCCACTGGCCGAGTTTGCCCTTAATAATCGGGCTAGTTCTGCCACCTTGGTTTCACCCTTTTTCTGCAACTCTGGTTTTCATCCTCGTTTCTCCTCGGGTCAGGTTGAACCTTCTGACTGTCCTGGGGTTGATTCTGTGGTGGATAGGTTGCAGCGGATTTGGAACCATGTGGTGGACAATTTGAAATTGTCACAAGACAAGGCCCAGCGGTTTGCCAACCGCCGCCGCGGTGTGGGTCCCCGACTTCGTGTTGGGGATTTGGTTTGGTTGTCTTCTTGGCATGTTCCTTTCAAAGTCTCCTCTCCTAAGTTCAAGCCTCGCTTTATCGGTCCTTATAAGATTTTGGAAATCCTTAACCCGGTGTCTTTTCGCTTGGACCTTCCAGCGTCTTTTGCTATTCATAATGTGTTCCATAGGTCCTTGTTGCGGCAGTACGTGGTGCCTATGGTTCCTGCTGTTGAGCCTCCTGCCCCGGTTTTGGTTGAGGGCGAGTTGGAGTACGTGGTGGAGAAGATTCTGGATTATCGTATCTCTAGACAGAAACTCCAGTATTTAGTTAAGTGGAAAGGCTATGGTCAGGAGAATAATTCCTGGGTTGTCGCCTCTGATGTTCATGCGGCTGATTTGGTTCATGCCTTTCACGCTGCTCATCCTGATCGCCCTGGGGGTCTTGGTGAGGGTTCGGTGACCCCTCCTCAAGGGGGGGTACTGTTGTGAACTGTGTTTCTGGGCTCCCTCTGGTGGTCACTAACGGTATTGTGTTAGGTATGTCTTGTTGCAGGCCTGAGCTCCAGCTGTGTCGTTAAGCAGCGGGTGTTTCCTATTTGAGTCTCCTCTGGACTCAGTCTCTTGCCTGGCATCGTTGTATCCAGACCTATTTGGTCTCCTCCGGATTCCTTTCAGTCTGCCTCATGCAAGAAAAGCTAAGTCTGTTTTGTACAATTTGGATCGTTTGCATTATTCAGTGTTTTTGTCCAGCTTGCTTTACATTTGATTTTTGACTCGCTGGAAGCTCTAGGGGGCTGATATTCTCCCTCCACACCGTCAGTCGGTGTGGGGGTTCTTGAATGTTCAGCGTGGATGTTTTGTAGGGTTTTCTGCTAACCGCATAGTCCACTATCTATTTTCTGCTATCTAGACTATTGGGCCTCACTTTGCTGAATCTAGTTCATCTCTACGTTTGTGTTTTCCTCTTGCCTCACCGTTATTATTTGTTGGGGGCTTTCTATATCTTTGGGGTTCAATTTCTCTGGAGGCAAGCGAGGTCTTATTTTTTCCCTCTAGGGGTAGTCAGTTCTCCAGCTGGCTCGAGACGTCTAGAACCAACGTAGGCACGTTCACCGGCTACTTTTAGTTGTTTGTGTCAGGATCAGGTATGCGGTTAGCCCAGTTTCCACCTCCCTAGAGCAGTATTTATATTTTTGCTATCTTGCCGGAATATCAGAGATCCTCTGCCATTGGGATCATAACAGGCACCTACTGGTAAATCAGAACGCAAGTATAGAGACATCTTACCAAATGTGTGGTGCTGCAGACAAGGTGTCCACCGCTTGTCTGGCGCCCGGTGTGAAGCTGCGTGTGTTACATGCACCTGGAGAAGCGGCTGGAAAAGACCGGGTCTCGCCGACCGGAAGTGGGTGGGTCTGGCATTGTGCAATGTTACCTGGGACCGGAAGTGACATCACCAATATGGTGGTGCTTTCCAAAGAGCAGCGCTTGCGTTCCACTCATGATAAGTGCTATGTGGCTATTATAGGGTATGTGATAGGTGCTTACACTACACATTTGTTTATTCTTAGCTTGTCAGAATTTTGGAAAAATTTTGATTACATAGTTACATAGTTATTAAGGTTGAAGGAAGACTTTAAGTCCATCTAGTTCAACCCATAGCCTAACCTAACATGCCCTAACATGTTGTTCCAGAGGAAGGCAAAAAAATCCATGTGGCAAAGAGTAAGCTCCAACACAGGGGAAAAAATTCCTTCCCGACTCCACATACGGCAATCAGACTAGTTCCCTGGATCAACGCCCTATCAAGGAAACTAGTGTATATACCCTGTAACATTATACTTTTCCAGAAAGGCATCCAGTCCCCTCTTAAATTTTAGTAATGAATCACTCATTACTAGTGTTGAGCATTCCGATACCGCAAGTATCGGGTATCGGCCGATATTTGCTGTATCGGAATTCCGATACCGAGATCCGATACTTTTGTGGTATCGGGTATCGGTATCAAAACAACATTAATGTGTAAAAGAAAGAATTAAAATAAAAAATATTGCTATACTCACCTCTCCGAAGCAGCCTGGACCTCACCGAGGGAACCGGCAGCGTTCTTTGCTTAAAATGCGCGCGTTTCCTTCCTTCCGTGACGTCACGGCTTGTGATTGGTCGCGTGCCGCCCATGTGGCCGCGACGCGACCAATCACAGCAAGCCGTGACGTAATTTTCAGGTCCTTCTAGGCATTCAGTATTTTAAAATTACGTTCCGGCTTTGTGATTGGTCGTGTCGCGGTCACATGGGCGACGCGACCAATCACAAGCCGTGACGTCACAGGAGGCAGGAAACATGCACATTTTTAAAATTACGTCACGGCTTGTGATTGGTCGCGTCGCCCATGTGGCCGCGACGCAACCAATCACAGCAAGCCGTGACATAATTTCAGGTCCTTCAGGATTTTAAAATTACGTTCTGGCTTGTGATTGGTCGTGTCGCGGCCACATGGGCGACGCGACCAATCACAAGCCGGGACGTCACGGGAGGCAGGACACGCGCGCATTTTAAAATGTGCGCGTGTCCAGCCTCCCGTGACGTCACGGCTTGTGATTGGTCGCGTCGCCCATGTGACCGCGACGCGACCAATCACAAGCCAGAACGTAATTTTAAAATCCTGAAGGACCTGAAATTATGTCACGGCTTGCTGTGATTGGTCGCGTCGCGGCCACATGGGCGGCACGCGACCAATCACAAGCCGGGACTTCACGTAAGGAAGTAAACGCGCAAATTTTAAGCAAAGAATGCTGCTGGTTCCCTCAGTGAGGTGAGTATAGCAATATTTTTTATTTTAATTCTTTCTTTTACACATTAATATGGATCCCAGGGCCTGAAGGAGAGTTTCTTCTCCTTCAGACCCTGGGAACCATCAGGGATACCGTCCGATACTTGAGTCCCATTGACTTGTATTGGTATCGTGTATCGGTATCGGATTGGATCCGATACTTTGCCGGTATCGGCCGATACTTTCCGATACCGATACTTTCAAGTATCGGACGGTATCGCTCAACACTACTCATTACAACTTCATACGGCAGAGAGTTCCATAGTCTCACTGCTCTTACAGTAAAGAATCCGCATCTGTTATTATGCTTAAACCTTCTTTCCTCCAGACGTAGAGGATGCCCCCTTGTCCCTGTCTCAGGTCTATGATTAAAAAGATCATCAGAAAGGTCTTTGTACTGTCCCCTCATATATTGATTATTTGCTTCATGTTCTTAAACCATTATTTAGAAAACTGCAGCAAACATGTAAGACATAGTAATATTACTAATAGGTGAAAAGTGTATTTCAATGTATATTAACTGCTCAATGTGGATTACCAATAAGTATCTTTGTTTTAATATTACTAAAATTTATGACTATAATAACTGAGATGTATAGATTCCAGATGTATGTGTTTACTTTTAAGATAACAGTCAAAAGGTATTGTATGTAATGTATTTCTATAATGGGGACTAGCATTGTACGCATTACTTTTATGAACTCTAAAAACAAATACATTATCTCTACCATTTTTATCAAACAAATATTGTACATATGTAATTGTTTACGTTTGTGAAATATTGATTTTTTATTAAAGTTAGCTATCATTTTAACTTTTTTTTTATATGCAGATCAAAGGGGGGCACCCATCGGTCCTTAACCCCTTCATGACCCAGCCTATTTTGGCCTTAATGACCTTGCCGTTTTTTGAAATTCTGACCAGTGTCCCTTTATGAGGTAATAACTCAGGAACGCTTCAACGGATCCTAGCGATTCTGAGATTGTTTTTTCGTGACATATTGGGCTTCATGTTAGTGGTAAATTTAGGTCGATAATTTCTGAGTTTATTTGTGAAAAAACGGAAATTTGGCAAAAAATTTGAAAATTTCGCAATTTTCACATTTTGAATTTTTATTCTGTTAAACCAGAGAGTTATGTGACACAAAATAGTTAATAAATAACGTTTCCCACATGTCTACTTTACATCAGCACAATTTTATAAACAATTTTTTTTTTTGCTAGGAAGTTATAAGGGTTAAAATTTGACCAGTGATTTCTCATTTTTACAACAAAATTTACAAAACCATTTATTTTAGGGACCACCTCACATTTGCAGTCATTTTGAGGGTTCTATATGGCTGAAAATACCCAAAAGTGACACCATTCTAAAAACTGCACCCCTCAAGGTGCTCAAAACCACATTCAAGAAGTTTATTAACCCTTCAGGTGTTTCACAGCAGCAGAAGCAACATGGAAGTAAAAAATGAACATTTAACTTTTTAGTCACAAAAATGATCTTTTAGCAACAATTTTTTTATTTTCCCAAGGGTAAAAGGAGAAACTGGACCAGGAACGTTGTTGTCCTATTTGTCCTGAGTATGCTGATACCTCACATGTGGGGGTAAACCACTGTTTGGGCACATGGTAAGGCTCGGAAGGGATGGAGCGCCATTTGACTTTTTGAATGAAAAATTATCTCCATCGTTAGCGGACACCATGCCGCGTTTGGAAAGCCCCTGTGTGCCTAAACATTGGAGCTCCTCCACAAGTGACCCCATTTTGGAAACTAGACCCCCCAAGGAACTCATCTAGAGGCATAGTGAGCACTTTAAACCCCCAGGTGCTTCACAAATTGATCCGCAAAAATGAAAAAGTACTTTTTTTTCACACAAAATTTCTTTTAGCCTCAATTCTTTCATTTTCACATGGGCAACAGGATAAAATGGATCCTAAAATTTGTTGGACAATTTCTCCTGAGTATGCCGATACCTCATATGTGGGGGTAAACCACTGTTTGGGTGCACGGGAAGGCTCGGAAGGGGAGGCGTGCCATTTGACTTTTTGAATGGAAAATTAGCTCCAATCGTTAGCGGACACCATGTCGCGTTTGGAGAGCCCCTGTGTGCCTAAACATTGGAGCTCCCCTACAAGTGACCCCATTTTGGAAACTAGACCCCCCAAGGAACTTATCTAGATGCATAGTGAGCACTTATAACCCCCAGGTGCTTCACAGAAGTTTATAACGCAGAGCCGTGAAAATAAAAAAATAATTTTTCTTTCCTCAAAAATGATTTTTAGCCCAGAATTTTTTATTTTCCCAAGGGTAATAGGAGAAATTGGACCCCAAATGTTGTTGTCCCGTTTGTCCTGAGTACGATGATACCCCATATGTGGGGGTAAACCACTGTTTGGGCGCACGGCAGGGCTGGGAAGGGAAGGCATGCCATTTGGCTTTTTGAATGGAAAATTAGCTCCAATCATTAGCGGACACCATGTCGCGTTTGGAGAGCCCCTGTGTGCCTAAACAGTAGGAACTCCCCACAAGTGACTCCATTTTGGAAACTAGACCCCCAAGGGAACTTATCTAGATGTGTGGTGAGCACTTTGAACCCCCAGGTGCTTCACAGAAGTTTATAACGCAGAGCCGTGAAAATAATAAATGTGTTTCCTTTCCTCAAAAATATTTTTTTAGCCCAGAATTTTTTATTTTTGCAAGAGTAACAGGAGAAATTGGACCCCAAAAGTTGTTGTCCAGTTTCTCCTGAGTACGCTGATACCCCATATGTGGGGGTAAACCACTGTTTTGGCACACGTCGGGGTTCGGAAGAGAAATAGTGATGTTTTGAAATGCAGACTTTGATGGAATGCTCTGCGGGCATCAGGTTGCGTTTGCAGAGCCCCTGATGTGCCTAAACAGTAGGAACTCCCCACAAGTGACTCCATTTTGGAAACTAGACCCCCAAGGGAACTTATCTAGATGTGTGGTGAGCACTTTGAACCCCCAAGTGCTTCACAGAAGTTTATAACGCAGAGCCGTGAAAATAATAAATGTGTTTCCTTTCCTCAAAAATATTTTTTTAGCCCAGAATTTTTTATTTTTGCAAGAGTAACAGGAGAAATTGGACCCCAAAAGCTGTTGTCCAGTTTCTCCTGAGTATGCTGATACCCCATATGTGGGGGTAAACCACTGTTTGGGCACATGCCGGGGCTCGGAAGGGAAGTAGTGACGTTTTGGAATGCAGACTTTGATGGAATGGTCTGCGGGCATCATGTTACGTTTGCAGAGCCCCTGATATGCCTAAACAGTAGAAACCCCCCACAAGTGACCCCATTTTGGAATCTAGACCCCCCAAGAAACTTATCTAGATGTGTGGTGAGCACGTTCAACCCCCAAGTGCTTCACAGAAGTTTACAACGCAGAGCCGTGAAAATAAAAAATCATTTTTCTTTCCTCAAAAAAGATGTTTTAGCAAGCAATTTTTTATTTTCACAAGGGTAACAGGAGAATTTGGACCCCAATGTTTGTTGACCAGTTTGTTGTGAGTACGCTGATACCCCACATGTGGGTGTAAACCACTGTTTGGGCGCACGTCAGGGCTCGGAAGGGAAGTAGTGACATTTGAAATGCAGACTTTGATGGAATGGTCTGCGGGCGTCCCATTGCATTTGCAGAGCCCCTGATGTGCCTAAACAGTAGAAACACCCAACAAGTGACCCCATTTTGGAAACTAGACCCCCGAAGGAACTTATCTAGATGTGTGGTGAGCACTTTCAACCCCCAAGTGCTTCACAGAAGTTTATAACGCAGAGCCGTGAAAATAAAAAATAATTGTTCTTTCCTCAAAAATTATGTTTTAGCAAGTAATTTTTTATTTTTGCAAGGGTAACAGGAGAAATTGGACCCCAACAGTTGTTGCCCAGTTTGTCCTGAGTACGCTGGTACCCCAAATGTGGGGGTAAACCACTGTTTGGGCGCACGTCGGGGCTTGGAAGGGCGGGAGCACCATTTGACTTTTTGAACGCAAGATTGGCTGGAATCAATGGTGGCGCCATGTTGCGTTTGGAGACCCCTGATGTGCCTAAACAGTGGAAACCCCTCAATTCTAACTTCAACACTAACCCCAACACACCCCTAATCCTAATCCCAACTGTAGCCATAACCCTAATCACAACCCTAACCCCAACACACCCCTAACCACAACCCTAACCGCAACACACCCGTAACCCTAATTCCAACCCTAATCCTAACCCTAATCCCAACCGTAACCCTAATCCCAACCCTAACCACAACTGTAACCCCAACACACCCCTAACCCTATCCGTAACCCTAACCACAAGCCTAATCTTAACCCTATTTCAAACCCTAGCCCTAATTCCAACCCTAACTCTAATTCCAACCCTAACCCTAAGGCTATGTGCCCACGTTGCGGATTCGTGTGAGATTTTTCCGCACGATTTTTGAAAAATCTGCAGGTAAAAGGCACTGCGTTTTACCTGCGGATTTACAGCAGATTTCCAGTGTTTTTTTGTGCGGATTTCACCTGCGGATTCCTATTGAGGAACAGGTGTAAAATGCTGCGGAATCCGCACAAAGAATTGACATGCTGCGGAAAATACAACGCAGCGTTTCTGCACGGAATTTTCCGCACCATGGGCACAGCAGATTTGGTTTTCCTTAGGTGTACATGGTACTGTAAACCTGATGGAAAACTGCTTCGAATTTGCAGCGGCCAATCCGCTGCGGATCCGCGGCCAATCCGCTGCGGATCCGCGGCCAATCCGCTGCGGATCCGCTCCGGATCCGCTGCCAATCCGCTGCGTATCCGCGGCCAATCCGCTGCCAATCCGCTGCGGATCCGCGGCCAATCCGCTGCGGATCCGCGGCCAATCCGCTACCGATCCGCTGCGGATCCGCTGCCGATCCGCTGCGGATCCGCGGCCGATCCGCTGCGGATCCGCTGCCGATCCGCTGCGGATCCGCTGCCGATCCGCTGCGGATCCACGGCCGATCGGCTGCGGATCCGCTGCCAATCCGCTGCGGATCCGCTGTGTATCCGCTGCCGATCCGCTGCCGATCCGCTGTGGATCCGCTGTGTATCCGCTGCGGATCCGCGGCCGATCCGCTGCGGATCCGCGGCCAAATCCGCACTGTGTGCACATGCCATAACCCTAACCCTACCCCTAACCCTAACCCTACCCCTAGTTCTAGTTCTAACCCTAGTTCTAACCCTAACCCTAGTGGAAAAAAAATATATATATATTTTCTTTATTTTATTATTGTCCCTACCTATGGGGGTGATAAAGGGGGGGGTTTATTTATTATTTTTTTATTTTGATCGCTGTGATAGAACCTACCACAGCGATCAAAATGTACTTTGCCGGCCGGCAGATGCGGCGGGCGCACTGCGCATGCGCCCGCCATTTTGGAAGATGGCGGCGCCCAGGGAGAAGACGGACCGACTTCGGGAGGCTCGGTAAGTATGAGGGGGTGGTGGGGGGGTGGATCGGAGCACAGCGGGGGGGATCGGAGGACCGGGGGAGCGGACAGGAGCACGGGGGAGCGGACAGGAGCACGGGGGAGTGGACAGGGGGACGGAGGGGGGTACCGGAGAGAACGGAGGACTGGGGAGGAGATCGGGGGCGGTGGGGGGGGGGCAGAACATGATTTCCAGCCATGGCAGATGCTATTGCAGCATCGGCCATGGCTGGATTGCAATATTTCACCATTTTCATAGGTGAAATATTGCAAATTGCTCTGATTGGCTGTTGCACTTTCAACAGCCAATCAGAGCGATCGTAGCCACGTGGGGGCAAAGCCACCCCCCCTGGGCTGAAGTACAACTCCCCCTCTCCCTGCAGATTGGGTAAAATAGGAGTTAACCCTTTCACCCGATCTGCAGGGACGCGATCATTCCATGACGCCACATAGGCGTCATGGGTCGGATTGGCACCGACTTTCATGATGCCTACGTGGCGTCAAAGGTCGGGAAGGGGTTAAAGAGACACCTCAGAATCCCTCAGTTCTGCAGGCAGGAGAGGTCAGTCCGGCTTGTGAGGGTGTATTACAGGTAGCAGTGAAAGGACCCATTGGATTACTACTTAGCCAGCATTACTCTATCTATGCGGTCATGCAAAAAAGAAGCAGTGCATTTTAATAATAATAACAATAATAATAATCTTTATTTTTATATAGCGCTAACATATTCCGCTGTGCTTTACATTTTACACACATTATCATCGCTGTCCCTGATGGGGCTCACAATCTAAATTCCCTATCAGTATGTCTTTTTGGAGTGTGGGAGGAAACTGGAGGAAACCCACGCAGACACGGGGAGAACATACAAACTCCTTTAAGTGAACAGCGTATGAAAAATAAAATAAAATGAAAGGTACACTTTAATTCATTTTTTGAATATTTAACGATTTGACCTTTAGAATTACATGTTTTAATTTCCTATCATATTATTTCTTTACTTTCTTGTTTGCTTTTTAAAGTAAGCTTACAACTTTCGCAAGAAGAGTTCAGTTGACCGAACAATAAAATCACTGAAATTTTGCAATCTATTCTCATACTCCTATAATTGTGATGAGATATCCAAGTCAGCCACTGCAGAATCACATTGTGTTTAGTTATACATGCGCGCAGTAATCTTTATTGAATTGCTGGGTATATTGAACTAAATGAACACAATACCCAGACACTAGAAAGAGGTTCATCTTTAAATGGATTCAGCAATTTTAGTGTTCAGTAAACTGAACACTATTATTTAAAATGAAAAAAACCTTACACCATATCATTTTAGGAGTGAAGTTATCTAGGTCTGATGTTAAGAGGTTACTGGCAAGTATAATGTTAAGCTCATTGATCTCACAAGTAATGATTTTACATTTAAAAAGATATGTATGTTTAAACATTTAAAGGGAAGGTGCCGTGATTTTAATTTTTGAATTAATAATTATTGTAACATAGTAACATAGTTATTAAGGTTGAAGGAAGAATTTAAGTCCATCTAGTTCAACCCATAGCCTAACCTAACATGCCCTAACATGTTGATCCAGGGGAAGGCAAAAAAAACCATGTGGCAAAGAGTAAGATCCACATTAGGGAAAATAATTCCTTCCCGACTCCACATACGGCAATCAGACTAGTTCCCTGGATCAACACCCTATCAAGGAATCTAGTGTATATAGCCTGTAACATTATACTTTTCAAAAAAGGCATCCAGTCCCCTCTTAAATTTAAGTAATGAATCACTCATTACAACATCATACGGCAGAGAGTTCCATAGTCTCACTGCTCTTACAGTAAAGAATCCGCGTCTGTTATTATGCTTAAACCTTACTTCCTACAGACGTAGAGGATGCCCCCTTGTCCCTGTCTCAGGTCTATGATTAAAAAGATCATCAGAAAGGTCTTTGTACTGTCCCCTCATATATTTATACATTAAAATAAGATCACCCCGTAGCCTTTGTTTTTCCAAACTTAATAGCCCCAAGTGTAATAACCTATCTTGGTATTGCCGACCCCGCAGCCCTCTAATTACCTTGGTCGCTCTTCTCTGCACCCGCTCTAGTTCAGCTATGTCTTTCTTATACACCGGAGACCAGAACTGTGCACAGTATTCTAAGTGTGGTCGAACTAGTGACTTGTATAGAGGTAAAATTATGTTCTCCTCATGAGCATCTATGCCTCTTTTAATGCATCCTATTATTTTATTTGCCTCTGTAAGCAGCTGCCTGACACTGGCCACTGAATGTGAGTTTGTCATCCACCCATACACCCAGGTCTTTTTCATTGACGGTTTTGCCCAGAGTTTTAGAATTAAGCACATAGTTATACATCTTATTACTTCCACCCAAGTGCATGACCTTACATTTATCCCCATTAAAGCTCATTTGCCATTTGGCAGCCCAAGCTTCTAGTTTACATAAATCATCCTGTAATATAAAATTGTCCTCCTCTGTATTGATTACCCTGCAGAGTTTAGTGTCATCTGCAAATATTGAAATTCTGCTCTGTATGCCCCCTACAAGATCATTAATAAATATGTTAAAAAAGGGCCCAATTACTGGCCCCTGTGGTACCCCACTGCTAACCGCGACCCAGTCCGAGTGTGCTCCATTAATAACCACCCGTTGTTTCCTATCCCTGAGCCAGCTTTTAACCCACTTACACATATTTGCCCCTATCCCCATTATCCCCATTTTATGTATCAACCTTTTGTGTGGCACCATATCAAAAGCTTTTGAAAAGTCCATATACACTACGTCCACTGGGTTCCCTTGGTCCAGTCCAGAACTTACCTCTTCATAGAAATTGATCAGATTAGTCTGACAGGAATGGTCCCTAGTAAAACCGTGCTGATACTGGCTCATGAGGTTATTCCTCTTCAGATACTCCAGTATAGCATCCCTTAGAATGCCCTCCAGGATTTTACCCACAGTAGAGGTTAAGCTTACTGCCCTATAATTTCCGAGTTCAGTTTTTGTCCCTTTTTTGAATATTGGCACCACATTTTCTATATGCCAGTCCTGTGGTACAGACCCTGTTATTATGGACTCTTTAAAGATTAAAAATAATGGTCTATCAATGACTGTACTTAGTTCCTGCAGTACTCGGGGGTGTATCCCATCCGGGTCCAGAGATTTGTCAATTTTAGTGATTTTTAGATGCCGCCGTACTTCCTGCTGGGTTAAGCAGGTGACACTTAATGGGGAATTTTTGTTATCACTGATCATATTGTCTGCCATGGGATTTTGTTGTGTAAATAGTGATGAAAAAAAGTCATTTAGCATATTGGCTTTTTCCTCATCCTCATCCACCATTTCACCCAGACTATTTTTAAGGGGGCCAACACTTTCATTTTTTAGTTTCTTACTATTTACGTAGTTAAAGAATATTTTGGGATTATTTTTACTCTCTCTGGTAATGAGTCTCTCTCTCTCAATTTTTGCTGCCTTGATTTGCTTTTTACAGGATTTATTTAATTTTCTATATTTATTTAATGCCTCCTCACTACCTACTTCCTTTAACTTTCTAAATGTTTTCTTTTTGCCACTTATTGCGCCCCTTACAGCTCTATTTAGCCATATTGGTTTCCTCCTATTTCTAGTATGCTTATGCCCATACGGTATATACTGTGCACAGGTCCTATCCAGGATGCTAATAAACGTCTCCCATTTTCTTTGTGCATTTTTATGTCTCAGGATATCGTCCCAGTTAATTGCACCAAAATTCTCTCTCATCCGTTGGAAATTTGCCCTCCTGAAGTTTAATGTCCTTGTCACCCCCCTACTACCCATCTTATTAAAGGTTACATGAAAACGTATTATTTTGTGATCACTATTCCCCAAGTGACCCCCAACCCTTATATTTGATATGCGGTCTGGCCTGTTGGTTAATATTAGGTCTAGCAGTGCCTCCCTTCTTGTTGGGTCCTGGACCAGTTGTGAAAGGTAATTGTCTCTCAAAAACCGATTACCTTTGCTGGAACTGCAGGTTTCTGTTCCCCAATCTATTTCAGGGTAGTTGAAGTCCCCCATAATAACTCCTCCTTGAGTGGCAGCTTTATCTATTTGCTTTACGAGGATATTCTCCATTGCTTCCAATTATTTTTGGAGACTTATAACAAACCCCTGTCAGTAATTTATTATTTTTCCCCCTCCCCTTATCTCCACCCACAGGGATTTTCATTAGATTCATCTATATTATCACGCAGTATGGGTTTTAAGGATGATTTTACAAATAGACACACACCTCCCCCTCGCTTGTCCGTTTGGTCATTTCTGAACAGACTATAACCCTGCCAGTTAACAGCCCAGTCATGGCTCTCATCCAGCCATGTCTCAGATATCCCTTCATGTCATAATTATGCTCCAACAACATTAATTCTAATTAGTCTATTTTGTTGGTGAGGCTTCTGGCATTAGTATACATACATTTTATGCATCTTTCTGCACCTCTAGTCTTTCTTAAATTATTAATTTTTCTAACCCCTCTCCCCATGCCACCGCCAACCCCAACTTCCTTATTTGTGCCCAGGTCTCTATCTGCACTATCTTCCCCTCCTATAAATTGAATACCCTCCCCCCAATCCCTAGTTTAAACACTCCTCCAACCTTCTAGCCATTTTCTCCCCATCACAGCTGCACCTTCCCCATTGAAGTGCAGCCCGTCCCTAGCATAGAACCTGTAGCCAACTGAGAAGTCAGCCCAGTTCTGCAGGAACCCAAACCCCACCTTTCTACACCAATTCTTGAGCCACTTACTAACCTCCCTAATCTCCCGTTGCCTCTCTGGCATGGCACATGGTACAGGCAGTATTTCAGAAAATACCATGTTGGAGGTCCTTGCTTTCAGCTTGCAGCCTAATTCCCTGAAATCGTTTTTAAGGACCTTCGACCTACCTCTAACTTTGTCATTTGTGCCATTTGTGCCAATGTACACCATGACCGCTGGGTCCCCGTCAGTCCCTTCCAGTAGTCTGTCCACCCAATCAGCGATGTGTCGGACTCGAGCGCCAGGTAGGCAGCACACTGTTCGACGATCGCTGTCTTTGTGACAGATTGGCCTTTCTGTTCCCCTAATAATTGAGTCCCCCACTACCAGCACCCATCTGGCCTGCCCTGATCTCCTATTTCCCTCCTTACTGTAGCAGTCACTCCTCCGGCTTTCAGAGGACATGTGTTGTGAACTGTGTTTCGGGGCTCCCTCTTGTGGTCACTAATGGTATTGTATGAGTCATGTCTTTCTGCAGGCTTGGACTTCAGCTGTTCCATTAATCTGTGGGTGTTCCCTACTTAGACCTCCTTAGGACTCAGTCTCTTGCCTGGTATCGATGTATTCAGTTCTTTTCTGACTCCTCTGGATTCCTTGCCATCTGTCTCATGCAAGAAAAGCTAAGTCCTGTTTGCATACTTTGGATCATTTGCATTGTCAATGTTTTTTGTCCAGCTTGCTCAAAATGTGATTTTCTAACTCGCTGGAAGCTCTAGGGTGCTGATATTCTCCCCTCACACCGTCAGTCGGTGCGGGGGTTCTTGAATATTCAGCGTGGATGTTTTTGCAGCTTTCTGGGGGCTTTCTACATCTTTGGGGTTAATTTCTCTAGAGGCAAGTGAGGTCTTATTTTCCCTCTAGGGGTAGTCAGTTCTCCGGCTGGCTCGAGACGTCTAGAATCAACGTAGGCACGTTCACCGGCTACTTCTAGTTGTGTGTGTTAGGATCAGGTATGCGGTTAGCCCAGTTTCCACCTCCCTAGAGCACTTCTATGTTTTTTGCACACTGAGCCAGAATACCAGAGATCCTCTACCATTAGGATCATAACAGTATACCAGACCCAAAAGGAAATGTTTAATGCATCGCAGAAGCGGGATTAAAAAGAAGTTCTGAGGTTTTTGGGTTTTTTTGCTGCAGTTTGTCTAGCTTCTTCCATCCCCTTATACTCTGAGTGGTTTTGAGCTCTGCTGCAGACATGGATCTTCAGACTCTGACTTCTTGTGTGGATCAGCTTGCTGCAAGGGTGCAAAGCATTCAGGATTTTATCACTCATAGTCCTATGTCTGAACCAAAAATACCTATCCCTGAGCTATTTTTTGGAGATCGATCTAAGTTCCTGAATTTTAGGAATAATTGTAGATTGTTTCTGTCTCTGAGACCTCGTTCCTCTGGTGATTCCACTCAGCAAGTTAAAATTGTTATCTCCTTCTTGCGTGGCGACCCTCAAGATTGGGCTTTCTCTCTGGCGCCAGGAGATCCTGCATTGGTGAATGTCGATGCGTTTTTTCTGGCGCTTGGTTTGCTTTATGAGGAGCCTAATCTTGAAAATCAAGCTGAAAAAGCGTTGCTAGCTATATGTCAAGGTCAGGACGAAGCTGAGGTGTATTGTCAAAAATTTCGGAAATGGTCCATGCTTACTCAATGGAATGAGTGTGCCCTGGCCGCAAATTTCAGAAATGGTCTTTCTGAAGCCATTAATAATGTGATGGTGGGGTTTCCTATCCCTACAGGTCTGAATGATTCAATGGCTCTGGCCATTCAAATTGATCGGCGTTTGCGGGAGCGCAAATCTGCTAATCCTTTGGCGGTGCTGTCTGAACAGACACCTGATCCTATGCAATGTGACAGAATTCTGACCAGAGCCGAACGGCAAAATCATAGACGTCAAGAGGGGTTGTGTTTTTACTGTGGTGATTCAACGCATGTTATCTCAGCATGCTCTAAGCGCTTAAAAAGAGTTGTTAATCCTGTCACCATTGGTACTTTGCAGCCTAAATTTATTTTGTCTGTGACCTTAATTTGTTCATTATCTTCCTACCCAGTCATGGCTTTTGTGGATTCTGGTGCTGCTCTGAGTCTTATGGATTTGTCGTTTGCCAGGCGCTGTGGTTTTGTCCTGGAGCCTTTGGAATTTCCTATTCCTCTTAGAGGAATTGATGCTACGCCATTGGCGGAGAATAAACCTCAGTATTGGACGCAGGTAACCATGTGCATGACTCCTGTACATCAGGAGGTTATTCGCTTCCTTGTTCTGCATGATTTGCATGATGTGGTCATTTTGGGTCTGCCATGGCTACAGATCCATAATCCAGTTTTGGATTGGAATGCTATGACTGTGTTAAGTTGGGGTTGTCGGGGGATTCATGATGATACTCCGGTGGTGTCTATTGCTTCTTCTACTCCTTCTGAGACCCCTGAGTTTTTGTCAGATTACCAGGATGTATTTAGTGAGCCCAAGTCCAGTGCCCTTCCTCCTCATAGGGACTGTGATTGTGCTATAAATTTGATTCCTGGTAGTAAATTTCCTAAGGGTCGACTCTTTAATTTGTCGGTACCAGATCATGCCACGATGCGGAGTTATGTTGAGGAGTCTTAGAAGACGGGACATATTCGCCCATCCTCTTCACCTCTTGGTGCAGGATTCTTTTTTGTGGCCAAGAAGGACGGGTCTTTGAGACCTTGTATTGATTATCATCTTCTGAATAAGATCACTGTCAAATTTCCGTATCCTTTGCCATTGTTGTCTGATTTGTTTGCTCGGATTAAGGGTGCCAGTTGGTTCACCAAGATAGATCTTCGTGGTGCGTATAACCTTGTGCGCATTAAGCAGGGAGATGAATGGAAAACAGCATTTAATACGCCCGAGGGTCATTTTGAGTACTTGGTGATGCCTTTTGGACTCTCTAATGCTCCTACTGTGTTTCAGTCTTTCATGCATGATATCTTCAGGAAATATCTGGATAAATTTATGATTGTTTATCTGGATGATATTTTGTTTTTTTTCTGATGATTGGGAGTCCCATGTGAACCAGGTCAGGATGGTGTTTCAGGTTCTGCGTGATAATGCTTTGTTTGTGAAGGGCTCAAAATGTCTCTTTGGAGTACAGATGGTTTCTTTTTTGGGTTTTATTTTTTCCCCTTCTACCGTGGAGATGGACCCAGTCAAGGTCCGTGCCATTCATGACTGGACTCAGCCTACGTCTGTTAAGAGCCTTCAGAAGTTCTTGGGCTTTGCCAATTTTTACCGTCGTTTTATCTCAAATTTTTCTAGCGTAGTTAAACCTTTGACGGATATGACCAAGAAAGGTTCTGATGTTGCTAATTGGTCTCCTGCGGCCATGGAGGCCTTTCGGGAGCTGAAGCACCGGTTTACTTCAGCGCCAGTCTTGTGCCAGCCAGACGTCTCTCTTCCCTTCCAGGTTGAAGTTGATGCTTCTGAGATTGGTGCGGGGGCCGTTTTGTCGCAGAGAAGCTCTGATGGCTCTGTGATGAAGCCATGTGCTTTCTTTTCCAGAAAATTTTCGCCTGCTGAGCGGAACTATGATGTTGGTAATCGGGAGTTGTTGGCTATGAAGTGGGCATTTGAGGAGTGGCGACATTGGCTCGAGGGAGCTAGGCATCGTGTGGTGGTTTTGACTGATCATAAAAATCTGATTTATCTCGAGTCTGCCAAGCGTCTGAATCCTAGACAGGCTCGTTGGTCGTTGTTTTTCTCCCGTTTTGACTTTGTGGTCTCGTACCTGCCTGGTTCGAAGAACATGAAGGCTGATGCGCTTTCTAGGAGTTTTGTGCCTGACTCTCCGGGAGTCTCAGAACCGGCTGGTATTCTCAGAGAGGGAGTGATTTTGTCTGCCATTTCCCCAGATTTGCGACGAGTGCTGCAGAAGTTTCAGGCTGATAGACCTGATCGTTGCCCACCAGAGAGACTGTTTGTCCCTGATAGATGGACCAGCAGAGTTATTTCCGAGGTTCATTCTTCGGTGTTGGCAGGGCACCCTGGGATTTTTGGTACCAGAGGTTTGGTGGCTAGGTCCTTTTGGTGGCCTTCCTTGTTGCGGGATGTGCGTTCCTTTGCGCAGTCCTGTGGGATTTGTGCTCGGGCTAAGCCTTGCTGTTCTCGTGCCAGTGGGTTGCTTTTGCCCTTGCCTATCCCGAAGAGGCCTTGGACGCACATTTCCATGGATTTCATTTCGGATCTTCCAGTATCTCAGAAGATGTCTGTCATCTGGGTGGTGTGTGATCGTTTTTCTAAAATGGTCCATTTGGTGCCCTTACCTAAGTTGCCTTCTTCCTCCGATTTGGTTCCTTTGTTCTTTCAGAATGTGGTTCGTTTGCATGGCATCCCTGAGAATATTGTGTCTGACAGAGGATCCCAGTTTGTGTCCAGATTCTGGCGATCCTTTTGTGCTAAGATGGGTATTGACTTGTTGTTCTCATCGGCTTTTCATCCTCAGACTAATGGCCAAACCGAGCGAACTAATCAGACGTTGGAAACTTATTTGAGATGTTTTGTTTCTGCTGATCAGGATGATTGGTTGACCTTTTTGCCTCTGGCCGAGTTTGCCCTTAATAATAGGGCTAGTTCTGCCACTTTGGTTTTGCCCTTTTTTTGCAATTCTGGTTTTCATCCTCGTTTTTCCTCGGGCCAGGTTGAACCTTCTGACTGTCCTGGGGTGGATTCGGTGGTGGATAGGTTGCAGCAGATTTGGAACCATGTGGTGGACAATTTGAAATTGTCACAGGAGACGGCTCAGCGTTTTGCCAACTGCCGCCGCGGTGTGGGTCCCCGACTTCGTGTTGGGGATTTGGTTTGGTTGTCTTCTCGGCATATTCCTTTGAAGGTCTCCTCTCCTAAGTTCAAGCCTCGCTTTATCGGTCCTTATAAGATTTTGGAAATCCTTAACCCGGTGTCTTTTTGTTTGGACCTTCCATTGTCATTTGCTATTCATAATGTGTTCCATAGGTCCTTGTTGCGGCGGTACGTGGTGCCTGTGGTTCCTGCTGTTGAGCCTCCTGCCCCGGTTGTGGTTGAGGGCGAGTTGGAGTACGTGGTAGAGAAGATCTTGGATTCTCGTATCTCTAGACGTCGTCTTCAGTATTTGGTTAAGTGGAAGGGCTATGGTCAGGAGGATAATTCCTGGGTTGTCGCCTCTGATGTTCATGCGGCTGATTTGGTTCATGCCTTTCACGCTGCTCATCCTGATCGCCCTGGAAGTCTTGGTGAGGGTTCGGTGACCCCTCCTCAAGGGGGGGGTACTGTTGTGAACTGTGTTTTGGGGCTCCCTCTTGTGGTCACTAATGGTATTGTATGAGTCATGTCTTTCTGCAGGCTTGGACTTCAGCTGTTCCATTAATCTGTGTGTGTTCCCTATTTAGTCCTCCTTAGGACTCAGTCTCTTGCCTGGTATCGATGTATTCAGTTCTTTTCTGACTCCTCTGGATTCCTTGCCATCTGTCTCATGCAAGAAAAGCTAAGTCCTGTTTGCATACTTTGGATCATTTGCATTGTCAATGTTTTTTGTCCAGCTTGCTCAAAATGTGATTTTCTAACTCGCTGGAAGCTCTAGGGTGCTGATATTCTCCCCTCACACCGTCAGTCGGTGCGGGGGTTCTTGAATATTCAGCGTGGATGTTTTTGCAGGGTTTTCTGCTGACCGCATAGTTCACTTTCTATTTTCTGCCTATCTAGATTAGTGGGCCTCACTTTGCTTAATCTAGTTCATCTCTACGTTTGTGTTTTCCTCTTACCTCACCGTTATTATTCGTTGGGGGCTTTCTACATCTTTGGGGTTAATTTCTCTAGAGGCAAGTGAGGTCTTATTTTCCCTCTAGGGGTAGTCAGTTCTCCGGCTGGCTCGAGACGTCTAGAATCAACGTAGGCATGTTCACCGGCTACTTCTAGTTGTGTGTGTTAGGATCAGGTATGCGGTTAGCCTAGTTTCCACCTCCCTAGAGCAGTTCTATGTTTTTTGCACACTGAGCCAGAATACCAGAGATCCTCTACCATTAGGATCATAACAGACATGCCTGGCTGCAGCCATGCTACCCTTGTACTGGCACCCCCTCATCTGCCAACTTAGCAAACTTATTGGGGTGTGCCAGATCAGGACTAGCCTCCCTAGCACTCTTCCCTCTACCCGGCCTTCTAACTGTCACCCAGCTTGCTGCTCCACTGTCCTGCAGCTCCATCCCACCATCCCGCACATCTATCCCACTGAGTGTCTGCTCAGTGAGCAGAAGACTCCTTCCCGTATTGTCAATGGATCTCAGTGTTACCAGCTGCACATTTAGATTCAGAATCTGGGTTTCCAAATGCACAACGTGCTCACATCTCGCACAGCAGTATGCACCCTTGACCGGCTGATCAAGGATTGCAAACATGTGGCAAGATGTGCACTGGATGGCATTAACAATAGTGGAGCACAATTTCTAATGGGGATTGCACCAGACAGAAAAGTTAAATACAAAATAAATGCAAAGTATCAATAAAACAAAGATAGCAATTCAGTAATTCCTCCCTTGGAAATTCCCTGAATCCAAAGTCACTGAATCTCAAGTCACACACTTTTCACCGTTCACACTTACACTCAGGTCACATTCAGCTCATTCACACTCACTAAGTTGAAGATTTAACCCCTTAAGCCCCGAGAGTGGTTTGCACGTTAATGACCGGGCCAATTTTTACCAATTCTGACCACTGTCCCTTTATGAGGTTATAACTCTGGAACTCTTCTACGGATCCCGGTGATTCTGACATTGTTAACTCAAGACATACTGTACTTCATGATACTGGTAAAATTTCTTTGATATTACCTGCGTTTTTTTGTGAAAAAAACAGAAATTTGGCGAAAATTTTGAAAATTTTTCAATTTTCCAACTTTGAATTTTTATGCCCTTAAATCACAGAGATATGTCACAAAAAATACATAAAAAGTAACATTTCTCACATGCCTACTTTACATCAGCACAATTTTTGAAGCAAAATGTCTTTTTGTTAGTGAGTTATAAGGGTTAAAAGTTGACCAGCAATTTCTCATTTTTGCTACACCATTTTTTTAGGAACCACATCACATTTCAAATCATTTTGAGGGGTCTATATGATAGAAAATAACCAAGTGTGACACCATTCTAAAAACTGCTCAAAACCACATTCAAGAAGTCTTTTAACCCTTCGGGTGTTTCACATGAATTTTTGGAATGTTGCGTTTGGAGAGCCACTAATGTGCCTAAACATTGAAACCCCCCACAAGTGACACCATTTTGGAAATTAGACCCCCTAAAGAACTTATCTAGATGTGTGGTGAGCACTTTGAATCACCCTAAAAATTGGATCGGAAAGGTTCGGTCCGATCACACTTGAAAATTGGCGATCGGGAAGTCCGATTTACGAACCTCATTGAAGTCAATGGGCATAAAAAATCGGAATTCCTAAAACACCTATTTTACATTGTGGTGTTTTCTAAATGACTAAAAACACCAAAATAACATGTAGAATTGTTAATCGGCGGCAGCGGAGCCAGAGAAATCAAATAATAATTGGCACAAGTACTGTTTTTAGTATGAATAGCGGTTATAATGGGGCATTTGGTCTACGGGTCAAAATAATAACGTAATGCTTGGCAATCTCTTTGGAATTTACTTTTTCTTCATTCATTTCATTTTATTCTTCAACGGTGGGCACGGCATTGTAGATACCATTATCACACCTGTGGATCTCCCAGGCCGAGGTGCCTGCTTCGCTCTTTTTTCCACTAAGATCAAGGGCAAAAACGGTTCTTAAATGATTGTCTGTCACTTCCGCTGCAATCTAAACCTGATAAGCAGGGAGGCCATACACTGGAACCAGCGGGGAAAACCACAAAATTCACTACAGATACTGATGACTCAAAATCACACCAACATCTCAACATCTTTCTGACCCACATCACACACGACAAGATGCTGGAAGGCTCTAGTCTACAGCTAACGCCCAGTCGCCACAGTCAATAAAAATGTTGAAGAGATCTAAAGCTACGCACCACAATCCAACATAGAGTGCACTGTAGCAAGAGTCCTGCCTACATTTTTGTCTGCACATCATTCCGCGGCAGCAGCATTGATGCCATGTTTGCTGTTCCTTGCCCTGGGTACAATAAATGGTACCGAGTTCTGCCCACTATTAATTTCAAATTTTTTTTTTGTTACCTTTCATCCTTCTTTTTTAAATAGCTCATTCTGATATCTTTTTTAAGAAAATGTGTTTATTGTTAAAAAAAACAAACAAAAAAAATAATTTTGCTTGCCCTATTCCTCTGTTGTGTCGGAATAGGTTTAAATATAAGAACTTTGCATGGTTTAGCGACATTTGAAATATACTTCTTCCAGGAGGCCTATCTCAGGGGACTCTCACCGGGAGGGGTCCGTGTTCAGCTTGCCCTGCAGCAGCAGGGAGTCTCCAGGGGGCACCACGGGACACCCCCATACACTGTTTCGTCTTCTTCTGCTTAGACTTATTTTTTTCTTCTTCTGCATTTTATCATTCTGCTTATTCTTATTCTGCTTATTCTTTTTTTTCCTGGTCTTTTGGTATCTGGTTCTTCTGGTTCTGGTGCTTTGGGTACTGGTGCTTCTGGTTCTTCCATTTCCTAAACCTTTGCTTAATCTTCTTCTTCCTCTGGTTTTTCTTCTTCTTCTGGGTCTTCTTCCTCTTGTACCGGTTCTTCTTCCGCTTCTTCTTCCTCTGGTTCTGGTTCTTCTTCTTCCTCTGGTTCTTCTTCCTCTTGTTCCGGTTCTTCTTCTTCCTCTGGTTCTTCTACCTCTGGTTCCAGTTCTTCTTCTTCTGGTTCTTCTTGTTCTAGTTCTTCTTGTTCTTCTTCTTTTGGTACTTGTATCTATAATTGTAATTTGTGAAGCATATAGTTCAGGTGCATGGAGGAACAGCAAGAAGTACCCGTGTCCGAAAGCACATTCGTGGACCAGCTGATGTTAATGGAACCCGGATACACAGTAGAAGGAACCTGTGGCAAAGACATTACCGAGAACCAGCTGGTGGTGCTGAGGCCCAGAGGTACAGGATTCATTGTAGATGGACAGCAGAATTTAAATTGCCAGTAGCACAGCCAGAGTCCAGCTTGCGTTGCTGAACCCAGACAACACGGCAGCGGGTGTTCACTGTGCAACATGCACTTCCGAGCAACAGCTAGCGGTGCTGAGGCCCAGGCAGACAGGATTCATTGTAGGTGGACAGGAGAATTTGATTTGCCAGTAGCACAGCCAGAGTCCAGCTTCATTGCTGGACCTTGACAACACAGCAGCGGGAGTTCACTGTGCTACTGACACTTCCGAGCAACAGCTGACGGTGCTGAAGCCCAGGTGGACTGGAGTATTTGTAGGTGGACTGGAGTATTTGTAGGTGGACTGGATAATCTGATTTGCCAGTGGCACAGCCAGAGTAAAGCTTGCGGTGCTGAACCCCGTAAACAAAGCAGTGATTGTTCACTGTATGACTGGCACTTCCGAGCAACAGCTAATGGTGCTGTAGCCCAGGTGGGCTGATCAGTCTAGTGGTGCCAGAGGGCCAAGTGTGGACCTGGAGACTGTTGCCAGACATGTGTTTATTCAGTCTCATCTGGCGCAGAGCTTGCAAAGTCTGTCGAGATCCAGGCCTGGTTCATCTTTATAAAAGTTAGGCGGTCAATGTTATCGGTGGATAGGCGTGTGCGTTGGTCTGTTAGGACTCCACCAGCGGCGCTAAAGACATGCTCTGATAACACACTGGTAGCGGGGCAGGCCAGCACCTCCAAGGCATACTGGCTAAGCTCTGGCCATATATCAAGCTTGGAGACCCAAAACTTAAAGGGGGCAGAACCATCCTGGGACACACTGACATGGCTGGACATGTAGTCTGCAACCATCTGACAGTAATGCTGCGTCCTGCTGAATGGAACCGCATGGGATGGTGCATGACGTAGTTGCGGGCACACAAAACTTTGCCACATTTTGGTAAGACTGAGCTGGCCATCTGCAGAGGTGCTGCTCCTGCACTGTGGATGGCATCCTCCCCGTCCTGGAGGCACTGAGCTGCCATTTGAAACACTCAAAGTAGTCCTCTCAGGTGGAAATTAGGACAACATCGAATGTACCAGTGTGTCTTGGAACTCTTGCATTTTACGATCCCGGTTCCATGGTGTTATCAGGGTTTGTAGGTTGTCCCGGTAGTGAGGATCCAGGAGACTGGCCACCCAATAATCATCAGTGTTGAGAATGCGAGCGATACGGCAGTCGTTTCAAAGGCACTGCAGCATGAAATCACTCATGTGTTGCAGACTGCCGACTGGCCACGCCCCACTGTCCTCTGCTTGAGGTGTGCTCTCTGTCTCCTCTGCATCCCCCATCCTCGCTGTAAATAATGACTACCAGTGTGTGGTGTACCATCCTCCTCTGGCCATACTACTTCCTCCTCCAATTGTTCCTCCTCCTCTTCATCAAAAAGTGTCCCCTGTCTGGACTTTTGTGAGTTGCCATGTTGCCTGGCTAACAACCCACCGGTAGAGCTGTGTGTAGACTGTCCCGATACAGAAGGCATTGTCAGCATTTGTTCCTCCCCCTCCTCCTCGTCCAAAACTGCATCCCTGATCCCTAGCATAGTTTTTTCAAGGAGGCATATGAGGGGTACAGTGATGCTGACTACGGCATCATCTGCACTCGACAGGAGAGTGGAATCATGAAAGGGCTGCAAAACACAGCAGATGTCCTTCATGTTAGCCCACTCGGCACATGTGAAGTGTGGCCTGTGAGCTGTGCGACTCGTTTGCACCTGATGCAGCTGGAATTCCATTACTGCCTTCTGCTGCTCACACAACCTCTCCAGCATATGCAACGTGGACTTCCACCTAGTGCGGACGTCACATATGAGGCGGTGTTCAGGCAGGTTAAATCTTCGCTGCAGAGCTGCAATGCGCGCATTGTGCGCGCTCGAACGGCGCAAGTGAGCGCACTCTCCACGGACCTTGTGCAGAAGATCTTCAAGATCCGGATAGCTTTTAAGAAAGCTCTGCATGACCAAATTTAACACATGTGCCAGGCACGGGATGTGAGTCAGATTGGCTAGACGCAGAGCTGCCACCAGGTTTCGCCCATTATCACACACACCACCATACCTGGCTGGAGGTTGAGCGGCCCCAACCACTGGTCACTCTACTTCTTGATGGCATTCCACAGCTGCTCTGCAGTGTGGCTTGTATCTCCCAAACTAATTAATTTCAACACGGCCTGTTGACGTTTGGCCACGGCAGTGCTCAACTTGATCGTGTCAGTGGACGGTTCACCAATCCTTGTGGATGCAGATGGTGCCAACTGCTGTGCGGAGAAATCTGAGGAAGTGGAGTAGGAGGAAGAGGCGATGCGAATGGAAGAAAGTCCTGCAATCCTTGGAGTTGGCAGGACCTGCGCAGTGCCACTATCCACTTCTGTACCCAGCTCCACCACATTTACCCAATGAGAAGTGAGGGAAATGTAGCGTTTCTGACCGTGCTTACTGGTCCACACCTCGGTGGTCAGGTGGACCTTGCTGCTGATGGCGTTAAGTAGCGCATGCTTAATTTTTTTCTCCATGTGCTGTTGCAGAGCAGGGATGGCTTTTTGACTAAAATAGTGGCAGCTAGAAACACAGTATTGTGAGACTGCCAATGCCATGAGGTTGCGAAAGGTGTCCGTGTCCACCAGCCTGAATGAAAGCATTTCAAGGGCCAGCAGTTTTGAAATGCTAGCATTGAGGGCCTGTGCTCAAGGGTGGCTTGCCAGGAATTTCCTTTTTCGAGACCATAACTGTGGGACGAATGGCTGCAGGCTAGACTGGGACTGTGAGGATAACCGGGATTGTGAGGATGGTGGCGGTGTGACAGTGACGATGGCTGTCTGTACACTACTGCAGGAGGACGTTCCCTCTCTCTCCTGGGAGGAACAAGCTACAACGTTAGCGAAAGAAATGGCACATGGAGCTGCAGGTTGGGCAAGATTTTTAATTTGACTTGTCCACTCCGCAACGTGCTTGATCCTCAAATGCCTCAACATATTGGTGATATTGAGGTTGTGGACGTTTTTCCCTTGCTTCAGAGTTAGATGACACAGATTGCATCTGACTGCTGTAATGTCATCGGCAACTTGGTCAAAAAAGGCCCAGGCACCACATCTCTTTGGAGCACCCCTAGCACTAGTTTTTGCGTGGGTACTGCTCCTTCCGGGCGCTGAAGTGGAGGCTACAGGCAACCAACTCTCGCCCCTCACTCTACTCCCTTTTTTGGCCCTCTGCTGCTGTACTGTTGTGGGAATCTCTTCCTCTGAGCTGCTACCACCACTTTGCTGTCCCTCACACCATGATGGATCAAGGACCTCATCATCTGTTGGACCCTCTTCCAACACCTCAGACGATTTCTCCTCCCGGGTCATTTGTATACTGCAGGACCTGAGTTTCATCATCATCTGATGCGTACTGTGGTCGGCTGACTGTGTGCACAGGGCTATCCGCCTCTTCTTCTTCTGAGAGAAATAAAAGTTGTGTATCACTGCTTAAAAGCTCTTCTTCCTGTTGTTGAATACTGCCTGACTGGCCCCCTGATCCACAGCCCACAGATTCTTCAAACAGAAGTACTGATGGCTCCTGTACTGGTCCCTCTAACTGCCTGGGTAATTTTCAGGTGGTGGTGAAGAAGCAGAGCGGTGCTCTACACTGACATGAGCGGACTCTGTGCTCTGTATCTGGGAGGATGAGGATGAGGAACTAATTGAAGTCAATGCTGCCATCCATCCAACGGTTTCAATTTGTTCCTCCCCCACCAATAGGATATCACAACCTCCAACAAAGCTGCGCATGAAGGACTGTTCCAGGGAATAGATAGTGGCTGAGTCACTTGTGCCCCCAGCAGGCAAAGATTCTCCATGTCCTCTCCCTGCAACACCTCCACGACAGCGGCCCCGATCACATCCCTTACTCCCTGCCTTCCTCATCTCTCTAGACTTAGATGGGCGGAAGGGCAGAAGAGTACTCCTATTTAGTGTGCCTAAACCTGTAAAGCTGCAGACAGGTGGAAGAAACACTAATTGGATCTAGTTTGGTGTAAACTTTAATAGAAACTGGTGTGGCCTAAATGAATATGAACTTGTGTTGTGTGAACTGTATTTATCAAAATCTGAAAGTATCACAGAGTTTTTGTAGCAGTTGCACCGTGGGGGCGTAATCTATGGTGCAAAAGTGGAATTTACAAATGTTCTGTAAATACTAGGTGAGAATGTGCAAGGCGGCACAATCCCACAACAAAAATACGATAGTGTGATTACACCTCGTCTGCTGCACAGAGGTGTAAACCGACACTAATTGGAATTATTGTGGTGATTCCAATTAGAGTGCAATCACACACAAAATGCAGGTGGTAGTATTAGTAATATTTTGTAGCAGTTGCACCTTGGGGGCGTAATCTACGGAGCAAAAGTGGAAGCTACTAATATTCTGCTAATACTAGGTAAGAATATTTCCCAATTCCCACACCTCACCCCTTCCCAGTCCTCACTAAGAGGTATAGGATCACCCAACTAAATAACTTTTGTTCCCTCTATCTATCTATCTATCCAATTCTCAACAGCTGCTGTCCGAACAAAATAAAAGATTGGTGGATGGTGTGCTGAAACGGCAAAAAGACAGGCACTGCAATCTGTAGAGAATGCAGTAAGCAGACCAGTGTATGCTGCACAGTGACGCTGCTGGCTCCACAGAACTCTGTGCAGGTCTTAAGAAAAAAAGCACAGGGTAGTGAAGCACAGTCAGTGAAGGTACTTTAACACAGGAGGTGTTAAAATAGATAGGACAAAAACGCTAATAGAGACAAAATATTTTCGCTCTCTTTCTCTAATAAAAGAGACAAGCTCTCCCTAACTGAATTCACAGTAGAGTGAACACAAAATGGCGGCGCCAGCCTTTTATAGTGCCTGATTACAGCCAATCACAGTCATGCCAGTAGTTAAAATGCCAATCGTTTCAGGATGTGCCCACACTTCACAGGCTCTTCATTGGGTGGTTCATGTCTCAATCACAAGCATTGTGCAAAAAAAAAGTACGCACTTCCGATTTCCGATCACATTCAAAGATCGTAATCGGGATTCGCAATTCCGATCATAGTGAAAATCGGTATAATTCCGATCTTACATGATCGGATCGAGCAATTCTACTCACCAAGTGCTTCACAGAAATTTATAATGTAGAGCCGTAAAAATAAAAAATGATATTTTTTCACAAAAATGAAATTTTCGCCCCCAATATTTTATTTTCCCAAGGTTACCAGAAGAAATTGTACCTCAACGTTGTTGTGCAATTTGTCATGAGTACGATGATACCCCATATGTGGGGGTAAACCACTGTTTGGGTGCATGGCAGAGCTCGGAAAGGAAGGAGTGTTGTTTGACTTTTCAATGCAAAATTTGCTGGAATTGAGATGGGATGCCTTGTTGCGTTGGGGAGCCCCTGATGTGCCTAAACATTGAAACCCCCCACAAGTGACACCATTTTGGAAAGTAGACCCCCTAAGGAACTTATCTAGATGTGTGGTGAGCACTTTGACAAATCAAGTGCTTAACAGAAGTTTATAATGTAGAGCCGTAAAAATAAAAAAAATAATATTTTTTCACAAAAATGAAATTTTCACCCCCAATTTTTTATTTTCCCAAGGGTACCAGAAGAAATTATATCCCAATTGTTGTTGTTCAATTTGTTCTGAGTATGATTATACCCCATATGTGGGGGTAAACAACTGTTTAGGTGCATGGCAGAGTTTGGAAGAGAAGGAGCGCCGTTTGACTTTTCAATGCAAAATTGGCTGGAATTGAAGTGGGATGCCATGTTGCGTTTGGAGAGCCCCTGATGTGCCTAAACTTTGAAACCACCCACAAGTGACACCATTTTGGAATTTAGACCCCCTAAGGATCTTATCTAGATGTGTTCTGAGAGCTTTCAACCCCCAAGTGTTTCACTACAGCTTATAACGCAGAGCCGTGAAAATAAAAATTCCTTTTTATTTCCACAAAAATTATTTTTTAGCCCCCAGTTTTGTATTTTCCCAAGGTTAACAGGAGAAACTGGTCAACAAACTTTGTTGGGCAATATGTCCTGACTACATTGATACCCCATATGTGGGGGTAACCACCGTTTGGGCGCATGGCAGAGCTCGGAAGGGAAGGAGCACCATTTGGAATGCAGAGTTAGATGGATTGGTCTGCAGGCGTCATGTTGCATTTGAAGAGCCGATGATGTACCTAAACAGTAGAAACCCCCCACAAGTGACACCATGTCGGAAACTAGACCCCCCAAGGAGCTTATCTAGATGTGTTGTGAGAACTTTGAACCCCAAGTGTTTCACTACAGTTAATAGTGCAGAGCCGTGAAAATAAAAAATCATTTTTTTTCACAAAAACTATCTTTAACACCCAGTTTTATATTTTCCCAAGGGTAACAGGAGAAATTGGTCCCCAAGAGTTGTTGTCCAATTTTTCCTGATTATGCTAATACCCCATATGTGGGGGGAACCACCGTTTGGGTGCGTGGGAGAGCTCGGAAGGCAAGGAGCACCATTTGGAATGCAGACTTAGATGGATTGGTCTGCAGGCATCTCGTTGTATTTGAAGAGCCCCTGATATACCTAAACAGTAGAAACCCTCCCACATGTGACTCCATATTGGAAGCTAGACCCCCAAAGGAACTTATCTAGATGTGTTGTGAGAACTTTGATACCCAAGTATTTCACTACAGTTTATAACGCAGTCGTGAAAGTAAAAAATCATTTTTTTCCCACAAAAATGTTTTTTTAGCCCCCCAAATATTTATTTCCCCGGGGTAACAAGAGAAAATGGACTCCAGAGGTTGTTGTCCAATTTATCCTGAGTATGCTGATACCCCATATGTTGGGGCAAACCCCTGTTTGGGCGCACAGGTGAGCTCGGAAGGGAAGGAGCACTGTTTTACGTTTTCAATGCAGAATTGGCTGGAATTGAGGTCGGACGCCATGTCGCGTTTGGAGAGCCCTGATGTGCCTAAACAGTGGAAATCCCCAATTCTAAATGAAACCCTAACCCAAACACACCCCTAATGCCAACCACACCCCTAACCCCAACCCTAACCACACCCCTAACTCCAACACACCCCTAACCCTAATCCCAACCATAACCCTAGCCACACCCCTAACCCTGACATACCCCTAACCCTAATCCCAACCGTAAATGTAATCCAAACCCTAACCCTAACCCTAGCCCCAAACCTAACCCTAGCCCCAACCCTAACCTTAACCCTAGCCCCAGCGCTAGCACTAACCCTAGCCCTAAATCTAACCCTAGCCCTAACCCTAATGGGAAAATGGAAATAAATACATTTTTTCTTTTTAAATGTTTCCCTAACTAAGGGGGTGATGAAGAGGGGTTTGATTTACTTTTGTAGCATTTTTTTAGCAAATTTTTATGATTGGCAGTAGGGTTGAGCGAAACGGATCGTTCATTTTCATAAGTCGCCGACTTTTGGCAAAGTCGGCGTCTCATGAAACCCGACCAGATCCCTGTGTGGGGTCGGCCATGCGGTACGCGACTTTCGTGCCAAAGTCGCGTTTCAATGACGCTAAAAGCGCCATTTCTCAGCCAATGAAGGTGGACGCAGAGTGTGGGCAGCGTGATAACATAGATCTCAGTCCCCACCATCTTTGAGAAGGGCATTGCAGTGATTGGCTTGCTTTCTGCCGCGTCACAGGGGCTATAAAGGGGCGTTCCCGCCGACCGCCATCTTACTGCTGCTGATATGAGCGTAGGGAGAGGTGCCGCTTCATCAGAAGCAGGGATAGACAGTGTTAGGCAGGGTACATTCACCCCCAAACCGCTTGTGCTGTAGCGATTTCCACTGTCCAACACCACCTTTTGTTTGCAGGACAGTGGAAGATACATTTTTTTTCCTCAGCGCTGTAGCTCACTGGGCTGCCCTAGAAGGCTCCCTGATAGCTGCGTTGCTTTGTGTGTACGCCGCTGTGCAAACCAACTGCTTTTTTCAAAGCACAAATCCTGTTGTTCCTTCCTTTCTGCACAGCTATCTTGTTTGTTTGTCCACACTTTTGTGTGCAGCAGTCCTTTTTATAGCTGCCTGCCATACTTTTCTGAGATTACTGCAGGGAGATAAAGATTGGCAAGTCTGCCTCTGTGCCAGTGCTGTGTGTGGCATCTGTCTCTCATTGTGTGCCACCGAAAACCACTGTGTTACACTGGGCCATTTTTTTTTGGGGGGGAGGTAAATTCTCCCTGTAAAAAAAAAATAATTAGTGGGAGATAAAGATTGGCAAGTCTGCCTCTGTGCCAGTGCTGTGTGTGGCATCTGTCTCATTGTGTGCCACCGAAAACCACTGTGTAATACTGGGCCATTTTTTTGGGGGGGGTAAATTCTCCCTGTAAAAAAAAAAATAATTAATGGGAGATAAAGATTGGCAAGTCTGCCTCTGTGCCAGTGCTGTGTGTGGCATCTGTCTCATTGTGTGCCACCGAAAACCAGTGTGTAATACTGGGCCATTTTTTTTGGGGGGGGGTAAATTCTCCCTGTAAAAAAAAAATAATTAGTGGGAGATAAAGATTGGCAAGCTGCCTCTGTGCCAGTGCTGTGTGTGGCATCTGTCTCATTGTGTGCCACCGAAAACCACTGTGTAATACTGGGCCATTTTTTGGGGGGGGTAAATTCTCCCTGTAAAAAAAAAAAAATTAGTGGGAGATAAAGATTGGCAAGTCTGCCTCTGTGCCATTGCTGTGTGTGGCATCTGTCTCATTGTGTGCCACCGAAAACCACTGTGTAATACTGGGCCATTTTTTGGGGGGGGGTAAATTCTCCCTGTAAAAAAAAAAAATAATAGTGGGAGTCTGGGAGATAAGGATTGGCAAGTCTGCCTCTGTGCCATTGATGTGTGTGGCATCTGTCTCATTGTGTGCCACCGAAAACCACTGTGTAATACTGGCCCATGTTTTTTTTCTAAATTCTCCCTGTAGAAAAAAAAATAATTAGTGGGAGATAAAGATTGGCAAGTCTGCCTCTGTGCCAGTCCTGTGTGTGGCATCTGTCTCTCCTTGTGTGCCAACGAAAACCAGTGTGTAATATTGGGCCATTTTTTTTGGGGGAGGAAATTCTCCCTGTAAAAAAAAAAAAAATTAATAGTGGGAGTCTGGGAGATAAAGATTGGCAAGTCTGCCTCTGTGCCATTGCTGTGTGTGGCATCTGTCTCATTGTGTGCCACCGAAAACCACTGTGTAATACTGGGCCATTTTTTTTTTCTAAATTCTCCCTGTAGAAAAAAAAATAATTAGTGGGAGATAAAGATTGGCAAGTCTGCCTCTGTGCCAGTGCTGTGTGTGGCATCTGTCTCTCATTGTGTGCCACAGAAAACCTAGTGTGTAATATTGTTTTTTTTTTTGGTTTTTTTTAATTCTCCCTGAAAAAAAAAAAATAGTGGGAGATAAAGTTTGGCAAGTCTGCCTCTGTGCCAGTCCTGTGTGTGGCATCTGTCTCTCCTTGTGTGCCACCAAAAACCAGTGTGTAATATTGGGCCATTTTTTTTTGGGGGGGGGTAAATTCTCCCTGTAAGAAAAAAAATTGTGGGAGATTAAGATTGGTATTTCTGCTTGAGTGCCGGTCCTGTGTGTGCCATCTGTCTCAAATTATTGGGGCACAGAAAACCTAGTGTGTAACATTGGGCCTGATTTTCCTTTCAGTGTCAGGCACCTATAAAGGTATATATAAATCCTACAGAAGTTTAAGTTCACCTTATAAATTGTTTTACAGTAACAAATACCGTTACTTTGGTTACGTTTTGCAAACAATGAGGAAGTCTAGTGGAAGAGGTCGTGGCCGTGGGCGGTCATTGTCAGCTGGTAATGATGGTAGTGGTGGTGGAGCATCAGGTGGTCGTGGTAAAAGCAGTACAGCACCTAAGTCTCGAGTTGTTGAGCCAGGTTCGTCGTCTGGCTACACAAGGCCTCGAACGCTCTCATTTCTGGGAGTAGGAAAACCACTTTTGAAGCCAGAGCAGGAGGAACAAGTGTTGGCTTTCATTGCTGACTCTGCCTTTAGCTCTTTCGCCTCCTCCTCGGAAAGTGCCAAATGTCAGAGCAGTGCATCGTCAGTGGATGCACCCGGTCAGGAACAAGTCGCTTCCTTGTGTCCTTCACCCAGAACAACAGTGAAGGATGTGTCAGTCGACACAACAGGTTACTCCATGGAGCTCTTTACACATACCGTTCCTGGGTTAGACAGTGAAACATTTAACAGGCCATGCCCATTAGAAGTTGAATCGGACATGGAGTGCACAGATGCACAGCCACAGCCAGATTACTATGCTGTTCCTTTGACTCAGACCAGAACATTGCCCTTGCAGTGTACTGAGTCAGAATCAAAACCAGAGGAGACTATGGTGCCCCGTCACGAACGCACTACCACCGGCTTACACGGTGACACAGACGAAGTTGCACACGACATAGAAGAGGAGGTCATAGATGACCCAGTTGTGGACCCCGATTGGCAGCCATTGGGGGAACAGGGTGCAGGCGGCAGTAGTTCTGAAGCGGAGGAGGAGGAGCCACAGCAGGCATCAACATCACAACAGGTTCCATCTGCCGGGCCCGTATCTGGCCAAAAACGCTTGGCAAAACCAAAACCAGTTGGAGGACAGCATGGCCATCCGGTTAAAGAAGCTCAGTCTGCAATGCCTGAAAAGGTATCCGATAGTAGAAAGAGTGCAGTCTGGCATTTTTTTAAACAACATCCAAATGATCAGCGCAAATTCATCTGTCAAAAATGTTCAACTACCTTAAGCAGAGGTCAGAATCTTAAAAGTCTAAATACAAGTTGCATGCATAGACATTTATACACCATGCATTTGCAAGCCTGGACTAACTACCAAACGTCCCTAAAGGTTGCAGCACCCTCGGCCAATGAAGCTAGTCAGCAACGCTACATCCCTTCCCTCCCTGTAAACCCACCATTTCCCGCACCACCTGCAGTATCAGTGCAGCTTTCGTCGCCAGGCCAAAGCAGTCAGGGAATCACCAGGTTTGCAGTAGGAAACACTGCATGTAGGGCACCGGCAAGAATACCATCTCCAACCCTCTCTCACTCACCCATGTCCACCGGCACCACCGCTAGTTCCACGATCTCCAGCTCTCCAGTCCAGCTCACCCTACATGAGACTCTTGTTAGGAAAAGGAAGTACTCATCCTCGCATCCGCGTACACAGGGTTTGAACGCCCACATTGCGAGACTAATCTCTGTTGTGAACTCTGTTTTGGGGCTCCCTCTTGTGGTCACAAGTGGTACTGTGTGAGTGCTGTCTTTGGGCTCCCTCTGGTGGCTCTTTGTGTCATTCTGCAGGTCTGAGGCTGGATCAGCTGTCTCGTTATGTTAGCTGGTTTCCTATTTAGCTCACCTGGACTATCAGTTGTTGCCTGCGGTCAATGTATTCAGTGCTATTTTGATCTCTCCTGCCTACCTTTGTTACCAGTCTCTCCAAGAGAAGCTAAGTTTTCTGTTTGTTCATTTTTTGATCATCAGTGCTCAATATGTTCCTTGGTTACTTATTTGTCCTTGTCCAGCTTGCTAATATGTGATTTCCTTGCTTGCTGGTAGCTCTAGGGGGCTGAGTTTCTCCCCTCACACCGTTAGTTGGTGTGGGGGTTCTTGAATTCTCAGCGTGGATATTTTGTATAGGGTTTTTTACTGACCGCACAGTTCCCTGCCTGTCTTCTGCTATCTAGTATTAGTGGGCCTCATTTGCTGAATCTGTTTTCATTTCTACGTTTTGTATTTTCCCCTTACCTCACCGTTATTATTTGTTGGGGGCTTCCTATATCTTTGTGGTCATTTCTCTGAGGCAAGTGAGGTCTTGCTTTGTCTATAGGGGTAGCTAGTTTCTCAGGCTGCGTCGAGACGTCCAGGAATTTAGGCACGTTCACCGGCTACCTTCAATGTGTTTGGTTAGGATCAGGTTTTGCGGTCAGTCCAGTTACCATCTCCCTAGAGCTCGTTCTATGTTCAGTAACTTAGCTAGTGCATTTTGTGATCCTCAGCCACTAAGGATCATAACAAATCTCATGAGAGATGATGCCCTACCGGTTAGTTGAAAGCGAAGCTTTCAAAGCGCTGATGGACTACGCTGTACCACGCTACGAGCTACCCAGTCGACACTTCTTTTCTAGAAAAGCCATCCCAGCCCTCCAACTGCATGTTAAAGACCGCATCGTCCATGCACTCAGGCAGTCTGTGACTACAAAGGTGCACCTGACAACAGATGCATGGACCAGTAGGCATGGCCAGGGACGTTACGTGTCCATCACGGCACACTGGGTGAATGTGGTGGATGCAGGGTCCACAGGGGACAGCAATATTGGGACAGTTCTGCCTAGCCCACGGTCAAGGAAAGAGTTGGCTGTAGGCGTTCGCCCCCCCTCCTCCTCTTCCTTGTCCTCCTGCAGAAGTGAGAGCTCATCCACAGACCACAGTCGCACATCCACTCCATCCGCAGCTGCCACTGTTGCACACCAGGTGTGCCATTATGGGACAGCTAGTGGCAAGCTTCAGCAGGCTGTATTGGCAATGAAGTGTTTGGGCGACAACAGACACACCGCGGAAGTTCTGTCCGAGTTCTTGCAGAAAGAAACTCAGTCATGGCTGGGCACTGTACATCTTGAGGCAGGCAAGGTAGTGAGTGATAACAGAAGGAATTTCATGGCTGCCATAGCCCTTTCCCAACTGAAACACATTCCTTGCCTGGCTCACACCTTAAACCTGGTGGTGCAGTGCTTCCTGAAAAGTTATCCGGGGTTACCCGACCTGCTCCTCAAAGTGCGCAGACTTTGCTCGCATATCCGCCGTTCGCCCGTACACTCCAGCCGTATGCAGAACTATCAGCGGTCTTTGAACCTTCCCCAGCATCGCCTAATCATCGACGTTGCAACAAGGTGGAACTCCACACTGCACATGCTTCAGAGACTGTGCGAACAGAGGCGTGCTGTTATGTATTTGTGGGAGGATACACGGGCAGGCAGTTGGATGGCAGACATGGAGTTGTCAGGTGTGCAGTGGTCGAAGCTACAAGACCTGTGTCAAGTCCTTCAGTGTTTTGAGGAATGCACACGGCTGGTTAGTGCAGACAACGCCATAATAAGCATGAGCATCCCCCTAATGCGTCTGCTGATGCAAAGTTTGACGCACATAAAGGAGCAGGCGTCTGCAGCCGAGGAAGAGGAAAGCCTTGATGACAGTCAGCCATTGTCTGGTCAGGGCCGTGTAGAGGACACGGTAGCGGGCGAAGAGGAGGAGGAGGACGAGGAGGATGATGGGGATGAGTACTTTTTTAATGAGGAAGCTTCTCCTGGGCCAACAGAAATTAGTGGTGTTGCAAGGCCGGGTTCTGTTTTTTTAAGGGAGACAAGTGATGTAGATTTGCCTGTAACTGCCCCTCAAACCAGCACAACCACAGATTTGACAACTGGAACTTTGGCCCACATGGCGGATTATGCCTTACGTATCCTCAAAAGGGACCCACGCATTATTAAAATGATGAGCGATGATGATAACTGGTTGGCCTGCATCCTTGACCCTCGCTATAAAGGCAAATTGCAAAATATTATGCCACATGAGAACCTCAAACAAATAATAGCAACCAAACAAGCAACTCTTGTAGACCGTTTGATTCAGGCATTCCCAGCACACAGCGCCGGTGATGGTTCTCACACGAGCTGCAGGGGGCTACAGGGCAGAGGTGTTAGAGGTGCACAGATCAGAAGTGGTGTTAGACAGAGGGGTTTTCTGACCAGGTTGTGGAGTGATTTCGCAATGACCGCAGACAGGACAGGTACTGCAGCATCTATTCAAAGTGACAGGAGACAACATTTGTCCAGTATGGTTACTAACTATTTTTCATCCCTTATCGATGTTCTCCCTCAACCGTCATTCCCATTTGATTACTGGGCATCCAAATTAGACACCTGGCCTGAATTGGCAGAATATGCATTGCAGGAGCTTGCTTGCCCAGCAGCTAGTGTGCTATCAGAAAGAGTATTCAGTGCTGCTGGTTCAATATTAACCAAAAAAAGGACTCGTCTGGCTACCCAAAATGTGGATGATCTCACCTTCATTAAAATGAAGCACTCCTGGATTTCAAATTATTTTGCCCCACCTTTCCCGGCTGACACCTAGCTTTCCTATAAAAAGGTCTTGCTTGTGGACTGGTCTTACTGAGTGTTCCAATCTCTTAATTTGCAGCAGCTGTTTGTCCAGCATACAACATGTTTACACCTCCCTCAATGGGAAAACTCCCCCCACGGGGCCGTGGTCTCGCCACTTGGTGCAAGCACCCGTTAGAGTGCCGTTTGTCTGAAGAGGTGGGTGTGCCCGCTTTTGGTCGACGGCACTGCCACTGGGTCCCTCATAGTACAATAAAGTGTCTCTGGCGGTGGTGGCGCGCACCCAACGTCAGACACACCGTTGTAACATGAGGGGCCCTGGGACGGTACCGCCGGCCACAAGAGAGTTCCCCCCCAGCTCAAACTGTGCTCTACCCCGTGTAAAATTATCGCACACAGCTCCACCAATGTTTAGTCTATGCGCTGACATCATTCAATGCCTGGCACTGACAATACCAATTTGTTGACATCTATGATGCTTGTTAAAGTAGTCTGGGTCAGTGTCCTATATTGACACCAGTAAATACTTACTGCCAAATTACTTTGTCAGAAACTCAGCAGATGAACCCACCCCTGTACCTAAGTATGCCACACTTATTTTTTTGTTGTTGTTTTGCGAGACATTAACATCTATTTATTTTTTGTGACAGTACTAACTGTGTCAGACACTCCTTGCAGTCCACCTCCTCCGCTGACCACAATGCTGCCTGTGTATCCATGTAACCGATTTAAAACTGCCTTGAGCCTATTATTTGTTATTTTAGGCCTTCGTTAGCCTGTCTGCGGTCCCTCCTTGCAATCCTCATCCACTGACCACAATGCTGCCTGTGTATCCATATAACCGATTTAAAACTGCCTTGAGCCGATTTTAAGTTATTTTAGGCCTAGTACGCCTGTCTGTGGTCCCTCCTTGCAATCCTCATCCACTGACCACAATGCTGCCTGTGTATCCATGTAACCGATTTAAAACTGCCTTGAGCCTATTTTTTGTTATTTTAGGTCTTTGTTAGCCTGTCTGCGGTCTCTCCTTGCAATCCTCATCCACTGACCACAATGCTGCCTGTGTATCCATATAACCGATTTAAAACTGCCTTGAGCCTATTTTAAGTTATTTTAGGCCTAGTACGCCTGTCTGCGGTCCCTCCTTGCAATCCTCATCCACTGACCACAATGCTGCCTGTGTATCCATGTAACCGATTTAAAACTGCCTTGAGCCTATTTTTTGTTATTTTAGGCCTTCGTTAGCCTGTCTGCGGTCCCTCCTTGCAATCCTCATCCACTGACCACAATGCTGCCTGTGTATCCATATAACCGATTTAAAACTGCCTTAAGCCGATTTTAAGTTATTTTAGGCCTAGTACGCCTGTCTGTGGTCCCTCCTTGCAATCCTCATCCACTGACCACAATGCTGCCTGTGTTTCCATGTAACCGACTTAAAACTGCATTGAGCCTATTTTTTGTTATTTTAGGCCTTCGTTAGCCTGTCTGCGGTCCCTCCTTGCAATCCTCATCCACTGACCACAATGCTGCCTGTGTATCCATGTAACCGATTTAAAACTGCCTTGAGCCTATTTTTTATTATTTTAGGCCTTCGTTAGCCTGTCTGCGGTCTCTCCTTGCAATCCTCATCCACTGACCACAATGCTGCCTGTGTATCCATATAACCGATTTAAAACTGCCTTGAGCCTATTTTTTGTTATTTTAGGCCTTTGTTAGCCTGTCTGCGGTCCCTCCTTGCAATCCTCATCCACTGACCACAATGCTGCCTGTGTATCCATGTAACTGATTTAAAACTGCCTTGAGCCTATTTTTTGTTATTTTAGGCCTTTGTTAGCCTGTCTGCGGTCCCTTCTTGCAATCCTCATCCACTGACCACAATGCTGCCTGTGTATCCATGTAACCGATTTAAAACTGCCTTGAGCCTATTTTTTGTTATTTTAGGCCTTTGTTAGCCTGTCTGCGGTCCCTCCTTGCAATCCTCATCCACTGACCACAATGCTGCCTGTGTATCCATGTAACTGATTTAAAACTGCCTTGAGCCTATTTTTTGTTATTTTAGGCCTTCGTTAGCCTGTCTGCGGTCCCTCCTTGCAATCCTCAGCCACTGACCACAATGCTGCCTGTGTATCCATATAACCGATTTAAAACTGCCTTGAGCCTATTTTAAGTTATTTTAGGCCTAGTACGCCTGTCTGCGGTACCTCCTTGCAATCCTCATCCACTGACCACAATGCTGCCTGTGTATCCATGTAACCGATTTAAAACTGCATTGAGCCTATTTTTTGTTATTTTAGACCTTCGTTAGCCTGTCTGCGGTCCCTCCTTGCAATCCTCATCCACTGACCACAATGCTGCTTGTGTATCCATGTAACCGATTTAAAACTGCATTGAGCCTATTTATATATTTTATTTAATATTAATAAAGCCATGATGGACTACGCTGTACCACGCTACAAGCTAACCAGTCGACACTTCTTTTGCGAGAAAAGCCATCCCAACCCTCCACCAGCATGTAAAAGACCGCATTGTCCATGCACTCTGGCAATCTGTGAGTACAAAGGTGCACCTGACAACAGACGCATGGACCTGTAGGCATGGCCACGGAAGGTTACGTGTCCATTATGGCGCAATGGGTTAATGTGGTGGATGCATGGTCCACAGGGGACAGCCTACTAAGTCTGTCTGCAGTCCCGAATTCAAATTGTCCTCCACTGTGTAAATCTGAGCTTCAACCTTCTGGCTCTCATTAAGTGCTGTTTTTTAAAAAACTTGGAGGTTACGGCCTACTAACGGTGTCTGCCGCTCCCTGGTGTCGTCCTCAAGTGAATAAATCTGAGCTTCAACCTTCTGGCTCTCATTAAGTGCTGTTTTTTAAAAAACTTGGTGGTTACGGCCTACTAACGGTGTCTGCCGCTCCCTGGTGTTGTCCTTAACTGAATAAATCTGAGCTTCAACCTTCTGGCTCTCATTAAGTGCTGGTTTTTAAAAAACTTGGTGGTTACGGCCTACTAACGGTGTCTGCCGCTCCCTGGTGTCGTCCTCAAGTGAATAAATCTGAGCTTCAACCTTCTGGCTCTCATTAAGTGCTGTTTTTTAAAAAACTTGGTGGTTACGGCCTACTAACGGTGTCTGCCACTCCCTGGTGTTGTCCTTAACTGAATAAATCTGAGCTTCAACCTTCTGGCTCTCATTAAGTGCTGGTTTTTAAAAAACTTGGTGGTTACGGCCTACTAACGGTGTCTGCCGCTCCCTGGTGTTGTCCTTAACTGAATAAATCTGAGCTTCAACCTTCTGGCTCTCATTAAGTGCTGGTTTTTAAAAAACTTGGTGGTTACGGCCTACTAACGGTGTCTGCCGCTCCCTGGTGTTGTCCTTAACTGAATAAATCTGAGCTTCAACCTTCTGGCTCTCATTAAGTGCTGGTTTTTAAAAAACTTGGTGGTTACGGCCTACTAATGGTGTCTGCCGCTCCCTGGTGTTGTCCTCAACTGAATAAAGCTGAGCTTCAGTCTTTAGGCTTTCGGCCTAAAGTATCAGATATTAAACTGCATTTGGCCTTCACCTTTGGTTACGGCCTACTAACGGTGTCTGTCGCTCCCTGGTGTTGTCCTCAACTGTATAAATCTAAGCTTCAACCTTCTGGCTCTCATTAAGTGCTGTTTTTTAAAAAACTTGGAGGTTACGGCCTACTAACGGTGTCTGCCGCTCCCTGGTGTCGTCCTCAAGTGAATAAATCTGAGCTTCAACCTTCTGGCTCTCATTAAGTGCTGTTTTTTAAAAAACTTGGTGGTTACGGCCTACTAACGGTGTCTGCCGCTCCCTGGTGTTGTCCTTAACTGAATAAATCTGAGCTTCAACCTTCTGGCTCTCATTAAGTGCTGGTTTTTAAAAAACTTGGTGGTTACGGCCTACTAACGGTGTCTGCCGCTCCCTGGTGTCGTCCTCAAGTGAATAAATCTGAGCTTCAACCTTCTGGCTCTCATTAAGTGCTGTTTTTTAAAAAAACTTGGTGGTTACGGCCTACTAACGGTGTCTGCCGCTCCCTGGTGTTGTCCTTAACTGAATAAATCTGAGCTTCAACCTTCTGGCTCTCATTAAGTGCTGGTTTTTAAAAAACTTGGTGGTTACGGCCTACTAATGGTGTCTGCCGCTCCCTGGTGTTGTCCTCAACTGAATAAAGCTGAGCTTCAGTCTTTAGGCTTTCGGCCTAAAGTATCAGATATTAAACTGCATTTGGCCTTCAACTTTGGTTACGGCCTACTAACGGTGTCTGTCGCTCCCTGGTGTTGTCCTCAACTGTATAAATCTAAGCTTCAACCTTCTGGCTCTCATTAAGTGCTGTTTTTTTTTAAAAAAATGGTGGTTAGGGACTACTAACGGTGTCTGCCGCTCCCTGGTGTTGTCCTCCACTGTATAAAGCTGAGCTTCAGTCTTTAGGCTTTTGGCCTATAGTAGCAGATATTAAACTGCATTTGGCCTACTAGTGTGGTTGGGCCCTTAAAACAGTGTCTGCTGCTCCTGGGTTTGCTACTCCACTGAACAATGCAATGCCACCTGTTTAGTCCTGTTACCAATTTTGAACTGCATTTAGCCTACTTTATTCTTTGGCCCTATATCTGTGTTTCCTCCTCATCCTGCCCATTGCCCAGCCACTGCTAGATGAGTCTGCTGGTTCATTGACCTAGACCACTAGATTCCCCTTGCACTCTACACAGCCAGAATCTGACCCTGCTGAAAGTAAGGTTCCCCTTCCCGCATGTTATACCACCTTACACAGGGACAAAGAGGAAGGTGCAGATGAAAGTGCAGGTTCCTTCATCAGGTGGGGGGGCATACTCGTTGGCGATGTCACTGGCACAGGGCCCCTCAGAGTACGCAAAAGTGTCGCTGCTGGTGGGAGGCACCCCCGCCGTGCAAACACACCGCTGTACTTTGAGGGGCCCTGTTCCAGTGCCAATGCCAACGAGTGGGCCCCCCCTGCTTGCTTAGGATCACAGCACTTGCAAACTTGACATACTTACCTCTCACTGCTCCACCGCCGTGACGTAGTCCACGTTTCCTGGGCCCACTAAAACCTTGAACCAGCCCTACCCCCCACAACTTTTGCCAAATGACCCCCAATTTCCAATGCCCAACTATTATTATAAAGTTAATTAAGATTGACAAGCTTCAGAAACAAGAATGGATGTTTTTGGCATTAAAATGGGCACTGTAGGTGTTTTCCTGGCCTACACTCACTGTCAACTATGCTTCCCCATTGACTTGCATTGGGTTTCGTGTTTCGGTCGATCCCCGACTTTTAGCGATATTCGGCCGACTGCACTCGACTCGACTCTGGACAAAGTCGGGTTTCGCAAAACCCGACTCGATCTTAAAAAAATGAAAGTCGCTCAACCCTAATTGGCAGCTGTCACACACTAAAAGACGCTTTTTATTGCAAAAAATATTTTTTTACGTTACCACATTTTGAGAGCTATAATTTTTCAATATTTTAGGCCACAGAGTCATGTGAGGTTTTGTTTATTGCGGGATGAGTTGACATTTTCATTGGTAGTATTTTCGGGCACGTGACATTTTTTGATCGCTTTTTATTCCGATTTTTGTGAGGCAGTATGACCAGAAACCAGCTATTCATGAATTTCTTTTGGGGGGGCGTTTATACTGTTCCATGTTTGGTAAAATGGATGAAGCAGTTTTATTGTTTGGGTCAGTACCATTAGTGATACCTCATTTATATCATTTATTTATGTTTTGGTGCTTTTATACGATAAAAACTATTTTATAGAAAAAATAATTTTTGCATCACTTTATTCTGAGGACTATAACTTTTTAATTTTTTCACTGATGATTAGTGTTGAGCATTCCGATACCGCAAGTATCGGGTATCGGCCGATACTTGCGGTATCGGAATTCCGATACCGAGATCCGATACTTTTGTGGTATCGGGAATCGGTATCGAAACAACATTAATGTGTAAAATAATGAATTAAAATAAAAAATATTGATATACTCACCTGTCTGGAGGCCCCTGGACATCACCGCTGGTAACCGTCAGCCTTCTTTGCTTAAAATGAGCGCGTTTATGGCCTTCCATGACGTCACGGTTTCTGATTGGTCGCGTGCCGCTCATGTGACCGCCACGCGACCAATCACAAGCCGTGACGTAATTCTCAGGTCCTAAATTCCTAATTCTATGGCCTTCCATGGCCTTTATGGCCTTCCATGATGTCACGGCTTGTGATTGGTCGCGTGGCGGTCACATGAGCGGCACGCGACCAATCAGAAGCCGTGACCTCATGGAAGGCCATAAACGCGCTCATTTTAAGCAAAGAAGGCTGCCGGTTCACAGCAGTAAGGTCCAGGCTGCGTCGGAGAGGTGAGTATATCAATATTTTTTATTTTAATTCTTTATTTTACACATTAATATGGATCCCAGGGCCTGAAGGAGAGTTTCCTCCATCAGGGATACCTTCCAATACTTGAGTCCCATTCACTTGTATTGGTATCGGGTATCGGTATCGGATCAGATCCGATACTTTGCCGGTATTGGCCGATACTTTCCGATACCAATACTTTCAAGTATCGGACGGTATCGCTCAACACTACTGATGATGCTGTATAGTGGCTTGTTTTTTGCGGGCCAAGATGTCGTTTTCAGCGGTACCATGGTTATTTATATCTGTGTTTTTGATTGCGTGCTATTCCACTTTTTGTTCGGCGGTATGATAATAAAGCGTTGTTTTTTGCCTCTTTTTTTTTACGGTGTTCACTGAAGGGGTTAACTGGTGGGATAGTTTTATAGGTCAGGTTGTTACGGACGCGTCAATACTAGATATGTGTACTGTTATTGTATTTTATTATTATTTAGATAAAGGAATGTATTTATGGGAACAATATTTTTTTTTCTTTATTTAGGATTATTTTTTTTTACACATCTAAATATTTTTTTTTTTACTTTATAACATTGCCCCAGGGGGGGGGAAGGCATCATGTTATAAGGTCAGATCGCTGATCTGACACTTTGCAATGCACTATGTCAGATCAGCGATCTGACGTGCACTGTTCATGGCTTACCTGTGCTTGCTCTGAGCAGGCGCTTATAAGCCACCTCCCTGCAGGACCCGGAATTAGTCCCGCGGCCATTTTGGGCCTGCAGGGAGGAGACGCTTGGTACAAGGTGAGCACATCGCCTTGTACCGAGGGTCTCAGGGAAGCACGCAGGGAGCCCCCTCCCTGCGCGATACTTCCCTATGCCCCCGGAACGCTGTGATCATGTTTGATCGCAGTGTGCCAGGGGTTAATGTGCCGGGGGCGGTCCGTGACCGCTCCTTGCACATAGTGCCGGATGTCAGCTGACACCTGGCCGTGATCGGCCGCGCTCCCCCCCTTGAGCGCAGCCGATCGCTATGACGTACTATCCCATCCATGGGAATTAAGTCCCAGGTCACCTTGACGGGATAGTATGTCATATGGGATTAAGGGGTTAAAGAGTTTTTTTTTCTCTTTCCCCTCAGCAGCAATCCACCTTGCTGATCAATGCACTTCCAAAAAAAAATTTGATTATATAATCAATTATTTTTATTACAAAATTAAATGAACTACTTTCATAGTTTTTTTATTTATTAACTTTTACTTTTGCCACTGGAGGCTGCCATTTTTGCTAGTGGGGGCCTGGGCATGACACTTGCACACCTCACTTATGGCAGCCATGGGCATAAGAGACTGCAGTTGGACACTGACCGCATCTTTTACATTGAGGCCACTCCTCCTGCCTCTTAGCTGTGATCTGGGCATGCCCACTGGGCTGCAGAGGTCACAGCTGTGGGAGGAGATCAAGGCCATTTTGTTGTAGCTTTATTTTTTTCCTGCTCACTGTGTGCGATGGCAGGAGCTGCCGGGGAGAATCTGCTGGGAGCGAGGGTTTGGGGTAAGTATCTGCAGCGAGGAGCAGTGATATCAGCCTGTAATTAGTATTACAGTACAGGCTGCAATCACTGCTCACTGCCGACTTGTTCAGGGCACAGCAAAGAGATCATCACACTGAACAAGATGCAGCTCTTCCTGGGAGAGGAGGTAAGGTAAGTACATGTTTTTTCCCCTATGACCTACCACTGCTACTTGCTCCTTTATATGCCACATACCTCTGCTACCTGCTCCAATATATATCACCTACTACTGCTACCTGACTCTATATATACCACCTCCCACTGCTACCTGCTTTTATATATACCACTTAGAACTGCTACCTGCCTCTATATATACCATGTCCCATTGCTACCTGCTCCTATATACACCAACTATAACTGCTACCTGCTCCTTTATATGCCACTTACCATTGCTACCTGCCCCTATATACCACCTACCACTGCTACCTGCTCCTATATATACCACCTACAACTGCTACCTGCCTCTATATGCCACCTACCACTGCTACTTGCTCCTATATATACCACCTCCCACTGCTACCTTCCCTATTATACCACCTACCACTGCTACGTGCTCATATATACCACCTGTAACTGCTACCTGCCCCTATATACCAATTACCACTGCTACCTGCCTCTATATACACCACCTAACACTGCTACCTGCCTCTATATATACCACCTCCCACTGCTACTTGCCCTTATGTATACCACTTACCACTGCTTCCTGCCCCTATATACCACCTACAACTGCTACCTGCCTCTATATGCCACCTACCACTGCTACTTGCTCCTATATATACCTCCTCCCACTGCTACCTTCCCTATTATACCACCTACCACTGCTATGTGCTCCTATATATACCACCTACCAATGCTACCTGCCCCTATATAACAATTACCACTGCTACCTGCCTCTATATACACCACCTACCACTGCTTCCTGCCTCTATATATGCAACCTACCACTGCTACCTGCTCCTATATATACCACCTACCTCTGCTAACTACTCCTATATATACCACCTACCACTGCTGCCTGCTCCTATATATACCACCTACCACTGCTACCTACCTCTATATATACCACCTACCACTACCTGTTCCTATATATACCACCTACCACTGCTACCTGCTCCTGTATATACCACCTACCACTGCTACCTGCCTCTATATACCTCCTACCACTGCTACCTAGCTCTATATACCACTGCTACCTGTTCCTTTATATACCACCTACCATTGCTGCCTACTCCTATATATACCACCTACCACTGCTACCTGCCCCTATATACCACCTACCACTGCTACCTGCCTCTATAAATACCATCTTCCACTGCTACCTCCCCCTATATACACCACCTACCACTGCTACCTGTCCATACACTGTATATACCATTGCTACCTGCTCCTATATATATACCACCTACCATTGCTACCTGCCTCTATATATACCACTTACCACTGCTGCCTGCCTCTATATAATCCATCTACCACTGCTACCTGCTCCTATATATACAACCTACCACTGCTACCTACCCCTATATATACCACTTACCATGATACCTAGCTCTATATATACACCACCTACCACTGCTACCTGCCCCTATATATCACTTACCACTGCTACCTGCTCTTATATATATCACCAACCACTGC